>NC_053039.3:533295992-533920992 GCF_002575655.3 Aegilops tauschii subsp. strangulata
CTTCAAGGAAACTAATAGACCATGCATTGTTATATACTCATGTTCCGTGGGCAAAATTTTTGTGAGCATATTTTCCTAGCCATTGATTGCTGAAGGGCGAATATAGGTATGTACACATGGTAAACATAACAGGATTTCACTACTTCCAAATATAGAGTTCTCCATATGCACATTTACTTCCCTAATGTATGGTTAGATGAAACCAACAGTGTGATGCATGTTTCTATATCATGAAAATGAGGAAACTAACATGGCCATTGATACACACTCATATTTAGTAGTATATAGATTACTATAAAATAAGGAGAATATCAATATCTTCCTACCCGTTTGATTATTCAGGGGTACAAATTGGCTGTAATGACATGGTCATAATTGCATGAATTAACTCATTCCAAATATAGCTGATTTACGGCGTCTTTAATACATTGCCGTAGTTCTACTCAAATTCTGCTCAAACAGGGATATGCCAATCATCACAAAAAGTTCAAACAGTGTCATGGCGTCATAATTAACATCACACGGAAACAACTTACACGTGCCGTCCCAGCAATACGTGGTGCCATCTGCTTTGTCGATCACTGCTACCTCTCGAGCATGCGTTGGTTTTCCCTTGAAGAGGAAAGGGTGATGCAGCAAAGTAGCGTAAGTATTTCCCTCAGTTTTTGAGAACCAAGGTATCAATCCAGTAGAAGGTTGCACGCAAGTCGCCTAGTACCTGCACAAACAAACAAGAACCTTGCAACCAACGCGATAAAAGGGGTTGTCAATCCCTTCACGGCCACTTGCAAAAGTGAGATCTGATAGAGATGATAAGATAAATATTTTTGGTATTTTTGTTGTATAGATTGAAAAGTAAAGATTGCAAAATAATAAACGAGATGCGATGTAAATAAAAGAGATATAATATGATGGAAAAGAGACCCCGGGGCCATAGGTTTCACTAGTGGCTTCTCTCAAGATAGCATATCTTACGGTGGGTGAACAAATTACTGTCGAGCAATTGATAGAAAAGCACATAGTTATGAGAATATCTACGCATGATCAAGTATATAGGCATCACATCCGTGACAAGTAGATCAAAACGATTCTGCATCTACTACTATTACTACACACATTGACCGCTATCCAGCATGCATCTAGAGTATTAAGTTCATAAGAACAGAGTAACGCATTAAGCAAGATGACATGATATAGAGGGATAAACTCAAGCAATATGATATAAACCCCATCTTTTTATCCTCGATGGCAACAATACAATACGTATCGATTCCCTTTCTGTCACTGGGATCAAACACCGCAAGATTGAACCCAAAGCTAAGCACTTCTCCCATTGCAAGAAAGATCAATCTAGTAGGCCAAACCAAACTGATAATTCGAAGAGACTTGCAAAGATATCAAATCATACATAAAAGAATTCAGAGAAGAATCAAATATTGTTCGTAGATAATCTTGATCATAAACCCACAATTCATCGGATCTCGACAAACACACCGCAAAAAGTATTACATCGAATAGATCTCCAAGAGGATCGAGGAGAACTTGGTATTGAGAATCAAAGAGAGAGAAGAAGCCATCTAGCTAATAACTATGGACCCGAAGGTCTGTGGTAAACTACTCACACATCATCGGAGAGGCTATGGTGTTGATGTAGAAGCCCTATGTGATCGATTCCCCCTCCGGCGGAGCGCCGGAAAAGGCCCCAAGATGGGATCTCACGGGTGCAGAAGGTTGCGGCGGTGGAAATAGGGTTTCGTGGTGCTCTTGGATGTTTTCGGGGTATATGAGTATATATAGGCGAAAGAAGTAGGTCGGTGGAGCCACGAGGGGCCCACGAGGGTGGGGGGCGCGCCTACCCCCTGGGCGCGCCCTCCTACCTCGTGGCCGCCTCGTTTCTTCCTTGACGTCCACTCCAAGTCTCTTGGATTGTGTTTGTTCCAAAAACAATTCTCCCGAAGGTTTCATTCCGTTTGGACTCCGTTTGATCCACTGCGAGTTGAGTTGTCTCCAGCTAAAGAAGGCACCGGCGTAAAGATAGGTGAGTCCGCGGTCGAACAAGGCAATTAGCTTGAAGTCTGTATAATCCGCATGTCGTGTGGGCACTTGGCAAATTACAATCTTTTGCAAAACAAGGTCCGTCCAACTGACGTGGTAATCTAGATGACTTGGACCGCGATGGTAAAACTCTATATAATCCAACGGAGGAAGGATAATGTCATGGGAGGTCTGGATGTTCACAAGCACCAACTTTTTCCCGTCTTCTCTGACGGCAGCCATCCAGTGGGAGTTCATGCCGACCCAGTACATACCTGCCAAGAAGTTTCGAGCGATGGTGATCAGATCGAAGTCGAGGGAAATGATGTACGGCGACACACTACATACCTGCAAAGAAGTTTCGGCTAATGGAGATCGGATTGAAGTCGAGGGGCATCATGTACCCCTCCGTATCATGGTGAGAAAATCTCGCAAGACCAGATAGCAGCAAGCAGGGTGTCTTGAAAAGCTTAGGCCTCGCTTCGACGATGGCCGTGTGCATGTCCCTCGAGCATACGGCTAGCCGCAGGGTGCTCAACATATCCATACACGAACAACAGAGGTCGAGGATGTCACTGGGGAGATTGCTCCAATCGCGGCTCATATGGATGTTGCGCGGTTCGCGTTCGGCCATGGTGGAGTTTGGAAGGTGGGGTTTTTGAGGGCTTGCTTTACGGGGGAGAAGGCTCTCGGTGCTGGAGCGGCTAGCGAGGGAATAGCGGTACTGGTTGAGGAGAGCGAGGCGAGGGTACGCGGGGGCATAGTGAGATGATGAAGAGTGACCTTAGGATCTCCGGCGACATGGAGATGGAGATGGAGTGGTGCTAGGGGAGAGGGAGACGAGGCGAGGCATGCTATATGGCGGCGATGACAGTGACTGCACAGTGCACAAGGTGAGGCTGACTTTGGTAACTCGGACATGCCGCCTGGACTGGTGTCACCTCCGGTGCAGGGTCTTGTCAGTTCACTGTGAGGACCGGATGAATAATATTTTGACCATCAAGTGTACCACAGTTGTACTACTACTACTAGTAGGAGTAGTAGGAACATGAGTAGTACCGTATTGCGGAAATAGGTCTCCTGTGCTAGCATGCCTCTGGGTTCACTTCATCCTCCAGGTATCATCCATATTGCGAGCAAAACCAAATTCTCGTGCATGCGGAAGCGCGAAGAAGGCCTTTTCTTTTTTGAGGATAACCGCATGTTCCTTAACTAGAGAATGTTGTGTCTCCCACGCATGCGCCAATATCCAGCCGAACCAGTTACGGCAATTTTTTTATGCGTTTGTATAGGTCCCACCTGTCAGGAGGGGTGCAGAAATAAAAAGGAATCATAAAATGTCTCGCCACGGTGATTCGAAAGAGTGACCTCAACTAGCCAGTGGCACATGTATTGCTAGAAGGATGGGCACATAGAGGGATAGGTACCACTCCTCAGTCTACCCGCGTAGCCTTTTCGTTTAGTCTACCTAGCCATCTAATCAACTGCCTGCAGGCCACTTCTCCCATTTACTTTTCCATCGGGAAACGATTTTCCTCGGCTTCTTCACTACTCCTTCATCTTCATTTTCATCCAAACCACACTGCATTCACATTGTTTTAACCTCTTCACATCCTCCTGGAGTAATTCCGAAGCCCCTTTAAATAATCATCTTCTTCAGTTAGACTAGCCATCTAATCCTAATTCTCCAAACCATAGCCCTCCGGTCCAGCGGTCCCAAATGGCGAAAGAGATCGAGATGCAGGTTTTTAGCGTCCAACATGTCCTCATCGATGGCTCGTTAAGCATAGTTGCCACAGTCACCGACCACCCAAGGGTTGTTCGGAAGTGGATCAACAATGTATCCAACTCCCTCCAAAAGGTGGAGACGAAGGTCATTGGTCTCGATGCAGAGTATACGGAGCGTGCCACTGGGAAGATCCAACGCGCCGCCGTCCTGCAGCTGTGCCTCGAAGATGATGTTTTGGTGTACCATATCATACACGCGCCCTCCATACCAGGTGAGCTTCACGATTTCTTGTCTCGGGAGGACATATACTTCTGTGGGGCAGCCATCGCAGGGGACAAACAGAAGTTGGAGCCATACAACCTTGATTTGAAAAGCATCGCTGTCGTACAAACCAAAATAAAAATTGCTGTAGAAGATTGTGATAAACCGACACCATGCATCCCTATTCGACGTAGCAAATTTTGTGCTCGGAACAAATCTTCAGAAGGGTGATGAGATGCTGGCATTAAGGTCGTCTGGATGGGAGAATTATCCCTTGACGTGCGAGCGGATAAAATATGCTGCCCTCGATGCCCGTGTGAGTTTCGATATAGCTGCAAGGTCCAGAGAGCTTGTTGCGAAGCCGTCTCCCACAGAAAATGAGAACAAGAAGAAGAAGAACAAGAAGCTGCACCAGCAACAGGGCATTTTGATGGATGAACTATTTCCTCTCTTGTAAAAAATTTATTCCCTCTCTGTGTATATTGATATAGATGGACTATTTCGATGGTGTGCATGTCTTTGAAACAAGTAGTAGTGTGGGTCTGCTTGACTATAAGGAACTATTTATCCCCCTAGCTTTCTCTACTACTACTCCTTCCAGTGATTGGTATGAAATGCATGTGTCCGTAGACATGACACCTTGTCCATGGAAGTTCAACTACGGCGACCATCACGTTTCATCCACTGCCACTCGCGATTCCCATGACGCCGCTCCAACCCACGGCACCACGTCCCCCGACGTGCGCCTCACCCCTCTCGGCCGCACCGCCCCTCTGCCTTTGTGTGCTTGACATGTGGGCCACCTAAAATGCGGCGAGCATCAAGTTTCTACCACAGCCACACGCGATTCCCAGGACGCCGCTCGAACCCATGACACCACACGTCCCCCGACCTGCGGCTCACCCCTCTCGGCCCCACTGCCCCTCTTCCTTCGGGAGCATTACATGTGGACCAGCCACCTATCGGGTCCACATGTTATTGACTCAAAGGCAGGTGTAGTAAGGCGATGAAGCTTAGTCCCGAGGGCCCCTAGAGGGAAATGTAACTCCTGCGCAGGCCTTGTGGTGCTACCGCTGCACAAACTTGTGCCAAACTCGAGATTTGTTTCTTTACTATACATGCACGCAATGATTTAATGGACATTGTAATGTCAACATGTGATGGGGAGCTCTAAATTTGAATTTGAAACTTATAAAATGAAAAAAAATCAAAACAAATAAACTGGGAAATAGGGAGTATACCATAGGATGTGTCCCATACGAAACAAGTCCCCTGGTTTGTTACCCCGAAGATGCGGTTAGAAAGGAGCACAACGTCTTCGTACTCGTATGGGAACAAATCGGCCGCAGACAGCATGGTCCACCTTTGACCGCCATGTGCAAGGTTCGAGCTATCTTCTTCAATCTCACCGTGATTCCATCGTACCAATTCAGGCGGTGGTCCATTGCATGGCTGATCCCAATGTTGGACAAAGGTTCTACGGGAACGGTGTCACCGTTGTAAATGTTGTGCAAATTGATGTTGGTACCCTGTCGTACATATGCAAGCCAATCTCCACTCGCACCGAGCCTAACCTGTGAAACAGTGGGCAGGGGGAGAATTAGGAAATGGACATGGAAGTAGTCTTTCGAATGCATTTACTACGTGATCAAACTCATCTTACCCGCTCATCGGACAAAATCTGAGTGCCCCTCAACCTCGGCATCTCAAGGGGCGTGAACTTGCAACTACGGCCACGCCGCGCTGGAGAGACCCCAAGGAAACATCCTGTGCGTTGCACGGAACATCAAGATGCATTTGTATGAGTAATTTATCTTGTGAGAGAAAAGGATGAACGAGGGAAGGCCTTATTTGCAAATGTGGAGAGGGGTGTAGGTATCTTTTTGCAAAATTGCCTTTTCTTCCTATCCGTCAGATATAAATCGGACGGCCTATATTGCAGGATGGCAGGCACACCATCATCACCAACTCTGTTTTTTTATAAGACTAGCAAGATGCTAGTGCGTTGCACGGAACATCAAGATCTTGTGGGAGAAAAGGATGAATGAGGGAAGGCCATATCTGCAAATGTGGAGAGGAGTGCGGGTAAATTGTCATAGTTTCCTTCCTATCCGTTAGATATAGATCGGATGACCTATATTGCAGGATGGCAGGCACACCATCATCACCAACTTTGCTTTTTATAAGAGTAGATAGATCTCCACTCTTATAAAAACAAAGTTGGTGATGATGGTGTGCCTGCTGAGGGAGTCCTAGACTAAGGGGTCCTCGGGCGTCCGGCCTGTTATCCTTGGGCCGGACTGATGGGCTGAGAAGACATGAAGACCGAAGACTATACCCGTGTCCGGATTGGACTCTCCTTGGCGTGGAAGGCAAGCATGGCGATCAACTATGAAGATTCCTTCCTATGTAACCGACTCTATGTAACCCTAGATCCCCCCGGTGTCTATATAAACCGGAGGGAGTAGTCCGGATAGGATACATTCATTACCATAGTTATACAGGCTAGACTTATAGGGCTTAGCCATTACGATCTCGTGGTAGATCAACTCTTGTAATACTCATATTCATCAAGATCAATCAAGCAGGAAGTAGGGTATTACCTCCATAGAGAGGGCCCGAACCTGGGTAAACATCATGTCCCCCGTCTCCTGTTACCATCGATCCTAGACGCACAGTTCGGGACCCCCTACCCGAGATCCGCCAGTTTTGACACCGACATTGGTGCTTTCATTGAGAGTTCCACTATGCCGTTGACGAAAGGTTCGATGGCCCCTTCAATCGTCGATAGTGACGCTGTCCAAGGAGAAACCTTCCTTCCCGGACAAATTTTTGTGTTCGGCGGCTTCGTACTACGGGCCAACTCGCTTGGCCATCTGGAACAGATCGATAGCTACGCCCCTGGCCACCAGGTCAGATTTGGAAGCTTGAACTACATCGCGGACATCCGTGGAGACTTGGTCTTCGACGGATTTGAGACCGCGGCGATCGCTCCCCCTCGCCCCAATGAACATGACCTAAATCAGTCATCGGACCACAATCAGGAGATGGTTCCTGATACTCTTCCGGCCTCGGATCCTGAGCAGATCATGCCATCCGGGGCCACGGAGTCCATGGCATTGGAGCCGCGTACAGACTCAACCTCATACAATACCTGCGTAACCGGAACCCCGAGATCGTTTCCGGCTATAAGTTCCGAACTACGTACACCCGCGGACGCCGAAATTGACCGTTTATCGATCTTTGAATTCAGCGCCACAGACATCTTTCAACACTCACCTTTGGGCGATGTGCTAAACTCTTTCAAGAACCTGTCCTTGGCGGGGAATTCACAGCCGAACTATGTCCGGTTCGAACTAGGTGTTGATGAAGAAAAATTCAGCTTCCCACCCGCCACCCACTTCATAGCCACTGTCGATGACTTAACAGACGTGCTTGATTATGGCTCCGAAGACATCGACGGTATGGACGACGATGCCAACAAGGAGCAAAGCCAGGACCTGCCATTCACTGTATGATGGACAACCACTTCCTCATATGACGTCTACATGGTAGACATGCCAAAAAACAATAGCGGCAATGACAAGGAAAATCTGGCTAAGGAGGACCCTCCTAAAACACAACCAAAGTGCCGTCGTCAGCGGACCCGCTCTAAGTCCTGCCGTAGCAGGGACAGGAATACCGGCACAGGAGATGACAACACTCCGGATGGTGCCGAGGACACAGAAGAACCCGATGAACAAACCGCTGAACGAGACAATCGGGAACCAGGGCATGCCAGCCCAGACGAACAGGCCATAGAAGAAGACTCGGAGGACGATAGTTACCGTCCGCCCTCCGAGGAGGAGACGAGCCTCGGCAACGACAACTTCATCGTGCCTGAGGATCCCCTGGAGCAGGAGCACTTTAAGCTTCATCTCATAGCCACTGCAAGGAGCCTGAAAAAGAAACAACAGCAGCTTCAAGCCGAACAAGATCTGCTGATCGACAGATGGACTGATGTCCTGACAGCCAAAGAATATGGTCTCAAGCGCCCAGCCAAGAGCTACCCAAAACGCAGATTGCTACCTCAGTTCGATGAGGAGGCGCCAGAGCCCATATCTCCCTCGCACAATGCGGAACGACCACCACGTGGTCGAGACAGTGCGGCGGACCGACCACCCCGCGGTCGGGATAAAGCGGCAACTCAGGCCGAGCAGCAGCCTGCCCCACCGCCCCGTAAAAAGGGAAGCGGAACAATTCGGGGTCACACGTATGACCTTCGACAGACCCTGGATAGTAGAGCAGGACATACAAGATCGATCTACGGATCGGGAGGACGTGCCTCGAGACATGACGACGGCTACCTATTTGGACGTGATAAACCTAACCACGCCTGGGCCGAATGCCGCAGGCGCACTCCATCAGAGCTACATCACGATGCGACCCGATATATAGGCGCCGCACACCCCCTCTGCTTCACAGATGAAGTACTGGATCATGAATTTCTCGAGGGGTTCAAGCCTGTCAATATTGAATCATACGACAGAACAACCGATCCCGCAGTGTGGATCGAAGATTTTATTCTCCACATCCACATGGCCCGAGGAGATGACCTCCACGCTATCAAATACCTCCCATTAAAGCTCAAAGGACCAGCTCGACACTGGCTAAATAGTCTGGCTGAGAATTCCATCGGCACCTGGGAGGACTTGGAAGAGGCTTTCCTTGATAACTTCCAAGGAACTTATGTCCAGCCACCAGATGCCGATGACTTAAGCCACACAGTTCAACAACCTGGAGAATCAGCCAGAAAATTCTGGACTAGGTTCCTAACCAAAAAGAACCAGATCGTTGACTGTCCGGATGCCGAGGCCCTAGTGGCCTTCAAACACAGCATCCGTGACAAATGGCTAGCGCGCCACCTCGGCCAAGAAAAGCCGAAGTCTATGGCAGCCCTTACGGCACTCATGACCCGCTTTTGGGCGGGTGAGGACAGCTGGCTGGCTCGTAGAAAAGACACAGCCAGCAAGGCAGGCCCCTCCAAGGCCAAGAACAGCACCGGCAAGCTCCAGCGCAATAGACACAAATGCCGAAGCAATGGCGATAACACCGATGATACCACAGTTAACGCCGGATTCAGCGGCTCCAAGTCCGGCCAGCGGAAGAAGCCCTACAAAAGAAACAATGAGGGAGCTTCCAGCTTGGACCTCATACTCGACCGTCCGTGCCAGATACACGGCACCCCAGAAAAACAAGCCAATCATACCAACATGGATTGTTGGGTTTTCAAACAGGCTGACAAGTTAAATGCCGAAAACAAAGAAAAGGGATCACAAAGTGAGGACGAGCACGAAGAGCCCCGACAGCCGAACACCGGGGGGCAGAAGAAATTCCCCCCTCAAGTCAAAACGGTAAATATGATATATGCTACACACATCCCCAAAAGGGAGCGTAAGCGAGCACTCAGGGACGTCTACGCGGTAGAGCCAGTCGCCCCAAAATTCAATCCGTGGTCGTCATTCCCAATTACCTTCGATCGTCGATCGGGATCACCAAACTAGTATCCGGCATGGCGGTTCAGCCGCACTGGTCCTCGACCCAATTATCGACGGATTTCACCTAACGCGAGTCCTAATGGACGGTGGTAGCAGCCTCAACCTGCTTTATCAGGATACAATACGGAAGATGGGCATTAATCCCTCATGAATCAGACCCACAAAGACTACCTTTAAAGGATTCATACCAGGCGTTGAGGCCCGCTGTACGGGCTCAATCACGCTGTAGGTGGTCTTCGGTTCTCCGGACAACTTCCGAAGAGAAGAGTTAATCTTCGACATCGTCCCCTTCTGCAGCGGCTACCACACACTGCTCGGATGAACCGCGTTTGCTAGATTCAACACGGTGCCACACTATGCTTATCTCAAGCTTAAGATGCCCGGTCCACGCGGCGTCATAACAGTCAATGGAAACACAGAACGCTCCCTCCGGACAGAGGAGCACACCGCCGCCCTAGCAGCAGAGGTACAAAGCGGCCTTCTCAAGCAGCATCATAGTCTGGCTGCCGAGCCCCTGGACATCATTAAGAGAGTCCGGACTACACTGCAATAGGACTGCCCGGCTCATCAAGAGCTTGATTAGCAATTCGGCCTCCGTCCCAATCCCGATGAGGTAGTGGCATTCATACCACGCGTACATAATTACGCACTCAAAATTCCATGGGCATTGACGGAGGCACAAGCTAGCCGGGGATCTACAGTTCGTCTAGACCGATCCCAGACACACATATTACTTTACTATTTCTTCTTCCCTTTTTTCAGGTTTCTCTTATGTGGGCCTCCTTCGACGGCTTGATTAATGGTCCTGTCAAAGGATGAACACACCGGATTGACACGGAGCACAAGCGTACACGGGAAGCCCTAGAGGCTAATTCAACGATCCGCTTTCAGGACCCACACGTAGCTCACCTTTTGGTTGTGGTATGTCAAATAGCCGGTTGCTTATTGCATTATTTTGTACAAATGTGCTTTGACACATTAACCCAACTATAATGGAAACAGTTCATGAGCCAAGTTCAAGGGCCCCAGATCCTATCTCTGTTCTATCTCTGTTTTCCTTTAATTACTTATTTATTAAACCGTACACTCTGGTACGTTCCATATTCGCCAGGGCCTCCCCATCGCCCCATAACACGGCAAAAAAGTCCGAACACTCCATAAAGATAAGTTCGCCACCCCGAATTTAGCATTATATGCATTGGCTCCGAATCATGTCTTTGGTCAATAGTTGGGTTGCCCGGCTCCTGTGCTTGCTACCCTACGTTCCGCTAGATCGGCTAAGGGTAGTAAAGGGAGAACTACTGCGATTGTGCCCTGGCTGAGGGAGTCCTGGATTAGGGGATCCTCGGATAGACGGACTATGTGCTTTGGCCGGACTGTTGGACTATGAAGATAAAAGATTGAAGACTTCGTCCCGTGTCCGGGTAGGATTCTCCTTTGCGTGGAAGGCAAGCTTGGCAATTCGGATATGTAGATCTCCTCCCTTGTAACCGACTCTGTGTAACCCTAGCCCCCTTCATTGTCTACATAAACCGGAGGGTTTAGCCTCTACGATCTTGTGGTAGATCAACTCTTGTAATACTCATATCATCAAGATCAATCAAGTAGGAAGTAGGGTATTACCTCCATCGAGAGGGCCCGAACCTGGGTAAACATTGTGTCCCCCGCCTCCTGTTACCATCCGCCTTAGACGCACAGTTCGGGACCCCCTACCCGAGATCCGCCGGTTTTGACACCGACACTGGCCTTGACCAGATGAGCGCCTCAGTAGAGAAAGCCGAAAACTGACTGTCATGATACGGCGAGAGCTGGTCAACTGTTCGAGGGTTACAAATCGTTGGAGATTTTTTCCGCGTTACGCGAAGGATCGGTAATTCCCGATCAGACGCTGACAGCACTCTGGTTCGCACCAGGGGCTGCGCCCATGCTTTATTATAAAACTCCTATGGCTAAGTGAGGGCGTTTAAGCGACATAGTCTGATTGCCTTGTTCGTTGCGCTAAACAACTCCTTCAAGGACCATATAATTGGATCAAGATTGTTTAGATTCCATCCCGAACACCTCCGTACTACCTACGTGAGGGCAGAAGCCAATGACTGGCCAACCCTCAGATTACATACAACATGGCCGCACGGGAGGAAACAATTAAAGCATAACAAAATTATATTATAAACAGGCTTTGTTTTCATAATACAAGGCAAAGGCAACGCGAATACATTTATTCAAATACAATGTCCTGCGAACGTTGTGCTGCCACAAGACGAGAACCCTCCAGGACATCCGCAAAATACCGTTCGGGTGTGTGGTGCTCCTTGCCCTCCGATGGCCCTCTGGTCACCTCGACGGCGTCCATATTCGCCCACCACATCTTGCAACGGGCAAAGGCCATGCGCGCACCTTCAATGCAGGCCGAGCGCTTGACGACGTCCAGCCGAGGACATGCATTCACCATCCGCCTCACGAGTCCGAAGTAGCTGCTTGGCATAACTTCAGCTGGCCATAGCCATATTATCAAATCCTTAATGGCTAGTTCGGCCACCCTATGCAGCTCCACCAGCTGTTTCAGCTGATCGGTGAAGGACACGGGATGCTCTGGCGCCGCATACTGCGACCAGAATAGCTTCTCCGTAGAACTCCCTGCTTCGGCTCGATAGAACTCCGCGGCGTCTGATACACCGCGTGGTAAATCCGCAAAAGCCCCTGGGGAACTTCGAACCCGGGTTAGTAAAAGGTACTGCCTCTCCGCATACTTGCTTTGCATCTCAAATGCCTTACCCGCCGTGATCTTCTTGGCTTCCTGGATCTCCTGGAGGGCGGCCTGGGCCTCATTTCGTGCGGTCTCCGCTCTCTGACGAGCCTTGGCGAGTTCGGTCCCTTGAACCGACGCATCATGCTCCAAGGCCTCGCATTTTTTCACTGCATCCTGGAGCTCCTGCTGGACTTCGTAGACCCGGGCCTTGAGCTTCTTACGGTCGGCTTGCTGCTGGACAGCCTTCTCCTCGGCCTCACCCAGGGCCTTCCTCAGGGCCTCGACCTCGGTCGCGGCTCCTGTACATGTTACGACACCGCGGTCAATATACAGCGCATACTCCTTCCGAACACACATCAAGTCGTTACTCACCTTGCTTCTCCTGAAGCTGAATTTTAACCTCGCCGAGCTCGTTCTCGGTCCGCTCCAGCCTCTTCTTCAGTTCAGAGACTTCGGCAGCATGCGAGGTTGCAGCCAACAGTGACGCCTGCTTATTGATACATATTAAGTTAGTCTCCTATAACAAAGGATTGATCCTCTGTCCGGTTCGTCTCACCGAACACCGGACAGCGTCTCAGGGCCTACTGTCTACACAGGGTTTTTCCTCTTTCTTACCTCAAAACCTGTCAGCAGGCTGCTGCAGGCTTCGGTCAGTCCGCTCTTGGTGGACTGAACCCTTTCAATCACCGTGCTCATAAGAACACGATGCTCCTCCATAATGGAAGCGCCTCGCAGCGCTTCCAGTAGATTATCTGGTGCCCCTGGTTAGACAGGGTTCACCGGGGGAATAGGCACACCCCCTCCTTTCGAAGGAGGCTGCGTGCCGGATCCTGGAACAATACCGGTCTTCGGAATCGGGTACGGTTGAGGGCCGAATTGAATACGACCCTCACCCCCAGTTTCCATGGGAATTGACTCCCCCTGGTGTTCGGCAACAGGGGCTTCACCCTTTGGCGCCTCTCCCCGGCCTGGGAAGGTCCGCTGGGAGAGCACCTCGTCGTCTCCCTTGGCCTCGGGAGAGTAAGCTGCCGACGGTGTCTCGCTGGCCATCTCCTTCGAGTCCAACGAATCCTCCGATGAGGGTCGCTGGGAGCTGTCGTGGGCCGGACTGTAGCAATATAATTAACCATGTCAATACAATAAGGAGGAGAGGCCGGGTGTACGAGTGTGCAGGAGTCATAGCACTTACGATGTGGCCTGGGGTTTAGTGCAGGGGCGTCGCTCCGGACTATTGTCGACGTCCCACGCGGTGTTGGCCGCAAGGGGACCTTTCCCCCTCTTGGGCGTCCCCGCCTCCAGGTTTGTGGAGGCCGCTCTCTTTTTCTTTCCCTCCTCAGGGGAGGGTTGTCCTCCTCCTCCTCCTCCTCGTCATCATCGTCCTCAGCAGCGGAGGATGGGGTTTCTTCACCTTCGGACGTCGCGTCCGAAGAGCCTTTGAGGTGGGGGGCACCTTTGGCCCCCTTGGCCTTCTTCTCGGTGGCTGATAGGGCGCCGGAACCAGCATCTTCGCCAGGCACGGGATGACTGGCCCTTAGGGCAGCGGAGCTGGACCCCAGATCCGCTCCGCTCTCTCCGACCACCCCTAAAAGGAATATGCACAGGAAAAATCAGGCGTCCTCCTTGGACAATCAAGTAGAAGGCATGCCTTGAGGAGTAAAAACTTACCGTGCTGGCGGGATGGTATGATCGTGCCCGCAGTCTGAATCCAGGGCCGGCGGCCTCTCGTTGCCCTTAACGAGTGACTTATAGGCCTCTTCGTGAGTAGATCCAAAGATCCTCTCCAAGGTTTGGTGCTTCTCTGGATCGAATTCCCATAAGGGGAAAGTTCGGTCTTGGCATGGGAGGGTTAGACGGACCAGCATTACCTGGATCGCGTCGACAATCTTGACCTTTTTGTCCACCATGCCCTGAATGCGCGTTTGCAGCGCTATCAGTTCGTCTGTCGAAGACCAGTTGGGACCCTTCTCCGTCCGGGAAGTGAGCCGCATGGGAGCTCCAGATTTGAATTCCGGGGCCGCCGCCCAAGTGGCGCCGCGTGGCTCCGTGATGTAGAACCATTGCGTATGCCATCCCTTGACAGTGTCCACAAGCGTGCCCTTGGGCCATGTAGCATTGGGCATCTTGCTCACCATGGCGGCGCCGCACTCTGCGTGCTGACCATCCACCACCTTTGGCTTCACATTGAAGGTCTTGAGCCATAGGCCGAAGTGGGGATGGATGCGGAGGAAGGCCTCGCACACAACGACGAACACCGAGATGTTGAGGAAGGAGTTCGGGGCTAGATCATGGAAATCTAGCCCGTAATAATACATCAGTCCACGGACAAAAGGGTGAATTGGAAACCCCAGTCCACGGACGAAAGTGAGGGAGGAAAACCACCCTCTCAGTGGGCTTCGGAGTAGGGATGATTGGCCCCCTGGCTGGCAGACGGTGGGCGATTTCTTTCGCTAGATACCCGGCCACTCGAAGCTGGGTGATATCTTTCTCCTTGACGGAGGAAGCCATCCACTTGCTCTGACCTCCGGACATGTTTGAGTGCTATCTCGAGTAGAACTTGGGCGCTGGAGCTCGAGATTGGAAGGGCGGAGATGGAGAGAAGGCGTGGGAAAGGAAGATGGAATCCTTATCCACTTATAAAGGCAGTAAATATCGAACGCCTCCCCATTCGCCTCGAAACTCGCCTATGTAAACGGCACGGTTGGGTTACGCACACCCGTATTGATGAGAATCCCGCGATAAGGGGACACAATCTCTGCTTCGACAAGACGTGCCAATGGACACCACGTCTCGAAACATGGAGTGGCAGAAAAACGGTTCGGAATTACGACTGGGCTGACGTGATGTAATGCTGTAAAAGTTGTCGGCGGATTGAACTCGTGAAATATTATATCCTCTGCAGTTGTGTATACAGGTCCGGATACAATCATTACATCTGAAGACCATCTTGGAGTTCGGAAAGGGGAACCCGCCTTGCAATGCCGAAGACAATCTGCGCGCCGAACTCCTCGTCATTGAAGCCAGGTTCAGGGGCTACTGAGGGAGTCCTGGACTAAGGGATCCTCGGGCGTCCGACCTGTTATCCTTGGGCCGGACTGATAGGCTGAGAAGACATGAAGACCGAAGACTATACCCGTGTCCGAATTGGACTCTCCTTGGCGTGGAAGGCAAGCTTGGCGATCAACTATGAAGATTCCTTCCTATGTAACCGACTCTATGTAACCCTAGATCCCCCCGGTGTCTATATAAACCGGAGGGAGTAGTCCGGATAGGATACATTCATTACCATAGTTATACAGGCTAGACTTCTAGGGTTTAGCCATTACGATCTTGTGGTAGATCAACTCTTGTAATACTCATATTCATCAAGATCGATCAAGCAGGAAGTAGGGTATTACCTCCATAGAGAGGGCCCGAACCTGGGTAAACATCGTGTCCCCCGTCTCCTGTTACCATCGATCCTAGACGCACAGTTCGGGACCCCCTACCCGAGATCCGCCGGTTTTGACACCGACACCTGCCATCCTGCAATATAGGCCATCCGATTTATATCTGACGGATAGGAAGGAAACTATGTCAATTTTGCAAAAAGATACCCACACCCCTCTCCACATTTGCAAATAAGGCAGTAGTTTATCTTGTGGGAGAAAAGGATGAACGAGGGAAGGCCTTATTTGCAAATGTGGAGAGGGGTGTGGGTATCTTTTTGCAAAATTGCCATAATTTCCTTCCTATCCGTCAGATATAAATCGGACGACCTATACTGCAGGATGGCAGGCACAGCATCATCAACAACTCTGTTTTTTATAAGAGTAGAGTAGAGATAGAGATAGAGACTACTACTACCAATGTGCTGGCCCGTGCGTTGCAATGGATCCAAAGTAGTAGAATAATACTTGTTCACGGGCTTGAAATATCAACACTCTAGTTTTGATATACATATATCAGTAAAAATAAATCATGTTTCACACAAAATATATTCCTCGGGCTGTTTTGATGAGGTGAGGGACGGGTATGGCTGGTTTGAAGATAACTGGTTTAAAAAGTTGGAGCTGTTTTTTTAGATTTTGTAGCGTGGCACGACATCCGGTGCACCTAAGTGTCTGAAAAAAATTTGAGTTTGGGTCGGTGGCACACCCTGCGGCAAGATGCTCGTTTGGGCTTCTTCTATAACTAGCAACATGCCCGTGCATTGCAGGGAACATCAAGATGCATTTTTTACAAAACACCTATTGTGATTGACCCTTGCAGGAGTACTCCCATGTGTAAAAAGTAATGATATCTCGAGAATTTTATCGGAAAAATGTTAACTTTGGAACAACTTTTCTCTACTACTGCTCCTTGTAGTGAGCGGTATGCAATGCATGTGTCAGCAGACATGACATCTTGTCCATGGAAGTTGAACCACGGCGACCATCACGTTTCTTGTTTCTACCACTGCCACACCAACACGCGATTCCCACGACGCCGCTCCAACCCACGGCACGACGTCCCCCAACGTGCGCCTCATCCCTCTCGGCCCCACTGCTCCTCTGCCTTTGTGTGCATGACATGCGGGCCAGCTGAACTATTGCGACCATTAACTTTCTACCACAGCCACACCCGATTGGACGCGGTTTGCCTGCTCTGATCCATACTCCCTGATACGTCTCCATCGTATCTACTTTTCCAAACACTTTTGCCCTTGTTTTGGACTCCAACTTGCATGATTTCAATGGAACTAACCCGGACTGACGCTGTTTTCAGCAGAATTGCCGTGGTGTTATTTTCGTGCAGAAATAAAAGTTCTCAGAATGACCTGAAACTTCACGAAGAATATTTTTGGAATTTATAAAAATACTGGCGAAAGAATCAAGACCAGGGGGCCCACACCCTATCCACGAGGGTGGGGGCGTGCCTGCCCCCCGGGCGCGCCCCCCTGCCTCGTGGGCCCCGTGAGGCTCCACCGACCTCAACTCCAACTCTATATAAATTCACGTTCAGGGAGAAAAAAATCGGAGAGAAGGATTCATCGCGTTTTACGATACGGAGCCACCGCCAAGCCCTAATCTCTCTCGGGAGGGCTGATCTGGAGTCCGTTCGGGGCTCCGGAGAGGGGAATCTGTCGTTGTCATCATCATCAACCATCCTCCATCACCAATTTCATGATGCTCACCGCCGTGCATGAGTAATCCCATCGTAGGCTTGCTGGACGGTGATGGATTGGATGAGACTTACCATGTAATCGAATTAGTTTTGTTAGGGTTTGATCCCTAGTATCCATTATGTTCTAAGATTGATGCTGCTATGATTTTGCTATGCTTAATGCTTGTCACTAGGGCCCGAGTGCCATGATTTCGGATCTGTACCTATTATGTTTTCATGAATATATGTGAGTTCTTGATCCTATCTTGCAAGTCAATAGTCACCTACTATGTGTTATGATCTGGCAACCCCGAAGTGATAATAATCGGGACCACTCTCGGTGATGACCGTAGTTTGAGGAGTTCATGTATTCACTAAGTGTTAATGCTTTGGTCCGGTACTCTATTAAAAGGATGCCTTAATATCCCTTAGTTTCCAATAGGACCCCGCTGCCATGGGAGGGTAGGACAAAAGATGTCATGCAAGTTCTTTTCCATAAGCACGTATGACTATATTCGGAATACATGCCTACATTACATTGATGAACTGGAGCTAGTTCTGTGTCATCCTATGTTATAACTATTGCATGAGGAATTGCATCGAACATCATTATCCATCACTGATCCAATGCCTACGAGAGCTTTTCACATATTGATCTTTGCTTAGTTACTTTACCGTTGCCACTGTTACAATTACTACAAAGTTGCTACTGTTACTTTTGCCATCGTTACCGTTACTTCCATACTACTTTGCTACTAAATACTTTGCTGCAGATATTAAGTTATCCAGGTGTGGTTGAATTGACAACTCAGCTGCTAATACTTGAGAATATTCTTTGGCTCCCCTTGTGTCGAATCAATAAATTTGGGTTGAATACTCTACCCTCGAAAACTGTTGCGATCCCCTATACTTGTGGGTTATCACTCCCGCACCATCGAATTTTCATCCAGCGGCTGTGACACATTTCGTCCCGGGCATCAATCCTCAGCTGGAGTATTTCTGTACTACAGGTAGTACCCGCCGGTGTGGCCATCTACGGCTCGTAACGCCTCGACGCCCAGCTGTGGCACCCTCGCCCCGGCCACGCCACCACCGGCCGGTTCATCTCGAACGAGTGAGTCGCGAACCATGCCACCACCATGAGAATGACATGTGGGCTAACCGCATTTATGGTCCGCATGTCATTGACTCATAGGCCGGTGCACTAAGACACTGAAGCTCGGTCCCGTGCCGCAGGCCTTGTGGTGCTCCCGCAGTACGAGCTCGTGCCAAACCTGGAATTTGTTTCTTACTACTACCAACTAGTAAGGTACACGTGCATTGCACGTATGAGATTTGGTAACCAAATTATGAATAAATAACACACTATAGCATGTAAGCTTTGAGTCATATATGCATGATGTAGATGTTCGTTTAATTCTTATAGTTCATCTAGTTCAAAATCAATTAGTTTTATAAAAAATCTATTTTAAGATTCATGGAATTGTGCATTGTAAAGCATAAAGTAAAAACAAATAGTGACAATTCATTTTGAAAAAAGAAATTTGGGCAATTAAGATATGGAAGATTCTAGAACAAAGAAGAAGTGCTTGTGTTTTGAGGTTTGTGCATTATGCTAAAGTTCGGCCATGGAGTCTTCTAGATTCTACATGTGGCAGAATCAGGTGGAATGTAGATGATATCCAACGGCCAGTAGTGCTCGGATTTGCCATCTTTGTACCGTCGGATTGGCTTCATCCAACGACCAACTTTCAAAGTTATTCACACACTATCTCTACTCTTATAAAAAACCGAGTTGGTGATGATGGTCTGCCTGCCATCTTGTAATATAGACCGTCCGATCTATATCTGACGGATAGAGAGCAAACTATGATAATTTTACAAGAAAAAAAATCGCACCTCTCTCCACATTTGCAGGTAAGGCCTTGCCTCGTTCATCCTTATCTCCCACAACCTCATTGCTGAGTAATTAAAAAAAGGAAGTCTTTGGCACAATCTGGCATGGTGGCCGCTGCCGGTGCCGTCCATCCCCATGCCTCCGCCCAGTCCGACCACCAGTCACCACCACGCCCCACTCCTCCTCACCTTATCTCTCATGTTTCTCGAGATATCATTTTTTCGATGAAATTCTCGAGATACCATTTTTTGATAAAATTCTCGAGATGTCATTAGTTTTTACACATGGGATTACTCCTGCACGGGTAAATCACAACCGGTGTTTTGTAAAAAAATGCATCTTGATGTTCCGTGCAATGCACGGGCATCTTGCTTGTATCTCTACTCTTATAAAAAACAGAGTTGGTGATGATGGTGTGCCTGCCATCCTGCAATATAGGCCGTCCGATTTATATCTGACAGATAGGAAGGAAACTACGGCAATTTTGCAAAAAGCTACCCACACCCCTCTCCACATTTGCAAATAAGGCCTTCCCTCATTCATACATTCCTCTCACAAGATAAACTACTCATATAAATGCATCTTGATGTTCCGTGCAACGCATGGGCATCTTGCTAGTAGGGGTATAGATATGCCGGCCCGTGCGTTGCATTGGATCCAAAGCTGCATTAAGGGCGGCAAGGTACCAGCAAGCGCTACGGCGATACCACTGCCGCAACGTTCGCTCCAGGACGCTCGAGACGGGTGACCTGGTCCTGAGGTGGGTCCTCTCTAGGGAAGGGTTGCATAAGCTTTCACCCATGTGGGAGGGCCCGTTCAGGGTCGTCCACATCTCCAGGCCTGGCGCCGTGCGCCTGGAGACGCAAGAAGGGACACCTATCCAAAATTCCTGGAACATCCAGCACCTCCGGAAGTTCTACCCATGAAGCAAGGCCCAGAGCCTATGAAGAAGGCCTGGTGCCTGTGAAGAATCGCGGCCCGTGACACTCTCACGTAATAATGAGTTGGGGCTGTACATGCCCCGGAGTCTCAGGCGCACTGGCCTCAGACCCTGGGGCTCCCGCCCACGCCTAGTGGCAGCACTTAGTTCCGCGCTGTTGAGAAGGCTTGAAGACTAGATTAGGTGCCGGACGCGGCTTTTCATTTGCTTTCCGTAGTTGGCTTGCTTTTCATTAATCGAAGTTGCTCTTGGTGTTCATTGCTGATTTGATTCCCTAGCCTCTTACCGCATTTTTCGGCTCTGGTTTGCCCATGTTCTCTCTCTCGCATACCTCGCGAGGGGGCTAGGCAGGTGCCCTCGCGAGCATTTTTCTTCTCTCTGCCTTCTCGCGAGCCACCCTCGTTCGAGCCTGAAAGCTGGCGCATCTCTTCTAATCCGTGCCCCTCGGGTACTGCGATACAAAGCGCCAAGTCGAGGCTTGGGTGGACGGCAAACCCTCTAGCGCACCCCCTAATGAATTTTGGCAGTTTCCAAGCAAGCACAGACCACCAGGTTAAGATGGTCACGAGGAAACAAACGCCTCGTGAGGAAGAGGACGTCCTGGACGCACCAGGTCAAGTTATCTTCGCGCAAAAATAACAACACGGCATTAGGATAACACGCACAGTGCGATAACTAAGGAACCACAGTTCGATACACGCCCCTCTGGGCCCATACTGGTTTAATTTTTTGATGCAGGAAAAAGAGCTAAACAAAGCGGTGTTGCCACAATCCGTGGAGGCCGGCCCTAAGCGGCACCCCGAGCCTAGCCGGACCTTTCCTCGCGCTTCACGGAGGCGCGGCGACGAGATGACCCGCTGCCTCCTTCGAAGCGGGCGCAGTGGCGCAGCGGCTGGTCGTAGCCACCGCTGCTGGAGCTGTTGCTGGAGGAAGAGCCGCTGAAGCTGGAAGAGACGCGATCGTCGCCTAGGACAGGCTCGCCTTCATCTTCGTCGCGACCGTCACCAAGGCCGAGCACCTCCTCACCGTCGTTCGTCTCGGGGCAGCACCCGGCGCGGCGACCATCTTCCCCAAATACCCTCACATAGAGGGTCGACCCACCGTCATACCTGAAGTGGAGCGTGCACCGCCTGCCCAGATCGCGCGCGCGGGCGAACGTCTGCCAGCCGCGGGCCAGTGATATGTTGCCCGCGGCGGAAGTCTCGACCGCGACACAAGAGGCCTTGCTGCAGCAACCATCCGCCTGCAACCAGAGCCCGCCTGGACCAGGGGCCGGCAGTTCATCGACGAAGAAAGCGCGGAAGCTGGAGCCAGTTGCCGGTCGGGTTCTCCGACCAGACAACGAACTCTGGTGACACTTCCGCTGAATGGATGCGCGGACGGGGAGGCCGCGCCACCATTGCACGCCTCCCCTCGTCAGCTGGACCGCCATGGCTAGGACGATCCCCTCCGCGTGGCGCGGCACCGCCGCGACGGTGGGCCACGGCGGGGGTCGCGGCATGCTTGCGCGGGCGGCCGAGACCGCGCTTGGGCGCCGGGGAGCCAGGTCCCTCGCGAGGAGCCTTTCCCTTCTCGGCGGCAGAGAACTTCCTTCGTGGCGCCATCGATGGCGCGACAAGCAGGGGAGCAAGGAGGAAGAAGCAAGCAAGCGAGGAAGAGATGGGCGACGGGGGCTCCGCCCCCCTCCCCATTTATAGCAAGAGAAGGCCAACCGGCGTCCCCCACGATCGCAGGTAATGATGGTTTTCCTTGCATGTCGCAGGGACTTGTCAAGTCATGCAGTTGCCGAGGCAACGTGGGGAAGCGAAGACGCCCACGTCCAATCAACCGCCATGCGTTAACCGATGCCGTAGGCTTTTGGGGCCTGCGGTGCTCCGAACTTGACCCTTGTCTTCGCCGCGAAGCCAAGCCCGAGCGCACCTTGGGCCCGGGGGCTACTGTCGGCGTTCTGGGAATGGGGGTCCCAGACTTGCCTGCCTGCGGCCCACGGCGTGGCTAAGCAAGCAGGCCGTACGACCCATCTTCATCAACAAGGCATCCAAGACCCTCGCGAGGGTCCAAGCCTCGCGAGGCGGACGATGCAAGACCTCCTCTGGAGTAGCCTAGCCATGCAGGCTCACGAGGAGCGGAGATATCAAAGCGGGGCAAAACCTCACGAGGCCCTCGTGACGTGAGCCATGACGAATGACGCCAGGCGGGCACCAGCGCGCGCAGCGTCCTTATTTCCTCTTTGGTGCTAAGGAGGCCAGCACAGGCTAAGAGTACCGAGGCATCAGGAAAAGGTTGCTATATTGGTGCAACGAGACCAAGACCAGGAGGACGGCAAGACGGAGGTCATCGTGGAGCCCAAGACGGCGTCACCACCAGAGCTTTTCGCAGGCGAAGACCACTTTTGTCAGGATAGCTTGTACTAGCTGCCCCCCTTCAAATTTGCCCGCCGTTGTTGGCTCCCTTCCCGCTCGATATTTGGGAAGAGGACCAGGGCCTATATAAGTAGAGCTAGCCACCAAAGTAGAGGCATCTCATCTTAGCTTGATCCAACCTGATCGAGAGCCTACCCTAGGCACAAGAACACCTCAACCTCAGGAGGCTGTTCTTCCCTTGTACTGTTCATCATCAGCCCTAGAGGCAATCCACCACCACCACACTGGAGTAGGGTATTACACCACAACGGTGGCCCGAACCAATATAAACCTCGTGTCTTTCTGTGTTGCGAGTTCGTCGAGTTCGTCCGCGAGATCTTAGCGAGCTAGGGCATAGATCGGTAGGAGGGAAAGACTTCGCGCGAATCCCAGTGTTCGAACCTTAAGGGTTTGCCGGAACCCCACATCCGACACCTTTCACTTTGCCATCCTTCTTATCCGCCAAATACTTGGGGCAGTTCTGCTTCAAGTGACCAGTCCCTTTGGAGTAGAAGCACTCAGTCTCAGGCTTAGGTCCAGACTTGGGCTTCTTCACTTGAGCAGCAACTTGCTTGCCGTTCTTCATGAAGTTCCCCTTCTTCCCTTTGCCCTTCTTAAATCTAGTGGTCTTGTTGACCATCAACACTTGATGCTCCTTCTTGATTTCTACCTCCATAGCCTTTAGCATCGCGAAGAGCTCGGGAATTGTCTTATCTATCCCTTGCATATTATAGTTCATCACGAAGCTTTTGTAGCTTGGTGGCAGTGATTGAAGAACTCTGTCCATGACACTATCAACCGGAAGATTAACTCCCAGTTGAGCCAAGTGATTATGATACCCAGACATTTTGAGTATATGTTCATTGACAGAACTATTCTCCTCCATTTTGCAGCTGTAGAACTTATTGGAGACTTCATATCTCTCAATCCGGGCATTTGCTTGAAATATTAACTTTAACTCCTGGAACATCTCATATGCTCCATGACGTTCAAAACGTCGTTGAAGTCCCGGTTCTAAGCCGTAAAGCATGGCACACTAAACTATCGAGTAGTCATCAGCTTTGCTCTGCCAGGCGTTCACAACATCCGGCGTTGCTCCTGCAGCGAGTCTTGCACCTAGCGGTGCTTCCAGGACGAAATTCTTCTGTGCAGCAATGAGGATGATCCTCAAGTTACGAACCCAGTCCGTCTAGTTGGTACCATCATCTTTCAACTTAGCTTTCTCTAGGAACGCATTAAAATTCAATGGAACAGTAGCACGGGCCATTTATCTACAACAAACATAGACATGCAAAATACTATCCGGTACTAAGTTCATGATAAATTAAAGTTCAATTAATCATATTACTTAAGAACTCCCACTTAGATAGACATCCCTCTAATCATCTAAGTGATCACGTGATCCAAATCAACTAAACCATGTCCAATCATCATGTGAGATGGAGTAGTTTTCAATGGTGAACATCACTATGTAGATCATATCTGCTATATGATTCACGCTCGACCTTTCGGTCTCAGTGTTCCGAGGCCATATCTGCATATGCTAGGCTCGTCAAGTTTAACCCGAGTATTCTGCATGTGCAAAACTGGCTTGCACCCGTTGTATGTAAACGTACAGCTTATCACACCCGATCATCACGTGGTGTCTCGGCACGACGAACTGTCGCAATGGTGCATACTCAGGGAGAACACTTGTACCTTGAAATTTAGTGAGAGAACATCTTATAATGCTACCGCCGAACTAAGAAAAATAAGATGCATAAAGGATAAACATCACATGCAATCAATATAAGTGATATGATATGGTCATCATCATCTTGTGCTTTTGATCTCCATCTCCAAAGCACCGTCATGATCACCATCGTCGCCGGCTTGACACCTTGATCTCCATCGAAGCATCATTGTTGTCTCGCCAACTATTGCTTCTACGACTATCGCTACCGCTTAGTGATAAAGTAAAGCAATTACATGGCGATTGCATTTCATACAATAAAGCGACAACCATATGGCTCCTGCTAGTTGCCGATAACTGTTACAAAACATGATCATCTCATACAACAATTTATATATCATCACGTCTTGCCCATATCACATCACAGCAAGCCCTGCAAAAACAAGTTAGACGTCCACTACTTTGTTGTTGCAAGTTTTACGTGGCTGCTACGAGCTTAGCAAGAACCGTTCTTACCTACGCATCAAAAGCACAATGATTTTTCGTCAAGTGTGCTATTTTAACCTTCAACAAGGACCGGGCGTAGTCACACTCGATTCAACTAAAGTTGGAGAAACAAACACCCACTAGCCACCTGTGTGCGAAGCACGGCGGTAGAACCAGTCTCATGAACGCGGTCATGTAATGTCGGTATGGGCCGCTTCATCCAACAATACTGCCGAATCAAAGTATGACATGCTGGTAAGCTGTATGGCTATTATCGCCCAAAAATCTTTGTGTTCTACTCGTGCATATAACATCTACGCATAGACCTGGCTCGGATGCCACTGTTGGGGAACGCAGTATTTCAAATAAATTCCTACCATCACGCAAGATCTATCTAGGAGAAGCATATCAACGAGCGGGGAGAGTGTGTCCGCGTACCCTCATAGACCGAAAGCGGAAGCGTTAAGTAACGCGGTTGATGTAGTCGAACGTCTTCGCGATCCAACCGGTCTAGTACCGAACGCACGGCACCTCTGCAATCTGCACACATTCAGCTCGGTGACGTCCCTCGAACTCTAGATCCAGCTGAGGCCGAGGGAGAGTTCCGTCAAAATGACAGCGTGGTGACGGTGATGATGAAGTTACCGGCGCAGGGCTTCGCCTAAGCACTATGACGATATGATCGAGGTGTAAAACTGTGGAGGGGGGCACCGCCCACGGCTAAAGATCAACTTGTGTGTCTATGGGGTGCCCCCCTCCCACGTATATAAAGGAGGGAGGGAGGAGGAGGCCGGCCAAGAGGAGGCGCGCCCAAGGGGGGGAGTCCTACTCCAAGTAGGATCCCCCCCTTTCCTACTTCCACAAGGAGAAGGGGGAAAGAGGAGGAGGAGAGAAAGGAAAGGGGCGGCCGCCCCCCAACCCCTAGTCCAATTCGGTTTGGGCTGGGGGGCGCCTCCCTGGCTGCTGCCTCCTCTCTTCCACTAGGGCCCATGAAGGCCCATTAACCCCCCGGGAGGTTTCGGTAACCCCCCGGTACTCCGGAAAATACCCGATACACTTCGGAACTATTCCAGTGTCCGAATATAACCTTCCAATATATCAATCTTTATGCCTCGACCATTTCGAGACTCCTCGTCATGTCCGTGATCTCATCCGGGACTCCGAACAACCTTCGGTACATCAAATCACATAAACTCATAATACGAATCGTCATCGAACGTTAAGCGTGCGGACCCTTCGGGTTCGAGAACTATGTAGACATGACCGAGACACCTCTCCGGTCAATAACCAATGGAGGAACCCGGATGCTCATATTGGCTCATGCATATTCTACGAAGATCTTTATCGGTCAAACCGCACAACAACATACGTTGTTCCCTTTGTCATCAGTATGTTACTTGCCCGAGATTCGATCGTCGGTATCACCATACCTAGTTCAATCTCGTTACCGGCAAGTCTCTTTACTCATTCCATAATGCATCATCCCGCAACTAACTCATTATTCACATTGCTTGCAAGGCTTATAGTGATGTGCATTACCGAGAGGGCCCATAGATACCTCTCCGACAATCGGAGTGACAAATCCTAATATCGATCTATGCCAACTCAACAAACACCATCGGAGACACCTGTAGAGCATCTTTATAATCACCCAGTTATGTTGTGACATTTGATAGCACACAAGGTGTTCCTCCGGTATTCGGGAGTTGCATAATCTCATAGTCAGAGGAACATGTATAAGTCATGAAGAAAGCAATAGCAATAAAACTATACGATCATTATGCTAAGCTAACAGATGGGTCTTGTCCATCACATCATTCTCTAATGATGTGATCCCTTTCATCAAATGACAACACATGTCTATGGTTAGGAAACTTAACCATCTTTGATTAACGAGCTAGTCAAGTAGAGGCATACTAGGGACACTCTGTTTGTCTATGTTCACACATGTACTAAGTTTCCGGTTAATACAATTCTAGCATGAATGATAAACATTTATCATGATATAAGGAAATAAAATAATAACTTTATTATTGCCTCTAGGGCATATTTCCTTCAGTGCCTGCTAGTCCAGCACACAGAGTCATGGTTAGTTTATGCTATGCACACAATCGTTAATTGGTGGTTTAAATATGCGCAAGGGATATGCAATGTATTATCATGTAGAGATGTCTGAAATTAGCCATGTCAACTTGCAGATAGCATTACACAATGAAAAAGTACAAGATGTATGTGGTAATTTCATGGAACATCGCAAAAAAAGGAGAGGCAGTGGTGAGCCTATATAGTGTGCTATGGTAGGTCACTCCTCCATTCCAATCATCGTGACATGTTATTTGTATGTCAGTTCTATTGGCCAAGTTTCTTAGGGACAGTTATTATGAGTTATCCTAAGAAAATAAGCACCTGTGAATATAAGTTCCAGGTAATAAGCCAACCAGTTCTTTTCATTGCCTTCTTTTTCAGCTTATCTTTGGTATGATCAGTGAAACGTCTAGATTGCATTATATTTTGTCATTTTGCTGCCCATATGAAAATTAATTTGACTTGCAAACATCAAAAATTGAACCCAGTGCGGTAATTAATATGATAGGAAAATAAACCATTACTATTTGTTCAAAATGCAAATACAAAGATACCATCTACTTGGCACAATCTACTTTGGTCAATGTCTTCCATAGAGATCCCATTGCCTAATTTAAACAAAGAACGCATGACCCACATTCAAATGAAGAACAATTATTTATTGAAATTCGATGGTCCAAGTGGCTGGTTATTATCATATAGCAGCAGCACCTGAAAGCATCATATAGCAGCAGCAGCGGCTCATAGCAACTCATCATACAGCAGCAGCAGCAGCAGCAGTGTGCAATTCATCATATACCAGCAGCAGCTCATAGCAATTCATCATATAGCAACAGTAGGAGCAGCTCATAGCAATTCATCATATAGCAGCAGCAGGAGCAGCTCATAGCAATTCATCATATAGCAGCATGATACGTCTCCGTCGTATCTATAATTTTTTATTGTTCCATGCCAATATTATACAACTTTCATATACTTTTTGGCAACTTTTTATACTATTTTTGGGACTAACATATTGATCCAGTGCCCAGGGCCAGTTCCTGTCTGTTGCATGTTTTATGTTTCGCAGAATATCCATATCAAACGGAGTCCAAACGGGATAAAAACGGTCGGAGCTTATTTTTGGAATATTTGGAAAATCTGGGAGAAAGATCAACGCGAGACGGTGCCCGAGGTGGCCACAAGGCAGGGGGCGTGCCCCTGACCCTCGTGGGCCACCCGTAAGGCGGTTGATGCCCTTCTTCGGCTGCAAGAAAGCTAATTTTTGGTAAAAAATCACGGCGAAGGTTTCAGTCCAATCAGAGTTACGGATCTCCATATATATATATATATATATATATATATAAATATATATACGAAACGGTGAAAGGGCAGCAGGAGAACGCAGAAACAGAGAGAGACAGAGAGACAGATCCAATCTCGGAGGGGCTCTCGCCCCTCCCATGCCATGGAGACCAGGGACCAGAGGGGAAACCCTTCTCCCATCTAGGGAGAAGGTCAAGTAAGAAGAAGAAGAAGGAGGGGGGCTCTCCCCCCCTCGCTTCCGGTGGCGCCGGAACGCCGCCGGGGGCCATCATCATCACCGCGATCTACACCAACACCTCCACCATCTTCACCAACATCACCATCACCTTCCCACCTCTATCTACAGCGGTCCACTCTCGCGCAACCCGATGTACCCTCTACTTGAACATAGTGCTTTATGCTTCATATTATTACCCAATGATGTGTTGCCATCCTATGATGTCTGAGTAGATTTTCGTTGTCCTATCGGTGGTTGATGAATTGCTATGATTGATTTAATTTGCTTGTGGTTATGTTGCTGTCCTTTGGTTCCCATCATATGAGTGCGCGCGTGGATCACACCATAGGGCTAGTTGTATGTTGATAGGACTATGTATTGGAGGGCAAGAGTGACAGAAGCTTCAACCTAGCATAGAAATTGATGCATACGGGATTGAAGGGGGACCAATATATCTTAATGCTATGGTTGGGTTTTACCTTAATGAACATTAGTAGTTGCGGATGCTTGCTAATAGTTCCAATCATAAGTGCATAGAATTCCAAGTAAGGGATGACATGCTAGCAGTGGCCTCTCCCACATGAAACTTGCTATCGGTCTAGTAAAGTAGCAATTGCTTAGGGACAATTTCGCAACTCCTACCACCACTTTTCCACACTCGCTATATTTACTTTATTGTTTCTTTACCTTAACAGCCCGTAGTTTTTATTTACGCTCTCTTTATTTTCTTGCAAACCTATCCAAAAATACCTACAAAGTACTTCTAGTTTCATACTTGTTCTAGGTAAAGCGAACGTCAAGCGTGCGTAGAGTTGTATCGGTGGTCGATAGAACTTGAGGGAATATTTGTTCTACCTTTAGCTCCTCATTGGGTTCGACACTCTTACTTATCGAAAGAGGCTACAATTGATCCCCTATACTTCTGGGTTATTAAGACCTTTTTCTGGCGCCGTTGCCGGGGAGCAATAGCGTGGGGTGAATATTCTCGTGTGTGCTTGTTTGCTTTATCACTAAGTAATTTTTATTTGCTGTTCTTAGTTGTTTTCTATCTTTAGTTATGGGTAGGAAACGCAAAATACCAAAAAAATTAGTTGTACCTACTGAACCAATGGTTGAAGAACCACTCAAAATCTATCACACTCCTGAAGCTTTTTACTTGGATCATCTTCGATCCCTTTGTGCTCATGCTGAAACCCCAACTAGCTTAGTTGAGGGAAAATCTTTAGATGAGCATGCTTGTTATGCGCGACACCGAATATCTAAAAAAGGGAAAATTCTATTGGGTCAAATTCATCGTTTGCAATGCTATGCTTGGAATTTATGTGAAATATATGATTTTACTTGTTGTTCTAAAAACCCTAAGAAACACCTTCCCTATCAATGTGAGTTTAGTGATAATGGAATCGTATCTTCGTACGCTAAGGGTGTTTATAATTACTATGATGTTCAACAAATTGAAGAATTTGTTGCTTTTAAGGGTGCTTATGAAATTGCTTCTTTGATTGAAAAGTATGGTGCTACTCTTTACAAATCTGAAAATTTTGCCATACTTAAATATTGCTATGATAATTATGCTTCTAATGCCTATGTTGAACCATATATTGAGGACTACTCCGCTGTCCAAGAAGAGACTAATATTTTGCAGGAGTCTATGGAAGAAGAAATTGATGGAACTGTGAGCTCATTGGATGAAAAAGATGATGAGGAGAGCGAAGAACAAAAGGAGGAAGAGACGATTAGCTACCCGTGCCCACCTTCTAATGAGAGTAACTCTTCAACTCATACATTGTTTAATTTCCCTTCGTGCTTACAGAAGGATGATTGCTATGATGACTATTATGATCCCGTTGATTCTCTTGAAATATCCCTTTTTGATGATGCTTGCTATGCTTGTGGCCAAGATGCCAATATGAATTATGCTTATGGAGATGAACTTGCTATAGTTCCTTATGTTAAACATGAAATTTTTGCTATTGCACCCACACATGATAGTCCTATTATCTTTTTGAATTCTCCCAACTACACTATATCGGAGAAGTTTGCACTTATTAAGGATTATATTGATGGGTTGCCTTTTACCGTTGCACATGATGATTTTGATGAAAATAATATGCATGTGCTTGCTGCTCCTACTTGCAATTATTATGAGAGAGGAACTATATCTCCACCTCTCTATGTTTCCCACATGACAAAATTGCAAGAAACTCTTTATACTATGCATTGGCCTTTACTATGTGTGCAATGAATTGTTCTTTTATGACATGTCGATGCACAGGAAGAGAGTTATACTTCGTTATTGCATGATATATGTTGCCTTGTGCTCACTACTAAATGCCAAATCATTGCTAATTAAAATTGGCTTTGATATACCTTGGGATCCGGGTGGATTCACTACTTGAGCACTATATGCCTAGCTTAATGGCTTTAAAGAAAGCGCTGCCAGGGAGACAACCCGGAAGTTTTAGAGAGTCATTTATTTCTGTTGTGTGCTTTTATAAAGTTTAGAAATAAAAATAATGTGCCAAGGTTTGCCTTTAGGATGTTTACAATGCTTGTTGGTTTGTGCGGTGTAGGACAGAAACTTTGGCTGTAGTGCGCAATTTTTAATTTTTAACTGGAACGTCAAATGGTTCTGATTCTTTTTGCAATGTCTTGCTATACACATTTTTTATTTTTCCTAAGTTTTGTAGAATTTTTGAATTATCAGAAGTATGGTGAATGTTCAGATTATTACAGACTGTTCTGTTTTAGACAGATTCTGTTTTTGATGCATAGTTTGCTTGTTTTGCTGAAACTATCGATTTATATCAGTGGATTAAGCCATGAAAAAGTTATATTACAGTAGACACAATGCAAAAACAAAATATGAATTGGTTTTCAACAGTACTTAGAGTAGTGATTTGCTTTATTATACTAACGGATCTTAATTACCGAGTTTTCTGTTGAAGTTTTGTGTGGATAAAGTGTTCGATGATCGAGAAGGTCTCGATGTGAGAAGAAGGAAGAGTGGCAAGAGCTCAAGCTTGGGGATGCCCAAGGCACCCCAAGTAAATATTCAAGGAGACTCAAGCGTCTAAGCTTGGGGATGCCCCGGAAGGCATCCCCTCTTTCTTCAACAAGTATCGGTATGTTTTCGGATTCGTTTCGTTCATGCGATATGTGCAAATCTTGGAGCGTCTTTTGCATTTAGTTTTCATTTTTCTTTTATGCACCATGCTGGTATGAGATAGTCCTTGGTTGATTTATAGAATGCTCATTGCACTTCACTTATATATTTTGAGTATGTCTTTATAGAATGCTTCATGTGCTTCACTTATATCATTTGAAGTTTGGATTGCCTGCTTCTCTTCACATAGAAAACTGCCATTTGTAGAATGCTCTTTTGCTTCACTTATATTTGTTAGAGCGTGGGCATATCTTTTGTAGAAAGAATTAAACTCTCTTACTTCACTTATATCTATTTAGAGAGATGACAGGAATTGGTCATTCACATGGTTAGTCATAAAATCCTACATAAAACTTGTAGATCACTGAATATGATATGTTTGATTCCTTGCAATAGTTTTGCGATATAAAGGTGGTGATATTAGAGTTGTGCTAGTTGAGTAATTGTGAAATTGAGGAATACTTGTGTTGAGGTTTGCAAGTCCCGTAGCATGCACGTATGGTGAACCGTTATGTAACGAAGTCGGAGCATGAGGTGTTCTTTCATTGCTTTCTTATGAGTGGCGGCCGGGGACGAGCGATGGTCTTTTCCTACCAATCTATCCCCCTAGGGGCATGCGTAGTAGTACTTTGCTTCGAGGGCTAATAAACTTTTGCAATAAGTATATGAGTTCTTTATGACTAATGTGAGTCCATGGATTATACGCACTCTCATCCTTCCATCATTGCTAGCCTCTTCGGTACCGTGCATTGCCCTTTCTCACCTCGAGAGTTGGTGCAAACTTCGCCGGTGCATCCAAACCCCGTGATACGATACGCTCTATCACACATAAGCCTCATTATATCTTCCTCAAAACAGCCACCATACCTACCTATCATGGCATTTTCATAGCCATTCCGAGATATATTGCCATGCAACTTCCATCATCATCATATACAAGACTTGAGCATTTATTTTCATATTGCTTTGCATGATCGTAAGATAGCTAGCATGATGTTTTCATGGCTTGTCCGTTTTTTATGTCATTGCTACGCTAAATCGTTGCACATCCCGGTACACCGCCGGAGGCATTCATATAGAGTCATATCTTTGTTCTAGTATCGAGTTGTAATATTGAGTTGTAAGTAAATAAAAGTGTGATGATCATCATTATTAGAGCATTGCCCCAGTGAGGAAAGGATGATGGAGACTATGATTCCCCCACAAGTCGGGATGAGACTCTGGACATTAAAAATAAATAAAAGAGGCCAAAGAAGCGCATCCAAAAAAAGAAAAAAAAAGAGAAAACAAAAAAATGAGAGAAAAAGAGGGAAGGGGCAATGTTACTATCATTTTACCACACTTGTGCTTCAAAATAGCACCATGTTCTTCATATAGAGAGTCTCATTGAGTTATCACTTTCATATACTAGTGGGAATTTTCATTATAGAACTTGGCTTGTATATTCCAATGATGGGCTTCCTCAAATGCCCGAGATCTTCATGAGCAAGCATGTTGGATGCACACCCACTTAGCGCTGCAGGCAGGGGATCGAGGTAGAGGGAAAGGGGAGAGGAGATGCAAGCGGGCAGGGCAATGAACGCTTGCGTGTTTATTTTTACTTGAGGGTCAGATGTGAGGCGGGCGTGAGCAGTTGCATTTTGAGTGTAATATAGGCAGACAACAGAGTCATTTAACTATTCCCCTTCCCTTCAATTTTTTGTGAGCTTCTACCCGAAACACCCCCCTCCAAAGCGAAATAAGTTAAGCCCAAGCCCATAACTCAAAAATGACTTCTTTACATCTTTTATGGCTTATTTTGACAATAAGCTCTGAAAAGGCGGAATAGAACTGGCCCTTAACCTACAATTCAATTGTGCGTGCAATGAGGAATCACTCCTGCCTGCTATAGTGTACATTTAGGCATCATCATACATGGCATAACCTAATACATGTGCATTCCATTGTAGAATTTGGAATATGCAATGTTTATGTTAGTTCATACGTTGCACATGATGTTTAAATGCCCCTTAAATCTGGCCAGTCAAGTGATGGTCTTTAAGCCTCCTTCTTTGCTTCTTTTCTTCATACTCCCTCCTTCCATCTATATAGGGCCTAATGTGTTTTTCGAGACCGCCTTTGACTATTGATAAGAGTAATAATACATGAGATGTATAATGTGAAAATTATATCATTGGAAGCTCCTTTCACGTACGAATTTGACGGTATGCTTTGTGTAACTTGCATGTCATATATTATTGCTATAACACTTGGTCAAAGTTAGCCTCAAAAAACGATTAGGCCCTATATAGATGGAAGGAGGGAGTATGTAAGATTTGCTCACACATCTGTTCAATTGCTTGTTTGCATCAGCCATCCATACGAGGACTGTTTGCTTTGATTATTTGTTGTTCTTGACCTAACACTCTAACAAAGCTTGACAACGATTTAAACACTAAGGGCTGCTGTAGTGGGGGCTTATCTAACTCATAGTTGACAGAAAGGTTTGGCTGTACACTAAAGTAGGCTCTCCAAGAGTAGCCAGAGATCCAGTTCGAAGGTATGCCTAGTTTTTACATAGTGCACACATAATAAATGATCATTTCATTGTGTGCAAGTGCAAGAGATGTGGCATGTTTCATTATGTGGTCTTGTTTTGTTATAATCTCATCCTTTTGTGTTGTTCACAGACTGGAAAGTATGCATATTTATCTTCCAAGAAGACGAGTAACTAGTTTGTGTCACCTTGTAGAGGGGGTGCAATGAAGATAAGATTGAGGATTTCCAAGTACAAGATGTTAGGAAGGAGCCTTGCAAGAGAAGTAGGAGCAGTGCTGAGCCTGTTCAACCAGTTAAGGTAAGTCAATGTATCCAACTCAACAGTTCAATTCCTTGTTTGTTTCAGGCATAGTTAATTTGCTCTTTTCAATTGCTTTATTTGTCCTTAGTTAATGATATGCCCAAACAATGATGCCTGATGTTGGGTACTTGTATAACTATTAGTTGACATAATTAAAGGCCTTACCATTAATTACTCTAGCGAAGTGTGCCTGAAGCTTTGAAGTCTATTAACCAACTATTACTGCATGAGGCTCACAATCTAGTTTATACTAGGCTAATGATTGCATAGCTTTGCTTGCTGTACTAGGTTTGTATGAATCCCTCTGTTGTTCATTATGCTCCCTAAGACTTTAATTGAGCTACAGAATGGCCAACTGTTTGCTTACTTATACGCAACATGTTGTCTAAATTTGTAACTTGTCTGTGTTTTGGATTTGGCCCCAACATCATGCTCCTCTAGTGAGCTAAGAGAGATTTCGGTATGCAGGCTGCACAGACTACCATTTTTATAATTTTTAAAATATCTCCTGCTTATGCTTCATGACGTGTAACATTATTGTTAGTCATGTTTTGCCATGTACAAAATAGTCTGTCTTGCTCGCTTCACTGTTGTAACTATATTTTTTCCCTAGTCATGTGTACTTGTAGAAACATTTCAGGATGAAGTGACATCAACACAAAGATCCGCGAGAAGTGCGGCATGGCCATTACCGAATGATTATGGATTGAAATTGAAATGTGTTGATGTTCTCGAGCATCAACTAGAGGTGGCAAGACAACGTGTACATGATTCTCAACATACAATCAAAAAGTTGAGACTGGACATGCATGTATTAGATGCAGAAGTCAAAAAAATGAAACAAGACACTGAGGTAACCACGAAGGAATTGGAGATTTTGCAGGCTGAAATTTGGGCTATCTGAATCCGGCCAATCCTATTTTTTGAAGAGATTATAGTTCAAATGATAAGTTCTGTTGATGCGTGTCCATGATGTATGAGCTTTATTTGTCCAGTGTATGTAATTTGCTGTTTGTGTACGCTCTATTATCATTGGTGCCGAACTATAATGCCCGGTGGGTATATTCGGCTGTAATTTCTTTATTGTATAGTATAGGATTATTCTACGTTTCTATGCCTTAGTCTTTTTATTGTATAGTGTATGTTTTTAGAGGCGATAGTATAGAGTAGGATAATTCTTGAATATGCTATATCGTTGAAACGGGGGCCAACACGCCCAAACATTTCCTGGACGCCATACAAACAAACAAACATGTGTAGTCAAAGCGGGCCTTAATTGGGATGGTCAAAATAATATTAAGTGGATCCCAAATGATGTGGCCCACCGTAACTACGGCTCTTAGCAGGCCGTTAACAGGCCAAAAGCTCGATAGGGCCGTATAAATGGAAATGGCCCACGGGCCTCTAGCAGGCTGAAATAGATGTCAATTTTGTCTCGGCCCTTTTACTTTATGGGCCATTAAGAGCCCGAAAGTGTTATGGGGCAGAGGAGGCCCAATTTGCAAACTAGGCTTTTAAGAGGCCGAAAGTCACGTTGGGCTAAAATGATGCCCTGCGGAACGTGGGCCCCTAATGGACCTAAAGTCAAAGGCCCAACTGTTGTGTGGGTCGTTAACAGGCCGGGAGACAAAATGGGCTAGGAGTTGGCCCATTTACCGAGTGGGCCGAGGACAGACCTAAAGTCACAGCGGGCTAGAATTGGCCCAACTGCAGAATGGGCCGAGAAAAGGCCGAAAGACGTTCCAGGTAGTTAACGGGTTGGAACTGACGATGGGCTGCTAACAGGCCGAAAGAAGCTCGGGCCGCAATTGGGCCCAAAGACATAGTGGGCCGTTAACGGGATAAAACTGACGATGGGCTGGAAATTGTCAAATCTAGAATGGGCCTTTGATGGGCTGATTCTGTGTAACTTGTATGGGCCATGCTTGTAAATGGGCCTGACTCAAGTAGGCCGCTAATGGGCCGGCCCGCTTATTTTGACAGGCCCGGCCTTTTAACCTGAATGGGCCACTGTTGGGCCGGTTCACGTGTCGACATATCATAGGTGCATCACGCCTATTGGATGAGTGACACCTGTGCCAACGCGGAGCTGACATGTGGTTCCGTCGGCCAATGAGAATTTTACACGGAGAAAATCGGCATTGGTCGTGGCTGTTAGCGGGTTATCGGATCCAAAACCGGACCCGATAGCTTAACGGCGACCCGTTACGGTGGATGCCACGTGTCGGTCACCCTTAACGAAAGCACTTCCATGACGCGACATTTATCGTCATGGAAGTGAACACTTCTGTGATGATAATTTTGGTAATGTCATGGAACACTTCTACGACAACACAGGTATGACTATCTTGATTCTGTCATAAAATAGTCATGGATATACATGCATGCAGAAAACGTGACCTACTATGACAAACACGTATCATCATGGAAGTGTATTTTTTAGTGTCCTTTGCAGCGTATTCGTCCGACCCACACTCCTTATACTCATGTCCAATTCTGCCACAGAACTTACAAAACGAGCAAGTTTCTCATATCTTACAGCAAAAACCTGCATCTCCTTTCCTCTGATAATACTTGCATGGCCTCACGGACATCATGCTTCACCCTAATTTTCACATAGCACCTCTGGAATTACCCGAGAGCCAGTACTCCAAAATTTCACCAGCCTTACGAATCATCTTTTCCACGATATCTTCACTACAATATCCATCAAGTAATTTGTGGATTTGCAGCCAAATTGGCATATGAACAGTCTGTGTATCTTCAGCTCGGCTAAGGCCATCATATGGATGTAGCAGCACGGCCCAAAATCTGAACAACCACGGACCCTGATGCATAATACGCTCCCAATCTCCCATACATGATGCTTGCACAACGAACAGGTTGGCCCCAACCAGCCTAAATCTCACCTGCTGCGCTGTGTTCCAGGCTGCCCGCATCTTCTTGAAGAACGCCGCCTGGCTGAAACTTTTGTTTGTATGAACACTAGCAAGAGCCATCTAGCGGACGCGTTCTTTGATCTCTGGAATTTCCTCATCAATGACCAGATCATCGAATTCTTCCTCAGCTAGGTCAAGTTGCCCAGAAAATTCATCTAGTTCACATATACTGCCTCCACGAGATCCTCCGCCCATCGCCGACCGCGCGTCCGAGGGGAAGCCATCTCCGCTTCCGACTTGCAGAAGCCCTCGCTAGTCACCTGTGTCTCGATAGGACTCAGCGGCAATCGAAATCACTAAGAGGAAAGAAACCCTAGTCGCAGTCTAGGGGAGATTCGCCGAGTAGGGTAAACCCTGGTTAGGTGGCTACGTAATAATAATTTACCACTTCGACGCTATATAAAATGATAAAAATATCTACCATAATACTATTAAAATTTATCACTTAGGCGTTGTAGAACATGGTTTATTTGTACTCTCTCCGTTCCTAAATATTTGTCTTTTTGAGATTTCAAATGGAATATCACATACAGATGTATATAGACATATTTTAGAGTGTAGATTCACTCATTTTGCTCCGTACGTAGTCGCTTGTTGAAATCTTTAGAAAGACAAATATTTAGGAACGGAGGGAGTATTAGTTTAAATCTGACTCTACAATGTCAGTAAAATAAAAAGGAAAAGTAGTTTCATCAGAAGAGAATTTAGCTGTAAATCTTATTTCCATATGGATTATCATCCAATGCCAAAGCAAGGTCGTCTTCCATTAAACGATGCATCAAAATGAAATAATTTTTACGGTGTTTGACGGCATTTTCTCTTTATAACCGCTGATCTACAATTTTCAGAATTGGCGTCATACATCACGGAAGCAAAAGAGCAAAAATCTGTTTATATAATTTTGCCATATACAGTACAAGATGAGAATTGAAAATAATAATACAATAATTGATTGCGCTATACCTAACTGCTTGAGTTAATCACGGCAGAGTCTAACTTTTGTTTTTGAGACAATCACGGCAGAGTCTAACTACACACCATTCACAAAAAAGAGTCTAAGTACGCTAGGGCCTATGAGACTTAGGCCCAGTTCTTTTGCTAGAATCTGGGGATTCTCCCAGAATCCGACCCTTATCTAGCTTCTCCCTAAATCTTTGAGCCCCATTTGTTTTACAATTCTATCTAGTTAGGGTCTAATTAGACAGGATTGTAAAACAAATTGGGCTCAAAGATTCTGGGAGAAGCTGGGTAGGGGTCGGATTCTGAAAGAATCCCCAGATTCTGGTAAAAGAACTGGGCCTTAGTAGAGGCCGGTAGGCATCTCATGGGTCTATTCTTTTTCTTGTTTTTATACTTGAGACAAGGAGGGCCCAGTACGTGGCTTCTCATGGACCTTTCCTTTTCTCCATATTGCTTGAGATTAGGGGGTCCTAGTAATAAAATTGATACGTTTACCCTCCCCCCCCCCCCCCCCCCCCCCGCCCCGTCTTACACCATAATTTTTTATCCCTTGCAACACACAGACATACGTGTTAGTGCTCTTTCCGTTTCTTTATGTAAGCTGTATTTTTCCAGCACAATGAACAAGGCACGAGATTATAGAGAATTTAGAACGACATTACCCTTGCTAATTCATTGGTTAGTGGCAGGTAAATCCATTAGGCGAGGAAAGAAAGAGATACACGCAATCGAGAGAGATTCATTACTTCTTTTTTTCTAAAAGATAAGATACAAGTAATCGGGAGAGGGATACTTTACTTTTTTCCTGGAGGTGTAATAAAGGAATTACTAGGAGTTAGAAGAAATGCGTCTTATATTCTGAAATTTTATTAAAAAGTAAATACATCTTATACTATAAAGGAATGAAAGGAGTAGTTGATAAAATTATTACATCTTAAAAGACAAATCTGCACACAGATTTCTTTCCCAATAAGATAAGATAACATAACTACAATTCAAAAATAAATAAGTACTTAACTAAAGATACAGTAAATCATATATGAAGTACAAGTGATTTTCCCTCATTCATGAAGTGCCCCATTTGGAAATGGAGATGGGTGCGGCAGTATTGGGTCTGCACTTGCAGCGCCGTAAGATCTGAGGTGCTGTACAAACTCGTCGATGTACCTATCCTGGAGTTCCTTCTCCGCTACGACCGCTTGCATCTTCAGTGCGTTTGCCACAAAGCCCCTTCTTTCTTCTCCCTCAACCATGACGGCTCCGACGGCGCTCGCGACGCCATGGCGGTCGAACGACCCGTCGTCCTTGTCCCTCGCCACCTGCAACCCTACCTTCTTCGCTTCCATTTGCCGCGCGTTGGGCCCTTGGTCGCCCAAGATGGGCAGCATGACCAGTGGGTGCCCGAAGAGGAGCCCTTCGATCAGCGAGTTCAGGCCACAGTGCGTCAAGAACCCGCAGAAGGCCGCGTGCGCCAGGATGCTCATCTGGGGCACCCACCCCGTGGCCACCAGCCCGCGGTCGTGGGTGCGCTCCTCGAAGCCGGGCGGGAGAGGGTTGTCATCGGCGCCGATGGGCTTCCGGAGAGCCCAGAGGAAGCGCGTTCCGGCGAGCTCCAGGCCGAGGGCCAGCTCGCGCACCTGCTCCTCGCCCAGCGGCACCTCGCTCCCCAGCGCCACGTACACCACCGAGCCAGGCGGCTGTGCGTCCAGCCACCGCACGGTGGCATGGTCTTCTCCGTTGGTGCCGGCGGCACGGCGGCCTCCGTCAGGGGACGTGGATTTTTAGAACATCTGCACCCAGGCCCTGCTATCCTGGCTGTCCAATATTGCTTTAAGATCTGTGCAACACAACTAACTTTCTATATGAAATTTTCTCTTTTTTGCTTCTCTCACATAGAACATGTCTTGAAGTTCAAACCTTTGCAGCGTGGCAAAACTTTCTATCTAGAATCTAGGATAAATCTTTTAGAATTTTTTGTCAAACATAAATATACAAAATATGATTTTTTTTTAATCTAGAAAATCATAATTTGTATATTTATATTTGACCGAAAAATCTGAAAGATTTATCCTAGATTCTATATAGAAAACTTTGTCACGCTGCAAAGGTTTGAACTTCCAACATGTTTTATGCGAGAGAAACAAAAAAGAGAAATGCGTTTGCACGAATCGCGATGCGCAGAATGGATGGCTGGATAGGAAAGGCCTGGATGCAGGTGTTCTATTATATGTTTTCGCTCCGTCAGGTGACGGCGGCAGAAGGCCGAGGGGCAACACCGGCTTGCCGAGGAGCGTTGCTAACAGCGGGAAGGACTCGGGCTCCCACTCGACGCAGCTCCGGATGGCCATCAGCGTGCACCTCTTCTCTGTCAAGAGGCAGCGCTGGAGGCCGGACATACCCGACGACGTGCCATGCCCGGTGACAAACTGTGTCATCGCATTCCTCTCGTAACTGGGCACAGCGCGCCTGGCCGCGGCCGCCTGTTCAAACACAGAGGCAACGGCAGGGTTGGCCTCGGGGTGCTCCAATGGCGGGTGGGGCACGGCGGCGAGCATTGCAGCGGTCGGCAGAAGCGCCGCGCATGGCACCTGGCATCAATGCAGCTATATCTGAGACATGCATGGGATGGAACCAACAAGCAATTTAGCCGTGTTTGGTGGATTGGATCGAACCTTGTGCTCGAGGGCGGCGGCGGCAGCCCAGTGGTGGAAGCTGTCGGCAATGATCCAGTGAGGTCTCGTGGCCTCGTCGGCGCACACGGCGGCCAAGAACTCCGCGAAGGGCGCGGCGAGGCCGTCGAAGGCCTTCCAATGGAGCTCACGATCGGCGGCGGGGACGTCGTTGGTGGACTCCGCGCCGTCGGGCAGGCCGTCGACGCGCAGCAAGGGGAGCGCGACGAGGTCCACGCGCGGCGCCGCGGCGGGGCGCAGCGGCGGGAGGCGGGCGAGGTTGCGTGGCGTGGAGACGTAGGACATAAGGTGGCCCCGCAGCGCCAGGCGCTCGGCGAGCTCCAGGTACGGGAGCAGGTGACCGAAAGCGAGGTAGGGGCAGAGCACGATGCGCAGCGGCGGCAAGGACGCGGCGTCCATGGAGAGCTGAAGCTCGGCTTACCGGTGTTTGGCTCTTGGTGGTGCACTGGTTCTCACTGGTCACTGCTCAGCTGCTGACACCGCGGATAAATAAAGAGAAAACCATGCATGGGTGGCCGGTCGCTGAGATTTGGGTCTGGGTGCTCTCCTCCCGCCAACACGTGCGCTCACCTAAAACAGTGAGGCCATGTAGCAGCTGGCACGCTTAATGGAGCTCTCGTGCATGGTCCAGCCGTTCATTGTGGCACACAGAACATTGTATTGAGATTCAAAAAAAGAAGAAGTCATCTAACTAATAACTATGGACCCGAAGGTGTGAGGTAAACTATTCACACATCATCGGAGAGGCTATGATGTTGATGTAGAAGCCCTCCGTGATCGATGCCCCCTCCGGCGGAGCTCCGGAAATGGCCCAAGATGGGATCTCACGGGTACAGAAGGTTGCGGCGGTGGAATTAGGTTTTTGGATCCCTATCTGGTAGTTTGGGGGTACGTAGGTATATATAGGAGGAAGAAGTACGTCGGTGGAGCAATGTGGGGCCCACGAGGGTGGAGGGCGCGCCCTGGGGGGTGGCGCGCTCCCCTACCTCATGCCTTCCTGGTTGATGTCTTGACGTAGGGTCCAAGTCCTCGGGATCACGTTCGTTCCGAAAATCACGTTCCCGAAGGTTTCATTCCGTTTGGACTCCGTTTGATATTCTTTTTCTGCGAAACTCTGAAATAGGCAAAAAAACAGCAATTCTGGGCTGGGCCTCCGGTTAATAGGTTAGTCCCAAAAATAATATAAAAGTGTATAATAAAGCCCATTAATGTCCAAAACAGAATATAATATAGCATGGAACAAATTATAGATACGTTGGAGACGTATCAAGCATCCCCAAGCTTAATTCCTGCTCGTCCTCGAGTAGGTAAATGATAAAAACAGAATTTTTGATGTGGAATGCTACTTGGCATAATTTCAATGTAATTCTTCTTAATTGTGGTATGAATATTCAGATCCGAAAGATTCAAGATAAAAGTTCATATTGACATAAAAGTAATAATATTTCAAGCATACTAACTAAGCAATTATGTCCTCTCAAAATAACTTGGCCAAAGAAAGTTCATCCCTACAAAATCATATAGTTTAGTCATGCTCCATTTTCGTCACAGAATGCTCTCATCATGCACAACCCCGATGACAAGCCAACCAATTGTTTCATACTTTAGTAATCTCAAACTTTTTCAACCTTCACACAATACATGAGCGTGAGCCATTAATATAGCACTATGGGTGGAATAGAATAGAATGATGGGGGTTATGTGGAGAAGACAAAAAAGGAGAAAGTCTCACATCAACGCGGCTAATCAATGAGCTATGGAGATGCCCATCGATTGATGTTAATGCAAGGAATAGGGATTGCCATGCAACGGATGCACTAGAGCTATAAATGTATAAAAGCTCAACAAAAGAAACTAAGTGGGTGTGCATCCAACTTGCTTGCTCACGAAGACATAGGGCATTTGAGGAAGCCCATTGTTGGAATATACAAGCCAAGTTCTAAAATGAAAAATTCCCACTAGTATATGAAAGTGACAAAACAAGAGACTCTCTATCATGAAGATTATGGTGCTACTTTGAAGCACAAGTGTGGTAAAAGGATAGTAACATTGTCCCTTCTCTCATTTTATCTCATTTTTTTGGGCCTTCTTCTCTTTTTTTATGGCCTTTCTCCCATTTTTATATTTTTTTTCTCACTTGGGACAATGCTCTAAAAATGATGATCATCACACTTTTATTTATTTACAACTTAATGATTATAACTCGATACTAGAACAAAGTATGACTCTATGAATGCCTCCGGCGGTGTACATGGATATGCAATGAATCAAAAGTGACATGTATGAAAGAATTATGAATGGTGGCTTTGCCACAAATACTATGTCAACTGCATGATCATGCAAAGCAATATGACAATGATGAACGTGTCATGATAAACGACACGGTGGAAAGTTGCATGGCAATATATTTCGGAATGGCTATGGAAATGCCATAATAGGTAGGTATGGTGGCTGTTTTGAGGAAGATATAAGGAGGTTTATGTGTGAAAGAGCGTATCATATCACGGGGTTTGGATGCACAGGCGAAGTTTCACTACTAGGGAAAGGGCTATAGATGGAATGGCCACTAATGGCGCACCAGACATGTGGTGCGCCATTGCTATGTAGCAGTGGCGCACCGTGTGCTGGTGCGCCATTAGTGTGAAATACACTAATGGCGCACCAGACACGCGGTGCGCCATTAGTAACAATTTTTTTTTGCCAGACATACTAATGGCGCACCAGGACATAGTGCGCCATTACTAGTTGTAACTAGTAATGGCGCACCAGCAACATAGTGCGCCACTAAAATATTTTTTTTAATTTTTACTTTTTTGCAAAACTACTAATGGCGCACCTGGGGCAGTGCGCCATTACTAGTTTAAGCTAGTAATGGCGCACTGCTCCCCCGTGCGCCATTAGTGTTTTTTTGCAAAACTACTAATGGCGCACCACCAGCAGGTGCGCCATTAGTAACTAGGGGTACTAATGGCGCATTATGTGGTGGTGCGCCATTAGTAACCTGGGACGAGGTAGATATTTTGGACAGCCACACCTACCCACTCACTTTCCCCACTTCATTCTCTCCTCCCTCCTCCAAGCTTGTCTCGGCTGCCTCCTCCTCCTCACCTCATTTGCACCATAAATTCATCCAAATTACGTGGTTAAAGCCCCTTTTTTTGATAGGTAAGTAAGGGGGAAGCTATCTTTATGTTGTTCTCCCTCCAACAACGTGCACATGCACTTTTTATGTCCTAACTAGATCTATGTATGTTTGTGGTGTTGCATATATGTTTGTGTTTGCAGGTACCGGTATTTGAAATGCGATAGTTGCCAATATTTTGCCGGAATGTTGATTCATTTCCGTTTCGGCGAGAATTTTGGCACTATGCATTCTTTTTGGTCCTATTTTTAGGGAAAGTCATGCCAAATTTTTTCTTGGTTCTAAAATATCTTTTTGCTCTACCCCGCAGGTGACCATGGTCCGCACGATGACCGAAGGCATCGTGAATAGGTTTTTGAGCTCCGCGAAGGCCGAGATGCTTGAAAAGAACGAGACGGAGATAAGATGTCTGTGTCGAAGATGCAAGCTGAAGAGCCTTATTGCGGACCCGGATTCCGGGCAGGTGCGGGACCACCTGCTCTTGCGTGGTTTCATGGATGGCTATCGGTGGCAAGGTGATGAAGATGACTATGAAGTCGTCCATGGGGGTCGGGCAAGAAATGAGGATGGGCAGCAAGACAAGCACCGCGGCTCGGGCGGACGAGAAGACGAAGAATCTCCAGGACATGATCACGACGGTGATGCTGTACACAGTCATCATGTAGAAGATGCCGGACATGATGATGAGGAAGATGCGGGAGCAGACGAAGGGCATGATCATGAAGATGAAGATGCCGGCGGAGTAGACGACGATGGACCATCGATGGGCTGGGTGCAGGACCCTCATATTCAAGAGCTGCTTCTCAAGCAGACGGATAACGCAAGAGCTGCCGCCCGAGAGAAAGCCAAGCTGGATCAACTGGAGATAGACGCGGTTACTCCATTGTATGAAGGATGCAGGCCCGAGGATACCCACGTGAAAGTAACGCTCATGGCTCTGGAGATGAAGGTAAAGCACAAAATGACCGACGCATGCTTCGACGAGAACATGTCATTCTGGCACGAACGTCTTCCCAAGGGGAACAAGTGCCCGACCAGTTTCGAGGAGGCGAAGAAAATCATGTGTCCTCTGGATTTACCGCACGTGAAATACCATGTGTGCATGAACAATTGCATCATTTATCGGGACGAGCACGCGGAGTCTACCATATGTCCGGTGTGCGGCGTCACTCGATACAAGAAGAGGAAGAAAGCTCCTCGAAAAGTGGTGTGGTACTTTCCGATCACTCCTCGTCTGCAGCGGTATTTTGCGGACCCTAAGGTAGCAAAGCTCCTGCGTTGGCACGCGGATAGGGAGGAGAAGAAGCGAGAAGATGACGCAAATGATCCGGAGATAAATAAAAAAGACAAGATGCTGAGTCACCCTAAGGATGGGAGCCAGTGGCAAGCGTTGAACTTCGAACACCCAGAATTTGGGAATGATCCAAGGAACATCGTGCTGGGCGCGAGCACCGATGGAGTCAATCCATTTGGCAGCCAGAGAAGCACACATAGCACCTGGCCTGTGTTTGTGTGGATGTACAACCTTCCCCCCTGGTTGTGCATGAAGAGGAAGTACATTCACATGAGTATGCTAATTGAAGAGCCGAAACAACCAGGGAACGACATCAATCTGTATCTGGGGCTGCTGGAAGAGGAGCTAGACACGCTGTGGAAAACGCCAGCCAATACGTGGGACGCCGCAGAGAAAGAATATTTCCCTATGAGAGTCGCACTGCTCACGACGGTGCACGACTATCTCGGTTTCGGATATCTCGCGGGGCAGGTGGTCCACGGATTTTCTGGATGTGTCAGGTGCATGGATGACACAACGTATCGCCAGCTAGATAGAGATCCCGGGTCTTCGAAAACCGTGTTCATGGGACATCGAAGGTGGCTTCGTGACGATGACCCGTGGAGGAAACGCAAGGATCTGTTCGATGGTGAAACCGAACCCCGAAGACGCCCGCGTACGAGGAGCGGCGAGGAAATAGACGAGCTGTTGAAAAATTGGAAAGATTGCCCACTGCCGGGAAAGAAAGCGAAAGGCGCCAGAGCCACTGCTGAAGGTATGGAAAACAAGGTCTGTTTTCTGGGACTTGCCGTACCGGAAGATCCACCGTGTGCCTCACAGCCTTGATGTCATGCATATGACGAAGAATGTGTGCGAGAGTCTGCTTGGTACCTTGCTCAACATGCCAGAGAGGACCAAAGATGGGCCGAAAGCAAGGGCAGACTTGAAATCAATGGGCATCAGGGAGGAGCTTCACGCTAATGATGATGATGATGATGAGGCGAAGCAGGACACGGAAAAGTCGTCGCAAAGGCAAAAAGGCCAAGAAGACCGGAAATGACTTCCCTCCCGCGTGCTTCACTCTAAGTCAGGAGGAGATCGATCAGTTTTTCACCTGCCTCGTAGGAGTAAAACTTCCTTACGGTTACGCGGGGAAGATAAGCAGATACCTAGACTCAGTGAAGCAGAAGTTGAGCGGGATGAAGTCTCACGACTGTCACATGCTGATGACGCAGATACTTCCAGTTGCAATCCGTGGGATCATGGACGCGCACGTCCGTGAAACGCTATTTGGCCTATGCAACTTTTTCGACGTCATCTCTCGGAAGTCGGTTGGCGTGAGGCAACTCAGAAGGCTACAGGAAGAGATCGTGGTGATACTATGCGAGCTTGAGATGTACTTCCCTCCCGCATTCTTCGACATTATGGTGCATCTGCTGGTCCATATCGTGGAGGATATCATCCAACTCGGGCCGACGTTCCTGCACAGCATGATGCCGTTCGAAAGGATGAATGGTGTCATCAAAGGATACGTTCGCAACATGTCACGTCCAGAGGGAAGCATAGCCAGGGGCTTTCTGACCGAAGAGTGCATCTCCTACTGCACGAATTATCTAGGCATCGAGAACCCCGTTGGTCTGCCCGTCAACAGGCACCTCGGCAGGCTCGCTGGATGGGGTCACCGTGAGGGTCGCCGCGAAATGCATGTCGACTTCGATGGTCGACTTGCCGACTTTGAAAGATCAAACCTAGTCGCGCTACAACACATAGACGTGGTCGATCCTTGGGTGGTAGAGCACAAAACGTTTATTGAGAAGACGTACAATGACCCAGGCCAACAGAGGACAGACGGAGATATAATCAAAGAGCACAACTCATGTTTCACGCGTTGGTTCAAGCAGAAGCTTCTGTCGTACCCTTTACATGAGGATTCTTCCGCGGAAGAACAACTCATATTCGCCTTGTCACAGGGCGCCGAGCACAACCTGATGACGTATGAGGCGTACGATATCAACGGCTACACATTCTACACCGAGGACAAGGACATGAAGAGCGATGGTTATCAGAACTCCGGGGTAACGATGGAATCCTACACCGGTAACGACAAGGATAGATACTACGGAAGGATCGAGGAGATCTGGGAGCTGAGCTACGCTGGAGAGAAGGTCCCGATGTTCCGTGTCAGATGGGCCAAGAGCGTCATAAAAGAAGACCGGTATTTCACCACCATGGTTATACCCGAAGCCAAATCCAAGACCGCAGGCGCGAACGTCACCGCGAAAAATGAGCCATGGGTACTGGCTTCCCAAGTGGACCAATGCTTCTTCATTACCGACCCATCAAAGCCCAGTCGTGTTGTCGTGAGGAGAGGCAAAAGGAAGATCATCGGAATGGATGGAGTCGCCAATGAGCAAGACTTCGACAAGTACGGCGACCCGAAGATGGAACATGACGACGACGATGAAGTATTAGCATACACCACAAGAAGAAGAAGCAGAACCACCCTACCTAAAGGACGTCCGTTCAAGAGAAGAACTCCATTTACAAAAAACAAGGGCAAGAAGATTGTGAACAGATAGCTGGCTAAGATCGATTGTATTTAAATTGTAGCCTTCATTTCTCGATTGTATTTCATGGGCACCATCTCCCCCGCTCCACCGGCCGCCGCCGCCGACCCCCCGCACCCTCCACCACTCCACCGCCGCCGACGACCCACCGCACCCTCCCCCGCTCCACCGGCCGTCGCCGACGACCCCCCGCACCCTCTCCCCCGCACCCTCCCCGGCCCGCTCCACCGTCACAAATGAATGCAACTAAATTTGCAAAAAAAGCAAATTTGATTATATTTTCAAATAACAAATTTGATGATATTTTTTAAAAAATCATTACTGTTTTTATAAAAAAATTACTGTTATGATTTAAACAAGTTTGAACATATTTAAACACAAATAAATATCAAACAGCATTTTAAATGCATAAAAACAAAAATTGGGGAGCCTGGGAATCGAACCTAGGACCTCCTAGTGTGTGTGCTGCATGCTGACCAATCGGGCTAGTGGGCGTGTTCTAATGGAGATAGGGTTAGGTGGAATATAACCTGACTAGTCGGGCTAGTAAGTAAAACAAAATTCTAATGGCGCACCAGGGGGAGGTGCGCCATTAGAATCGACGTACTTATGGCGCACCAGGGGGAGGTGCGCCATTAGAATCGCTTGTTCCCCTCGCACTGTCGCCTCCCTCCCTCCCTCGCTCGCCAGATCCCCCACTCCTCGACCCCAACCGTACGCCGCCGCCCCCTTGCTCCACCCCCTCCGTCCGCCGCGCCTGCACGTCGTCCGCCGCTGTGGTCTTGCGCTGCCTCGACGCCGCCGCGGGACTCCACCCCCGCCGCCCCCACCACTGCAGCTCCCTCGCGCCGCCGCCCCCGCGCCCGCCGCTCCTTCGCCGCCCCGCCCCAGCACGTACGTCCCCTCCCTCCCTTCCCCCATCCCCCTAGCTTCTCCTCCTCCTCCTCTCACCACCCGTGCCTTCTTCTGCTCGGAAGGTCAAGAAGGCGGCCAAGGACGCCGACGACATCACGGGCCCCTTCCTCCGGATCGCCGCCCGCAGCCTCCTCGACGCCGGCGTCCTCTAGGTGATTCCTCCTCTCTCCTCCCCTCCTTCCCCCTAGGTTTCTCTCCCCGCCGGCGTCCTCTAGGTTTTTCACGATGTACACTCAAAACTAATGACTCTGAATCTCTGCTACTGAAAATCATACATTTCAGATATGACACTGTTTGGACATTTGTAAAATCCAGTGCTTGTGTATCTGCTGTTTGGATTAACAATTATGAATAGCACATCCTAGGACTTGCTAGGACTTGCTCCAGATTTGTGGTTCTGCTAGGACTTGCTCCAGATTTTGTGGTTCTGCTAGGACTTGCTCCAGATTTTTTAACCCTAGGATTTCTTTTCTTTTAGTTCTTTTCTTACAGAAAATTTACTGAAAATTCAGAAACTTGGAGTAACCTGTGGACTGTACTTTTGTGATCTCCTACTCCTGAATCTTACTACTACAAGCACAAGCAGTACAAATAAGGCTAGAATTTACTCTGAATTTTGATAGTAAGAAGAAGAATGAAAATGCAAGGAGTAAATAAGAATAAGAATAAGAATTTTACTTATGATATGATGATGAGGCAAATCACTAGCAGACAACTGCCAAGAATGCAGGACTATTTTACTCTGCCTAAGAATATGCATGTCTTGTTTCTGGTTATGGATATTGTGTAATAGAATTAGATCTTGGATCTGCTAGTGGACTTTGGGAGTTTGTTTACCTGGCACCATTCAGTCAAGTAGCCATTCATGTGAACTTTTATTTTGTCCATATGAAAGCAGAGGACCATATGGTCTGTGGCCTTTTCATCCATCATTTACACTGTGAATCCAACACCAGTGGTGCTGCTTTGTTTCTGTGATCACATTGTGGTGCCCGGCACATTTGCCCCATCACTTCGTTACCCCTTTCTCCTGAAATGTTGATTAATTTCCGTTTCGGTTGAGATTGGGGCCCTCCTAGGTCAAGAAAATTAGCAAAGGTCATGCCCAATTTTCTTGACCTAGAAGGTGCCCGATTCTCAACCGAAACAAAAATTAATCAGCATGTATCTTGACATCAACCAATAGTAGTGATCTAGTGCTTTAGTGGTTGGATTAGTTTAGTATTTTTTCACACACTCAGACACCCTTGCTTGCCATGTGTGTGAGAGAGATAGTGAGAGGAGACAAGAAGAAGGGGGTTAGGAAGATGTTGCCTGCTCATCAAAGCTAACCATCTCCCCCTTTTCACCCCTTTTCCTTTCTCTTTTGTGGGTTGCAAGGAAGCTACTGGTTCCATCCCACAACACCTAGCAACAACACACTAACAGGTTCCATCCCAAAACACCTAGGCAATATCACAAACATCTCTCAATTGTTCCTTGACAATAACCATCTTTTTGGTGACATTCCTCAAGAATTAGGTTATTTGGTCAACTTAGAGATCTTGTTCCTTGACAATAACCAACTTTTTGACCAAACTTTTTTCCTATTTAGAGCGAAACATGGCCCACAATGATGAGGCCGGCGGTTCGGGCGGCAAGCAATTCTGGGAGCTGTCCCAGGAGATGGAGGAAGAACCTCACCGCTATGAGGACGCCGCGGAAGACACCGATCCTGACTACACAACCCCTAGTGGCGTCGGGGATGACACCACTGATGGTGCCGCCAAGGATGCCACCACTGGTGATGGCGGCGGACGCACAGATGGCAGCCAACCGAAGAGGCAACGGAAGGACCAGCGCCCGAACGTGCTCGGCACCGTCAAGGAGGAATTTACTGAAGTGAACTCCGACGGGCATCCAACGGCGCCCAAACATGTAGTCAAGGGGTACTCGGTTCAGCTCGGGTGCATTCTCCGGAGCACCGTCTCGATCAACACTGAGAACCTAAGGCATAAGGACCGAGGGAATTTGCGCTGCCTCCTCTTCACGAAGCTGCACGAACGATACAAGTTCCCCAATGAGTTTGCAAACACACGCCTCTCAGGGAATAAAGTGAACAGTGCCGCCCTCACGAGGATGAGCACGGCCCTGTCTACATGGAGAAGCACGGTGAAGGCAATGATTGAAAAAGGTGATAGTTATGAGAAGATCAAGGCAAAATATCCTTTGATGAGCGAAGATGACTACAAGGAGTTCAAGATCAAGTGCGAGAGCAGCGCAACCTCCGAATCAAGTCAGTGGGGGAAAGAAATGCGGCAGTTGAACTTAGGGGTCCACCAACTCGGTCCCGGCGGTTATAGAGTGGCGGAGCCTATATGGGACAAGGAGGACGCGGAGCGTGCCGAGCAAGGCCTACCGCCCCGCTTCGTGAAATTCCCTGACAAGCAGACCAGGAACTTTGTCAGGGCTCGGTACAAGGAGGACCCGGTAACAAAGGAGCTTACCACGGATCCGAAGACCAAGGCGCTTGAGAAAGTTCTGGTAAGGAATACACCCCCGCGTAATTAGCTACATATATGGTTGCATTCTAGTTAATGAAGCCAAATTTCTAAATGGTTCACATTCCTTCCGCAGGAGGCTGAAAGCAGTAGCGCGGGGTCATCTCAGAGCTCCCCTTTTGACACCCCTTTAAATAGGGCGTTGAACGTAATGAAAAACAAGGATAAGCTCAGTAAGCCGTCGTCAGCTGGTCGTGTGGCCGGCAAAGGCTTGTCCACAAAATGGTCGTCATACTATACCGCTGGTGGGCGAAAGGAGAAAAAGACCAGCTCGGAAAGCCAGTCGCGCGAGGTTCAAGAACTCAAGGCACAAGTGCCGCGGATTCCGGAGATTGACCAAGAGCAAGTGCAACAACAACTGGGAACGACGCTCACCGCCATTGTGCCTACCTTGATTCAGGGGCTGACGACGTGGATTGCGGGCGGCCAACAGGGGCCTCCCCCAGTTCCCAGCTTCACGGCCAGCAACTCGCACAACGCGCAGGCGGCGCCATTGGTGTCTCCGGCGGAGGCGGTATTCGTGTCTCCGGCGCCGGCACGGGCATTGGAGCTTAATGCACCTGTGTGTACGCCGGCCGGCACCTCGCCAGCAAGCGGCCCCTCCGTCAGTTGCACGCGCACGCCCGCCGTTGGCGGTGCCTCGACATTAGCCGAGCTCGACGGCATCACGGTAACTAAGCCTCTCGGCCGATGACTTCATCTCCTTGCCTTTGACTGGGCATCCCTGACGCCCTACATGTTTTCGCAGGGCGCCACCGATGTTCCTTGCACTCTCCTGCACTTCATGGGCGGCGAGTTGGTCGATGTCGCCAAGGGCAGAATCGTTCAACCGGGCAACCGCGTGTTCCACGGTAATCCGATGCCACCCACCTTCTATAGGGTTGAACTGGTTCGGGTACTGCCAGGCTGCGACGAGTTGTTACCTCCGATTCGACCCGCTGGGGCCGACGAAGATAATGTTATGACCCTCAGCGCCTGTGTAAGCTGGCCCCTGCTTTGGCCGAAGAGCCAGATTCGTTTGGGGGCGGGGGACACCACCCCACAGACTAGACCGCCAGTCGTGCCAGCGCCAAGCCATGGCAAGAACGCCGCAACGCCACCAGACCTGCCGGACATCCCTATGGCACAGGATTCGAACATGCATATGGCACAGGATCCGGACGACGACGACAACGACGACGGTACATTTACCAACGTCGATAAGTACTTTGCCGAACATGGGTACGGTGACGAGTTCTGCGGGCCTCCTTCTCAAGAACCCAACCCTCAAAAAGACGACCGCGATCTAGCTGGTACAGCGGAGAAACCCAATTGCAACAGGCGTCGTCTGGCGTTCAGTTCTCAGGAGACGCCTCCAGCTGCCGCCTTCACCGAGCCTCAGATAGCTGAGGTGCCAAATATTATCAGCCCCAACACGCTCAAGAAGGCGGTCTGTGAGCAGAACTCGATCCCATTACAGCAGATCAAGAAGAAGGGACGGAAACGAAAGACTAACAAGGGCGCCAGTGCGAGCCAACCGGCACCGAGTACGATTCGTGCTCAGGACGGACCACCTTCACCTAAGGATATCTCGAGGAGGGTGCATGTGGCGGGTAGGCCGATGCTACCGAAAAATATGCTCAATGCTGCAACCGGTGCTATGCGGAGTCTGCATGACAGTGTTCTTTCTTTGGAGAAGCGGCGTCTCAGAGAGAATGATGTGGCATACCCGGTTTTCGTGGCCAAGGTGCCAGAGGGCAAGGGCTTTGTGGATAGCGTCGTCGGGGGTACGATCGTCCTGCGATTTGATGACATCTTTGCTATGCTTAACCTTCATCCGCTGCACTACACCTTCGTTCGGCAGTTTTCGCTGAGTATGGAGATGCGGATCATTAGAGACAAGACCCCGGACATTGTGATAGTCGACCCCTTCAACATGCGTGCCAAGATCTTGGGCAGCGCTGGGGACCGGCAAGTCGCGAGTTCACACTTCGAAGGCGTCATTCTGGCAAACCCAGATAAGGATAACTTCCTCGTGCCTTACTTTCCCGAGTAAGTCATCTCCTAACCGCCTCGTAACATATGATTTCTTAGATTTCGATCGTTCTTTTTTTTTCTAACATTCCGTGTTCTGTGCAGTGACACACATTGCACACTCATCCTCTTAAGCCCGAAATATTCCATGGCCACGTATCTCGACCCGGACCGTGACTCCAAGATAGACTACACAAATATCAAGAAAGTTCTTGATGATGCTCTCCCCGGCTACGCCGCATCTGGAGGCACCTTTAAGAGGCCAGTTCGTAGGTACGGCAGGCACGTGTTCACCCACAATACGACGTTCCCCTGCGTCAAGCAGCCGCCTGGTGGTCAGAAGGATGCCTACTACGCCCTCCATCACATGCGGGCGATCGTGCGGGAACATAATCACCTTCTGCTACCAAATAATCTCAAAGATTGGGCCGCAAGCTTGGGGGCAATCCAGGACGCGGACATCCGACAAGAATTCTTTCGCATCCAGTCGGAGTTTGCAGAAATCATCCATCAAGATGTCCTTCGTACCTCGGGGCAGTTCTACCTCAAATTTCAACTGTCCAACAGCGAGATAGACACAACGCTACAAATGCAGGCTGACAACGCCCGCGACTTCATGACCATCACGACAGACGGCGGCTTCATCCACGCTCCGGTCCCATGAGTCGAGTCGAAAGTTGTGATGCTATGTGTAGTTCTGAAACATTCATTAGCTCATGTTGTAATTAAACTGTAGTGAACTTGTATGTCTCTTTGGTTTGGACAGTCGTTCAACTTAGATGTAATCGATGCTATTTGTTAGTAGGACCATGAATCGTGCTATTAATGTCTTGCTTTTCTCTTCCGATCCTTTTGTTGCATACTTATATATTGCTTATGTATTGTCTGTTGTTTGGCTAGTGCATAGAGATGCCGTCGTATGTTGTGTACAAGGGTAAGGTTCCCGGAGTCTACGACGACTAGGAGGAGTGTCGGAGACAGGTTCACCGTTTCAGCGGTAACAGTTACAAAGGGTACACCACTAGGGCGGAGGCGGAATCTAGATACGCGCGCTATCTAGCGGGAGAGAGGAGGGAGCGTTGGAGGAACCGGATGAAGACCAGTTTCATCGCGATGATGCTCATCGTGATGACCGCATCTCTCTTCTATGTGATGGTAGTTTAGATGATCGATATCGACTTGTAATGTGAAGACAAACTCGCTACTCGTGGTCTCGAGACTTTTAATGTTCTATCTTCGTTCGCTCTTTTGAATTCGGAGACTAATATGATGAATTGTATTCGGAGACTAATCTTCTATTGTATTCGATGAATCTGCTGTTGCTGTGTCCTGCTGCTTATTTTCTGTCCAATAATATATTTTGTAATCGGTGCAAAAATCAGAAAAGAAAAAAATAATAATCCGTAATATACATACTAATGGCGCATCACGCCAACGTGCGCCATTAGTATGCCAAAGGATACTAATGGCGCATCCCAGAGCAGTGCGCCATTAGTATGCCAGAGGGTACTAATGGCGCATCACCCAGCAGTGCACCATTAGTATGCCGAAGGATACTAATGGCGCATCACACTGCAGTGCGCCATTAGTATGACAAAGCACATGGGTATATATGGCCCCCTGGGAGGCATACTAATGGCGCACCGTGGCCTATACTAATGGCGCACTGCCCGGTGCGCCATTAGAGTACCAGATACTAATGGCGCACCAGCGGTGCGCCATTAGTAAAAATTACTAGTGGCGTGATGCTAGTGGCGCACCAGTAGTGCGCCATTAGTAGGCAAAACTGGTGCGCCACTAGTAAGCCTTTTTCTAGTAGTGTTTGCACCAACTCTCAATGTGAGAAAGGGCAATGCACGGTACCGAAGAGGCTAGCAATGATGGAAAGGTGAGAGTGCGTATAATCCATGGACTCAACATGAGTCATAAAGAACTCATATACTTATTGAAAAAATCTACAAGTCATCAAAAACCAAGCACTACGCGCATGCTCATAGAGGGATAGATATGTAGGAAAAGACCATCGCTCGTCTCCGACCGCCACTCATAAGGAGGACAATCAAAGAACACCTCCTGTTTCAAATTTGTTACATAACGTTTACCATACATGCATGCTACGGGACTTGCAAACTTCAACACAAGTATTTCTCAAATTCACAACTACTCAACGAGCACAACTTTAATATCACTACCTCCATATCTCAAAACAATCATCAAGCATCAAACTTCTCTTAGTATTCAACACACTCATAAGAAAGTTTTTACTAGTCTTGAATACCTAGCATATTAGGATTAAGCAAATTACCATGTTGTTTAAGACTCTGAAAATAATATAAGTGAAGCATGAGAGAACAATAGTTTCTATAAAACAAATCCACCACCGTGCTCTAAAAGATATAAGTGAAGCACTAGAGCAAAAACTATATAGCTCAAAAGATATAAGTGAAGCACATAGAAAATTCTAATCAATTCCGAATCATGTGTGTCTCTCATCAAAAGGTGTGTACAGCAAAGATGATTGTGGTAAACTAACAAACAAAGACTCAAATAATACAAGACGCTCCAAGCAAAACACATATCATGTGGTGAATAAAAATATAGCTCCAAGTAAGTTACCGATGGAAGTAGACAAAAGAGGGGATGCCTTCCGGGGCATCCCCAAGCTTTGGATTTTTGGTGTTCTTAGATTATCTTGGGGTGCCATGGGCATCCCCAAGCTTAGACTCTTGCCACTCCTTGTTCCATAATCCATCAAATCTTTTACCCAAAACTTGAAAACTTCACAACACAAAACTTAACAGAAAATCTCGTGAGCTCAGTTAGCGAAGGAAAACAAAACACCACTTCAAGGTACTGTAATGAACTCATTCTTTATTTATATTGGTGTTAAACCTACTGTATTCCAACTTCTCTATGGTTTATAAACTATTTTACTAGCCATAGATTCATCAAAATAAGCAAACAACACACGAAAAACAGAATCTGTCAAAAACAGAACAGTCTGTAGTAATCTGTAACTAACGCAAACTTCTGGAACTCAAATAATTTAGCCAAAATATGAAGACCTAGGCAATTTGTTTATTGATCAGAAGCAATTGGAATCAATATTTTATCACGTTCTGGTGATTTTTAACAATTGTTTTCGTGAACAGAAAGTTTCTGGAATTTTCAGCAAGATCAAATAACTATCATCCAAGAAGATCCTATGGGTTAAAATTGGCACAAACACTAACTAAAACATAAAAAATCTAACCAGAGGCTAGATCAAATATTTATTCCTAAACAGAAGCCAAAAGCAAAAAACTAAAAATAAAATTGGGTTGCCTCCCAACAAGCGCTATCGTTTAACGCCCTAGCTAGTCATAAGATTTCAACGATGCTCACCTGAAAGACAAGAATTGAAGCACAAAGAGAGCATCATAAAACACGTGACAAACACATCTAAGTCTAACATACTTCCTATGCATAGGCATCTTATAAGCAAACAAATTATCAAGGCAAGCAAAAACTAGCATATGCAAGGAAGCGGAAAGAAACAATAGCAATCTGAACATAACGAGAGGTATTTTAGTAACATGAAAATTTCTACAACCATATTTTCCTCTCTCATAATAATTACATGTAGAATCATAAGCAAATTCAACAATATAGCTATCACAAAACATATTCTCAATACGATCCACATGCATGCGAAGTTGACCCTCTTCCAAAATAGTGGGATTATCATTAACTAAAGTCATGACCTCTCCAAACCCACTTTTATCAAAAATACCATAAGATTGAAAATTCTCCAAATATGTGGGATCTAAAGTTGACACTCTTCCAAACCCACTTTCAATATTATTGCAAAAATTATTATCAATCTCATATTCATCATGGGGCTTAAATAAATTTTCAAGATCATAAGAAGAATCACCCCAATCATGATCATTGCAACAAGTAGTAGACATAGCAAAACTAGCATCCCCAAGCTTAGGGTTTTGCATATTATTAGCACGATTGACATCAAGAGAATTTATAGTAAAATCATTGCGATCATGCTTTTCATCGAAGGAAATATCAAGTATGGGTGCAATAGCAACGATCTCATGTTTAACATAAGGAACTATAGCAAATTCATCTTCAAAAACATTGGCATCATGGCCACAAGAATGGCAAGCATCATGTTCATCAAGGGATATTTCAATCAAATCATCGGAATCATAATTATCTATAGATTCATGCATATCATTATTTTCTTCTTTCATAGACTCCTGCGAAATATTAGCTTCTTCTTGGACAGCGGAGGAGTCCTCAATATATGGTTTAACATAGGCATTGGAAGCATAATTATCATAACAATGTTTAAGTATGGCAAAATTTTCAGATTCGTAAAGAGTAGCACCATACGTTTCAATCAAGGAAGCAATTTCATAAGCACCCTTAAAAGCAACAAATTCTTCAATTTGTTGAACATCAAAGTAATTATAAACACCCCTAGCATATGAACATACAATTCCATTGTCACTAAACTCACATTGGTAGGGAAGGTGTTTCTTAATGTTTTCAGAGCAACAAGTAAAATCATAAATTTCACAAAGATTCCAAGCATAACACATCAATTTGTTTATTTGATTCCATAAGAGTCTCCCCTTTTCAGACAAACGGTGACGCACAAAATGAGCATGCTCATCTAAAGATTTCCCATCAGCTAGGCTAGTTGGGGTTTCAGCACGAGCGCATAGGGATCGAAGATGATCCAAGTAGAACACTTTAAGTGGATCCATATCAATAGATTCTTAGCAAGCAAAGATGCAAGCAAATAGAAGGCACATGGTAACACGAGCAAACAGAAGGACGAACGGAAGAGGGGCCAATAAAACGGCAAAGGTGAAGTGGGGGAGAGGAAAACGAGAGGCAAATGGCAAATAATGTAGTGCCGGAGATAAGGGTTTGTGATGGGTACTTGGTATGTAGACTATTGCGTTGACTCCCCAGCAACGGCGCCAGAAATGGCTCATTGTTGGGAGTCCAAATCTTGACTTGACCTTGCGTAAGCCTCCCCGGCAACGGCGCCAGAAATCCTTCTTGCTACCTCTTGAGCACTGCGTTGGTTTTCCCTTGAAGAGGAAAGGGTGATGCAGCAAAGTAGCGTAAGTATTTCCCTCAGTTTTTGAGAACCAAGGTACCAATCCAGTAGGAGGCCACGCACAAGTCCATCGCACCTACACAAACAAACAAATCATCGCAACCAACGCAATAAAGGGGTTGTCAATCCCTTCACAGTCACTTACGAGAGTGAGACCTGATAGATATGATAAGATAATATTTTTGGTATTTTTATGATAAAGATGCAAAGTAAAATAAAAGCAAAATAAAAGGCAATGGAAATAGCTTGTTGTTGGAAGATTAATATGATGGAAAACAGACCCGGGGGCCATAGGTTTCACTAGTGGCTTCTCTCATGAGCATAAGTATTACGGTGGGTGAACAAATTACTGTTGAGGAATTGACAGAATTGAGCATAGTTATGAGAATATCTAGGTATGATCATGTATATAGGCATCACGTCCAAGACAAGTAGACCGACTCCTGCCTGCATCTACTACTATTACTCCACACATCGACCGCTATCCAGCATGCATCTAGAGTATTAAGTTCATAAGAACAGAGTAACGCTTTAAGCAAGATGAGATGATGTAGAGGGATAAATTCATGCAATATGATATAAACCCCATCTTGTTATCCTCGATGGCAACAATACAATACGTGCTTGCTGCCCCTACTGTCACTGGGAAAGGACACCGCAAGATTGAACCCAAAGCTAAGCACTTCTCCCATTGCAAGAAAGATCAATCTAGTAGGCCAAACCAAACTGATAATTCGAAGAGACTTGCAAAGATAACCAATCATACATAAAAGAATTCAGAGAAGATTCAAATATTGTTCATAGAAAAACTTGATCATAAACCCACAATTCATCGGTCTCAACAAACACACCACAAAAGAAGATTACATCGAATAGATCTCCACGAGAGAGGGGGAGAACATTGTATTGAGATCCAAAAAGAGAGAAGAAGCCATCTAGCTAATAACTAAGGACCCGAAGGTCTGAGCTAAACTACTCACACATCATCGGAGAGGCTATGGTGTTGATGTAGAAGCCCTCCGTGATCGATGCCCCCTCTGGCGGAGCTTCGGAAAAGGCCCCAAGATGGGATCTCATGGGTACAAAAGGTTGCGGTGGTGGAATTAGGTTTTTGGCTCCCTATCTGGTAGTTTGGGGGTACGTAGGTATATATAGGAGGAAGAAGTACGTCGGTGGAGCAACATGGGGCCCACGAGGGTGGAGGGCGCGCCCTGGGGGGTAGGCGCGCCCCCTACCTCGTGCCTTCCTGGTTGATGTCTTGACGTAGGGTCCAAGTCCTTTGGATCACATTCGTTCCGAAAATCACGTTCCCGAAGGTTTCATTCCGTTTGGACTCCGTTTGATATTCTTTTTCTGCGAAACTCTGAAATAGGCAAAAAAACAGCAATTCTGGGTTGGGCCTCCGGTTAATAGGTTAGTCCCAAAAATAATATAAAAGTGTATAATAAAGCCCATTAATGTCCAAAACAGAATATAATATAGCATTGAACAATAAAAAATTATAGATACGTTGGAGACGTATCAACAATGATGAAGCGTGTCATAATAAATGAAACGGTGGAAAGTTGCATGTCAATATATCTCGGAATGGCTATGGAAATGCCATAATAGGTAGGTATGGTGGCTGTATTGAGGAAGATATAAGGAGGTTTATGTGTGATAGAGTGTATCATATCACGGGGTTTGGATGCACCGGCGAAGTTTGCACCAACTCTCAAGGTGAGAAAGGGCAATGCACGGTACCGAAGAGGCTAGCAATGATGGAAGGGTGAGAGTGCGTATAATCCATGGACTCAACATTATTCATAATGAACTCACATACTTACTGCAAAAATCTACAAGTCATCAAAACAAAGTACTACACGCATGCCCCTAGGGGAAGGGTTGGTAGGAGTTAACCATCGCGCGATCTCGACCTCCACACAAAGGAAGACAGTCAAAGAAATACCTCATGCTTCAAATTTGTCACACAACGGTTACCATACATGCATGCTACGGGACTTGCCAACCTCAACACAAGTATTTCTCAAATTCACAACTACTCTACTAGCATGACTCTAATATCACCATCCTCATATCTCAAAACGATCATCAAGCATCAAACTTCTCATAGTATTCAATGCACTTTTTATGAAAGTTTTTATTATACCCATCTTGGATGCTTATCATATTAGGACTAATTTTATAGCCAAAGCAAACTACCATGCAAAATAATATAAGTGAAGCACGAGAGATCAATAATTTCTACAAAATAAAACCACCACCGTGCTCTAAAAGATATAAGTGAAGTACTAGAGCAAAATTATCTAGCTCAAAAGATATAAGTGAAGCACATAGAGTATTCTAATAAATTCTGATTCATGTGAGTCCCTCTCAAAAGGTGTGTACAGCAAGGATGATTGTGGTAAACTAAAAAGCAAAGACTCAAATAATACAAGACGCTCCAAGCAAAACACATATCATATGGTGAATAAAAATATAGCCTCAAGTAAAGTTACTGATGGACGAAGACGAAAGAGGGGATGCCTTCCGGGGCATCCCCAAGCTTAGGCTCTTTCCACTCCTTGTTCCAAAACCCATCAAATCTTTACCCGAAAACTTGGAAACTTCACAACACAAAACTTAACAGAAAATCTCATGAGCTCCGCTAGCGAAATAAAACAAACTACCACTTTAAGCTACTGTAATAAACTCATTATTTATTTATATTGGTGTTAAACCTACTGTATTCCAACTTATCTATGGTTCATACCCACCGATACTAGCCATAGATTCATCAAAATAAGCAAATAACACGCGAAAAACAGAATCTGTCAAAAACAGAATAGTTTGTAGCAATCTGTATCAAACATAAACTTATGGAACTCCAAAAATTCTACCAAATTAGGACGACCAGGGTAATTTGTATATTAAACTACTGCAAAAGGAATCAACTGAAAAGCACGTTATGTGATTTATGAAAACTAATCTCGTGCGCGCAAAGTTTCTGTCTTTTACAGCAAGATCAAATAACTATCATCCAAGAAGATCCTAAAGGCTTTACTTGGCACAAACACTAATTAAAACACAAAAAACACAATAATAGCAGTAGCATGATGAATTATTTATTACTAAACAGAAAAAAAAGCAAGAAACAAAAATAAAATTGGGTTGCCTCCCAACAAGCGCTATCGTTTAATGCCCCTAGCTAGGCATAAAAACAAGAATAGATCTAGGTATTATTATCTTTGGTTGGCAATTCTTCAATAGAACACTTATAACCCTTAGGAGTTTCCTTCTTTTTATTAATGATCAAATCCCTAGGCAAGAAATCAAGAAATTCATTTGTAGCTAAAGGTTCCTTAATGATAGCGAAAAAGTTCGGGTGAACACTTATTGATTTGAGATCCGCATTTTCCTTACTAGAAGATTCACCTTTATTTTTAGGAACATACATAAACTTGGCAACTTTAGTAGTAGGAGGATTTGGAGTATTTTTCACGGAAGAAAAGGCAGACCCTAAGTTGGTAATAATATCCTCAAGTTTATCAATTCTTGTGGAATCTTGATCTATCTTTTCGTTAACTATGGGTTCCTTTTCTTTAAAAAAATTAAAGAGTAACTCATACCTTAGATCCATATTGGGTAATTTGGTTGTGGATCTTTTTATCCAAATTCTCAATCAACTCTACAGTGGCAACTTTATTTTCAATAATTTCAAGCCTTTGCATCACATGTTCCAAAGTTAAAATAGTTTCATTAACCAAAAGAGGTGGTGGGCCAAACAAATCTAACATAGCATTATAAGAAACAAAAGTATGATTACCCAAGAAATTCCCTCCTGTAATGGTATCAAGAATATATCTGTTCCAAGGAGTGATGCCTACATAAAAATTGCGAAGAAGAACGGAAGTAGATTGCTTCCTAGTAGATCTATTCTAAGCATTGCAAATTCTATGCCAAGCATCTTTTAGATTTTCTCCCTCCCTTTGTTTAAAATTAAGCACTTCATGATCGGGAGTACTAACAATGATAGAAGGACTAGCCATAACGAGGAAACAAATGATCTAACACACGGACACACAAGAAGCAAGCGAAAAGAGGCAAAGGAAAAAGGGAGAATAAGAATGGCAAGGGTGAAGTGGGGGAGAGAAAAACGAGAGGCAAATGGCAAATAATGTAATGCGAGGGAGAAGAGTTTGTGATGGTTACTTGGTATGTCTTGACTTGAGCATAGATCTCCCTGGCAACGGCGCCAGGAATCCTTCTTGCTACCTCTTGAGCATGCGTTGGTTTTCCCTTGAAGAGGAAAGGGTGATGCAGCAAAGTAGCGTAAGTATTTCCCTCAGTTTTGAGAACCAAGGTATCAATCCAGTAGGAGACTACACGCAAGTCCCTCGTACCTGCACAAACAATCAAGAACCTTGCAACCAACGCGATAAAGGGGTTGTCAATCCCTTCATGGCCACTTGCAAAAGTGAGATCTGATAAAGATAATAAGATAAATTTTTTTGGTATTTTTGTTGTATAGATTGGAAAATAAAGATTGCAAAACTAAACGGCGGCAAAAATAGCTAGTTGACGGGAGATTAATATGATGGAAAATAGACCCGGGGGCCATAGGTTTCACTAGTGACTTCTCTCAAGATAGCAAATTCTACAGTGGGTGAAGAAATTACTGTCGAGCAATTGATAGAAAAGCGCATAGTTATGAGAATATCTAGGCATGATCATGTATATAGGCATCATGTCCGTGACAAGTAGACCGAAACGATTCTGCATCTACTACACATCGACCGCTATCCAGCATGCATCTAGAGTATTAAGTTCATAAGAACAGAGTAACGCATTAGGCAAGATGACATGATGTAGAGGGATAAACTCAAGCAATATGATATAAACCCCATCTTTTTATCCTTGATGGCAACAATACAATATGTGCCTTGTTGCCCCTGCTGTCACTGGGAAAGGACACCGCAATATTGAACCCAAATCTAAGCACTTCTCCCATTGCAAGAAAGATCAATCTACTAGGCCAAACCAAACTCATAATTCGAAGAGACTTGCAAAGATATTAAATCATGCATATAAGAATTCAGAGAAGGACCAAATATTGTTCATAGATAATCTTGATCATAAACCCACAATCCATCGGATCTCGACAAACACACCGCAAAAAGAAGTACATCGAATAGATCTCCAAGAAGATCGAGAAGAACTTTGTATTGAGATCCAAAGAGAGAGAAGAACCATCTAGCTAATAACTATGGACCCGAAGGTCTGTGGTAAACTACTCACACATCATCGGAGAGGCTATGGTGTTGATGTAGAAGCCCTCCATGATCGATTCCCCCTCCGGCGGAGCGCCGAAAAAGGCCCCAAGATGGGATCTCACGGGTACAGATGGTTGCGGCGGTGGAAATAGGGTTTCGTGGTGCTCCTGGATGTTTTCGGGGTATATGAGTATATATAGGTGAAAGAAGTAGGTCGGTGGAGCCACGAGGGGCCCATGAGGGTGGGGCACGCCTACCTCCCCGGGCGCGCCCTTCTATCTCGTGGCCGGCTAGTTGCTTCCTTGACGTCCACTCCAAGTCTCCTGGATTGCGTTTGTTCCGAAAACGATCCTCGCGAAGGTTTCATTCTGTTTGGATTCCGTTTGATATTCCTTTTCTGCGAAACACTGAAATAGGCAAAAAAACAGCAATTTGCACTGGGCCTTCGGTTATTAGGTTAGTCCCAAAAATAATATAAAAGTGCATAATAAAGCCCATTAAACATCCAAAACTGATAATATAATAGCATGGAACAATCAAAAATTATAGATACATTGGAGACGTATCAACTAACAATGCAGCTGAGTATGAGGCCTTGCTCCATGGTCTTTGGATGGCTAAGGAGATGAACTTAAGCCGGGTGAGGTGTTTCGGTGACTCAGATCTGGTAGCTCAGCAAGTTTCTGGCACTTGGGATTCTAAGGATCCATTCATGATGGCTTATCGTCGAGAGGTTGATGCTATTGCGGGTCACTTCAAGGGTTATCAAGTTGAACATGTTGATCGCAGGAAAAATGAGGCGGCTGATGCTTTAAGCCGGTTAGGGTCTCAGCGTAAGCCGGTGCCACCTACCACTTTCCTGGATATTCTGCATAACCCTTCGGTCAAATTACCTACAGAGGAGGATCTTGCTATTCTTGACCCGGAAGCACAATTGGTGGCGGCTCTTCATGCTATTCCTGACTGGACAGTTCCGTACTTAGTTTCTATGACCCGGGGCGAGTTACCTGAGGATGAAACTTTGGCCAGGCAGATAACCCGGCAGTCTAAATCAATGACTATTGTGAATGGGGAGTTGCATCATCGCAGTGTCACAGGGGCGCTTCAACGTTGTGTTTCTCCTGAAGAAGGATGTGAGATTCTGCGAGAGATTCATGAAGGAGATTGTGGTCATCATGCCGGCTCTAAATCTCTCGTAGCCAAAGCTTTCCGTCATGGGTTTTATTGGCTGACGGCTCATGCTGATGCTGAGGATTTAGTTAGTAAATGTGATGGTTGTCAGAAGTTCTCACGACGAGCTCATGTGCCGGCTCAAGAACTGAGGATGATTCCAATTGCTTGGCCCTTTGCGACCTGGGGGCTTGATATGGTTGGGCCCTTCAAAAGGTCCAAGGATAAGAAGACCCACCTTTTGGTGGCAGTTGACAAGTTTACAAAGTGGGTTGAAGCAGAGCCGGTTAGTAAGTGTGACGTAGCAACGGCGGTTCAATTCATCAAAAAGGTGATTTTCCATTTTGGCTTTGTACACAACATTATAACTGATAATGGCACTAATCTATCCAAGGGTGCTATGAAAGAATTTTGTCAACGAGAGCATATTCGACTTGATGTATCCTAAGTGGCTCACCCCCAGTCCAATGGTCAGGCTGAGCGAGCTAATCAAGAGATTTTACGAGGTATCAAGCCCCGGCTTATGGTCCCTTTGCAAAGGACGCCGGGTTGTTGGGTGGAGGAATTACCCTAAGTGTTATGGAGTATCAATACTACCCCAACAGATCTATGGGTTACACACCTTTCTTCCTGGTTTATGGAGCGGAGGCAGTTCTTCTTAGTGACATCCGTCACGATTCGCCCCATGTGGCGGCTTATGTTGAAGCTCATAATGAAAAAGCACGTCAGGATGCACTTGACCTGTTGGATGAGGAGCAACCTCGCGGCGGCTCGTTCGGTGATTTATTAGCAAGATCTGCGCCGTTATCACAGGCGCCGAGTTAAAACTGGAACCTTTCAAGAAGGCGACTTGGTGCTCCGACTTATCCAGGATCAGACTAATATGCATAAACTATCCCCACCTTGGGAAGGGCCTTTTGTGGTCAGCAAGAATCTGAATAATGGGTCATACTATCTTATTGACGTTTGAGGCCACAAGGACTCATGCAAATCGGAAGAGGAGACCCGTCGGCCGTGGAATATTGCTCATCTTCGGCCTTATTATACTTGAGCCGCCGGCTCTCGTGAGGTACATAGTTTGATGATGTATATATTATAATAAGTATAATAAAGCCGGCACCCCTGATAATTCAGGGCCTCTGTCGTTTTCACTTCTTCGAAACTGAGTCTTTATTATCATATCACATGATTACTTAAGAGGCTTGACGCCCAAATTACAGGGACCAAAGAGAGTTGGATGCACAACACAGCTCAAACATAGGTACCCGCTGAGCACAGCTTTGAAATATATCACTTGCGGGCTTCCTGTTTAATGAACACAGCTATATTCACCCTTTTTTGGCTTGGACGCCAGGTGTATTCACAAAAATCTGGGTTATTCTGCCTGTGTGCCAGATGCTTCTCTGTCAGGTAATCCTGAATGACCTGCTATGTTCTTAACAGCCAATCTTTTAACTAAGACCCTGCACTTGTTAAGGTTAAAAACATTGATTGAGTCATAAGAGAGCTGGCTTACGGAAAGCAAGAATAAACTCAGGCTATTCAACCGCCTTCGTTGAAACTTGGTTACACCGGCCTGTGTTGCACGATGCTACTCCAACCCCGCGTACTCTTGATAAGTCAATCTTTTAATAAGACCCTGAACTTATCCAGGTTAAAATGTCGACTGGGTCAAGTGAGAGCCGACTCACAGAAAGCGTAGATATTCCAATGGCTATCATGCTAGTTTCATTGAAGAAGATATTTTGGCTTGGCGGCCTATAAAAGCCTCGTGTTTTTTGGATTGTTTATTCGTCTTGGATTTATATCACCCCTTTTATCATATAATTTTTACCAGTCGGGCCACGCAGCCCTGACTATGTCTCATATTGGAGCAATTTTTGGGTTTTTAATAACCCGCCCTGACAGCAGACTTTAAGTCGCCAGGAAATAATAATAATATATCCAGAGTACAGTACTCTACAGCTGGGATGCTACCCCCTGCGGTGTTTGGCGTTACAAGCCGGCAGTATGAATCAATAAAAGCAGGACGAGGAGCTCTCAATTTATAGGTTATAACCCTTATTAAACTAACAGTGTAAGCAAATATGACAGGTACGGTATTTTGTTTTTTATACAAGTTATAGTTAAACCAGCCTTGGTTATGGACTTTTACAGTCACCAGCAGGTTTATGTTGGGCATTGTGACCCGCCCGGCAGTAAACCGTCAGGGCAATTTTTTTGATCTGTTTTTATGCAGAACAAAGAAATACAAGCTGCCCTCAATAATGATATTATACGCATAAGAGGCATGTCTTCAAACTGGTCGATCAACGGTGTTATGTAACGCAAAACGTGCATGATGGCATGGCAGATCAGAGTTCAACTAAACTATTACTTGACTCAGCGAGCCCAAATGTTTAAGTGTTTTTTCCGAAGATCAAATATATGAACCGCCCAGCGGATCAATCTTCTTGACCTTGACGGCTTGAAGCTTCGGGACCATCCTTCGCCGGCTCTTCATCCTCCTCCGTCGTTTGGAAGTTTGGTGATGACCAATCAATGCCACACAAGGCTTGGAATTCAGCTTCATCATCTATAAGTTCGGACGGATCAACTTCAGGGGCGAAAGTATGCTTACGGATTGGAGGGGTCAGATCCATCACTTTATAAGCCGGCGTGGGCATCTTCGGATTCTCCATATCATAAGCCGGCTGATATTTTGAAAGATCCGTTTCATCAGCAATCAGACTGGCCATGGGACGTATCTCCTTCACGCAGGCAGCAAAGTATTTCTTGTCAAAGGGAGTGCCATCTTCTTTCAAGCTTGGATACCCTATAGCTAGCTCAGCCGGGTCTATTTCTCCTTGCCATGCCTTGGCCCGGCTTAAGGCTGTCACGACACCAGCTCTTGCAGATGACCGCTTTATCTCTTCAATCCTAGAAGGCGGAACAGAAAGTTTTTTCAAGACGTCGCTGAACAGAGTGGGTGCTTGATTCGTTGGAGAAATCGTGGCCAGTGTGCGCTGAGTTCTAGTATATAGCTGTTCAACAAGCGTATATACGGCCTTGAGCTTCACAAGCATTTCTTGACCAAGGTTGCTGCTCCTAGGACCTGTGTAATAATTGCGGATGGATCAGAGACAGTTTGTGACATGAGAAATAAGACTCGGTTATGATGCTAGCAATGCTACTTACCAAAGATAGCAGAAATCATCTAGGATATGCGGTGTTTTAAGCCGGTAAGCTCAGTGGTTATCTCTTGAAGAGAAGATTCAGCTTTTTCAGCCCGCTGTATCAGAGAAATCCTCTCCTCAGCCCAGGCAGTTCTTTCAGTATCAAAACTGGTTTTCAGCTTTTCTGTTTCAGCCAAGCTAAATTCGAATTTTGAGTCGGCCTTCCGGATCTCAGATTCTTCATGCTCCAGCCGGGTTTCGCATCTGCTAATTGCGATTGAAGTTGAGTAGTAGCATCCTGTACAAGCACAGATTTGCAACCAATATTCATATTCGGGTTACAAGAATATAAGTCCCAAGCCTTTTGCAAGCAACAACACTTGGCACTTGGGGGCTAATGCGTACCGAAAAATTCTTCATATAACGGCTCATATGAATAAAGTCCTAAGCACTTTGCAAGCAAGAGTACTTGGCACTTGGGGGATAATGCATATTGCTCGCGTTTCGTTACTACTTTATGATGACCCGTTTGGGCCACAAACGACCACAGCCAGCTCATGGAGGCTACACAAGTAAGTTTTGATTTCTAAACAATGATGAACATGACTGGTTCATTCATGCTGATTAAACCGGCCCTTGGGGGCTATGGATGCAATGTTAATCATTAAAGATCCGGTTTAACTCTGATGGTGAAAGCCGGCTTTTGAAGGATTCCACCAAAGATACTTTTTATACTCATGGCTATTCTAAAGTCTACAACATATTCTATTATATTATACACAGTAGACTTGGGGGCAGATAGGATATGCATAATTTATTAAGCAGGAGCTCACACCTCATATTTCTGATGCATCTGTTTCACCATGTCAATTCAAGACCGCGGCTGGTATGCACTTGGTTAAGATAACCAGAGAGTACTTCACTGATACTTAATTGAGAGTAGTTAGCGATGTCAAATCTCACTTTCCACCTCTCAGTAAGTTCCTCTTTGGCAGAGTGTTTGGCCAAGGCAGTAGGTTTTCCCAGTTCTTGGAAGGAGGAGCCAGTATAAGAACATCTTCAGCATGTGTTTCTGACGGTTTAATTGGGCTTGATGATTCAGTGTTCAAAGGATTGACATTTGAGTGATCACTGGAGAGGTCGGGAATTTCTGGTGGCAGATCATTGACAGTTTCTTCTGGTTGTTCTACGGAGGCTTCAGACACTGGAATTTGCGGCTCCGGTTCATCGACTTTGGGGTCTTCAGCCGGCTTGGTCACCTTAGCCTGTTTGCTAGGCTTTGCCTTTCCACTGCAAAAGGTTGTGCGAGATTAGTACAAGCATAAAGGTATAAGGTGATAGAAAATAAAAATTATTACCTAGGGGCAGTCTTGAAGGCCGGCAGCTGGGTCTGAGATGAGTCGCCGGAAGAGGAATGAGTTATCCCCTGATAATTTGAATCGAAAGAATTTAGTGATTGATGAATAAGACCCGCCAGAGGATAAAAAATGTTAATTTGGAGGGACCTCGTTTTGACGTTTCCGCGGAGCTGGAGTATTTGGTAAACTAGAGGATAACTCTCCACCTCTGCTGGTCCGAGTTTGTCGCCGGTTCTCGTGCTGCTGTTGCTTCAAAAGAAAGTGAGGATCCAAATGAGCTAACGGGTGTGAAAAGCTTACTTTTCGGGTTACTCGTCGAATTTTCTGTCTTGGCAAAGGTGCTGAGTTGGAGGAAATAATAGTTACCTCTTCTTCAACCGCTTGGCTGGCCCCCGTGTCATCCTGATAATAATCAGTGTCAATAAGATAATTGAAAAAGGAGCCAAGGGAGTCAAGGGCTACCTCTGACTCAGTACTGTTGTCCAACTCAAACATATCGGAAGCTCTTAATTTCTTTTTATTCTTCTTGGCGGCTCTTGCTTTGGCCCTGGCTTTCTTGGCAGCTTTGTGGTCGTATTCCTTACTCCAAAAAGCGGATCCAGCCTGTGAAGATTATTAAAACTGAGTCAATAGAACATGTGAATGATAAGGCAAAATAAATGATTTGGAGACTTACAGCTGGTGGCTGGTTAAGTTTGCAGAAAGGGTTCAGTCCCACTTTACTGCAGTCTTCCAGGCTCTCATTAAGAACGGTTTTTGTAATCTCATTGATTGCATTATCAGTTAAACACGCGGAGGAGTGGCGTAATGGATCTTTTGGGTCACACGTATAAGTTCACATTAAACTGGATCGGCGGCTCAAGGGTATGATTCTCCAAGAAACCCAGCACTGAACCAAATCAATATCGGTTAACCCATTTCCCAGCAGGGCTTTGACCTTTGAAATAGTGGGTGCAAGCTTTGCACGTTCAGCAGTGGTAAGCTTTTCGGGAAGATGATGTTTTGGATCAAGCCGCTGAACACGATAACCCGGCAGTGGATTCTCATCAGCTGGAGAAGTATCTTTACAATAGAACCATGTTTGATTCCAATCTTTAGGGTGACTCGGCAGGTGAGCATAGGGGAAGATAGCATCTCTTCTCCGTTGAATTGAGATTCCACCAAGTTCTAAGCTGGGTCCGTTGGTGAATTCGTTCTGCCGGTTCAGATAAAAATATTCCCTGAAGAGTTCAACACTAGGCTCCTCTTGAAGGTATACTTCACAGAAGACTTGAAAATTACAGATGTTTGACACATAATTGGGTCCGATGTCCTGAGGGTGAAGTTGGAAGAAATGCAGTACATCCCAGAAAAACTTGGATCCGGGTGGAGAGAAGCCCCGATTCATGTGATCAGTGAAAACAATGACGTCACCATCCTGCGGCTGAGGTCTTTCTTCACCTGGTGTGGGAGCACACCAGTGCAGGATATTTTTTGCTGGTAAAAAGCCGACTTTGACAAAATCCAAGAGCGTGTGTTCAGTGACAGTGGAAGGAACCCAATTACACGAGGTAACTGTCTTCGGCATCGTAAAGGAAGAAGCCTAAAAGAAACATTGCCGGTTTAAGTTAATTTGTTAAGCCAGAATTAAACGCTGCAGCATATGTTTACATTGGCGGCTTAAATGGGGCCTAATGACATATGACTAGTTATAACCGGTGATGTAAGCCGCCATGACAATACTGATGTTTAAGATCTGTCAAGAGCAAATTCTACTAAGTGTTGGATAAATAGGTTTTACAGATTGGGGCAGTCAATTTTGGATCTGACGATGTTCGGAAAATAAAATAAAATCAAAACCTAATATCACAGCAGTGGAGGAACTAGCATATTGGCAAGATTTCTGCATCTAGGAAGCATATTCAGTGATTAAGAGAAGGTACAGAAACAGGTTCCGCATATTTTAAAAGCTATTTTTGGATTGAAGAAAGGATCAAACAAAGGTAGGATGAAGAACGACGACGAACTCCAAGAACTTTAGAAAACCCTAATGGAGATCTATAGTGGAGAAAGGGGAGGTGCTTACTGGATCCACTGAGCAATGGAGAGGTGCCATGTTTCTCTGGTCTCGTTCAGGTCGATGCAACGGCCGAGGTCAAGGAAGTTGACGAGGTCGCCGGCGGCGGTGTTTGGATGCGCAGATGCGTCGCGAGAGAAAGAAAGGTTGAAGACGAGAAGGCAAAGGGGGAGAGTGAAAAGAGATCCCTCGCCCTATTTATAAGGCTGGAAGGATAAGTGGCATGCGCGGGAATCGAGGAGACCAAAAAATGGATATGTGACAGCGCAAACGCCTCGATTTTCGGGAGGTTCATTAAAAGAGAAGATTTATTAAGATTAGGGCCTTGTGCAATATTAATGACAGGTGACGTCATGGCGGGTTACCACAATCCGAGGAGATGACGTCATGGCGGGTTAAAAGATCTCGCAAGAGTAAGTGAAAAAGGATTTTTTTCTAAGTGTTGAAGATTGACATGAACAAGTTCAAATCATCCTGGGGCCTAATGTCGGGGATATGACTATTGGGTATGACCCGCCCAGGAGGGGCCGGGTTATACCTATGGCGGTTCATCAGACGAAGCCCATGAAGATGTTGAAGATGGCGGTTCATGAAGCAGACCTGCTAAGGGCCCGAAGCCCAAAGGCAACTTAAGGCCCATAAGTGTAAACCACCATATACGTATGACTTGTATTGTAGGGCAAGTATAATTAGTCACCAAGCCGGACACGTTGTCTATGAGCTGGCCGGGACTCCGTAAGCCGCAGGGCATCAACCTCAGTATATAAAGGGATGACCGGGTGGTGGTTTAGGGCAAGAAACAACAGATCGAAAGCTAGGTCAAGCGTATTCGCTCCCTGGTAATCGAGAGATAAGCAATACCACCTCAAACTGGATTAGGCCTTTACCTTCACCGCAAGGGGCCGAACCAGTATAAACTCCTTGTGTCCTTTGTCCCGTTTAACCCCTTTAAGCAAACCCTGTTGCGATGGCTCCATGACTAAGTCCTTCTGCTAGGACATCTGCCGTGACAATTCCACGACATAACCCGGCGGCTTATAGCCTTTGTAAAAATCAACAACTGATAACCCCATCCATGGAGGCTCATAATCATGTCGAGTTTTTGACAAGATCACTTTGGCAGCTCATAGCCTCAATAAACTCAATATTGAACAATATAACCCGGAGCTCGATAACCCGTCAATATCTTCAGATGGCCAGATGATGGGTTTAAACTCAATGATTCATATGAGCAATAGCAGTATTCTTACTTCTGTGTAAAGCTCTGCATGTCCTACGCAGTTTAAACATATGCCTTGGCGACTTAACGTCAAAAGCCAGGGCGGGCAACAACCCAAACATAATATAGTCTTATGTAATTACTGAAAAGACTAAGCAAGGCCATTCAAGCCTAAACATACTGGCGACTTAAAGTTCATAGCTAGGGCGGGTTATCAAACCTCACATATTCATATAACCAAGAAAACATACCTGTAGGATTGATTTATACTGCTGGTTTACATTGCCATACCAAGTGAGGGTAACAATCCAATGATTTATAAGCGCATGATTCCAATGGCGCAATCCAAAATATACTGGCGACTTAACGTCCAAAGCCCGGGCGGTTTATCAAACCCAAAATATTCATACCATTATTGAAAGACATACCTGTAGATTAATACCATGGTGATGCCTTGATAATTATAATCTGGGGCCAGTATCAACCCGGAGTGATGAAATATCATTATTTTGAATGCTCAAGGCAAAATATCCTGGCGACTTAAAATCTGCTATCAGGGCGGGATATCAAACCCAAAGATGCTCAATGATGAGTCATATAATCAAGGCTAGCCTGTGAAATCAGTTCATACTTCCGGCTTACAACGCCATATGCAGCAAGGGTAACATCCCAAATACAGAGTGAAAATCTCCAAGCGTATAATCAAATCACACTGGCGACTTATTGTCCAAAGCCAGGCCGGGTTATCCAAACTCCGGATATACTCAAACATGAGTCATGAAGATTAAGGCTACATGGCCTGAATCAATTTTAAACCACATACCAATATGGTACAAAGATATTAACCAAAACAAAGTTCAAAAATAAATAACAAAAAATCAAGGCTTTCATAGGCGGCCAAGCCTCAACATCAAGTGCTTTTCATGGGCTGTGTCATGGTTTTGTCACAGGCAGATGTCCTTAGTGTCAGGACTTAGTCGCGAGGCCAGCGCATCTATGTAGTAGCTTGAGAGGGGTTGAGCGGAATTGAGAGACGCAACACAAGACGAGGATTTAGACAGCTTCGGGCCCCGGGAAACATCATCCGATAATAACTCTACATGCTGTTTGAGGCTAGATCTCATTACGCTCATGAGGGAGTCGCCGTAAACCGGCTCTCCTCTAATTGTGTCTAGCCCTAGAGATTATTGATTGTTGCCTGTCCTCTTTGGGGAGCCCTGCCCCTCCTTATATATCTTGAAGGGCGGGTTACATGTGGAGTCCTATTAGGATTAGGACTAGTCTATCTCTAATACAAACCGGATACAAGTCCAGGTCTTAACTCCTTGTAAGACAAATATTCCTCACGCCTTTCCTCTTAAACCGGCCCACCATAGTATGAACCGGCCTTCATGAACCACCCGTTGGGCCACCGGGTCTTGTCGCTCCTCTGACCCACCTGCCGGATTACCAATGAATCGTAAACCGCCAGGTCCAAATGGGTCGCCAGTGAATCGTTAAGTCTCAGTTGGGTCTCAAGTAAACCGCCAAGCCCGGCCGGGTTATACTTCTGGCCAGTTTACGCCGTGGGGTATATCCCCGACAGGCTGCACAGCCACGAAGTTAATCCTTCATTCAAACCTGTAAGCCGGGCCTCACATGACCAACCGTCATTTTAACTTTGACAAGTTCAGGGTCTTAGTAAGATTGACTGTCAAAAGTTCGGCGGGTCATTCCAGGTTTACCTGGGCGGAGTGGCAGACGTACAAGGTAGGATCAACTGAAATTTTTGGTGTTTACACCTGGCGTTTCAAGCCAATCAAAAGGGTTATCAAAACTATGTTCAATGAATAGGGAGCCCCAAGTGATATATATTGAGCCGTTAAGGCAGGGTGCCCATGTTTGAGCCATGCTCTGCACCAGACTCTCTTTGGCTCCTTTAACCTGGGCAGCAAGCCCCCAAGTGGGTTGTAGCGGCGGCGTCCAAGCCGGATCAATAGGGTAGTCACAGCTATGCTCAACGAGCAGGAAGCCCCCAAGTATTTTGTAATCAAGGCGTGTAAGCCGGATCAAGAGGGTAGTCACAGCTATGCTCAGTGAGCAAGAAGCCCCCAAGTGACCATAATAAGATAAGCCCATAAAGCAGGATACCCATGTTTGAACTGCGCACTGCAGCACGTTCTCTTTGGCAACCTTTAATTTTTCTGAGAACTCGAACTTGCGAGAGATGGATTCTTTTTGAACGGAATTTTAAACCAGGTATTGAGAGCTTCAAAGCTTTGTGAAAGACAGATTTCCCTTGAGCCGGATTTTAAACCGGAATCCTTCATTTTAAGCCAGAAATTTTCTGACGGCCTTTAAATTTTCATCAATATGGCAGTAGCCTCCGGGACCGGGTTATTTTCCCTCCATTGACCCAGGGTCATGAATTGGCTGAGTCATGTCATTGTAGCCCCCAAGTCTTAAGACGACTCAAGGAGTTGGCTTGAGATTCTCTATACTTGACCGTGATATAAACTGGTCAGTTGAGCAGCGGAACACTGGAATTATATAAACCAGAAGCTTGAAACGAGTTGATGATCCTCGCAATGCTTGTTATATACTCCCGGTATGAGTCATTCAATACACTCCGTGACATGACGGTCACCTTTGCAGTAGACAAATTGTCCTACATATGAAAATATATAGACCAAAGCAATTGTCCTTGGAAAAAACCAATATGTGCTATTAAAATAGACTAGACGGATATCACCTCATGTATTTGGTCGACAGATGATTCATAGGAAACGTCCGCTGAGATATCTGATTGATGAGAGACGCCCTAGTACCTCATGTTGCAGATCAAAACATAAGGGCGGGTTGCTACGCACATGTTCATTAGGCGGGCTGGCGCGACACAGGCGGATGCTATCATGGCCTCTAGTATTTTCATGTAGACTGGACACAAGTGGCAGCACAGTTGCACGGATGCAGATGCGGCCTTAAGTGACGGCGCTTGGGACCCGTGCCAGTGAAACGACATTGCTTTAGCTGTAATTTAACTGCAGGGACCACCAGGTTGGAGTCGTGTTGTTGCAGACGCGGCATCAATGGTAGCGTGCCAGATCGCATCGGATGATGACTGTAGTGATGACCAGATCAGATGAACTGCGGATGCTACGTCCAGACGCTGTGTTTGATAATTTAATCTTGGAAAATATACTGCAATTTAACTGGCCATACTAGAACTTCACGGATCAGCCAAACTCCTTGGTCCTCAGGTGGGGATCAAAAAAATGCATCAATCATGCTTTTGGAATCCATGCGTGGAGCTTTGCTCAGTAGTGGTTGCAGCACCAACAATTTTATTTGATAGTTTGAACGCATGAGTTTCCTTTTTTGACCGAAACAGCCATAGGCCAGCCGATTCTCCGAATTGGGATGAACCTAGCTCAGTCATGGCTGGTTTGTGAAAACATCAGTCGTGGTTGGGGCTGGGCCGGCGATGTGGTGCAGGTAGCAGGGCCAACCCACTCAGCCCCGGACGACCAGCGCCGCCTCGCCCCGCTTGCTGTTGACATTGCAATGCAAATACTAACAAATAGTCAGTGTTCAAAGAATTTACTATATGGTAGTAATACCTTGGAAGCTTGCTCGAAGGAAATCTGCATCCTTGATGTAATCAGCATGAGCAGAACTGCATGGAATTCCTCGCTGCTTCAAATATTCATCTTTCTTTCTTTTGAGTCGACCATGATAGGTTCCATGGCTTCTTCCTTGCTTTGCAGGATAACCAATCGTAGTATTTCTGCAGAGCAAAGGACTCACGGCCTGCTCCCCACGTCCCCTTTCTTCAGGCAGCAGCTGGCAGGAGAGCATGTAACAGCGCAGCGACTCAGAGGTAAGAACCAAGCAGGGGCGATGGGAGCAGCAACTCTGAGGCGAGGTGTGCTACCTCTTGAGCACTGCGTTGTTTTTTCCCTTGAAGAGGAAAGGGTGATGCAGTAAAGTAGCGTAAGTATTTCCCTCAGTTTTTGAGAACCAAGGTATCAATCCAGTAGGAGGCTACGCTCGAGTCCCTCACACCTACACAAACAAATAAGAACCTCGCAACCAACGTGATAAAGGGGTTGTCAATCCCTTCACGGTCACTTACGAGAGTGAGACCTGATAGACATGATAAGATAATATTGTTGGTATTTTTATGATAAAGAGAAATAAAGATGCAAAGTAAAATAAAAGGCAATAGAAATAGCTAAGTGTTGGAAGATTAATATGATGGAAAATAGACCCGGGGGCCATAGGTTTCACTAGTGGCTTCTCTCAAGAGCATAAGTATTACGATGGGTGAACAAATTACTGTCGAGCAATTGATAGAATTGAGCATAGTTATGAGAATATCTAGGTATGATCATGTATATAGGCATCACGTCCGTGACAAGTAGACCGACTCCTGCCTGCATCTACTACTATTACTCCACACATCGACCGCTATCCAGCACGCATCTAGAGTATTAAGTTCATAAGAACAGAATAAAAATTTAAGCAAGATGACATGATGTAGAGGGATAAACTCATGCAATATGATATAAACCCCATTTTGTTATCCTTGATGGCAACAATACAATACGTGCCTTGCTGCCCCTGCTGTCACTGGGAAAGGACACCGCAATATTGAACCCAAAGCTAAGCAGTTCTCCCATTGCAAGAAGATCAATCTAGTAGGCCAAACCAAAAGGATAATTCGAAAAGACTTGCAAAGATAACCAATCATACATAAAAGAATTCAGAGAAGATTCAAATATTGTTCGTAGATAAACTTGATCATAAACCAACAATTCATCGGTCCCGACAAACACACCGCAAAACAAGATTACATCGAATAGATCTCCACGAGAATCGTGGAGAACTTTGTATTGAGATCCAAAGAGAGAGAAGAAGCCATCTAGCTAAGAACTATGGACCCGAAGGTCTGAGGTAAACTACTCACACATCATCGGAGAGGCTATGGTGTTGATGTAGAAGCCCTCCGTGATCAATGCCCCCTCCAGCAGGATGCCGGAAAAGGCCCCAAGATGGGATCTCACAGGTACAGAAGGTTGCGGCGGTGGAATTAGGTTTTCGTGGATGCCTCTGATGGTTTGGGGGTACGTAGGTATATATAGGAGGAAGAAGTACGTCGGTGGAGCAACATGGGCCCCACGAGGGTGGAGGGCGCGCCTGGGGGGGGTAGGCACGCCCCTGCCACGTGCTCTCCTCGTTGATTTCTTGACATGGACTCCAAGTCCTCTGGATCACGTTTGTGCCAAAAATCACGTTCCCGAAGGTTTCATTCTGTTTGGACTCCGTTTGATATTCCTTTTCTGCGAATCTCTGAAATAGGAAAAAAAACAGCAATTTGGGCTGGGCCTCCGGTTAATAGGTTAGTCCCAAAAATAATATGAAAGTGTATAAATAAGCCCATTAAACATCCAAAACAGAATATATGATAGCATGGAACAATCAAAAATTATTGATACGTTGGAGACGTATCAAGCATCCCCAAGCTTAATTCCTGCTCGTCCTCGAGTAGGTAAATGATAAAAATAGAATTTTTGATGTGGAATGCTTCTTGGCATAGTTCTTAATGTAATCCCTTTTTATTGTGGCATGAATATCTAGGTCCGAAAGATTCAAGATAAAAGTTTAATGTTGGCATAAAAACAATAATACTTCAAACATGCTAACCAAGCAATTATGTCTTATCAAAATAACATAGCCAAAGAAAGCTTATCCCTACAAAATCATATAGTTAGGCTATGTTTCAATATTGTCACACAAACATTCTCATCATGCATAACCCCGATTACAAGCCGAGCAATTGGTTCATACTTTTAACGCGCTTCAGCCTTTTCAACTCTTACGCAATACATGAGCGCAAGCCATGGATATAGCACTATGAGTGGAGTAAAGTATAATGATGGGGGTTATGAGAGAAGACAAAAAGGTAGAAAGTCTCACATTGACGCGGCTAATCAATAGGCTATGGAGAGGCCCATCGATTGATGTCAATGAGAGGAGTAGGGATTGCCATGCAACGGATGCACTAGAGCTATAAATATGTGAAAGCTCAACAAAAGAAACTAGGTGGTTGTGCATCCAAGTTGCTTGCTCACGAAGACCTAGGGCATTTTGAGGAAGCCCATCATTGGAATATACAAGCCAAGTTCTATAATGAAAAATTCCCACTAGTATATAAAAGTGACAACATAGGAGACTCTCTATCATAAAAATCATGGTGCTACTTTGAAGCACAAGTGTGGAAAAGGATAGTAGCATTGTCCCTTCTCTCTTTTTCTCTCATTTTTTTTATTTGGGCCTTCTCTTCCTTTTTTTCTTTGGCCTATTTTCTCTTTTTTTTATTTTAGTCCGGAATCTCATCCCGACTTGTGGGGGAATCATAGTCTCCATCATCCTTTCCTCACATGGGACAATGCTCTAATAATGATGATCATCACACTTTTATTACTTACAACTCAACAATTACAACTCAATACTTAGAACAAGATATGACTCTATGTGAATACCTCCGGCGGTGTACCAGGATATGCGATGAATCAAGAGTGACATGTATGAAAAAAATTATGAATAGTGGCTTTGCCACAAAATACGATGTCAACTACATGATCATGCAAAGCAATATGACAATGATGAAGCGTGTCATAATAAACGGAACGGTGGAAAGTTGCATGGCAATATATCTCAGAATGGCTACGGAAATGTCATAATAGGTAGGTATGGTGGTTGTTTTGAGGAAGATATAAAGAGGTTTATGTGTGATAGAGCGTATCGTATCACGGGGTTTGGATGCACCGGTGAAGTTTGCACCAACTCTCATTGTGAGAAAGGGCAATGCGCGGTACCGTAGAGGCTAGAAAATTGTGGAAGGTTGAGAGTGCGTATAATCCATGGACTCCCATTAGTCATAAAGAACTCATATACTTATTGCAAAAGTTTATTAGCCCTCGAAGCAAAGTACTACTACGCATGCCCCTAGAGGGATAGATTGGTAGGAAAAGACCATCGCTCGTCCCCGACCGCCACTCATAAGGAAAGCAATAAAAGAACACCTATGTGAAAAAATTGTTACACAACTTTTACCATACGTGCATGCTACGGGACTTGCCAACTTTAACAAGAGTATTTCTCAATTTCACAATTACTCAACTAGCACACTCTAATATTACCACCTTTATATCTCAAAACACTTATCAAGTATCCAACTTCTCATGATATTTAATAAACTCAATATAGAAGATTAATTTCACAATTAAAGCAAATTACCATGTTATTTAAGACTCTCAAAATAATATAAGTGAAGCATGAGAGTTCAACAATTTCTATAAAATATAACCACCGCCGTGCTCTAAAAGATATAAGTGAAGCACTAGAGCAAAACTATATAGCTCAAAGAATATAAGTGAAGCACATAGAGTATTCTAACAAATTCCGAATCATGTGTGTCTATCTCAAAAGGTGTGTACAGCAAGGATGATTGTGGCAAACTAACAAATAAAGACTCAAATCATACAAGACGCTCCAAGCAAAACACATATCATGTGGTGAATAAAAATATAGCTCCAAGTAAATTTACCGATGGATGAGGACGAAAGAGGGGATGCCTTCCGGGGCATCCCCAAGCTTTGCCTTTTTGGAGTCCTTAGATTATCTTGGGGTACCATGGGCATCCCCAAGCTTAGGATCTTGCCACTCCTTGTTCCATACTCCATCAAAGCTTTACCCAAAACTTGAAAACTTCACAACACAAAACTTAAGAGAAAATCTCGTAAGCTCCGTTAGCGAAAGAAAACAAAACACCACTTCAAGGTACTGTATTGAACTCATTCTTTATTTATATTGGTGTTAAACCTACTGTATTCCAACTTCTCTATGGTTTATAAACTATTTTACTAGCCATAGATTCATCAAAATAAGCAAACAACACACGAAAAACAGAATCTGTCAAAAACAGAACAGTCTGTAGTAATCTGTAACTAATGCAAACTTCTGGAACTCAAAAAATTCAGCCGAATAGGACGACGTAAATAATTTGTTTATTGATCTGCTGCAATTGGAATCAATATTTTATCACGTTCTGGTAATTTTTAACAATTGTTTTCGTGAATAGAAAGTTTCTGGAATTTTCAGCAAGATGAAATAACTATCATCCAAGAAGATCCTATAGGTTTAACTTGGCACAAACACTAATTAAAACACAAAACCACATCTAACCAGAAGCTAGATGGATTATTTATTCAAAAACAGAAACAAAAAGCAAAAAACTAAAAATAAAATTGGGTTGCCTCCCAACAAGCGCTATCGTTTAACGCCCCTAGCTAGGCATAAAAGCAAGGATAGATCTAGGTATTGCCATAATAATAGGATAGATCACGAAAACTCATTTCATATTCTCTACGTTCAGCAGCAAGTTTTCTTTGAGTCAAGAAAAAGTAATAAAAAGGGCTAAATTTAATGGGACAGAAGTCCCCAAGATCAACCTTTGGAGGTATAGGTTCCTCCTTTGGCCCTTCATACTGCACAACCAATTCATCATTATAAGTGTTCTTTTGACAAAATTTCGTAAGCCTATACTCGAGAGAGTATCCTAGCTCATTATTCCGAATAGTAAAATCATTATTAAGTTCAGAAATTCTATCAACTAGAACATTAGTAGGAACCCTTTTTCTAAGGTTTTCATTAAAAGCAACATAGTCTAGAGATTGAAAACGCATTATTTCCTCTTGATCAAAGAGGATAGTCTCTATGGGAGGACGGCCAGCATCCACTCTATAGTGCACAAAGATTTCTTTGGCCTCTTTTATTATAAATCTGAACTCATGAGCCAAAAAGATAGTAGCGGTACGCTTAACATGCTCAATATTAGAAAATTCTAGAAAAATCCTTTGTATGCAAGGGTGCATGTGCATAAATTGCCTTTCAAGTTCAACTCCAAGCATGACAATAGCGTCCGCAAGACTACTAGTTCTATGAAGAATAGAACTACCCATAGAAGGCAAAGCACCGGCACAAGTAAAGAAATCTTGAATAACCCCTTTTCCAATAATATTACCACTACCGATACGGAATTTTTTGGTATGTAAGATAGGGGGGTTCTTCAGCAAGAGCATCAGAATTTTCCATGTTATTATTATTGTCCATATCGACAATAATTTCCCCAATTTCAGACATAACGACAGCAAACTCAAGGAACACGAGAAAAGAAGGAACGAAAAGGAGAGGGCGAATAAAACAACAAGGGTGAAGTGGGGGAGAGGAAAACGAGAGGCAAATGGCAAATAATGTAATGCGAGGGATAAGGGTTTGTGATGGGTACTTGGTATGTCTTGACTTTTGCATAGACTCCCCAGCAACGGCGCCAGAAATGGCTCGTTGACGGGAAATCAAATCTTCACTTGACTTGGCGCGAATCTCCCCGGCAATGGCGCCAGAAATCCTTCTTGCTACCTCTTGAGCACTGCGTTGGTTTTTCCCTTGAAGAGGAAAGGGTGATGCAGTAAAGTAGCGTAAGTATTTCCCTCAGTGTTTGAGAATCCAGGTATCAATCCAGTAGGAGGCTACGCTCAAGTCCCTCGCACCTACACAAACAAATAAGAACCTCGCAACCAACGCGATAAAGGGGTTGTCAATCCCTTCACGGTCACTTACGAGAGTGAGATCTGATAGATATCATAAGATAATATTTTTGGTATTTTTATGATAAAGAGAAATAAAGATGCAAAGTAAAATAAAAGGAAATAGAAATAGCTAAGTGTTGGAAGATTAATATGATGGAAAATAGACCCGGGGGCCATAGGTTTCACTAGTGGCTTCTCTCAAGAGCATAAGTATTACGGTGGGTGAACAAATTACTGTCGAGCAATTGATAGAATTGAGCATAGTTATGAGAATATCTAGGTATGATCGTGTATATAAGAATCACGTCCATGACAAGTAGACCGACTCCCCTGCATCTACTACTATTACTCCACACATCGACCGCTATCCAGCCTGCATCTAGAGTATTAAGTTCATAACAGAGTAACGCTTTGAGTAAGATGACATGATGTAGAGGTATAAACTCATGCAATATGATATAAACCCCATTTTGTTATCCTCGATGGCAACAATACAATACGTGCCTTGCTGCCCCTGCTGTCACTGGGAAAGGACACCGCAAGATTGAACCCAAAGCTAAGCACTTCTCCCATTGCAAGAAAGATCAATCTAGTAGGCCAACCAAACTGATAATTTGAAGAGACTTGCAAAGATAACCAATCATACATAAAAGAATTCAGAGAAGATTCAAATATTGTTCATAGATAAACTTGATCATAAACCCACAATTCATCGGTCCCGACAAACACACCGCAAAATAAGATTACATTGAATAGATCTCCACGAGAATCGTGGAGAACTTTGTATTGAGATCCCAAGAGAGAGAAGAAGCCATCTAGATAATAACTATGGACCCGAAGGTCTGAGGTAAACTACTCACACATCATCGGAGAGGCTATGGTGTTGATGTAGAAGCCCTCCGTGATCAATGCCCCCTCCGGCAGGATGCCGGAAAAGGCACCAAGATGGGATCTCACGGGTACAGAAGGTTGTGGCGGTGGAATTAGGTTTTCGTGGATGCCTCTGATGGTTTGGGGGTACGTAGTTATATATAGGAGGAAGAAGTACGTCGGTGGAGCAACATGGGCCCCACGAGGGTGGAGGGCGCGCCTGGGGGGGGGGGTAGGCAGGCCCCCCTGCCTCGTGCTCTCCTCTTTGGTTTCTTGACGTGGACTCCAAGTCGTCTGTATCACGTTTGTTCCAAAAATCACATTCCCGAAGGTTTCATTCCGTTTGGACTCCGTTTGATATTCCTTTTCCGCGAATATCTGAAATAGGCAAAAAACAACAATTTGGGCTGGGCCTCCGGTTAATAGGTTAGTCCCAAAAATAATATAAAAGTGTATAAATAAGCCCATTAAACATCCAAAACAGAATATATAATAGCATGGAACAATAAAAAATTATAGATACGTTGGAGACGTATCAAGGTGAAGCAGAGCCGGCCGGCGGCTCGAGGTGTGGCGGCTCAAAGCACGGGGAGGTCTCCGATACGGCGGCTCACAGTGGCGGCGGCTCAATCGAGTCCGACGGAGGCGGCCGACGGTTTGCCAGCGAGGCGGAGGCACGATGGCGAGTCTGAGCAGTGCGAGGGCGAGGGCGAGGCCGCGAAGGCAGGGAGCGTCGGCGGCTTTAGAAACAACGGCTCGCGGACAACCACAGCAAGGGCGGCGGGTCATGGCAGGTTCAGGCGGGCCTGCGGCGGCTCAATCCGAGGCCGGGCGAGGGTGACGGCAGTAGCCGGCAGTTTCGGCTTGGTGCAGAGGCCGGTCGATGAAGGTCGGAAGTGACGCTGGCGAGATGTGCTAGGGCCACGATCGTGGCGATTCGTAATGGTGGCGCGGCGGCTCAGATGGCCAGCGACGACGACTTGACAAAGGACCGCGGCGGCTGAAAACATGGAAAGGCCGCTTGACGGAGGCAGCAGCTTGAGACCACGCAGCGGAGGTGGTGCGACGAGACCGTCTCAAGGCAGAAGTGTCGCAAGGCCAAGGCGATAGGGACCATGGCTTGGAGCAGAGGTTGGGGCGGCTTGGTGATCAGGATGACGGAGGCCGGCCAGGCCGCAGATGCGAAGTCGGGTGATTCGGTTGAACCGGTGAGTCCGCAGCGGAGGACTCCGAGTCCGCGCTCACAATCTTATCCTTCTCCGAGTCATAGACGGCTCCCTGGTCTTTTGATCGAATAATTTTTGTTCCCTTTTTTCGTCAGGTGATGAGTAGTAGCAGTAATTACTTGTCCAATCTCCGTGTAACTTGCTGCAACACCTGATCCTCTCGGAACTTGAACAGACAATTTTCCTCGCCACGGTTTCTAATGACAGCTCTACAGAAATTGACCCGGATTTGATGGATCATCTAGTTGCGGCGGCGCGCACCACGCAACCCTAATCTTTCTTGAAATCAAACCTTATACAGGTATTAGATCTAACTGCTCGCCTTGGGAACAATGTAAATCCTTCCCCAATGATTCTTCTTCATCCGGAAAATTGCAAACTTCTCGATCCCTGGATGAGATCCCTTCAAGAACTCAACACCACCGTGCGCAGGCCCCACGGTGGGCGCCAAATGTCAAGATTTGTCACGGCATATGTCCTAGTGTGAGGACTTGTCATGAGGCCAACGTAACTAGGTAGTAGCCTAAACGGGGTTGATTAGAATCGAGAGACGCAAGGCGGGTTAACACACAAGACAACGGTTTAGACAGCTTCGGGCCCCGGGAAACATCATCCGGTAATAGCTCTACATGCTGTTTGTGGTTAGGTCTCATTATGCTCATGAGGGAGTTGCTGTATAAGTCGTCTCTCCTCTAGTTGTATCTAGCCCTCCAGATTATTTCTCCCCTTCTTAGGGTGCCCTGCCCCTCCTTATATAAGTTGGAGGGGCGGGTTACATGTGGAGTCCTAGTAGGATTAGGACTAGTCTATCTTCTAATTCAAGCCGGATACAAGTTCGGGTCTTGATTCCTTGTAACAGAAATATTCCTCATGCCTTTCTTCTTAAGCCGGCCCACCATAACATGAGCCGGCCTTCTGGGCCTTGGGCCTTGTCATCCATCTGAAACGCCTGCCGGGTCACCAATGAGTCACCAGGCCCAGCCGGGTCATCAGTGAGTCGCCACTCTTTGGGCGGTCTAACAATGAAACACCAAGTCCCAGCCGGGTCATATCTCCGGCCGGGTCATACCGCGGGCTATATCCCCGACAGTCAGCTAGGGTGCATGCGGAGGAGGTGCGGTGCCGGCGGGCGCTGCTGACGTCGGAGCAGCGCAGCGACGCCGCGTACGCCTTCGACTCACCCAACTGGGATCGTTGGTTCGCCTTCGAGCACGAGGAGGCAAGGCGACACGGCGTCTGCAAAGTCGCCCGTAGCTCGTCGCCGCCGCCGCTCGTTGTCCGCGATGACGACCAGGAGGCGGAGGCTGCCTACCAGGCGGCCATGGCGGCTGTCCACCGGCAGAGCGAGGAGGACGCGCGGCGTAAGGTGGCGGAGGAGGAGGAAGAGGAGACGATGTACCAGGCAGCCATGGCGGAGGCCATGGCCCTCTCCGCGGCGGGAGACTACGTCATGCCGCTGGTAGCCCCGTCGTCCCCGGTCAAGGCCGAGCCGGAGCCGTCCCCGTCGAGCACTACTCTTGGACGAGAGTAGTGCGCGAGTGGGTCAGCGTGCCGCCGATCTGGATGGGGGGACGCCGGTGTAGGAGGTGGCTTACCTCGAACAATGGTGCTAGCGACGGCTTGCTGATGAGCGCCGCCACGGCGAGTACCTCGAGCTGCTCAAGCGTGATGCCGAGGAGGAGGAGCGTGAGGCAGAGGAGGAGGCGCGCCAGGCCCAGGAATCGGCGGCATAGCCCGCGCCTAACATCAACGTCGTCTAGAACACGGTGTTCCCTGGGCCAGCCCTGCGCCGATGCTCATCGACCTCACCGGCCCCGACGTCATCGACGACGACGCCTAGGGCAGCGCGCCGCCTCGTAGTTAAGTTTTTTAATGTTAAATAATATAGAAGTGGACGCGTGGACTATCGTCGGCCTTCGTGTCCGGCTTTAATGTTTAATTAATATTTGTTTTTTACTTTCAAAATGTTTGTATCTATTTATTTTTGCGTGCCGTCAAAATGGGTCGGCCAGCGTTGGGCGCATGCGCCGACCCAAACGTGGAAGCGGACATTGGTGTCCACTGGGCCGACCCAAACGAACAAAAAATGGACAAATTCGCCGTCCGTTTGGGATGGCGTGTTGGAGTTGCTCTGAGAACTGAAGGAAATTTGCCCTAGAGGCAATAATAAAGATGTTATTTATATTTCCTTATATCATGATAAATGTTTATTATTCATGCTAGAATTGTATTAACCGGAAACTTGATACATGTGTGAATACATAGACAAAACAAAGTGTCCCTAGTATGCCTCTACTTGACTCGCTCGTTAATCAAAGATGGTTAAGTTTCCTGACCATAGACATGTGTTATCATTTGATGAACAGGATCACATCATTAGGAGAATGAGATGATGGACAAGACCCATCCGTTAGCTTAGCATAATGATCGTTTAGTTTTATTGCTATTGCTTTCTTCATGACTTATACATGTTCCTCTAACTATGAGATTATGCAACTCCCGAATACCGGAGGAACACCTTGTGTCCTATCAAACATCACACCGTAACTGGTTGATTATAAAGATGTTCTACAGGTGTCTCCGAAGGTGTTTGTTGGGTTGGCATAGATCAAGATTAGGATTTGTCACTCCGTGTATTGGAGAGGTATCTCTGGGCCCTCTCGGTAATGCTCATCACTATAAGCCTTGCAAGCAATGTGATTAATGTGTTAGTTACGGGATGATGCATTATGGAACGAGTAAAGAGAGTTTCCAGGAATGAGATGATACCAACGATCGAATCTCGGGCAAGTAACATACCGATGACAAAGGGAACAACGTATGTTGTTATGCGGTTTGACCGATAAAGATCTTCCTAGAATATGTAGGAGCCAATATGAGCATCTAGGTTCCGCTATTGGTTATTGACCGGAGATGTGTCTCGGTCATGTCTACATAGTTCTCGAACACATAGGGTCCGCATGCTTAATGTTCGATGACGATTTGTATTATGAGTTATGTGATTTGATGACGGAAGTTTGTTCGGAGTCCCGGATGAGATCACGGACATGAAGAAGAGTCTCGAAATGGTTGAGAGGTAAAGATTCATATATTGGAAGGTTGCATTCGGATATCGGAATGGTTCCGAGTGATTCGGGCATTTTTCCGGAGTACCGGGAGGTTACCGGAACCCCCCGGGAGAAGTATTGGGCCTATTGGGCCTTATTGGAGGAGAGGAGAGAGGCCACGTGAGAGGCCCCCCTTGCCCAAACCGAATTGGACTAGGGGAGGGGGTCGGGCCCCCTCTTTCCTTCTCCCTCTCTCTCCCTTCCCCTTTTCCAAGTAGGACTCCCTCCTTGGCGCCCCCCCCTTGGGCCGGCCTCCTCCTCCCCCTCCTTTATATACGTGGGAATGGGGCACCCCAAAGGTACACCAAGTATTCTCTTAGCCGTGTGCGGTTCCCCCTCCACAGTTACACACCTCGGTCATATCGTCGTAGTGCTTAGGCGAAGCCCTGCGCTGGTAACATCATCATCACCGTCACCACGCCGTCGTGCTGACGGAACTCTCCCTCGGCCTCAACTAGATCAGGAGCTCAAGGGACGTCATCGAGCTGAATGTGTGCTGAACGCGGAGGTGCCATACGTTTGGTGCTCGGATCGGTTGGATCGCGAAGACGTTCGACTACATCAACCGCATTACTAAACGCTTCCGCTTCCGGTCTACAAGGGTACGTGGACACACTCTCCCCGCTTGTTGTTGTGTTTCTCCTAGATAGATCTTGCATGTTCGTAGGAAATGTTTTGAATTACTACATTCCCCAACAGTGGCATCCGAGCCAGGTCTATGCGTAGATGTTATATGCATGAGTAGAACACAAAGAGTTGTGGGCGATAATATTCATACTACTTACTAGCAACGTCTTACTTTGATTCGGCGGTATTGTTGGATGAAGCGGCGTGGACCGACATCACATGACCGCGTTCATGAGACTGGTTCTACCGACGTGCTTCGCACACAGGTGGCTAGCGGGTGTCTGTTTCTCCCACTTTAGTTGAATCGAGTTTGACTACGCCCGGTCCTTGTTGAAGGTTAAAACAACAAAGTTGACGAAAAATCGTTGTGGTTTTGATGCATAGGTAAGAACGGTTCTCGCTAGAAGCCCGTAGCAGCCACGTAAAACTTGCAACAACAAAGTAGAGGATGTCTAACTTGTTTTTGCAGGGCATGTTGTGATGTGATATGGTCAAGACGTGATGAGATATAAATTGTTGTATGAGATGATCATGTTTTGTAAAAGTTATCGGCAACTGGCAGGAGCCTTATGGTTGTCGCTTTATTGTATGAAATGCAATCACCATGTAATTGCTTTACTTCATCACTAAGCGGTAGCGATAGTCGTAGAAGCAATAGTTGGCGAGACGACAACGATGCTACGATGGAGATCAAGGTGTCAAGCCGGTGACGAGGGTGATCATGACGGTGCTTTGGAGATGGAGATCAAAGGCACAAGATGATGATGGCCATATCATATCACTTATTTTGATTGCATGTGATGTTTATCCTTTATGCATCTTATTTTGCTTAGTATGGCGGTAGCATTATAAGATGATCCCTGATACGTCTCCAACGTATCTATAATTTTTGATTGTTCCATGCCATATTATATTCTGTTTTGGATGTTTAATGGGCTTTATTATACACTTTTATATTATTTTTGGGACTAACCTATTAACCGGAGGACCAATCCAAATTGCCGTTTTTTGCCTATTTCAGTGTTTCGAAGGAAAGGAATATCAAATTGAGTCCAAACGGAATGAAACCTTCGGGAACGTGATTTTCAGAACTAACGTGATCCAGAGAACTTGGAGTGGACGTCAAGAAATCACCGAGGAGGCCACGAGGCAGGGGGCGCGCCTACCCCCTCGTGGGCCCCTCGTAGCTCCACCGACCTACTTCTTCCTCCTATATATACCTACGTACCCCCAACCATCACCTGAGGAGCAAAAACCCTATTTCCACCGCCGCAACCTTCTGTACCCGTGAAATCCCATCTTGGGGCCTTTTCCGGTGCTCCACCGGAAGGGGCATCGATCATGGAGGGCTTCTACATCAACACTATAGGCTCTCCGATGATGTGTGAGTAGTTTACCTTAGACCTTCGGGTCCATAGTTATTAGCTAGATGGCTTCTTCTCTCTCTTTGGTTCTCAATACAAAGTTCTCCTCGATTCTCTTGGAGATCTATTTGATGTAACTCTTGTTTTTGCGATGTGTTTGTCGAGATCCGATGAATTGTGGGTTTATGATCAAGATTATCTATGAACAATATTTGAATCTCCTCTGAATTCTTTTATGTATGATTGGTTATCTTAGCAAGTCTCTTCGAATTATCAGTTTGGTTTGGCCTACTAGATTGATCTTTCTTGCAATGGGAGAAGTGCTTAGCTTTGGGTTCAATCTTGCGGTGCTCGATCCCAGTGACAGTAGGGGAAACGACGCGTATTGTATTGTTGCCATCCAGGATAAAAAGATGGGGTTTATATCATATTGCATGAGTTTATCCCTCTACATCATGTCATCTTACTTAAAGCGTTACTTTGTTCTTATGAACTTAATACTCTAGATGCATGCTGGATAGCGGTCGATGTGTGGAGTAATAGTAGTAGATGCAGGCAGGAGTCGGTCTACTTGTCACGGACGTGATGCCTATATACATGATCATACCTAGATATTCTCATTACTACGCTCAATTCTATCAATTGCTCGACAATAATTAGTTTACCCACCGTAATACTTATGCTATCTTGAGAGAAGCCACTAGTGAAAACTATGGCCCCGGGGTCTATTTTCCATCATATTAATCTCCCGTCAACAAGCTATTTCTTTTGCCGTTTATTTTGCTTTCTTTACTTTTAGTCTTTACCATAAAAATACTAAAAATATTATCTTATCATCTCTATCAGATCTCACTCTCGTAAGTGACCGTGAAGGGATTGACAACCCCTTTATCGCGTTGGTTGCGAGGTTCTTATTTGTTTGTGTAGGTGCGTGGGACTCGAGCGTGGTCTCCTACTGGATTCATACCTTGGTTCTAAAAAACTGAGGGAAATACTTACGCTACTTTATTGCATCACCCTTTCCTCTTCAAGGGAAAACCAACGCAGTGCTCAAGAGGTAGTAAGAAGGATTTCTGGCGCCGTTGCCGGGGAGTCTACGCACAAGTCAAGACATACGAAGTACCCATCACAAAACTCGTATCCATCGCATTACATTATTTGCCATCTGCCTCTCATTTTCCTCTCCCCCACTTCACCTTTGCCTTTTCTTCGCCCTCCTTCCGTTCGATCTTGTGTTACCATGTGCCTTCTTTTTGCTTGCATCTTTGCTTGCTAAAAGTTTATGGATCCTCATCCACTTGCTAATCTTTTTAAGAGATCCAATTATGATGAACCAATTCCTAGTTATTTGAGTGCACTAGATTATCTTTTTGAGGTTTTGCTTGAAATCCGTGAATCTGAAAATTGTGATGAAGTGCTTTATGAAGTGATTCACGATAGATCTTTGAATAAAAAGCATGATTGCAATGATGTTATTATAAATTCTATTAATGTCAATTGTGTTAACGATATGCAAAACCCTAAGCTTGGGGATGCTAAGTTTTCTATGTCTACTACTTGTTGCAATGATCATGATTGGGGAGATTCTTCTTATGATCTAGAAAATTTATTTAAGCCCCATGATGAATATGAGATTGATAATAGTGTTTGCAATAATATTAAAACTTGGTTTGGAAGAGTGTCAACTTTAGATCCCACATATTTGGAGAATATTCAATCTTATGAAATTTTTGATAAAAGTGGGTTTGGAGAGGTCATGACTTTAGTTAATGATAATCCCACTATTTTGGAAGAGTGTCAACTTCGCATGCATGTGGATCGTGTTGAGAATATGTTATGTGATGGCTATATTGTTGAATTTTCTTGTGATCCTACATGTAATTATTATGAGAGAGGAAAATATGGTTGTAGAAATTTTCATGTTACTAAATTACCTCTCGTTATGTTGAGATCGCTATCGTTCCTTTCCGCTTCCTTGCATATGCTAGTTTTTTCTTGCTATGATAATTTGTTTTTCTATAAGATGCCTATGCATAGGAAGTATGCTAGACTTAGATGTGTTTGTCACGTGTTTCATGATGCTCTCTTCGCGCTTCAATTCTTGTATTTTATGCGAGCATCATTAAAATTATCAATGCCTAGCTAAAAGGCTTTAAAGAAAAGTGCTTGTTGGGAGACAACCCAATATATTTCCTTTCTGTTGTTGAATAAATCTTCCATCTAGCTTCTAGTTAGATGTGTTTTTATGTTTTAATTAGTGTTTGTGCCAAGTGAAACCTATAGGATCTTCTTGGTTAATAGTTATTTGATCTTGCTGAAATTCCAGAAACTTTCTGTTCACGAAAACAATTTTTTAAAATCACCAGAACGTGATAAAATACTGATTCCAATTGAAGTAGATCAATAGACAAACTATCTAGGTCGTCCTATTTTGGTAGATGTTTCTGAGTTCCAGAAGTTTGCGTTAGATACAGATTACTACAGACTGTTCTGTTTTAGACAGATTCTGTTTTTCGTGTGTTGTTTGCTTATTTTGATGAGTCTATGGTTAGTAAAATAGTTTATAAACCATAGAGAAGTAGGAATACAGTAAGTTTAACACCAATATAAATAAGGAATGAGTTCATTACAGTACCTTGAAGTGGTGTTTTGTTTTCTTTCGCTAACGGCGCTCACGAGATTTTCTGTTAAGTTTTGTGTTGTGAAGGTTTCAAGTTTTAGGTAAGGATTTGATGGATTATGGAACAAGGAGTGGCAAGAGCCTAAGCTTGGGGATGCCCAAGGCACCCCAAGGTAAATCAAAGGACACCAAAAAGGCAAAGCTTGGGGATGCCCCGGAAGGCATCCCCTCTTTCGTCTTCGTCCATGGGTAACTTTACTTGGAGCTATATTTTTATTCACCACATGATATGTGTTTTGCTTGGAGCGTCTTGTATGATTTGAGTCTTTGCTTTTTAGTTTAACACAATCCTCCTTGCTGTACACACCTTTTGAGAGAGACACACATGATTCGGAATTAATTAGAATACTCTATGTGCTTCACTTATATCTTTTGAGCTATATAGTTTTTGCTCTAGTTCTTCACTTATATCTTTTAGAGCACGGCGGTGGTTTTGTTTTATAGAAACTATTGTTCTCTCATGCTTCACTTATATCATTTGGAGAGTCCTACAAAACAGCATGGTGATTTGCTTAAATTGAGAAATTAGTCATAATATGATAGGCATCCAAGATTAGTAAAAACTTTCTTATAACTGCGTTGAATACTAAGAGAAGTTTGATGCTTGATGATTGTTTTGAGATATGGAGGTAGTGATATTAAAGTTTTGCTAGTTGAGTAGTTGTGAATTTGAGAAATACTTGTGTTGAAGTTTGCAAGTCCCGTAGCATGCACGTATGGTAAACGTTGTGTAACAAATTTGAAACATGAGGTGTTCTTTGATTGTCCTCCTTATGAGTGGCGGTCGGGGACGAGCGATGGTCTTTTCCTACCAATCTATCCCCCTAGGAGCATGCGCGTAGTGCTTGGTTTTTGATGACTTGTAGATTTTTGCAATAAGTATGTGAGTTCTTTATGACTAATGTTGAGTCCATGGATTATACGCACTCTCACCCTTCCATCATTGCTAGCCTCTTCGGTACCGTGCATTGCCCTTTCTCACCTTGAGAGTTGGTGCAAACTTCGCCGGTGCATCCAAACCCCGTGATACGATACGCTCTATCACACATAAACCTCCTTATATCTTCCTCAAAACAGCCACCATACCTACCTGTTATGGCATTCCCATAGCCATTCCGAGATATATTGCCATGCAACTTTCCACCGTTCCGTTTATTATGACACGTTTCATCATTGTCATATTGCCTTGCATGATCATGTAGTTGACATCGTATTTGTGGCAAAGCCACCATGCATATTATCATACATGTCACTCTTGATTCATTGCCCATCCCGGTACACCGCCGGAGGCATTCATATAGAGTCATACTTTGTTCTAGTTGTTGGAAATATGCCCTAGAGGAAACAATAAAATGGTTATTATTATATTTCCTTGTTCATGATAATTGTCTATTGTTCATGCTTTAATTGTGTTATCCGGAAATCGTAATACATGTGTGAATACATAGACCATAACATGTCCCTAGTGAGCCTCTAGTTGACTAGCTCGTTGATCAATAGATGGTTACGGTTTCCTGACCATGGACATTGGATGTCATTGATAACGGGATCGCATCATTAGGAGAATGATGTGATGGACAAGACCCAATCCTAAGCATAGCACTAGATCGTGTAGTTCGTTTGCTTAAGCTTTTCTAATGTCAAGTATCATTTCCTTAGACCATGAGATCGTGCAACACCCGGATACCGTAGGAATGCTTTGGGTGTACCAAACGTCACAACGTAACTGGGTGGCTATAAAGGTGCACTACAGGTATCTCCGAAAGTGTCTGTTGGGTTGGCTCGGATCGAGACTGTGATTTGTCACTCCGTATGACGGAGAGGTATCTCTGGGCTCACTCGGTATTGCATCATCATAATGAGCTCAATGTGACTAAGTAGTTAGTCACGGGATCATGCATTACGGAACGAGTAAAGTGACTTGCCGGTAACGAGATTGAACGAGGTATTGGGATACCAACGATCGAATCTCGGGCAAGTAAAGTACCGATTGACAAAGGGAGTTGTATACGGGATTGCTTGAATCCTCGACATTGTGGTTCATCCGATGAGATCATCGTGGAACATGTGGGAGCCAACATGGGTATCCAGATCCCGCTGTTGGTTATTGGCTAGAGAGGTGTCTTGGTCATGTCTGCATGATTCCCGAACCTGTAGGGTCTACACACTTAAGGTTCGATGACGCTAGGGATATAAGGAAGGTTTGTATGTGATTACCGAATGTTGTTCGTAGTCCCAGATGAGATCCCGGACGTCACGAGGAGTTCCAGAATGGTCCGGAGGTAAAGATTTAAATATGGGAAGTCACCATACGGTCACCGGAAATATTCGGGGGTATACCGGTATTGTACCGGGACCACCGGAGAGGTTCCGGGGGTCCATTGGGAGGGTCCACCTACTCCGGAGGGCCTTATGGGCTGTAGGTGGAAGGGAACCAGCCCTTAGTGGGCTGGGCGCCAACACCCCTAGGGCCCATGCGCCTAGGGTTTGGGGGGGACCCTAAAGGGGGGGGGCTTGCTTGGGGGGGCAAGCTCCTTCCCCCCTTGGCCGCCGCCCCCCCTCTAGATCTCATCTAGAGGGGCCGGCCCCCTTCCCCGTTCTCCCTATAAATAGAGGGGTGAGGGGAGGGCTGCAGGACCACATCCAAGGCGCAGCCCCTCCCCTCCCCAACACCTCTCCTCCTCCGCGTGTGCTTGGCGAAGCCCTGCCGGAGAACTGTCACTCCACCACTACCACGCCGTCGTGCTGCTGTTGGAGCCCTCTTCCTCAACCTCTCCCTCCTCCTTGCTGGATGAAGGCGTGGGAGACGTCACTGCTCCGTACGTGTGTTGAACGTGGAGGTGCCGTCCGTTCGGCGCTTGGATCATCGGTGATTTGGATCACGACGAGTACGACTCCATCAATCCCGTTCTCTTGAACACTTCCGCTCGCGATCTACAAGGGTATGTAGATGCACTCCTCCCCTCTCGTTGCTAGTAAACTCCATAGATTGATCTTGGTGATGCGTAGAAAATTTTAATTTCTGCTACGATCCCCAACAGTGGCATCATGAGCTAGGTCTATGCGTAGTTTCTATGCACGAGTAGAACACAAGTTGTTGTCGGTGTCGATTTTGTCAATTTACTTGCCATTACTAGTCTTATCTTGATTCAGTGGCATCGTGGGATGAAGCGGCCCGGACCGACCTTACACGTACGCTTACGTGAGACAGGTTCCACCGACTGACATGCACTAGTTGCATAAGGTGGCTAGCGGTTGTCTGTCTCTCCCACTTTAATCGGATCGGATTCGATGAAAAGGGTCCTTATGAAGGGTAAATAGAAATTGGCATATCATGTTGTGGTTTTGGCGTAGGTAAGAATCGTTCTTGCTAGAAACCTATAGCAGCCACGTAAAAGTTTGCAACAACAATTAGAGGACGTCTATCTTGTTTTTGCAGCAAGTGTCATGTGATGTGATATGGCCAGAAGGATGTGATGAATGATATATGTGATGTGTGAGATTGATCATGTTCTTGTAATAGGAATCACGACTTGCATGTCGATGAGTATGACAACCGGCAGGAGCCATAGGGGTTGTCTTAATTTATTTATGACCTGCGTGTCAACTGGAACGTCATGTAATTACTTTACTTTATTGCTAACCGTTAGCCATAGTAGTAGAAGTAATAGTTGGCGAGACAACTTCATGAAGACACGATGATGGAGATCATGGTGTCATGCCGGTGACGATGATGAACATGGCGCCCCGAAGATGGAGATCAAAAGGAGCAAAATGATATTGGCCATATCATGTCACTATTTGATTGCATGTGATGTTTATCATGTTTTACATCTTATTTGCTTAGAACGATGGTAGCATAAATAAGATGATCCCTCGCTAAAATTTCAAGAAAGTGTTCCCCCTACTATGCACCGTTGCGAAGGTTTCCGAAGCACCACGTGATGATCGGGTGTGATAGGTTCTAACGTTCGCATACAACGGGTGTAAGCCAGATTTACACACGCAATACACTTAGGTTGACTTGACGAGCCTAGCATGTACAGACATGGCCTCGGAACACAAGAGACCGAAAGGTCGAACATGAGTCGTATAGCAGATACGATCAACATGAAGATGTTCACCGATGATGACTAGTCCGTCTCACGTGATGATCGGACACGGCCTAGTTGACTCGGATCATGTATCACTTAGATGACTAGAGGGATGTCTGTCTGAGTGGGAGTTCGTTAATAATTTGATTAGATGAACTTAATTATCATGAACTTATTCTAAAAAACCTTTACAATATGTCTTGTAGATCAAATGGTCCACGCTAATGTTGCCCTCAACTTCAACGCGTTCCTAGAGAAAACCAAGCTGAAAGACGATGGTAGCAACTACATGGACTGGGTCCGTAACCTGAGGATTATCCTCATAGCTGCCAAGAAAGCATATGTCCTTGAAGCACCGCTAGGTGATGCACCTGTTTTCCCAGCAACTCAAGACGTTCTGAACGCCTGGCAGTCACGTAGTGATGATTACTCCCTGGTTCAGTGCGGCATGCTTTACAGCTTAGAACCGGGGCTCCAAAAGCGTTTGAGCAGCACGGAGCATATGAGATGTTCCAAGAGCTGAAAATGGTTTTCCAAGCTCATGCCCGGGTCGAGAGATATGAAGTCTCCGACAAGTTCTACAGTTGTAAGATGGAGGAGAATAGTTCCGTCAGCGAACACATACTCAAAATGTCTGGGTTGCACAACCGCTTGTCTCAGCTGGGAGTTAATCTCCCGGATGACGCGGTCGTTGACAGAATCCTTCAGTCACTCCCACCTAGCTACAAGAGCTTTGTGATGAACTTCAATATGCAGGGGATGGAAAAGACCATTCCTGAGGTATATTCAATGCTGAAATCAGCGGAGGTGGAGATCAAAAAGGAACATCAAGTGTTGATGGTGAATAAAACCACTAAGTTCAAGAAAGTCAAGGGTAAGAAGAACTTCAAGAAAGACGGCAAGGGAGTTGCCGCGCCCGGTAAGCAAGCTGCCGGGAAGAAGACAAAGAATGGACCCAAGCCTGAGACTGAGTGCTTTTATTGCAAGGGAAACGGTCACTGGAAGCAGAACTGCCCCAAGTACTTAGCGGATAAGAAGGCCGGCAATACCAAAGGTATATGTGATATACATGTTATAGATGTGTACCTAACCAGCGCTCGTAGTAGCTCCTGGGTATTTGATACCGGTGCGGTTGCTCATATTTGTAACTCAAAGCAGGAGCTGCGGAATAAGCGGAGACTAGCGAAGGACGAGGTGACGATGCGCGTCGGGAATGGTTCCAAGGTCGATGTGATCGCCGTCGGCACGCTACCTCTACATTTACCTACGGGACTAGTTTTAAACCTCAATAATTGTTATTTAGTGCCAGCTTTGAGCATGAACATTGTATCTGGATCTCGTTTAATGCGAGATGGCTACTCATTTAAATCCGAGAATAATGGTTGTTCTATTTATATGAGAGATATGTTTTATAGTCATGCCCCGCTGGTCAATGGTTTATTCTTAATGAATCTCGAATGTGATGTTACACATATTCATAGTGTGAATGCCAAGAAATGTAAGGTTGATAATGATAGTCCCACATACTTGTGGCACTGCAGCCTTGGTCACATTGGTGTCAAACGCATGAAGAAACTCCATGTAGATGGACTTTTGGAGTCTCTTGATTATGAATCATTTGACACGTGCGAACCATGCCTCATGGGCAAAATGACCAAGACTCCGTTCTCCGGAACAGTGGAGTGAGCAACCAACTTATTGGAAATCATACATACTGATGTGTGCGGTCCAATGAGCGTTGAGGCTCGCGGTGGCTATCGTTATGTTCTCACCCTCACTGATGACTTGAGTAGATATGGGTATGTCTACTTAATGAAACACAAGTCTGAGACCTTTGAAAAGTTCAAGGAATTTCAGAGTGAGGTTGAGAATCAACGTGACAGGAAAATAAAGTTCTTACGATCAGATCGTGGAGGGGATTATTTGAGTCACGAATTTGGCACACACTTAAGGAAATGTGGAATTGTTTCACAACTCACGCTGCCTGGAACACCTCAGCGTAATGGTGTGTCCGAACGTCGTAATCGCACTCTATTGGATATGGTGCGATCTATGATGTCTCTTACCGATCTACCGCTATCATTCTGGGGTTATGCTTTAGAGACTGCCGCATTCACTTTAAATAGGGCTCCATCGAAATCCGTTGAAACGACACCGCATGAATTATGGTTTGGAAAGAAACCTAAGCTGTCGTTTCTTAAAGTTTGGGGATGCGATGCTTATGTCAAGAAACTTCAACCTGAAAAGCTCGAACCCAAGTCGGAAAAATGCGTCTTCATAGGATACCCTAAGGAAACCATTGGGTATACCTTCTACCTCAGATCCGAAGGCAAGATCTTCGTTGCCAAGAACGGGTCCTTTCTCGAGAAAGAGTTTCTCTCGAAAGAAGTAAGTGGGAGGAAAGTGGAACTTGATGAGATAACCCCTCTCGAACCAGAAAGTAGCGCAGCACAAGAAAATGTTTCTGTGGTGCCTGCACCGACTAGAGAGGAAGTTAATGATGACGATCATGATCAAGTTACCACTGAACTTCGTAGGTCCACAAGGACACGTTCCGCACCAGAGTGGTACGGCAACCTTGTCCTGGAAATCATGTTGTTGGACAACGGTGAACCTTCGAACTACGAAGAAGCAATGGCGGGTCCAGATTCCAACAAATGGCTTGAAGCCATGCAATCCGAGATGGGATCCATGTATGAAAACAAAGTATGGACTTTGACAGACTTGCCCGATGATCGGCGAGCAATAGAAAATAAATGGATCTTTAAGAAGAAGACGGACGCGGATGGAAATGTTACCATCTATAAAGCTCGACTTGTCGCTAAGGGTTATCGACAAGTTCAAGGAGTTGACTACGATGAGACCTTCTCACCCGTAGCGAAGCTGAAGTCCGTCCGAATCATGTTAGCAATTGCCGCATTCTACGATTATGAAATATGGCAAATGGACGTCAAAACGGCATTCCTTAACGGCTTCCTTAAGGAAGAATTGTATATGATGCAGCCGCAAGGTTTTGTCGATCCTAAGAATGCTGACAAAGTATGCAAGCTCCAGCGCTCAATCTATGGGCTGGTGCAGGCATCTCGGAGTTGGAACATTCGCTTTGATGAGATGATCAAAGCGTTTGGGTTTACACAGACATATGGAGAAGCCTGTGTTTACAAGAAAGTGAGTGGGAGCTCTATAGCATTTCTCTTATTATATGTGGATGACATACTATTGATGGGAAATGATATAGAATTCTTGGAAAGTATAAAGGCCTACTTGAATAAGTGTATTTCAATGAAGGACCTTGGAGAAGCTGCTTACATATTAGGCATCAAGATCTATAGAGATAGATCGAGACGCCTCATAGGTCTTTCACAAAGCACATACCTTGACAAGATATTGACGAAGTTCAATATGGATCAGTCCAAGAAGGGGTTCTTGCCTGTATTGCAAGGTGTGAGATTGAGCACGGCTCAATGCCCGACCACGGTAGAAGATAGAGAAAAGATGAATGTCGTCCCCTATGCCTCGGCCATAGGGTCTATTATGTATGCCATGCTGTGTACCAGACCTGATGTAAACCTTGCCGTAAGTTTGGTAGGAAGGTACCAAAGTAATCCCGGCATGGAACACTGGACAGCGGTCAAGAACATCCTGAAGTACCTGAAAAGGACTAAGGATATGTTTCTCGTTTATGGAGGTGAAGAAGAGCTCGTCGTAAAAGGTTACGTCGATGCTAGCTTCGACACAGATCTGGATGACTCTAAGTCACAAACCGGATACGTGTATATTTTGAATGGTGGGGCAGTCTGCTGGTGCAGTTGCAAGCAAAGCGTCGTGGCGGGATCTACATGTGAAGCGGAGTACATGGCAGCATGGGAGGCGGCACATGAAGCAATCTGGATGAAGGAGTTCATTGCCGACCTACGAGTTATTCCCAATGCATCGGGGCCGATGACTCTCTTCTGTGACAACACTGGAGCTATTGCCCTTGCCAAGGAGCCCAGGTTTCACAAGAAGACCAGGCACATCAAGCGTCGCTTCAACTCCATTCGTGAAAATGTTCAAAATGGAGACATAGATATTTGTAAAGTGCATACGGATTTGAATGTCGTAGATCCGTTGACTAAACCTCTTCCACGAGCGAAACATGATCAACACCAGAACTCTATGGGTGTACGATTCATCACAATGTAACTAGATTATTGACTCTAGTGCAAGTGGGAGACTGTTGGAAATATGCCCTAGAGGCAACAATAAAATGGTTATTATTATATTTCCTTGTTCATGATAATTGTCTATTGTTCATGCTTTAATTGTGTTATCCGGAAATCGTAATACATATGTGAATACATAGACCATAACATGTCCCTAGTGAGCCTCTAGTTGACTAGCTCGTTGATCAATAGATGGTTACGGTTTCCTGACCATGGACATTGGATGCCATTGATAACGGGATCACATCATTAGGAGAATGATGTGATGGACAAGACCCAATCCTAAGCATAGCACTAGATCGTGTAGTTCGTTTGCTAAAGCTTTTCTAATGTCAAGTATCATTTCCTTAGACCATGAGATCGTGCAACTCCCGGATACCGTAGGAATGCTTTGGGTGTACCAAACGTCACAACGTAACTGGGTGGCTATAAAGGTGCACTACAGGTATCTCCGAAAGTGTCTGTTGGGTTGGCTCGGATCGAGACTGGGATTTGTCACTCCGTATGACGGAGAGGTATCTCTGGGCCCACTTGGTATTGCATCATCATAATGAGCTCAATGTGACTAAGTAGTTAGTCACGGGATCATGCATTACGGAAGGAGTAAAGTGACTTGCCGGTAACGAGATTGATCTCGGGCAAGTAAAGTACCGATTGACAAAGGGAATTGTATACGGGATTGCTTGAATCCTCGACATCGTGGTTCATTCGATGAGATCATCGTGGAACATGTGGGAGCCAACATGGGTATCCAGATCCCGCTGTTGGTTATTGGCTAGAGAGGTGTCTTGGTCATGTCTGCATGATTCCCGAACCCGTACACTACAGGAATCAGCTATTTTGCAGTCTGCCACGGCGAACGGCAAAGGCATGAACGGCGGACGGCAAAGGCCTTTGCCGTCAGCCGCGGACGGCAAAAGGCTCCGGCAAAGTAAGGTCCGGCAAAGAGCTACTTTGCCGTCTGCTTCCGGGCGGCTGACAGCAAAGGGCCTTTGCCGTCTGCAGCGGACGGCAAAGAGAGCAGACGGCAATAATTGCGCTGTCAGTCCGTTAAGTGGCTAACGGCAGGCCTTTGCCGTCCGCCGCTGACGGCAAGTCTTTGCCGTCTGCCGCTGACGGCAAGTCTTTCTAGTGTCTTTGCCGTCTGCTACTGTAGGCAAACTTTCTAGTGTCTTTGCCTCTGCCACTGTAGGCAAACTTTCTAGTGTCTTTGCCGTCCGCCGCTGTAGGCAAACTGACCAAATGGTTCAGCTCCCAGGAAGCACAGTTGGCTGCCACATGGCTTCTTTGCCGTCTGCCGCTGACGGCAAAGAGCCCGTTGCCGTCGGTGGAAGACGGCAAAGAGCCTGCATATTGGCTCTTTTTCTGTTTTTTATTAAATCCAACAATTTTCACAGCAAATATATATGACATATATAGATATATTTCACAGGCCTATTTAACAGCAAACATATCACATATCCAGCACATAACTTTCATCCATTCATACATAAGCAAGTTCCATCGATTCATACATAAGCAAGTTCCATCCATACATATTACAATGCAAAGTTCCATCCATACATAAGAGAATGAAAGAAAAAACAAGCACTCCATAGCAAGCTAGCTTCCATGAAGTGAATGAAATATGCAAAATGGCAAAATAAGAAAGTTAGAAATAGGTGACTAGAATAAGAAGACTAGAACAAGAAGAGTAGAACAAGAAGAAGACTAGAACAAGAAGTATATGTCATTTATGAGCTAACTTACGTGAAATGGATCATATATGAGCTAACTAAGTTGAAATGGGTCGTTTATGAGCTAGCTAAGGTGAAATGGATCATTTGTGAGCTAACTTAGTTGAAATGGGTCGTTTATGAGCTAACTAAGGTCAAATGGATCGTTTTTGAGGTAACTAAGGTGAAATGGATCGTTTTTTAGCTAACTTAGGTGAAATGGATCATTTATGAGCTAACTTAGTTGAAATGGATTGTTTTTGAGCTAACTTAGGTGAAATGGATCATTTATGAGCTAATTTAGTTGAAATGGATCTTTTTGAGCTAACTTAGGTGAAATGGATCATTTAAGAGCTAATTTAGGTGAAATGGATCGTTTTTTAGCTAACTTAGGTGAAATGGATCGTTTATGAGCTAAATTAGTTGAAATGGATCGTTTATGAGATAACCTAGGTAAGATGGGTCATTTTGGAGCTAACCTAGGTGAAATGGGTCATTTTAAAGCTAACGTAGGTAAAATGGATCATTTAGGAGCTAATCTAGGTAAAATGGGTCATTTTTGAGCTAACTTGGATGAACTGGATCATTTATAAGCTAACCAAGGTAAAATGGGTCATTTTAGAGCTAACTTAGGTAAAATGGATCGTTTATGAGCTAACTAAGCTAATTATGCAATTTTTTACATAAGTAAGCTAAGTACAGATCGTTTTAGAGCTAACTTAGGAAAAATGGATGGTTGAGTACGTATCACTAACCTTGATGGCGAGTTGGACTGGCCGTTCACGAGGCCTTATCTCAGGAGCGGAGCTCGACTGGCGCGCCTTGATCTCCGGGAGAGTGCTAGGACAACGGATAAGTCCATCTCCAATGGCTATGGAGCCATGGGACCTCCCGCCACCAGATATCATCACCAGCTCTGGATCAATGGGACCCTGGCTCGGGTTAAAGTCCTCCCCTTTCCTCGCATGTGGGGCACGGGGACCTTCCATGCACACACCAGCCAACGAATAGCGCATACGCCGGCAAGTCATGCGTCGAGTACATGTACCAGACACGCATTATGAAGTTCCGTTTGCTATAGGCGTCGTATGTCTTGAACCCATTATCCTAGGCTTCTTGCAATTCGTCCTTAAGCGGCTGCATGTACACATTCATATTTTTCCCCGGATAGTTGGGCCCTGGAATTATCAACGTCAGGAAAATGTTCTTTCTTTGCATAATCTGTCCGGGGGGAGATTGAGTGGAAAGACAAATACGGGACAACAACTGTATTGGGCTGCCGTCATACCAAACACACTGAACCCATCCGTGCTGATGCCGACTCGAGGATGCCTCGGATCTGCCGCTTTGTCAGCATGTAATTCATCAAACTTTTTCCACGCAACACCATCCGATGTGTGTACGATCATCAGATTCCCATCTGCATCTAGTTCGGTTCTTTTGCCCGTTTTGTGCCATGTCAATTGTCTGGCCGTCTCTTCGACCATGAAAAGACGTTGAAGTCTTGGTACGATTGGCATATACCGAAGAACACTAACGGGGATTTTGGTCTGTGTCTTCTCACCCATACCGTTGTCTACCACAACATACCTGGAAGACTTGCAAATGGGACAATAGTTCAAGTCCGCATAGTCAAGCCTAAACAAGACACATCCTTTCTCACACGCATGTATCTTCTCATAGGGCATCTTCAGTGCACAGAGGATTTTGTCCGACTGGTACAGGTTTGCAGGCATTACATGGCCTTTGGGTAGAAAGCGTCCAAATACTGTCATCATTGCATCGTAGCATTCTCTGCCCAAGTTGAACTGAGCCTTCAGAGCCATTACTTGTGAGATGGCATCCAACTGACAAAGCTCAGTGTGCTCATGGAGCGGACGTTTTGAAGACTCCAACATTTCATTGAAGGCCTTTGCAGATTCCTCCATCTCCTCGTCCGAATCCTGAGCATCATCGAAGTCTTGCACCATGTTTTCCATCCCGGTACCATGCTCGTCGGTGCGACGACGATCCACCTCAGCTCGGTCATGTTGGGCAGACTCACCATGAAATGTCCACACCGTATAATCGGGCGTAAAACCACTCTTCTGCAGGTGTTTGCCCATTTCAGCCTCTGTCCTCTTTTCCCAATTGCCGCACCGTAAACAGGGGCACCAGGTTTTCCTCTGGCCATTTGCAAATGCGGCTTGCACAAACCCCTTGGTTTTTGTGAACCATTCAGTGCTCCATTTGTTCTGACCAGTGTGACCGGTGGACATCCACGCACGATCACTCATCTTGACTTTCAGAGCTACTAGACACACAACAAATATATATATATATATATATATATATATATATATATAAAATTCACCATGTATATATTCATCAGTTGATCTACTTTGTCAATTTTATTACGTCCATGCAACCTACACTCTAATAGGTAATGATAGGTCCTAATCCCACCCGAGTATGTTTAGATTGGGTTCATTTTCCCATGCTATGCTCCGGATCCTACGCAAAATTTCGGCAGCACCTCCCCGTTGTTCTCCTGATACACGTCTCTGCAATAAACAGAGAGGATGTGTACCCGGAGAACAATAGGGGAGGCACTGACGAAACTTATGCGTCAGATCCGGAGCAAAGCATATGGGAAAACGAACCCAATCTAAACATACTCGGGCTGTCCATGGATAGCATTGGACAATTCGAAAGAATCAAGGTTATAAATATGCAAATGCATGCATACTTATAACTATGACGCTTTCGAACGGGAGACACATATTGGTTACGCATACTGATGATTCAAGACACATATATAGCTAGCTATCAAGTTTCATCGGCACGAACACCGGAACAGAGCAAATAATTAACGGGGGAGGAGGACATGTCATTTGTGCTCACCCACGAACGAAGGGGCAGAGCTCGTCAAACGCACGGCGAGGTCGTCGACCACCAAACCTCGCAGCGATGAAACAACTGCACATTTAAATCTACCCGATCAACACAATTATATATGATGTTTTCATAACAAAATCGAAAAATATATGACCTAACTAATAATTCACAAATATATGACCTAACTAATAATTCACAAATATATGACCCCATCGGCCTCTGCAAGGCCAAAGAACACCTTTTCGGGAGGTGTCGGGGGTCGGGGTGTCGTGTCGGTGTCGGGGTGCCGTGTCAGGGTCGGGGTGCTGTTTCGGGGTCGGGGGGTCGGGGTGTCGTGTCGGGGTCAGGGGGTTAGGGGGTCGGGTGTCGGGTGTCGGGGTGTGGTGTCGGGGTTGGGGGTCAGGGGGTCAGGGGGTCGGGTGTCGGGGTGTCGTGTCGGGGTCGGGGTGTCGGGGTGTGGTGTTGGAGTCGGGGTGTCAGGGTCAGGGGGTCAGGGGATCGGGGGGGTCGGGTGTCGGGGTGTCGTGTCGGGGTCGGGTTGTTGGGGTGTAGTGTCGGAGTCGGGGTGTCGGGGTCAGGGGTCAGGGGGTCGGGGTGTCGTGTCGGGGTCGGGGTGTGGTGTCGGGGTCGGGGTCAGGGGTCGGGGTGTCGGGGTCAAGGGGTCGGGGTGTTTCCTTCTATCCTTCTTCTTCTTTCTTTCTCTTCTTCTTCTTCTTCTTCTTCTTCTTCTTCTTTCCTTTCTTCTTCTTCTTCTTCTTTCATCTTTTTTCTACTTTTTTACTTCTTTTCGTTTCTTCCTTTCTTCTTCTTCTACTTCTTCTACTTCTTTTCTTCTTCTTCTTTTTACATCTTTTTTGTACTTCTTTTCTTTTCTTCCTTTCTTCTTCTTCTACTTCTTTTCTTCTTTTTCTTTTTTCATCTTTTTTCTACTTCTTCTCTTTTCTTCTTCTACTTCTTCTACTACTTCTACTTCTTCTCATTCTTTTCTAACACTAACACTAACACAATCTAGCACTAACAATTAAACAGAAAAAAAAATGAAAAAACAGAAGAAAAAAAGAAGTAGTCCCTCACCGGAGCAATGGGACGGTCGGCGGGGGCGGTGGCGGGGGGCGCCGGGCGGCGGGGGCGGTAGCGGGGGCGGCACCGGGCAGCGGGGGCGCCGCCGGGCGGCGGGGGAGGCGCCGGGCGGCAGGGGCGGCGGGGCGACGGGGCGTCGGGGGCGGTGGCGGGGGCGGCGCCGGGGGGCGGGTGGCGGGGCGACGGGGCGTCGGCGGATGGGGTGGGGGGCGGAGGGGTGGTGGGGCGACGTGCCAAGCGGGTGCGGGGGCGAGGGCGGCGGCGGCGGCGGTGGACGTGGGATCTGGTGGCGGGGCGCGTCGGGGAGGAGAGAGGGAGAGAAGAGAGAGTAACGGGGGGGGTGGGGGCCGTTAGTTAGTCTGCTCTTTGCCGTCCGCCAGTCTTTGCCGTCCGCCTTTATCTCTCTTTGCCGTCTGCTAGCAGACGGCAAAGAGGTGGGGCGTTAAGTTTTTCTAAACGGGCGGGGGGGTGGGGGCCACCTCTCTCTTTCCCGTCAGCCAGCGGACGACAAAGATTCTTTGCCGTCAGCTGGCTGACGGCAAAGAGCCGGCAGATGGCAAAGGCCTGATTTGTCGTCTGCCTTTTCTTTGCCGTCCGCTTTTGGGTAGCTGATGGCAAAGAGCTTCTGTGTCGTCAGCTAGCAGACGACAAAGAGCTGGAAGATGGCAAATTAGCTGATTCCAGTAGTGGTAGGGTCTACACACTTAAGGTTCGATGACGCTAGGGTTATAAGGAAGGTTTGTATGTGATTACCGAATGTTGTTCGGAGTCCCGGATGAGATCCCGGACGTCACGAGGAGTTCCGGAATGGTCCGGAGGTAAAGATTTATATATGGGAAGTCACCATACGGTCACCGGAAATATTCGAGGGTATACCGGTATTGTACCGGGACAACCGGATGGGTTCCGGGGGTCCACCGGGAGGGTCCACCTGGTCCGGAGGGCCTTATGGGCTGTAGGTGGAAGGGAACCAGCCCTTAGTGGGCTGGGCGCCAACCCCCCTAGGGCCCATGCGCCTAGGGTTTGGGGGAACCCTAAAGGGGGGGCGCCCCCTTGCTTGGGGGGCAAGCTCCCTCCCCCCTTGGCCGCCGCCCCCGTTAGATCTCATCTAGAGGGGCCGGCCCCCTTCCCCTTCTCCCTATAAATAGAGGGGTGAGGGGAGGGCTGCAGGACCACATCCAAGGCGCAGCCCCTCCCCTCCCCAACACCTCTCCTCCTCCGCGTGTGCTTGGCAAAGCCCTGCCGGAGAAGTGTCACTCCACCACCACCACGCCGTCGTGCTGCTGTTGGAGCCCTCTTCCTCAACCTCTCCCACCTCCTTGCTGGATCAAGGTGCGGGAGACGTCACCGCTCCGTACGTGTGTTGAACGCGGAGGTGCCGTCCGTTCGGCGCTTGGATCATCGGTGATTTGGATCACGACGAGTACGACTCCATCAACCTCGTTCTCTTGAACGCTTCCGCTCGCGATCTACAAGGGTATATAGATGCACTCCTCCCCTCTTCTTGCTAGTAAACTCCATAGATTGATCTTGGTGATGCGTAGAAAATTTTAATTTCTGCTACGATCCCCAACACTAATATCGAGTTGTAATCATCGAGTTGTAAATAAATAGAAGTGTGATGATCATTATTCATAGAGCATTGTCCCAAATAAAAAAATAAAAAAATGAGAGAAAGGCCAAATAAAAAAAGGAAAGGCCCAAAAAAAGAAAAAAAAGAAAATAAAGAAGGGACAATGCTACTATCCTCTTTTCCACACTTGTGCTTCAAAGTAGCACCATGATTTTTATGATAGAGAGGCTCTTGTTTTGTCACTTTCATATACTAGTGGGAATTTTTCATTATAGAACTTGCCTTGTATATTCCAACAATGGGCTTCCTGAAATGCCCTAGGTCTTCGTGAGCAAGCAAGTTGGATGCACACCCACTTAGTTTCTTTTTTTGAGCTTTCATACATTCATAGCTCTAGTGCATCTGTTGCATGGCAATCCCTACTCCTTGCATTGACATCAATCGATGGGCATCTCCCTAGCTCGTTGATTAGCCGCGTCAATGTGAGACTTTCTCCTTTTTTGTCTTCTCCACATAACCCCCATCATCATATTCTATTCCACCCATAGTGCTATATCCATGGCTCACGCTCATATATTGCGTGAAAGTTGAAAAAAGTTTGAGATTACTAAAGTATGAAACAATTGCTTGGCTTGTCATCGGGGTTGTGCATGATGAGAGCATTCTTGTGTGACGAAAATGGAGCATGACCAAACTATATGATTTTGTAGGGATGAACTTTCTTTGGCCATGTTATTTTGAGAAGACATAATTGCTTAGTTAGTATGCTTGAAGTATTATTACTTTTATGTCAATATTAAACTTTTATCTTGAATCTTTCGGATATGAATATTCATACCACAAATAAGAGAATTACATTGAAAATTATGCTAAGTAGCATTCCACATAAAAAATTCTGTTTTTATCATTTACCAACTCGAGGACGAGCAGGAATTAAGCTTGGGGATGCTTGATACGTCTCCAACGTATCTATCATTTTTTATTGTTCCATGCTATATTATATTCTGTTTTGGATGTTTAATGGGCTTTATTATACACTTTTATATTATTTTTGGGACTAACCTATTAACCGGAGGCCCAGCCCAAATTGCTGTTTTTTGCCTATTTCAGTGTTTCAAAGGAAAGGAATATCAAACGGAGTCCAAACAGAATGAAACCTTCGGGAACGTGATTTTCGGAACAAACGTGATCCAGAGGACTTGGAGTGGACGTCAAGAAATCACCGAGGAGGCCACGAGGTAGGGGGCGCGCCTACCCCCCTGGGCGCACCCTCCACCCTCATGGGCCCCTCGTAGCTCCACCGACCTACTTCTTCCTCCTATATATACCTACGTACCCGCAAACCATCACCAGAGGAGCAAAAACCCTATTTCCACCGCCGCAACCTTCTGTACCCGTGAGAACCCATCTTGGGGCCTTTTCCGGCGCTCCCCCGGAAGGGGCATCGATCACGGAGGGCTTCTACATCAACACCATAGCCTCTCCGATGATGTGTGAGTACTTTACCTCTGACCTTCGGGTCCATAGTTATTAGCTCGATAGCTTCTTCTCTCTCTTTGGATCTCAATACAAAGTTCTTCTCGATTCTCTTGGAGTTCTATTTGATGTAACTCTTCTTTTTGCGGTGTGTTTGTCGAGATTCGATGAATTGTGGGTTTATGATCAAGATTATCTATGAACAATATTTGAATCTCCTCTGAATTCTTTTATGTATGATTGGTTATCTTTGCAAGTCTCTTCAAATTATCAGTTTGGTTTGGCCTACTAGATTGATCTTTCTTGCAATGGGAGAAGTGCTTAGCTTTGGGTTCAATCTTGCGGTGCTCGATCCCAGTGACAGTAGGGGAAACGACATGTATTGTATTGTTTCCATCGAGGATAAAAAGATGGGGTTTATATCATATTGCATGAGTTTATCCCTCTACGTCATGTCATCTTGCTTAAAGCGTTACTCTGTTCTTATGAACTTAATACTCTAGATGCATGCTGGATAGCGGTCGATGTGTGGAGTAATAGTAGTAGATGCAGGCAGGAGTCGGTCTACTTTTCACAGACATGATGCCTATATACATGATCATACCTAGATATTCTCATAACTATGCTCAATTCTATTAATTGCTCGACAGTAATTTGTTTACCCACCGTAATACTTATGCTATCTTGAGAGAAGCCACTAGTGAAACCTATGGGCCCCGGGTCTATTTTCCATCATATTAATCTCCCATCAACAAGCTATTTCTTTTGCCGTTTATTTTGCTTTCTTTACTTTTAGTGTTTACCATAAAAATACCAAAAATATTATCTTATCATCTCTATCAGATCTCACTCTCGTAGGTGACCGTGAAGGGATTGACAACCCCTTTATCGCGTTGGTTGCGAGGTTCTTATTTGTTTGTGTAGGTGCGTGGGACTCGAGCGTGGTCTCCTACTGGATTGATACCTTGGTTCTCAAAAACTGAGGGAAATACTTATGCTACTTTACTGCATCACCCTTTCCTCTTCAAGGGAAAACCAACGCAGTGCTCAAGAGGTAGCAATCCCTCACTAAATTTCAAGGTATAAGTGTTCTCCCTGAGTATGCACCGTTGCTACAGTTCGTCGTGCCGAGACACCACGTGATGATCGGGTGTGATAAGCTCTACGTTCACATACAACGGGTGCAAGCCAGTTTTGCACGCAGAATACTCGGGTTAAACTTGACGAGCCTAGCATATGCAGATATGGCCTCGGAACACTGAGATCGAAAGATCGAGCGTGAATCATATAGTAGATATGATCAACATAGTGATGTTCACCATTTAAAACTACTCCATCTCATGTGATGACCGGACATGGTTTAGTTGATTTGGATCACGTGATCATTTAGATGACTAGAGGGATGTTTATCTAAGTGGGAGTTCTTAAGTAGTATGATTAATTGAACTTTAATTTATCATGAACTAAGTCCTGATAGTATTTACATATCTATGTTGTAGATCAATAGCTCGCGTATAGCTCCCCTGTTTTATTTTTGATATGTTCCTAGAGAAAACTAAGTTGAATGATGATAGTAGCAATGATGCGGACTGAGTTCGTGATCTAAGGATTATCCTCATTGCTGCACAGAAGAATTATGTCCTTGATGCACCGCTAGGTGACAGACCTATTGGAGGAGCTGATGTAGACGCTATGAACGTTTTACAAGCTTGGTATGATGACTACTTGATAGTCTAGTGCGCCATACTTTACGGCTTAGAACCGGGACTTCAAAAACGTTTTGAACGCCACGGAGCATATGAGATGTTCCAAGAGTTGAAATTGGTATTTTAGACTCATGCCCATGTCGAGAGGTATGAGACCTCTGACAAGTACTTTGCCTACAAGATAGAGGAGAATAGCTCACTGATGCGTCTCCAACGTATCTATAATTTTTGATTGTTCCATGCTATTATATTATCTGTTTTGGATGTTAATGGGCTTTATTTTACACTTCTATATTATTTTTGGGACTAACCTATTAACCCAGAGCCCAGTGCCAGTTCCTGTTTTTTCCCTTGTTTCAGTATTTCGCAGAAAAGGAATATCAAACGGAGTCCAAACGGAATGAAACCTTCGGGAGAGTTATTTTTGGAACGGAAGCAATCCAAGGGACTTGGAGTACACGTCAGGGAATCAACGAGGAGGGCACGAGGCAGGGGGGGGGCGCCCACCCCCTGGGCGCGCCCTCCACCCTCGTGGGCCCCTCGTGGCTCCCCTGACCGACTTATTTTGCCTATATATATATATATATCAATATACCCTAAAACCATCAGGGAACTGAATAGATCGGGAGTTCCGCTGCCGCAAGCCTCTGTAGCCACGAAAAACCAATCGGGGAGGGGGGATCCCTCACCGATGGCCATCTTCATCATCCGGCGCTCTCCATGACGAGGAGGGAGTAGTTCACCCTCGGGGCTGCGGGTATGTACCAGTAGCTATGTGTTTGATCTCTCTCACGCGTGTTCTTGATTCGGCATGATATTGATGTATCGCGAGCTTTGCTATTATAGTTGGATCTTATGATGTTTCTCCCCCTCTACTCTCTTGTAATGGATTGAGTTTTCCCTTTGAAGTTATCTTATCGGATTGAGTCTTTAAGGATTTGAGAGCACTTGATGTATGTCTTGCATGTGCGTATCTGTGGTGACAATGGGATATCACGTGATCCACTTGATGTATGTTTTGGTGATCAACTTGCGGGTTCCGCCCATGAACCTATGCATAAGGGTTGGCACACGTTTTCGTCTTGACTCTCCGGTAGAAACTTTCGGGCACTCTTTGAAGTACTTTGTGTAGGTTGAATAGATGAATCTGAGATTGTGTGATGCATATCGTATAATCATACCCATGGATACTTGAGGTGACATTGGAGTATCTAGGTGACAATAGGGTTTTGGTTGATTTGTGTCTTAAGGTGTTATTATAGTACGAACTCTATGATAGATTGAACGGAAAGAATAGATTCATGTTATTTTACCACGGACTCTTGAATAGATCGATCAGAAAGGATAACTTTGAGGTGGTTTCATACCCTACCATCATCTCTTCGTTTGTTCTCCGCTATTAGTGACTTTGGAGTGACTCTTTGTTGCATGTTGAGGGATAGTTATATGATCCAATTATGTTATTATTGTTGAGAGAACTTGCACTAGTGAAAGTATGAAACCTAGGCCTTGTTTCCTAGCATTGCAATACCGTTTACGCTCAATTTTACCACTTGCTACCTTGCTGTTTTTATATTTTCAGATTACAAAAACCTATATCTACTACCCATATTGCACTTGTATCACCATCTCTTCGCCGAACTAGTGCACCTATACAATTTACCATTGTATTGGGTGTGTTGGGGACACAAGAGACACTTTGTTATTTGGTTGCAGGGTTGTTTGAGAGAGACCATCTTCATCCTACGACTCCCACGGATTGATAAACCTTAGGTCATCCACTTGAGGGAAATTTGCTACTGTCCTACAAACCTCTGCACTTGGAGGCCCAACAACGTCTACAAGAAGAAGGTTGAGTAGTAGACATCAAGCTCTTTTCTGGCGCCGTTGCCGGGGAAGTGAGTGCTTGAAGGTATATCTTTAGATCTTGTAATCGAATCTTTTAGTTTCTTGTTTTATCACTAGTTTAGTTTATAAAAGAAAACTACAAAAAAAGGGAATTGAGGATGCCTCATATGCTTCATCTTTTTAATGTCTTCCGTGAAAATAAGGATTCCGATAATTGTCCTCAATTGCTAGAGGAAGAATGCATTAAAATGTTTGGCACTAAATCTTTGAATGATGAGCATGATTGCAATGCTGTTAGTATGAATTCTTGGAATACCTATGATGCTAATGATATGCAAAGCCACAAGCTTGGGGATGCTATGTTTGATGAACATGATATGTTTAGTGCCCCAAGTTTTGATGAGCAAATTTATTGTGATGAAAGCATGCCTCCTATTTATGATGATTATTGTGATGACACGTATGCTATAAAGAATAAACATAAACATGAAAGTTGTCATCATGATTTTAATTTTCAATTGGATTATGCTTCACATGATAGTTATTTTGTTGAGTTTGCTCCCACTACTATTCATGAGAAGAAATTTGCTTATGTGGAGAGTAATAAAAATTATATGCATGTAGATCATGAAAAGAATGCTTTATGTGATGGTTATATTGTTGAATTCATTCATGATTGTACTGAAATTTATTATGAGGGAGGAATATATGCTTGTAGGAATTGCAATAATATCAAGTTTCCTCTCTATGTGCTTAAAGTTTTGAAGTTATGCTTGTTTTACCTTCCTATGCTAGTTGATTATTGTTTCCATAAGTTATTTGCTCACAAAATCCCTATGCATAGGACGCGGGTTAGACTTAAATGTGCTAGTCATATTCTTCATGATGCTCTCTTTATATTTCAATTCTTATCTTTTATGTGAGCATCATTGAAATCATCATGCCTAGCTAGGGGCGTTAAACGTTAGCGCTTGTTGGGAGGCAACCAATCTTATTTTTGTTCCTTGCTTTTTGCTCCTGTTTAGCAATAAATAATCTATCTAACCTCTGGTTAGATGTGGTTTTATGTTTTAATTAGTGTTTGTGCCAAGTAAGACCTATAGGATCTTCTTGGATGATAATTATTTGATCATGCTGAAAAAGACAGAAACTTTCTGCTCACGAAAACAATTGTTAAAAATCACCAGAAAGTGATAAAATACTGATTCCAATTGAAGTAGATCAATAAACAAATTATCTAGGTCGTCCTATTTTGGTAGAATTTTTGGGGTTCCAGAAGTATACGTTTGATACAGATTACTACAGACTGTTCTGTTTTTGACAGATTCTGTTTTCTATGTGTTGTTTGCTTATTTTGATGAATCTATGAGTAGTATCGGAGGGTATGAACCATAGAGAAGTTGGAATACAGTAGATATTACACCAATATGAATTTAGAATGAGCTCACAACAGTACCTAAGTGGTGATTTATTTTCTTATACTAACGGAGCTTATGAGTTTTCTGTTGTGTTTTGTGTTGTGAAGTTTTCAAGTTTTGGGTAAAGATTCGATGGACTATGGAATAAGGAGTGGCAAGAGCCTAAGCTTGGGGATGCCCAAGGCACCCCAAGGTAATATTCAAGGATGACCGAGAGCCTAAGCTTGGGGATGCCCCGGATGGCATCCCCTCTTTCGTCTTCGTTCATCAGTAACTTTACTTGGAGCTATATTTTTATTCACCACATGATATGTGTTTTTCTTGGAGCGTCATGTCATTTTATTTAGCTTTGCTTGCTGGTTGAATAAAATACCAAGATCTGAAATTCTTAAATGTTAGAGAGTCTTCACATAGTTGCATGATTATTCGACTACTCATTGATCTTCACTTATATCTTTTGGAGTAGTTTGTCGTTTGCTCTAGTGATTCACTTATATCCTTTTGGAGCACAGCGGTGGCTTTATTCTTAAGAAATATATGAAATCTCATGCTTCACTTATATTATTTTGAGAGTCTTTAGAACAGCATGGTAATTTGCTTAGGTTATGAATTTAGTCCTAATATGATGGGCATCCAAGAGGGATATAATAAAAACTTTCATATAAGTGCATTGAATACTATGAGAAGTTTGATTCCTTATGATTATTTTGAGATATGAAGATGGTGATATTAGAGTCATGCTAGTGGAGTAGTTGTGAATTTGAGAAATACTTGTGTTAAAGTTTGTGATTCCTCGTAGCATGCACGTATGGTGAACCATCATGTATGAAGTCCGAGCATGATTTATTTATTGATTGTCTTCCTTATGAGTGGCGGTCGGGGACGAGCGATGGTCTTTTCCTACCAATCTATCCCCCTAGGATCATGCGTGTAGTACTTTGTTTCAATAACTAATAGATTTTTGCAATAAGTATGTGAGTTCTTTATGACTAATATTGAGTCCATGGATTATACGCACTCTCATCCTTCCACCATTGCTGGCCTCTCTAATACCGCGCACCTTTCGCCGGTATCATACACTCACCATATACCTTCCTCAAAACAGACACCATACCTACCTATCATGGCATTTCCATAGCCATTCCGAGATATATTGCCATGCAACTTTCCACCGTTCCTTTATTATGACATGCTCCATCATTGTCATATTGCTTTGCATGATCATATAGTTGACATCGTATTTGTGGCAAAGCCACCGTTCATAATTCTTTCATACATGTCACTCATGAGTCATTGCACATCTTGGTACACCGCCAGAGGCATTCATATAGAGTCATATTTTGTTCTAAGTATCGAGTTTAATTCATGAGTTGTAAGTAAATAAAGGGATAATTAATTTGGTGCCCTTAGTTGTGTCCCACTCGGCAAGTTTACCCCTAGTTTCCGAAAACACTTGTTCCTGCCCAAACCACTTTGCTCCTCTTATGCTTTTCCCCTTTGACCATTTGACCATCACTTTGAAAAGTTCATAAAAAAATCATACTAACTCAGAAAAATTCAAATAAGATATCAAAATATTCAGAAAAGCATCACCTATATGTGCATGTCATTTGCATTCATGAAAAAAGTGTTGGCCCAGTCCCCATCTCAGTTTTAGCTCATATGATCTTAGCATGAACAGTAAAATCTAAAAAACCTAAAAATTCTAAAAAACAATTGGTGGCAAACCTTGACCAATGTTTTGAGTGCTTGCCAAGTTTCATAAGTGAATGGCATTCGTGGAAGTCATGGTAAAAAATGAAATTTTGGAGCATTGATTTTTTGTTTTTTTTGCAACAACTTCCACGAATGTCATTCCCTTATGAAACTTGGCAAGCTCTGAAAACATTGGTCAAAGTTTGCCAGCAATTTTTTAAAGAATTTTTAGAATATTTTTAGATTTTACTGTTCATGCTAAGATCATATGAGCTAAAACTAAGATGGAGACTGGCCAACACTTTTTTCATGAATGCAAATGACATGCACATACAGGTGATGCTTTTCTGAACATTTTGATATCTTATTTGAATTTTTCTGAGTTAGTATGAATTTTTTATGAAATTTTCAAAGTGATGGCCAAATAGTCAAAGCGGAAAAGCATAAGAGGAGCAAAGTGGTTTGGGCCAAAAAAAGAAAAAAAAAAGGGAAAAGGCCCAAATAAAAAAATAAAAAAATGAGAGAAAAAGAGAGAAGGGGCAATGCTACTATCCTTTTACCACACTTGTGCTTCAAAGTAGCACCATGATCTTCATGATAGAGAGTCTCTTATGTTGTCACTTTCATATACTAGTGGGAATTTTACATTATAGAACTTGGCTTGTATATTCCAATGATGGGCTTCCTCAAAATGCCCTAGGTCTTCGTGAGCAAGCGAGTTGGATGCACACCCACTTAGTTTCTTTTGTTGAGCTTTCATACACTTATAGCACTAGTGCATCCGTTGCATGGCAATCCCTACTCACTCACATTGATATCTATTGATGGGCATCTCCATAGCCCGTTGATACGCCTAGTTGATGTGAGACTATCTTCTCCTTTTTGTCTTCTCCACAACCACCATTCTATTCCACCTATAGTGCTATGTCCATGGCTCACGCTCATGTATTGCGTGAAGATTGAAAAAGTTTGAGAACATCAAAAGTATGAAACAATTGCTTGGCTTGTCATCGGGGTTGTGCATGATCTAAATATTTTGTGTGATGAAGATAGAGCATAGCCAGACTATATGATTTTGTAGGGATAACTTTCTTTGGCCATGTTATTTTGAGAAGACATGATTACTTTGTTAGTATGCTTGAAGTATTATTATTTTTATGTCAATATTAAACTTTTGTCTTGAATCTTATGGATCTGAATATTTTTGCCCCAATAAAGAAAATTACATTGAGAATTATGTTAGGTAGCATTCCACATCCAAAATTCTGTTTTTATCATTTACCTACTCGAGGACGAGCAGGAATTAAGCTTGGGGATGCTGATACGTCTCCAACGTATCTATAATTTTTGATTGTTCCATGCTATTATATTATCTGTTTTGGATGTTAATGGGCTTTATTTTACACTTTTATATTATTTTTGGGACTAACCTATTAACCCAGAGCCCAGTGCCAGTTCCTGTTTTTTCCCTTGTTTCAGTATTTCGCAGAAAAGGAATATCAAACGGAGTCCAAACGGAATGAAACCTTCGGGAGAGTTATTTTTGGAACGGAAGCAATCCAGGGGACTTGGAGTACACATCAGGGAATCAACGAGGAGGGCACGAGGCAGGGGGGCGTGCCCACCCCCCTGGGCACGCCTTCCACCCTCATGGGCCCCTCGTGGCTCCCCTGACCGACTTCTTTCGCCTATATATATCAATATACCCTAAAACCATCGGGGAACAGAATAGATCGGGAGTTCCGCCGCCGCAAGCCTCTGTAGCCACGAAAAACCAATCGGGACCCTGTTCCGGCACCCTGCCGAGGGGGATCCCTCACCGGTGGCCATCTTCATCATCCCGGCGCTCTCCATGATGATGAGGGAGTAGTTCACCCTCGGGGCTGACGGTATGTACCAGTAGCTATGTGTTTGATCTCTCTCTCGCGTGTTCTTGATTCGGCACGATCTTGATGTATCGCGAGCTTTGCTATTATAGTTGGATCTTATAATGTTTCTCCCCCTCTACTCTCTTGTAATGGCTTGAGTTTTCCCTTTGAAGTTATCTTATCGGATTGAGTCTTTAATGATTTGAGAACACTTGATGTATGTCTTGCATGTGCGTATCTGTGGTGACAATGGGATATCACGTGATGCACTTGATGTATGTTTTGGTGATCAACTTGCGGGTTCCACCCATGAACCTATGCATAAGGGTTGGCACACGTTTTCGTCTTGACTCTCCGGTAGAAACTTTGGGGCACTCTTGAAGTACTTTGTGTCGGTTGAATAGATGAATCTGAGATTGTGTGATGCATATCGTATAATGATACCCATGGATACTTGAGGTGATATTGGAGTATCTAGGTGACATTAGGGGTTTGGTTGATTTGTGTCTTAAGGTGTTATTCTAGTACGAACTCTATGATAGATTGAACGGAAAGAATAGCTTCATGTTATTTTACCACAGACTCTTGAATAGATCGATCAGAAAGGATAACTTTGAGGTGGTTTCGTACCCTACCATAATCTCTTCGTTTGTTCTCCGCTATTAGTGACTTTGGAGTGACTCTTTGTTGCATGTTGAGGGATAGTTATATGATCCAATTATGTTATTATTGTTGAGAGAACTTGCACTAGTGAAAGTATGAACCCTAGGCCTTGTTTCCTAGCATTGCAATACCGTTTACGCTCAATTTTACCACTTGCTACCTTGCTGTTTTTATATTTTCAGATTACAAAAACCTATATCTACTATCCATATTGCACTTGTATCACCATATCTTCACCGAACTAGTGCACCTATACAATTTACCATTGTATTGGGTGTGTTGGGGACACAAGAGACTCTTTGTCATTTGGTTGCAGGGTTGTTTGAGAGAGACCATCTTCATCCTACGCCTCCCACGGATTGATAAACCTTAGGTCATCCACTTGAGGTAAATTTGCTACTGTCCTACAAACCTCTGCACTTGGAGGCCCAACAACGTCTACAAGAAGAAGGTTGAGTAGTAGACATCACACACCTAGTGAGCATGTGCTCAGAATGTTTGAGTACCGCAATCACTTGAATCAAGTGGGAGTTAATCTTCCAGATAAGATAGTGATTGACAGAGTTCTCTAGTCACTATCACCAAGTTACTAGAACTTCATGATGAACTATAATATGCAAGGGATAACGGAAACGATTCCCAAGCTCTTTGTGATGCTGAAATCGGCGAAGGTAGAAATCAAGAAAAGGCATCAAGTGTTGATGATTGACAAGACCAATAGTTTCAAGTAAAAGGGCAAGGGAAAGAAAGGGAACTTCAAGAAGAATGGCAAGCAAGTTGCCACTCCCGTGAAGAAGCCCAAAGCTAGACCTGAGCCTGAAACTAAGTGCTTCTACTGCAAAGGAATGGTCACTGGAAGCGGAACTACCCCAAATACTTGGCGAATAAGAAGGATGGCAAAGTGAACAAAAGTATATTTGATATACATGTTATTGATGTGTACTTTACTAGTGTTCATAGTAGCCCCTGGGTATTTGATACCGGTTCAGTTGCTATGATTAGTAACTCAAAATAGGATTTACAAAATGAACAGAGACTAGTTGAGGGCGAGGTGACGATGTGTGTTGGAAATGATTCCAAGGTTGATAAGATCACCATCGCATACTCCCTCTACCTTCGGTATTAGTATTGGAACTAAATAAATGTTGTTTGGTGTTTGCATTGAGCATGAATATGATTGGATCATATTTATTGCGATACGGTTATTCATTTAAGTCAGAGAATAATTGTTGTTCTGTTTACATGAATAAAACCTTCTATGGTCTTACATCCAATGTAAATGGTTTACTGAATCTTGATCGCAGTGATACACATAATATTGATGCCAAAAGATGCAAAGTTGATAATGATAGTGCAACATATTTGTGGCACTGCCGTTTAGGTCATATTGGTGTAAACTGCATGAAGAAACTCCATGCGGATGGACTTTTGGAATCACTTGATTATGAATCACTTGATGCTTGCGAACCATGCCTCATGGGCAAGATGACTAAGACTCCGTTCTCTGGAACAATGGAGCGAGGAACTGACTTATTGGAAATAATACATACTGATGTATGCGCTCCGATGAGTGTGGAGGCTCACGGCGGGTATCATTATTTTCTAACCTTCATAGATGATTTGAGCAGATATGGGTATATCTACTTAATGAAACACAAGTCTGAAACATTTGAAAAGTTCAAAGAATTTCAGAGTGAAGTGGAGAACCATCGTAACAAGAAAATAAAGTTTCTACGATCTGATCGTGGAGACGAATATTTGAGTTACGAGTTTGGCCTTCATTTAAAACAAATTGGAATAGTTTCACAACTCACGCCACCTGGAACACCACAGCGTAATGGTGTGTCCGAACGTCGTAACCGTACTAAATTAGATATGGTGCGATCTATGATGTCAATTACCGATTTACCACTATCGTTTTGGGGTTATGCATTAGAGATAGCTGCATTCACGTTAAATAGGGCACCATCAAGATCCGTTGAGACGACACCATATGAACTATGGTTTGGCAAGAAACCTAAGCTGTCGTTTCTTAAAGTTTATGGCTGCGATGCTTATGTGAAAAAGCTTCAACCTGATAAGCTCGAACCCAAATTGGAGAGATGCGTCTTCATAGGATACCCAAAGGAGACTGTTGGGTACACCTTCTATCACAGACCCGAAGGCAAGATATTTGTTGCTAAGAATGGATCCTTTCTAGAAAAGGAGTTTCTCTCGAAAGAAGTGAGTGGGACGAAAGTAGAACTTGATGAGGTAGTTGTACCTTCTCTCGAGTTGGAGAGTAGTTCATCACAGAAATCAGTTCCAGTGATGCCTACACCAATTAGTGAGGAAGCTAATGATGATGATCATCAAACTTCAGATCAAGTTACTACCGAACCTCGTAGGTCTACCAGAGTACGATCCGCACCGGAGTGGTACGGTAATCCTGTTCTGGAGGTCATGCTACTTGACCATGATGAACCTGCGAACTATGAGGAAGCGATGATGAGCCCGGATTCCAAAAAATGGCTTGAGGCCATGAGATCTGAGATGGGATCCATGTATGAAGAACAAAGTTTGGACTTTGGTTGACTTCCCCGATGGCCGGCAAGCCATTGAGATAAATGGATCTTCAAGAGGAAGGCAGACACTGATAGTAGTGTTACTATCTACAAAGCTCGAATTATCGCAAAAGGTTTTCGACAAATTCAAGGTGTTGACTACGATGAGATTTTCTCACTCGTAACAATGCTTAAGTTTGTTCGAATCATGTTAGCAATTGCCACATTTTATGAAATTTGGCAAATGGATGTCAAAACTGCATTCCTTAATGGATTTCTTAAAGAAGAGTTGTATATGATGCAACAAGAATGTTTTGTCAATCCTAAAGGTGCTAATAAAGTGTGCAAGCTCCAGCGATCCATCTATGGACTGGTGCAAGCATCTCGGAGTTGGAATATACGCTTTGATGAGTTGATCAAAGCATATAGTTTTATACAGACTTGCGGTGAAGCCTGTATTTACAAGAAAGTGAGTGGGAGCACTACAACATTTCTGATAAGTATATTTGAATGACATATTGTTGATCGAAAATAATGTAAAATTTTCGGGAAAGCATAAATAAGTGTTTGAAAAGAGTTCTTCAAAGAAAGACCTCGGTGAAGCTGCTTACATATTGAGCATCAAGATCTATAGAGATAGATCAAGACGCTTGATAAGTTTTTTCAATGAGTACATACCTTGACAAGATTTTGAAGTAGTTCAAAATGGAACAGTCAAAGAAGGAGTTCTTGCCTGTGTTGCAAGGTGTGAAGTTGAGTAAAGACTCAAAACCCGACCACGGCAGAAAATAGAAAGAGAATGAAAAGTCATTCCCTATGCCTCAATCATAGGTTCTATAAAGTATGCTATGTTGTGTACCAGACCTATTGTGTACCTCACCATGTGTTTGGCAAGAGGGTACAATAGTGATCCAGGAGTGGATCACTGGACAGCGGTCAAAATTATCCTTAGTGGAATAAGGATATGTTTCTCGGTTATGGAGGTGACAAAAAGTTCGTCGTAAAGGGTTACGTCGATGCAAGCTTTGACACTGATCCAGATGACTCTTAGTCTCAATCTGGATACATATTGAAAGTGGGAGCAATTAGCAAGAGTAGCTCCGTGCAGAGCATTGTAGACATAGAAATTTGCAAAATACATACGAATCTGAATGTGGCAGACCCGTTGCCTAAACTTCTCTCACAAGCAAAACATGATCACACCTTAGTACTCTATGGGTGTTAATCACATGGAGATGTGAACTAGATTATTAACTCTAATAAACCCTTTGGGTATTGGTCACATGGCGATGTGAACTATAGAGTGTTAAATCAAATGACGATGTGAACTATTGGTGTTAAATCACATGGCGATGTGAACTAGATTATAGACTCTAGTGCAAGTGGGAGACTGCAGGAAATATGCCCTAGAGGCAATAATAAAGATGTTATTGATATTTCCTTATGTCATGATAAATGTTTATTATTCATGCTAGAATTGTATTAACCGGAAACTTGATACATGTGTGAATACATAGACAAAACAAAGTGTCCCTAGTATGCCTCCTCTTGACTAGCTCGTTAATCAAAGATGGTTAAGTTTCCTGACCATAGACATGTGTTGTCATTTTATGAACATTATCACATCATTAGGAGAATGATATGATGGTAAGACCCATCCGTTAGCTTAACATAATGATCGTTTAGTTTTATTGCTATTGCATTCTTCATGACTTATACATGTTCCTCTGACTATGAGATTATGCAACTCCCGAATACCGGAGGAACACCTTGTGTGCTATCAAACGTCAGAATGTAACCGGATGATTATAAAGATGTTCTACAGGTGTCTTCAAAGGTGTATGTTGGGTTGGCATAGATCAAGATTATGATTTGTCACTCCATGTATCGGAGAGGTATCTCTGGGCCCTGTCGGTAATGCTCATCACTATAAGCCTTGCAAGCAATGTGACTAATGAGTTAGTTATGGGATGATGAATTACGGAACGAGTAAAGAGACTTGCCAGTAATGAGATTGAACTAAGTATGATGATACCAACAATCAAATCTCGGGAAAGTAACGTACCGATGACAAAGGGAACAACGTATGTTGTCTCGGGCAAGTAACATACCGATGACAAAGGGAACAACGTATGTTGTTATGCGGTTTGACCGATAAAGATCTTTGTAGAATATGTAGGAGCCAATATGAGCATCCAGGTTCCGCTATTGGTTATTGACCGGAGATGTGTCTCTGTCATGTCTACATAGTTCTCGAACCTGTAGGGTCCGCACGCTTAACGTTCGATGACGATTTGTATTATGAGTTATGTGATTTGATGACCAAAGTCTGTTCAGAGTCTCGTATGAGATCACGGACATGACGAGGAGTCTCGAAATGGTCGAGAGGTAAAGATTCATATATTGGAAGGTTGCATTCGGACATCGGAATGGTTCTGAGTGATTCGGGCATTTTTTCAGAGTACCGGGAGGTTACCGGAACTCCCCGGGAGAAGTATTGGGCCTATTGGGCCTTATTGGAGGAGAGGAGAGAGGCCACGTGAGAGGGGCGCCCCCCTTGCCCAAACCGAATTGGACTAGGGGAGGGGGCCGGCCCCCTCTTTCCTTCTCCATCTCTCTCCCTTCCCCTTTTCCCTCTTCGGTGGAAGGAAGGAGGGGGGCCGAATCCTACTTGGACTAGGAGTCCAGGTGGGACTCCCCCCTTGGCGTGCCCCCCCTTGGGCCGGCCTCCTCCTCCCCCCTCCTTTATATATGTGGGAGGGGGTAACCCCAAAGGTACACCAAGTCTTCTCTTAGCCGTGTGCGGTGCCCCCCTCCACAGTTACACACCTCGGTCATATCATCGTAGTGCTTAGGTGAAGCCATGTGTCGGTAACATCATCATCACCGTCACCACGCCGTCGTGCTGACGGAACTCTCCCTCAACCTCAACTAGATCAAGAGCTCTAGGAATGTCATCGAGCTGAACGTGTGCTGAACGCGGAGGTGCCGTACGTTCGGTGCTTGGATCGGTTGGATCGCGAAGACGTTCGACTACATCAACCACGTTAATAAACGCTTCCGCTTTCGTTCTATGAGGGTATGTGGACACACTCTCCCCGCTCGTTTCTATGCTTCTCCTAGATAGATCGTGCGTGTTCGTAGGAATTTTTTTGAATTACTATGTTCCCCAACAAGAACTTCTAAGTCAACGCGAAGAATCATCAGATCAGAAAATCTACAATCTTGCGAGAAAAGATGGAAAGACTTGATCGGACGATTATCGATGTCTATTTCTAAGTCAATTGATCGATAGCCACTTCAAATTAAATATCATTTTTGGATACACCGGGTCTAGTGTTTCAGGCGTCGCAGTAGAATATGTGTTAGGGGTTTTCCTCAAACTCATTTCTCATCATTGTTATGTTAATCATGACTATTTGTTAACTACATGGTGCCCCGCGCGTTGTTGCGGGAATTTTGTATTACTTGACATTAAAAAATAAGTGTAAAACAATGGAGTTAAATAATATGATGGTATTGCATGTTTAATATACAAATTAAATATATGATGTCCAACTCATATTTGCTTAACAATATCACCATCATGTTTCTCGAGGTTTAGTGGAACAAATCACTTGTTTTACCGGAACAATGTCCAACATGAAGTAAATCAAGGCAATACAATGAAGAAGTGTTGGTACAAATGTTGACTTTAGGATGGAATCGCCCCCAAGATGATTGAAAGGATCGGTATGGTCGACTAGAGGGGGAGGGGGTGATTGGACAACTAACATAATTTTATCCTCTTTTACAAATTGAGGCTCAACAATAAAGTAGGTTGTCTAGATAAGCAACTAGTTGGACAACCTTTATGACAAGCAACGCAAGTAACAAGTGAAAGCAAGAGTAAACACAAGAAATAAACTTGCACAAAGTAAAGGACCGAAATAACCGCAAGTGGAGTCAATGGAGACCGGGATGTGCTTCAGAAGTTCCCTCCTTTGGGGGAGGTATGTATCCGTTTGGAGGGGTGTGGAGGCGCGATGCTCCCCAAGCTTCCCAAGGACTCATCCCATTCTCCTCTCGCCCTCGCACGATGCAAGTTGTCGTGAACCCACTAGCAGTGCCCTTGAAGGTGGCAACCGGGACCTTTAAAAACAAGCTTGGGGCTCTCCCTCCGCAACTCAATTGGAGGCTCCCAACACCACTACGTAGTTTCACCACAATGGAATGTGGGTCCGAGGTGACCTCTTCCATCTAGGGTTCTCAGAGACCCAAGAGTAATAATATCCAGAAGAGAAACTATGGGGAATCAAATTTCTTTTGGTGGAAGTGTAGATGTAGTTCTCCTCCCTCAATTCCTAGAAAATACAAGTTTGCTTGGCTAGAGAAAGAGATCGGGCAAATATGAGCTTCGGGCAACAATGGAGGAGGGACAGAGAGAGAGAGAGCGGGGGGGGGGGGGGGGAGAGGGTAAGAGGGAGGTGGAAGAGCACTCTGCTTATATAGTGGGTCACCAAATCTAACCATTATGTCCAGAAACACACGAGGTGATACAATCGCTTGGGGTAGCGGTACAACTGTCCTAGGCATAAGTGCACAACTGCAGGGCCGGAGTGGTACAACTATTGGGCATCCCAGTTGTACCGGTAATTAAATAACTACCGGAATAACCGTTCCACCATTGACTGGTACCACCCACAAAACCCGAGCGGAATCATTTGACTCACGGTTGTTGGGGCGGTACAAGCGTCAGTTCAACCTTCCAACTACAACATGCATTATTTTCACTGTTACTAATCTTAATCACGTGTCAAAGTAGTTATTATGCATCTGAGCATATGCTTGCATCTTTCATCACATCTGTCTTGCTTGTTTTCTGTTCAAATCGTGGTACCATGGCATTAGCACAGTAATAAATGATTTACTACTCATAATCGTAGCATGACGAAAAATCAAGACATATTTGCATATTTTGTGCATATTAGGCAACTTAAATATGACATGAGTCACCCCTCTTGGATGTCTAGCAAAGGTGCAAAAAATCATGGTAAGATAGCCATGTCTATAGGTTTATATGCTAATGTTACCAAATATGTGAAACCAAAAAGAAATATGAGATATTGTATTCGATTGTAGGATGCCATCTGTGCTAACATGAATAATAAAGGAACAACCCTTGTAGATGAACACCGCAATGATCCCATAAAAATTGAAAGATGAATTTAAGGCTACATAGAGCATGGTTCCTAAAAGCAGATGGACTATAGTTGATCAAAGTTTCTAGTAAAATTGCCATACTCCTTATTAAAGTATATAAGTTTACTACCGTCTATAATATCCTTTTAGCTTCTAATTAGTGCAAAGTAATCATGCACATCATACTGAATCAAACTCTGATGGTATGATATGTAAAAAGATTAAATAGTCATTGTCTTTCCCCTGACAATATACTCAAATACGCACGAGTGTGCGTATTATTCATTAAAGGAGAAGGGAAAGACATCCCAAAGATCCACACTTTACAACCTTGTTACACTCCCATTATCGGCCACACTCCACGGTACTCCATGCTACATGTGAAAGACTACTCATTCACTACCAACGTCGCCAAACCCTTAAAGAAACCGTCAAGGTCCCCTTTGAGTAGGTCGGCCTTCTTCCAAACCATACCCTCGGTATCTATACGCCGTGTTAAGTTGGCAATTGAGGGCGAAGCACCATTGAAGACAATGTCATTGTGGTGCTTCTGTAACTCCCACATGCCAAGTATGCACAAAGCCCTTGTAGCTTTCCGTTGATCGCCTCGGAGCTCTTGCCTCACACACCATTCTCCTAAGGATTCATCGTCCACCAGTTCAAACTCTTGCTTTCCATGTGCTACGCTCATTCTATGCCACATCTCCTTAGCGAACACACATCCCAACATAAGGTGATTCATTGTCTCCTCGTGCCGATCACAGAGAGGACAAGCATATTGATGCGGCATTCCTCACCTCGCGAGTCTGTCAAAGGTCCAACATCGGTTTTTCAGAGCTAGCCATGTGAAGAAACGACACTGAAGGGGTGCCTTGGATTTCCAAGTGAAATCAGCCGTCAGTCTGACCTTGAGTGTAGCAAACTATAGTTTCATTACATGCAACATGTCCATAAACCGTCTCAATATAAAGTTCCAGTGACTCTGGTTATATGTAGTGCCAGTTACTATACATGCAGTCTAAGATCCAATTCACCCTAATCCAAATCTTCAACAGAAAAACTATTCCAGGATGAAAAAATAAAAAAGGAACAAAGAACAACATTAACTACAAAATTTTCGACCATTCATATCTTTGAAAACTTTAAATCCGCAAGGAAAGAAGATAATATCTCCGATGTTTAGGTTAAAAAATCAAGCTTCTCAAAGAAATATGTCCTTATCCTACCTATATATGCTGCATATGTTTTTATCTTCCATAGCTCAATATGCAAGGACCGATTCAAAGTAGGCTTAACCATGGATGTTTCGTGAAAGAGGAAGATTAGAAGAAACAAGATCTAAGAAGAACAAGAGAAGAAAGGCTTAATGAATAATGGTATAACTTCTACTTCATATTTACGAAGAAGAAATATGTTGATAATCTCTATCTATTTCAACCAACCTCCCGGTAGAAGTCCACTTGCATTGTTGATAATCAGTGTCTATCGTAAGATGCGAACTAGAAAGTGAGAGATAACAACGAAGAAGAACAACGAAAGAAGAGCTAGCTATCTATACTGTGAATTGATCGTTTTACTTGGGACTTGTATATGTGCAGATACACCTACCGTATATACCCCATGCCAAGAGTCATCTGGCCCCACAGGAAAACAAATATACAGATAGATATACATAACATTACAAACATATACAAACTGCTATACAACATAAAAAGCCTATATACACAAACATATGTGTGAATCTTAGCGGACATCAACGGGCGACAAAGTGTGTGCCCCCGCAACTGCGTGTTGTAAATCCTCTCCCTAGTTTGTGCTCCCAACTTCCAGAGTATCCGTTTCACGTCACCACACACTAATCCCTGAGCAGCGTGAAAGTGAACAACTCACTTATCAGGTGTCACACATAAGAGTAACCTGAACTCAACATACACTATTAGGAAAAAGATTATAGGTGGCCTCAAATGAGTGGCAAGCAGGGCTAGATACCCGCCATTGCTACTTTAGAGAAGTAGCATTGGCGGGTAGCAGGGTGTACCCACCACAGGAATCGACACATTAGTGGCGGGCAGATATATATACCTGCCACACGTAAACTCTTATATATTTGCCCGTGTGATGAAAGCAACAGTGGCGGGCTCGTACTCTGCGCCCGCCACTGGTACATGAGCCAACAGTGGTGGGCCAGTCGTATACCCAGCCGCCATAGATGAATGTTTGTAACCCGTGCAAAAAAGTAATCAAAATATCTAGTAGTTCGCTGTGGCAGGCTCTAGTGTACGCGCGCCACACATAAATTAGGTCCAAAACAGGTGTCGGCCAGGCCAAGTGGCACAGTGTGTTGGGCACCGGAGTTGGTTTCTTGGTCGAAGCAACCAGTTTGAATGCGGTAGATAGTCCCCTCGTCCCGTCTAGTCACGCCATACCGGCATGGAATAGACAGGGAGAACATGACATGGCGCCGACAGTGCTCCCGTTAGGCATGCTGGTTCAACGCCAACTCCCGTGTGTGGTCGTGTTCACTCTGGGCCACAAAGTTGCCACAAAGTTTGTGCATAATAACACAACATGTCATCAGCTGCCACAAAGTTTCTGATTCCCACATCATTGCAGCGTTCTGCACAATTCCCCAATGAGCTTGAAGCACACCAAATGACCTCTCCACGTCCTTCCTAGCCACTTCCTGCGTTGTTGCAAAGTGGCTCTGTTTATTGCCACGTGGCTCAGATATGGTCTTCACAAACGCCGCCCACTGAGGATAGATACCATCGGCAAGATAGTACCCCATGTTGTAGTCCCGGCCGTTGACGGTATAGTCGCACGGCGGTGATTCCCCATTGCAAAGCCCCCTGAACACTGGAGATCGTTGAAGCACGTTGATGTCGTTGTGAGAACCGGGCATTCCAAAGAAAGCATGCCAAATCCATAAGTCATGTGATGTCACAGCTTCTAGTATGATGGTGGCCTCTCTGGTGTGACCTTGATACATTCCCCGCAAACCTTTGGGGCAGTTTTTCCATTGCCAATGCATGCAATCAATTGATCCGAGCATTCCTGGAAACCCCCTTGCCTCTCCAATAGCCAACAACTTCTTCGTGTCCTGCACATTTGGTTCTCTGAGATACTCTGGTCCAAACACCTCAATCACGGCGCGAGCAAATTTGACAGTCGTCTTGAGGCACGTGCTCTCCCCCATCCCGGCCATCTCACCAACGGTGTCTGCAGCAGTACCAAGTGCAAGCATCCCCAGAGCAGTCATGCACTTCTGCTTGGCCGAGAAGAGAGTTTGCTGTAGCAATCCCTTCTCAGCTTGAAGTAGTCGACGTGTGCCTCCACTCCCTCCACAATGCGCAAAAACAATGGTTTCCGCATGCGAAAACGGCGACAAAACCATGGATCATCCGAGAAAGCAGGTGTGGGAGCAAAGTAGTCATTGTGCAGTAGCTTTGCTTCGGACAGTCTGTCCCGGTTGATCACTCTTCTCCCTTTGATTGAGCCCTTGAAGTTGAGAATATGCTCCACTTGCCGGTCCATTTCCTCTTGCATGCTCATGAGCACGATCATGTCCACTTCTTCGTCGGAATTTGACGAATCGAAGAACACATCTTGAATCATTTGGTCAAGCTCCGTCGGTCCATACTCCTCGTCCGACGAAGCATCGGAATCCATCATTTACCTAACAAAATCACAATAATTCCGGCCGGTCAATGTGTCGAACACATCAAGCGCAAGGCGGAGCCGGAGAGTTGCCGGACGTACCATGGTGGTGTCCGGGCCGACGACAACGTCCCCGCTGGCGACGACGGGAGCGCTCTTCCGGAGCTGGCGGCGGAGATCCTGGGTACGACTGCGGAGCGGGCGCGGCGGCGGAGCTGCGAGCCGGACGGCACGGAGGAGAAAGAACAGAGGAGAGAGCAAATGTATCCGACAGCTCGGGGGGGAGGGGGCGAGGGATTTGGTGCAATTTGGGGTGAGGTCGGGTTGCTGGGTCCGACGTGGCGGGCGTACCCGGACGCGTCCGGACGCCCCCATATCCGCCCCATATTTGGGCTGGATATGGGGGTTGCCGGTCAGCCCGGGCGTTTGAGGGTCGTTTGAGAGGCCCGTCTGGTCAAAAAGTTGTGACCGGGCAGTGACCGGGCGGCCTGCCCGGGCGTATGAGGCGGGTTTGAGAGGTCCGGTTGAAGATGCTCTAACATCTCTGCCAAAATTCTACTCCCTTTGTTCACTATTATAAGATGTTTTGGTAATTTTAATATAGACCATAGACAGACTAAAATATAATTTAGAAACAAGTTAGAAGAACGGAGGGGTGATTTAGAAACAAGTTAGAAGAGCGGAGTGAGTATCGTATGTAACTCAGCTCTAAAGATTAACTTTCGAAAATATAAAAACTCTAAGAGTACCCACAGTGGGAGTAATATAGATAGTAACATCACACATATCTAAATAAAATAGATAATGTGGCAAGCAATAAATGAAAAAATGAGGAAAGTGGTAACATAGCTAGATACTATTAGTATGAGTAACATCACACATATCAAGGCAAAATGAGTCTATAGCCTAATAAATGAAGTGTTGCATATTATCACACATATGTTACTCCCCACTATAGAGGCACTCACTCTGTTTCTTTTTAGTCTGCATATAATATTTGATCAAAGTCAAACTTTGTTAACTTTGACTAAGTTTATAAAAAAATACCAAGATTCCCAATATGGAACCAATATTGTTAGATGCATCATGAAATTAATTTTCATACCATAGAACTTTAGTATTGTAGATGTTGATATTTTTTTCTATAAAGTTGGTCAAACTTTACGAAGTTTGACTTTGACCAAATCTTATATGCAGACTAAAAAAACGAAGGGAGTAGTAACATAGACTAGTAACATGTGCCCATTGTGCCTAGTCTAAAGGTCAAAGGGACAATAGCTGTAGTAAAGCAGAAAGGGATGAAACACACGATTTATTTTCTTATTTTCCATGAAGTAAGAGCCAAGCTGGAGGTGGAGTTCGAGGCGGCAGCACTGATGCCCTGTTTGGTTCAGCTTTTATCGACGAATTCCGCTGCTGCGCAGCAGAATCTAAACCAAAGGGCGAACCTAGCAGAATCCGATTCTAGAAATCCGCTGCCAAAATCTAAACCAAAAGCGGAAGCAGCCCAGGACGTGCTTTTCAAAATCTAATTCCGCTGCAGGCCAAAATCTAAAAATGCTGTATCAGCTGGCTTGCCAAATGACCTATATCTTTTTCACGTCAGATTTTCCACACCTATTTTTTTACAGCAGATTTTTCACGGCTGATTTTAGAAATCCACAGCTGAACTAAACAGGGCGTGAAAATGAAGCTGCCATCAGATTGCACTTGAAGCGGCGTAAGATCTGAGGTGCTGGACAAATTCGTCGATGGACCTATCATGGAGTTCCGTATCAGCTACTACCGCCTGCATCTTCGCTGCACCTGCCACGAAGCCCCTTCTGGCCTCTTCGTCAACCATGACGGCTCGGACCGCGCTCGCGACGCCGTGGCGGTCGAACGAGCCGTCGTCCTCATTCCTCGTCACCTGCAACCCCACCTTCTTCGCCTCCATTTGCCGCGCGTTGGGCCCTTGGTCGCCGAAGATGGGCAGCATGACAAGCGGGTGCCCGAACATGAGGTCCTCGATCAGCGAGTTCCGGCCGCAGTGCGTCAGGAACCCGCCCACGGCCGCGTGCGCCAGGATGCTGACCTGAGGAACCCATCCCGTGGTCACCAGCCCCTGGCCGCGAGTGCGCTTTTGGAAACCGGGAGGAAGCATGTCCACGCCGTCGTCGTCCTGTACAGCGGCGCCGCTGGGCTTTCTCAGGGCCCAGAGGAAGCGCGTCCCCGCGAGCTCCAGCCCGAAGGCCAGCTCGTGCACTTGCTCCACGCGCAGCGGCACCTCGCTTCCTAGGGCGACGTAAACAACGGAGTTGGGAGGTTGCGCGTCCAGCCAACGCACGGTGGCATGCTCTGCTCCTTTGGCAGCGGCACGGGGGGCTCCGTCAGGTGACGGCGGCAGAAGGCCGAGGGGAACGACCGGCTTGCCGAGGAGCGTCGCCGCCAGTGGGAAGGACTCGGGTTCCCACTCGATGCAGCTCCGGATGGCCGCGACGGTGCACCTGTCTTTTGTCAAGTTAAAGCGCCGGATGATGGACATACCCGATATGCCATAGTTGTTGTAAGCCGGGTCCATCACCTCCTGCTCGTAACGGGGAAGATCACGTGCTCGGCCGTGCTCCGACGGCAGGTGGGGCGCGGTGGCGATCAACGCAGCGGTCGGGAGAAGCATCGCGCATGGCACCTGGTGCTCTAGGGCGGCGGCGGCCCCAGTGGTGGAAAGAGTCTGCGATGATCCAGTGAGGCCTCGTGGTCTCGTCGGCGCACGCGCCGCCCAGGAACTCCGCGAACGGCGCGGCGAGGCCGTCGAAGGCCTTCCAGTGGAGCTCGCGGTCGTCGTCGGGGACGTCGTTGGTGGACTCGGCGCCGTCGACGCGCGGGAGAGGGAGCGCGACGAGCTCCACGCGCGGCTCCGCCGCGGGACGCAGCGGGAGCGGGAGGCGGGCGAGGTTGCGCGGCGTGGAGACATAGGACACGCGGTGGCCCCGCTCGGCGAGCCGTTCGGAGAGTTCCAGGTACGGGAGGAGGTGGCCGAATGCGAGCCACGGCACGATCACAATGCGCAGCGGCGACGATGAGGACCCGGCGTCCATGGCGAAGATCAGGAGCTTGCTAGCTCGTCGACTTGCCGGCCGGGGCGTGGCTAGAAGAACGGAGAGGTTAGCTTTGTGGTGCCCAGTGCTCTCCTCCGCTCACACCGTACTAATGGAGTATTTGTTTGTTGGCTCGGCATGTAGCTATTGTCGATCGAGGTTTATACATTCCAGGTTCCTCTTTAGTACGTAGGAGTGTGCAACTTGGCCTCACCGTACGTGTTCTGCACGCAAGTACATGCATGAATGGTCATTGGTCAATCTCTCCACGTGGACAAAGTTTAGAAATGGTTGTCAGAGTCTGGATCATGCGCATATAAATGAGACTGGATACGTGTCTTTTTTTTTCCGGGTGGATACGTGTCTTATGAGAGCATGTAACCCTTTCCCAGCTGCGCTATTTCAAGCCCCTAAGGGCCGAACGGCTGGAGATGCTTTAATAATACAACTAGCTGCTGACTATATGATGTTGCCACGTTATATATAGTCAACTTTATAGCCAACACGTATAATAGTGGGGAATAAATATGTACTACTTTGTTGATACATGACTCATCTCACTCTTTCACAAAGTACATATGAGCACCTGTTGCAGCCGGCTGTTAACTAGTAGGCTGCTTCTCTTCTCTCTTTTTCAACTCAGCAAAAATATAATATTTAAATCCATACAGCCCGCATACATCACCTTATTATACTTGCTTTGAAAAGGAAGCGAGGTCTTTTAGAATAATCTGAATAGTACGAATGCCGTATGCTAATGAATGTCGAAATAGTCAAGTATGTTACTTTCACCAATATTGCCTTCGGAGGCCGAGCTGCATGGAGCTCGGTTTCGGAAAAAAAATCATATTTTTTACGTTTCAAAAAATTCTAAAAAAATACAAATATACATGAAGGCATAACACATATATGTGTAAATTTTCAGGCAAAATACGTTAAAATGAGAGCTGTGCAAAAAAGACAAATCTAGGGCTTTTTAACACATAATACTATTCATCCTTCCAAGTCATGAATTTGTTTTTATATACAGGTCGCATTTCAACGGATTTCATCCTGAAATTTTACAAACATACATATAACATCCTTATTTACTTGCATAATTTTTTTTAGACTTTTTTGAAACCAAAAAGTTTGGATTTTGATTTTTTTTTTAAAAGCCTCAATGGAGGCCGGGAACCAAACGTCTGTTCTCGTTACTTTCATTCTTGTACAGTCGTTAGACAGCACCGTATCCTAAACACCACGTGTGTGTTTTTTGTTCACTTCATTCTTACAAGGAAAATACTCTTATATAGACTTTTTAGATGATAAATCTATTAGGAATAATTGGTTTTATATTCTTAGTTGTGTCCCCCTCGTCAGGATTACCCCTAGTTTCTGAAAACACATGGTCTTGCCCAATCCACTTTGGCGTCTTGTGCCCTTCGACGGTTTGATCGTCACTTTGAAAACTTCATAACTAATTCATACTAAATCAGAAAAATGCAAATAAGATACCAAAATGTTCGAAAAAACATCACATGTATGTCAATATCACTTGCATTCATGACAAAAGTGTTGGTAAGTGTCCATCCGAGTTTTAACTCTTGTCATACCACCCTGAACAGCAAAATCTAAAAAAATTCAAAAAAAAAATTGATGGCAAAGAATGACAGATGTTTTAAGTGCTTGCCTAGTTTCATGAGGGAATGACATTCGTTTAAAATTTTTACCACGACTTCCACGAATGTCATTCCCTGATGAAACTTTGGCAAGCACTTAAAACATTTATCATTCTTTGCTACCAATTTTTTTTCTAGATTTTAGTGTTCATGGTGGTGTGATAAGAGGTAAAACTCGGATGGGAACTTACCAAAACTTTTTTCATGAATGCAACTGACATTGACATACATGTGATGTTTTTTCGAACATTTTGGTATCTTATTTGTGTTTTTATGATTTAGTATGAATTAGTTATGACGTTTTCAAAGTGGCGGTCTGTCGGGGAAAATATACAGGGGTATATGTTTTCCCCTGACTCATGCACGGACAAGCCAAGGCCGAGCCAGGATGCGCAAGGGACCAAGAGATTCGAAGGACCAACATGCAGATAAAGCGACCAAGATCAAGCCAGAGAAGTAGGATATCGTCAAGAGAAGGGCCTCCTTTGCCGGGCAAGCGAGCCCGGCAAGGGCGAGGCCACCCCCAGAAGCAGACAGCCAAGGCGTTCCGGCAGGGCCTGCCGGGACACACTGAGGCAAAACCACCTCACCAACCACTCCACCACGACCCACGTCATCGATCGGTGTGGTGTCAAGCCGTAGAGTGACTAAGTGGCAGCCATTCGCCACATGGAAGCCTCTCCCTACAGGAAAAACTCACAGATGACACCCGTCCTGCGACGTGTCAAGCGAATAGCTGTGGAGCTGGCAAGATAGCCCGGCAAGCCTTGCCGGGCAACCAACGATGTGACGTTAAGCGGTGCATTTAATGCGCCCTGTCAGCCCGCAGAGTTAGGTATGATAGCATTGTTTGCTATCTTATCAGTGTGTAATGACTACTTTGCCATTGTGGTAACCCCTTGATCTATAAAAGGAGGCCCATGGCAACCATAGAAAGGGTTAGAAGGTTGGATAACTCACACCCCCATACACGCGTAGCCACTGCCGCCCTGAGGCAAGCCTTGCCGGCAAGTGTACTACGCTCCACCACCACCTTTCCACCATCAATCCACCAAAGTAGGAGTAGGGTTTAACGCCTCGCGGCGGCCCAAACCTGGGTAAAAATGCCCGTGTGATCTCTGTCATGCTGCCCCACGCTCGTCTGCTCTTTGTGCCACGCGACGTCCCCCTGCCGAACCAGCAAGGGGCCTCGTGGTCCCATACACTACTGGAATCAGCTAATTTGCCGTCTGCCAGCTCTTTGCCGTCTGCTAGCTTAACGGACTGAGAGCACAATTATTGCCGTCCGCTGCAGACGGCAAAGGGCCTTTGCCGTCAGCCGCCAGGAAGCAGACGGCAAAGTAGCTGTTTACCGTAGCCTACTTTGCCGGAGCCTTTTGCCGTCCGCCGTTCATGCCTTTGCCGTCCGCCATGGCAGACGGCAAAGTAGCTGTTTCCTGTAGTGTATAGGTGGTCGTGGTTTCCCGCGACATCTTTGGCGCGGCAGGTAGGGGCGCACGCTTGCGCGAACCTGAAGGCGGGTGCAGCGTGCTTTACCCATGGTCGCCCGCTTGAAGCCTCTGGCGTTCGCAGCGCCCACAAAGATACAGAAACAAAGCGGGGCCATCCCCGCGCCATTTTATTGGTCTCCACGCCTCGCCGTAGCCATGGTTACGGTGAAGATCACCGCTGCCAGCGATAGACCCGTCTTGGCGGCCCGTATGGCATACCCACCAATCGGGCGCCGTTCGGAGAAAGGGCACGAGACGTGTGGGCGCGAGCTCCCTCCATCCCATCTCTTCCCTTCGTCAGCAGTCGAATTGCTTTAACCGCGGTGTCGTCGATGTCGACGATTACCGCGCGACGCTCGGTCTAGTATTTCCCCTATTTTGGGTAATCCTGGGCGAAGCGCTGGTATGAGTCCGTCGATAGATGCCTCGTCAAGCATACTTCAGCAAGGCTGCCTGCATCGGCATGACCCATGCAACGGCAGCCGCCGGTCTGACTCGAAAGGAAAGGAGAAAAAGGAAGGAGGACCAAAGAAGCCCAACACTATGCCCTGATGCCCGCCAGCCACAAGGAATGCATATCGGTCCCTGCCGGGAATGAAGAAACCACCTGGTTGTCTTCTGCTCCTCCGGGTGCCGCAGGCGCACCAGACGCGCGCGGCCCGGCAAAGGAGAAAGAAGCTCAAAATGAAAGCTAAGTTTACGTTATCACTTCTTATTGATACATTTCAGATTTTTGTAGTCGTTTATCCCTTAACTCTAGTGAGCGTTCATATTGTGAAAACCCTCTTGTGATGGAACCTTGGCTAGTTTCTTTGGTCGCACCATCGTCCTGTCCAGAGCCATGCTCGCAGGTCGAGAGGCTGCATCGAGAACTACCTGGGAAAAACCTGCTGGGACGCATCCACGCCAAGATGACTGATAAGGGTCGGACCCTTACGACAATCGCGGCAATATGATACCGGCAGGCATCCAGTGCATACATAGGGATTGATCATACGAACGCAAACATATATGACTCAAAGGGATAAACACACATTTAAAATCCAGCTAGGGATATCAGTTTCATGCAAACACTAAAAATAGAATGGCTAAACGCAAAATGTATGTCATGTTTCATTACAGGGCAACGCGGAAGCAACAGCGCCCCGATACTTGGCCTGATGGCCGGATGGAGCGGTTCAAACATGGAGAACCCTGTCGGCCCGTGGCGCAGCTTTCTCCTTGGCGGCTGCGACATCGGCACCCGCCGGCGGCTTCTTGAATCCGTTGTGAAGGTCGAGGTCTGGATGGTGGCAGGTGATATTGCTCAAGACCATGTAGAGGGCGTCACGGGCAAGCTTCCGGGACTCGGTCGCAAAGCGCTTGGCCCTCCCCTCTTCATGCACTTGCAGCTTCTCGATCAGCTCGTTGAAGAAGAGTCCCAGCTTGACGATTGGGACCTCTTGCTTGCTAACTGAGAAGACTGGGCCGTCCATGCCCATCACCACAGCCTGAGCACCAAGACGCTCGGCCATGTTGATCAGGCTCTTGGTCCAGAGGTTACCGAGATCGACCTGATTCTTCAGCCTGTCCTCTGCATCTTGCCGGAGACGCCGGGCGGTGTCCAAATCCTTGGACAGCAACTGCTGGTGGGACTCAAGGGACTCCGCCGAACGCTCCAATGTGTCGATCCTTGCCTTCATGTCCGAGATGTTGCCATTGGCAGTCTCAAGGCTCTGGGTCTTGGAGGAGAGCTGCGACTGCACATCAGCCAAGTGGATCTCTGCCTGCCGTGCCCCCTCTTTGAGTGCCTCCACCTCCTTGCCGCCCCTGGCTAGATCCTCATTCAGCTTAGCCACCTGCCGGTCAAGGTCAGTCTTGGCGGCAGATGCGGCATCTAGATCTTCAGTAAGCTTCTTCAGCTGAGCAACATGGTCAGCGGCGAGGGCGTCCAGGGCGGCTCCGTGCTTGTCCTCTAGTTCCTTGGTGCGCTGCCGCACAAGAACCTCCAAATCCTCATCCTTGGCACGGAGAGTGGCTTCGAGTTTCTCCTCCCGAAGGGCGATCTCTTGCTCTCTGGCATCCAGAGATGCCTTGTGGTCCGCCAGACGCGCCTCCCGAGCCATGACATCTCCCTCGTCATCACGAGCATCTCTTGCTGCCACATAAGCACCTTGAACTGCTTGTCGTTCCATTCACGCAGCTCCAGACACTTGTCCTTCAGCTTCTGGTCCACCTTGTTGGCAGACTCACGCCGCTCCTTGAGCGCTTGCCACTTCTGGTTGTGCCGGGTCTGCATCTCCTTAACGCCCTCGCCATGGATTCCATGAAGGATAGGTCCATGGAGACGGTGGTTGATCATCGGCCTCTCCAGCTCCCTGATAATGCGGAGCCAAGAGGCGTTCAAGCTCTTCATCAAGCTCAGCAACCGTCGACGGGGACAAGCTGGGAGTTCCAGCTCCGGGCGGCGGCAGCACCTTGGCCAGCGTGCTCGAGGATGGCAGGGTCTCGGCAATGGTCCCGATGGAGGGGAGTGGGTCCGTAGTCTGGAGAGGGATTTTCACATCGACGACCACTCCCTCTACCGGGACGTCCGCCGAAGAATGCTCCATCATCGCCAAGGAGCCCTGTGCATCCCCGGCAGCAAGATCCTGTCCCTCAGCAGGAGCAATCTCTACGGCCTCATCCGCGGCAACCCTTCCTATGTCAGCCACCACCTCCAGCAGCTCTAGTTCCTCGGCTGGAGGGGTTGCACATGAAAAGGCCAGTAAATAACAAAGAAGCGGAAGTCTTAAGCGAATAAAGAAATCAAGAGAAGCAATCAGAGAAAGAAAGAAAAGAAGGAATAAGTGAAGTACCTGGGGAAGTCTGCCGGGCAGGAACTTCTGTTTCCTCGGCGGCAGCTGTTGCCGGGCCGTGGACTTTGCCCTCTGCCATGGTGGTCCCGGCGGCCTTCTACGCAGCCTCATCTGCGGAAGGTTCCGTGGGGGTCTCTTTGGCTCGGGCGGCGGGGGGAGTATGCCCTTCAGGGAGGGGCTCGCCCTGCATCGTATCACCTCCTCCTCCGCCTGGGGGGACAGGGAGGCCGTCCCCGTCACCTCTCGAGTCGAGGGCTGAACTGGGGGCTCGGCACGGGATCCTCTACGTCGACCCCCGCCAAGGCCGGGCTCTCTGCGCCCTTCAACGACCCAAGACGCCGGAGCCTCTTTTGGGAACGGTGGACGAGGGTTTCCGTGTCCTCCTCCACTTCCCTGCTGGTAACAACAAAAGCAAGAGGCCAGTCAACAAAAATAATTAGATATGCACAAGCTATCCACGCAAGGAAAAATCCTCCTTACTCTTCTTCGATGAGCATGGAGTTCAAATTGAACTCCATGGGAGGTGGAGACTCCCACCCTCTCTTTAGAGATGGAAGGGCATAACTCCACGGCAGCTTCGGTGCTTGCCGTGGCGCCAGGAGCTCTGGGGAAGACGAGCTCTGTGAGGAGCTCGAGCCGGAGCGGGGGCTGGACTCCGCCTCTACGCCCGCCGGCTGCTTGTCGGAGGAGGCCTTGGTCTGGGCGAGATGGGGAGATTGGCGGCATGCAGCCTCACCCTTGGTGGCCTTGGTGGTTGTCTTCTTCACCCTCTTGGCGGCTGGCATTGGGTTGGAGGCCGCCACCCCTCGGGTAGCAGCACGCCTGCGGGTGCGCTGGTCTGGGTACGGCTCGGGAGCGCGGCCCAGCCGCGAGCCACTCCTCGAACCCCGCCACCTCGCCGACATCCTCCTCCTCCTGAAGCTCCGTTGCTACCGCGGCTAGAGCCTCTAGCCCGGCAAAGTTATCCCCGGCAAGCTCTTCCCCGGCAGCCCCTTCCGTGGTTTGCACCTCGCTGCCGCCATGGGAAGAACTCCTGTCCTCAGCTTTCCCCTTGCCCTTCCCATCCTTTGCAGCCTTCTCCATCTACGCGAGGCGGGCGACCTTGTCCTCCTCGACCCTCTTCAAAATATACGCCACCTTCGTAGAGGAGGTGCATTTATTGTTGGAAATATGCCATAGAGGCAATAATAAATTGGCTACTATTATATTTCCTTGTTCATGATAATCGTTTATTATCCATGCTAGAATTGTATTGATAGGAAACTCAGATACATGTGTGGATACATAGACAACACCATGTCCCTAGTAAGCCTCTAGTTGACTAGCTCGTTGATCAATAGATGGTTACGGTTTCCTGACCATGGACATTGGATGTCGTTGATAACGGGATCACATCATTAGGAGAATGATGTGATGGACAAGACCCAATCCTAAGCCTAGCACAAGATCATGTAGTTCGTTTGCTAAGAGCTTTTCTAATGTCAAGTATCATTTCCTTCGACCATGAGATTGTGCAACTCCCGGATACCGTAGGAATGCTTTCGGTGTACCAAACATCACAACGTAACTGGGTGGCTATAAAGGTGCACTACAGGTATCTCCGAAAGTGTCTGTTGGGTTGGCACAAATCGAGACTGGGATTTGTCACTCCGTGTAAACGGAGAGGTATCTCTGGGCCCACTCGGTTGGACATCATCATAATGTGCACAATGTGACCAAGCAGTTGATCACGGGATGATGTGTTATGGAACGAGTAAAGAGACTTGCCGGTAACGAGATTGAACAAGGTATCGGGATACCGACGATCGAATCTCGGGCAAGTAACATACCGATTGACAAAGGGAATTGAATACGGGATTGATTGAATCCCCGACATCGTGGTTCATCCGATGAGATCATCGTGGAACCTGTGGGAGCCAACATGGGTATCCATATCCCGCTGTTGGTTATTGGCCGGAGAACGTCTCGGTCATGTCTGCATGGTTCCCGAACCCGTAGGGTCTACACACTTAAGGTTCGATGACGCTAGGGTTATAGGGAATAGATATACGTGGTTACCGAATGTTGTTCGGAGTCCCGGATGAGATCCCGAATGTCACGAGGAGTTCCGGAATGGTCCGGAGGTAAATATTTATATATGGGAAGTCCTGTTTTGGTCACCGGAAAAGTTTTGGGTGCTATCGGTAACGTATCGGGACCACCGGGAGGGTCCCGGGGGTCCACCAGGTGGGTCCACCAGCCACAGAGGCCTACGTGGGCCAATAGTGGGAAGGGACCAGCCCCTAGGTGGGCTGGGGCGCCTCCCACCAAGGCCCAAGGCGCCCTCAAGAGGAGAGGGGGCAAACCCTAGGAGCAGATGGGCCCTAAGGCCCACCCTAGGTGCGCCCCCCTCTCTCCCCCCTTGGCCGCCGCCCAGATGGGATCTGGGGCTGCCGCCACCCCTGGGGAGGGAACCCTAGGTGGGGGCGCAGCCCCTCCTCTTCCCCTATATATACTTGAGGTATGGGGGCGGCCCAACAGACGATTTGCTCTCCCTCTTGGCGCAGCCCTTCCCTCTTCCATGTCCTCCTCCTCTCCCGCGGTGCTTGGCGAAGCACTGCAGGATTGCCATGTTCCTCCATCACCACCACACCGTCGTGCTGCTGCTGGACGGAGTCTTCCCCAACCTCTCCCTCTCTCCTTGCTGGATCAAGGCGTGGGAGACGTCACCGGGCTGCACGTGTGTTGAACGCGGAGGTGCCGTGGTTCGGCGCTTAGATCGGAATCAACCGCGATCTGAATCGCTACAAGTACGACTCCTTCATCCGCGTTCTTGCAACATTTCCGCTTAGTGATCTACAATGGTATGTAGATGCACTCCCCTTCCCCTCGTTGCTAGATTACTCCATAGATTGATCTTGGTGATGCGTCGAAAATTTTGAATTTCTGCTATGTTCCCCAACAGTGGCATCATGAGCTAGGTCTATGCGTAGTTTCTATGCACGAGTAGAACACAAAGTAGTTGTGGGCGTCGATTTTGTCAATTTACTTGCCGTTACTAGTCTTATCTTGATTCGGCGGCATCGTGGGATGAAGCGGCCCGGACCGACCTTACACGTACTCTTACGTGACACAGGTTCCACCGACTGACATGCACTAGTTGCATAAGGTGGCTAGCGGGTGTCTGTCTCTCCCACTTTAGTCGGATCGGATTCGATGAAAAGGGTCCTTATGAAGGGTAAATAGAAGTTGGCATATCACGTTGTGGCTTTTGCGTAGGTAAGAAACGTTCTTGCTAGAATCCCATAGCAGCCACGTAAAACATGCAACAACAATTAGAGGACGTCTAACTTGTTTTTGCAGGGTATGCTATGTGATGTGATATGGCCAAAAGGATGTGACGAATGATATATGTGATGTATGAGATTGATCATGTTCTTGTAATAGGAATCACGACTTGCATGTCGATGAGTATGACAACCGGCAGGAGCCATAGGAGTTGTCTTAATTTATTATATGACCTGCGTGTCAATGAAAACGCCATGTAATTACTTTACTTTATTGCTAACCGTTAGCCATAGTAGTAGAAGTAATAGTTGGCGAGACAAATTCATGAAGACACGCTGATGGAGATCATGATCATGGAGATCATGGTGTCATGCCGGTGACGAAGGTGATCGTGCCGCGCATCGAAGATGGAGATCAAAAGGCGCAAGATGATATTGGCCATATCACGTCACTTTATGATTTGCTTGTGATGTTTGTCATGTTTACATCTTATTTGCTTAGAACGACGGTAGCATAAATAAGATGATCCCTCACTAAAATTTCAAGAGACGTTTTCCCCCTAATTGTGCACCGTTGCGAAGGTTCGTTGTTTTGAAGCACAACGTGATGATCGGGTGTGATAGATTCTAACGTTCGAATACAACGGGTGTTGACGAGCCTAGCATGTACAGACATGGCCTCGGAACACATGCGAAACACTTAGGTTGACTTGATGAGCCTAGCATGTACAGACATGGCCTTGGAACACAAGAGATCGAAAGGTCGAACATGAGTCGTATAGTAGATGCGATCAACATGGAGATGTTCACCGATGATGACTAGTCCATCTCACGTGATGATCGGACACGGCCTAGTTTGACTCGGATCATGTATCACTTAGATGACTAGAGGGATGTCTATCTGAGTGGGAGTTCATTGAATAATCAGATGAACTTAATTATCATGAACATAGTCAAAAGGTCTTTGCAAATTATGTCATAGCTTACGCTTTAGTTCTACTGTTTAAGATATGTTCCTAGAGAAAATTTAGTTGAAAGTTGATAGTAGCAATTATGCGGACTGGGTCCGTAAACTGAGGATTGTCCTCATTGCTGCACAGAAGGCTTATGTCCTTAATGCACCGCTCGGTGTGCTGAACCTCAGCGTCGTCTGTAGATGTTGCGAAACATATGACATACACGTTTTTGATGACTACGTGATAGTTCAGTGCGTAATGCTAACGGTTTAGAATTGTGGCACCAAAGACGTTTTTGAAACGTCGCAGAACATATGAGATGTTCCGAAGACTGAAATTGGGATTTCAGACTAGTGCCCACGTCAAGAGGTATGAGACCTCTGACAAGTTTCTTAAGCCTGCAAACTAAGGGAGAAAAGCTCAATCGTTGAGCATGTTCTCAGATTGTCTGAGTACCACAATCACTTGAATCGAGTGGGAGTTAATCTTCCAGATGAGATAGTGATGGTTCTCCATAGTCACTGCCACCAAGCTATTAGAGCTTCGTAATGAACTATAACATATCAGGGATAGATATGATGATCCTTGAGCTATTCGCAATGTTTGACACCGCGAAAGTAGAAATCAAATAGGAGCATCAATTGTTGATGGTTAGTAAAACCACTAGTTTCTAGAAGGGCAAGGGCAAAAGGGATACTTCATGAAACAGCAAATCATTTGCTGCTCTAGTGAAGAATCCCAAGGTTGAACCCAAACCCGAGACTAAGTGCTTCTGTAATGAGGGGAACGGTCACTGAAGCAGAACTACCCTAGATACTTGGTAGATGAGAAGGCAGGCAAGGTCGACAGAAGTATATTGGATATACATTATATGAATGTGTACTTTACTAGTACTCCTAGCAGCAGCAGAGTATTAGATACCGGTTCGATTGCTAAGTGTTAGTAACTCGAAATAAAAGCTGCGGAATAAACGGAGACTAGCTAAAGGTGAGATGACGATATGTGTTGGAAGTGTTTCCAAGGTTGATGTGATCAAGCATCGCATGCTCCCTCTACCATCGAGATTGGTGTTAAACCTAAATAATTGTTATTTGGTGTTTGTGTTGAGCATAAACATGATTGAATTATGTTTATCGCAATATGGTTATTCATTTAAGGAGAATAATGGTTACTCTGTTTATTTGAATAATACCTTCAATGGTCTTGCACCTAAAATGAATCTCGATCGCAGTGATACACATGTTCGTGCCAAAAGATATAAAATAGCAATGATAGTACCACATACTTGTGGCACTCCCATTTCAGTCATATTGGTATAGAACGCATGAAGAAGCTCCATGTAGATGGATCTTTGGACTCACTCGTTTTTTGAAAAGATTGAGACATGCGAACCATGTCTATTGGTATATATGCATGAAGAAACTCCATGCAGATGGATCGTTTAGACTCACTTGATTTCGAATCACTTGAGACATGCAAATCATACCACATGGGCAAGATGACTGAAAGGCCTCGTTTTCAGTAAGATGGAACAAGATAGCAACTTGTTGGAAGTAATACATTTTGATGTATGCAGTCCAATGAGTGCTGAGGCATGCAGTGGATATCGTTATGTTCTTACTTCACAGATGATTTGAGTAGATGCGGAATGTATTTACTTGATGAAACACAAGTCTGAATTATTGAAAGGTTCAAAGTAATTTCGGCGTGAAGTTGAAGATCATCGTGACAAGAGGATAAAATGTCTGTGATATGATCATAGAGATGAGTATCTGAGTTACGAGTTTGGCACACAATTAAGACATTGTGGAAAGTGTTTCACAATTAATACCGCCTGGAACACCACAATGTGATGGTGTGTCCGAACATCATAACTGCACCCTATTGGATATGGTGCATACCATGATGTCTCTTTACCACTATCGTTTATGGGTTAGGCATTCGAGACAACCGCATTCACTTTAAATAGGGCACCACGCAATTCCGTTGAGACGACACCGTTTAGAGAAACCTAAGTTGTCGTTTCTTAAAAGTTTGGGGCTGCGATGCTTATATGAAAAGTTTCAGGCTAATAAGCTCGAACCCAAAGCGGATAAATGCATCTTCATAGAATACCCAAAACAGTTGGGTATACCTCCTATTTCAGATCTGGAAGCAAAAGTAATTGCTTCTAGAAACGAGTCCTTTCTCGAGGAAAAGTTTCTCTCGAAAGAATTGAGTGGGAGGATGGTGGAGACTTGATAAGATTATTGAACCGTCACTTCAACTAGTGTGTAGCAGGGCATAGGAAGTTGTTCCTGTGGCACCTGCACCAATTGAAGTGGAAGCTTATGATAGTGATCATGAAACTTCGGATCAAGTCACTACCAAACCTCGTAGGTCGACAAGGATATGTGCTACTCCTGAGTGGTACGGTAATCCTGTCTTAGATATCATGTTGTTAGACAATACTGAACCTACGAGCTATGGAGAAGCGATGGTGGGCCCATATTCCGACAAATGGTTAGAAGCCATGAAATCCGAGATAGGATCCATGTATCAGAACAAAGCATGGACTTTGGTGAACTTGCCCGATGATCGGCAAGCCATTGAGATAAATGGATCTTTAAGAAGAAGACGGACGTGGACGGTAATGTTACCGTCTATGAAGCTCGACTTGCGGCAAAGAGTATTTTCACAAGTTCAAGGAGTTGACTACGATGAGATTTTCTCATCCGCAACGATGCTTAAGTTCGTCGGAATCATGTTAGCATTAGCTGCATTTATGAAATCTGGCAGATGGATGTCAAAACAAGTTTCCTTACCAGTTTTCGTAAGGAAAGGTTGTATGTGATACAATCAGAAAGGTTTTGCCGATCCTAAGGATGCTAAAAGGTATGCTAGCTCCAGCGATCCTTCCATGGATTAGAGCAAGCATCTCGGAGTCAGAATATACGCTTTGATGGAGTGATCAAAGTTTTTGGGTTTATACAAAGTTTGTTAGAAACTTGTATTTACAATAAAGTGAGTGGGAGCGCTACAACATTTCTGATAAGTATATGTGAATGACATATTGTTGATCCGAAATGATGTAAAATTTCTGGAAAGCATAAAGGGTTGTTTGAAAGGAGTTTTTCAAAGGAAGACCTGGATAAAGCTGCTTACATATTGGGCATCAAGATCTATAGAGATAGATCAAGACACCCGATGATACTTTCAAAGAACGCACACCTTGACATGATTTTGAAAGAGTTCAAAATAGATCAGCAAAGAAGGAGTTCTTGGCTGTGTTACAAGGTGTGAGTATTGAGTAAGACTCAAGACCTGACCACAACAGAAGAGAGAGAAAGGACGAAGGTCGTCCCCTATGCTTTAGACGTAGGCTCTACAGTATGCTTTGCTGTGTACCGCACATGAAGTGTGCCTTGCCATGAGTTGGTCAAGGGGTACAATAGTGATCCGGGAATGGATCACATGACAGCGGTCGAACTTATCCTTAGTATCTAGTGGACTAAGGAATTTTCTCGATTATGGAGGTGAAAAGGAGTTCGTGGTAAAGGGTTACGTCGATGCGAACTTTGACACTAATCCGGATGACTCTGAGTAGTAAACCGGATTCGTATAGTAGAGCAGTTATTTGAAATGGCTCCAAGTAGCGCGTGCTAGCATCCACAAGATGACATAGATATTCGTAAAGCACACACGGATCTGAAAGGTTCAGACCCGTTGACTGATAACCTCTCTCACAAGCATAACATGATCAAACCAGAACTCATTGAGTGTTAATCATATAGTGATGTGAACTAGATTGTTGACTCTAGTAAACTCTTTAGATGTTGGTCACATGGTGATGTGACCTGTGAGTGTTAATCACATGGTGATGTGAACTAGATTATTGACTCTAGTGCAAGTGGGAGACTGTTGGAAATATGCCCTAGAGGCAATAATAAATTGGCTATTATTATATTACTTGTTCATGATAATCGTTTATTATCCATGCTAGAATTGTATTGATAGGAAACTCAGATACATGTGTGGATACATAGACAACACAATGTCCCTAGTAAGCCTCTAGTTGACTAGCTCGTTGATCAATAGATGGTTACGGTTTCCTGACCATGGACATTGGATGTCGTTGATAACGGGATCACATCATTAGGAGAATGATGTGATGGACAAGATCCAATCCTAAGCCTAGCACAAGATCGTGTAGTTCGTTTGCTAAGAGCTTTTCTAATGTCAAGTATCATTTCCTTCAACCATGAGATTGTGCAACTCCCGGATACCGTAGGAATGCTTTCGGTGTACCAAACATCACAACGTAACTGGGTGGCTATAAAGGTGCACTACAGGTATCTCCGAAAGTGTCTGTTGGGTTGGCACAAATCGAGACTGGGATTTGTCACTCCGTGTAAACGGAGAGGTATCTCTGGGCCCACTCGGTTGGACATCATCATAATGTGCACAATGTGACCAAGGAATTGATCACGGGATGATGTGTTATGGAACGAGTAAAGAGACTTGCCGGTAACGAGATTGAACAAGGTATCGGGATACCGACGATCGAATCTCGGGCAAGTAACATACCGATTGACAAAGGGAATTGAATACGGGATTGATTGAATCCCCGACATCGTGGTTCATCCGATGAGATCATCGTGGAACATGTGGGAGCCAACATGGGTATCCAGATCCCGCTGTTGGTTATTGGCCGGAGAACGTCTCGGTCATGTCTGCATGGTTCCCGAACCCGTAGGGTCTACACACTTAAGGTTCGATGACGCTTGGGTTATAGGGAATAGATATACATGGTTACCGAATGTTGTTCGGAGTCCCGGATGAGATCCTGGACGTCACGAGGAGTTCCGGAATGGTTCGGAGGTAAAGATTTATATATGGGAAGTCCTGTTTTGGTCACCGGAAAAGTTTCGGGTGCTATCGGTAACGTACCGGGACCACCTGGAGGGTCCCGGGGGTCCACCAGGTGGGGCCACCAGCCACAGAGGCCTACGTGGGCCAATAGTGGGAAGGGACCAGCCTCTAGGTGGGCTGGGGCGCCTCCCACCAAGGCCCAAGGCGCCCTCAAGAGGAGAGGGGGCAAACCCTAGGAGCAGATGGGCCCTAAGGCCCACCCTAGGTGCGCCCCCCCTCTCTCCCCCCTTGGCCGCCACCCAGATGGGATCTGGGGCTGCCGCCACCCCTGGGGAGGGAACCCTAGGTGTGGGCGCAGCCCCTCCTCTTCCCCTATATACACTTGAGGTATGGGGCCTGCCCAACAGACGATTTGCTCTCCCTCTTGGCACGGCCCTTCCCTCTTCCATGTCCTCCTCCTCTCCCGCGGTGCTTGGCGAAGCCCTGCAGGATTGCCACGCTCCTCCATCACCACCACGCCGTCGTGCTGCTGCTGGACGGAGTCTTCCCCAACCTCTCCCTCTCTCCTTGCTGGATCAAGGCGTGGGAGACGTCACTGGGCTGCACGTGTGTTGAACGCGGAGGCGCCGTGGTTCGGCGCTTAGATCGGAATCAACTGCGATCTGAATCGCTACGAGTACAACTCCTTCATCCGCGTTCTTGCAAGGCTTCCACTTAGCGATCTACAATGGTATGTAGATGCACTCCCCTTCCCCTTGTTGCTAGATTACTCCATAGATTGATCTTGGTGATGCGTAGAAAATTTTAAATTTCTGCTACGTTCCCCAACATTTATAAATTCCAGTTTCAGTCCTGGTGGCCCTCTCCACTTGGGTGCTCAACCACTGGAGCTCTTCATCCAGAGTGGGTAGCTGACAGGTGCTCTCTACCCCTTCGGCATTGCAGTCTGGCATCCATTTTAGTATCTGGTCTCGGGCAGAATTGATGTTCAGAGGGATGACGGTTGCCGGGAGCTTGAACAACTCGAGGCGACCAAACAGTTGGTCGCACAACCAGCCATGGTCGTAAACTGTTGTTGGCCAACCCCGGGAGCAGCCTCATCCTATCCGCAGCGTCCCCATACAGCCACATGGGCCTGCCCCTTTCCCGCAGCGGCGAGATGCGACGGAGGAGAAAGTCTGCCCCCACATGTTCGATGGTTAACCCGACAGTCTTCAAACGGGTAATCCTATTGATTGCCGGGCGCAGCCTATCCTCAGTGAGGCCTTTGGCACTCCAATCCTTGCCACGCTCGACACATTCCTTCCGGGCTTCGCAGAACTTGGGGGCTTCCTTATCTTGGATCCAGCACCAATCCCCTCTTCATTCGTCCCACCTCTCGCGCTGGTACCCAGGGAGGTAATCCCAGATCTTCATCGCCACGCGCGGCAACCAGCTAATGATTCCGGAGCGGTGAACTTTTCTCTCCACCCGCGGCAGAAAGTAATGCCGGAACAGATCCACATTGGGCCTAACTCCGACGAAATTCTCACACAAATGCGCGAAAATGGCCATGGTCGCCATTGCATTTGGCATGAAATCGAGGAGGTGGAACCCATATATATCCATGATTGCCTCAAAGAACTCAGAGAAGTGGGGACAGAGGCCGTAGATGAAGTAAGCATAGAAGAATCGATATGAATCCAGCGGATCTTCCTTCCCCGCCGCATAAACTACGGGCGATCCATGCCCTTTTTCGATGGGCCTCCCCCACAGATACCCATACCTCGTTTGAAGGACTGGGCCACTCAAGGTTGACGGGACGAAGACAACATCTCCCCGTTGTTTCTTGTTCAGCTCCGCCGCTCTCTTGCTCTCTTCTACGGCGGCTTCCTTTGCCGCGGCCGTCTGCTTGCCCCTCTCTGCGGGTTTCTTCCTCATTCCCGTGGCAGCGATGCGAAAGGAGGAAGGGATTCGGTGGAAAGGGGTGGCGGCGAGCGAGAGAAAGAGGAAGGGGGAACCATCGATTGGCTTGCGGAAGAAGATGATGAGGGAGCGGGGCGAGCAATAGGTGAACCGTGTCGCTCCACTTTTCCCTATTTTTAAGGGGGAAGTGCGGAACAGAGGCGCGACGCTTCAGAAAGTTACCGTTTTACTCCAACCGCAACGGTCCCACGACCCCACGATGCGCAGTAATTGCGTGAAGTGGACGTTGGATCAACTAGTCGCCATAGCAAACCGGCATGCGCAGTTCTCTCTTGCCACGTGTTTGCGCACTGTTTGGGGCCTAACCCAACATGCCACGCAACACGTGTGGCTCAGACTTGGGGCTTATGTCATTGAAAATATACAGGGGTATATGTTTTCCCCTGACTCGTGCACGAACAAGCCAAGGCCGAGCCAAGATGCGCAAGGGACCAAGAGATTTGAAGGACCAACATGCGGATCAAAGGGACCAAGATCAAGCCATAGAAGCAGGATATCATCAAGAGAAGGGGTGAGTGTCGGTGTCAAAACCGGCAGATCTTGGGTAGGGGCTCCCGAACTGTGCGTGTGAGGATCGAAGGTAACAAGAGACATGGACATGATGTTTACCCAGGCTCGGGCCCTCTTAATGGAGGCAATACCCTACTTCCTGCTTGATTTACTTTGATGAGTATAGGGGTTACAAGAGTTTTTTTTTGAGAACTTGTATAGTGGGAGAGACTCTACGGACTAAACCCTCCGGTTTATATAGACACCGGAGGGGACTAGGGTTGTATAGGGTTAGTTTACAGAGGAAGGAAACTACACATCCGGACACCAAGCTTGCCATCCACGCAAAGGAGAGTCCCATCCGGACACGGGGGAAGCCCTCTGATCTTGTATCTTCACGGCCCATCAGTCCGGCCCATATCACATAGCCCGGACGCCCGAGGACCCCTTAGTCCAGGATTCCCTCAATAGCCCCTGAACCAGGCTTCAACGATGATGTGTCCGGCATGCAGATTGTCTTCGGCGTTGCAAGGCGGGTTCCTCCTCCGAATACTCCAAAGTAGTCTTCCGAACACGAGAACTGTATCCGGCTCCGTTTAACAATTACAACCCACAACTGCAAGAGCATAATACTTTAATCAAAAGCCATGGTATGTCTTTACTGACAACTTTACTGGTGAGACGTTACGTCTGGCCACTTCATTATTTCGAATCATTTTTCGACCTCCCATTTCACGTTTCGAGACGCAACCTCCGGTGACATGTCTTGTCAAAGCAGAGATCATGTCCCCTTATTACGGGATTCTCATCAATGAGGGCTTGGGTAATCCAACCGTGCCATCCGCACGACCCCCTGGGAATAGGCAAATTTTAATGCCGGGGGGGGGGGCGCTTGATATTCACTGCCTTTATAAGAGGATAAGGATCCACCTTTTTACCCCACGCCTTCTTCCTCCTCATCCCATCCGCCCTCGGGCTCCAGCGCCCAAGCTTCAATCCTTTCCGTCCCCAACAAACACTCCAGCCATGTCCGGATCTGGAGCACAAGGCAAGTGGATGGCCTCCTCCATCACGGAGGGGAACATCAAGGAACTCCGGGAAGTGGGGTACCTAGCCAAGGAAATCGCCCACCGGCTTCCTGCCAAAAAGCAGATCATCCCCACTCCGGAGCCCAATGAGAGGGTAGTATTCGCCCCCCATTTCCTTCGTCGACTAGGCTTTCCCCTCCATCCTTTCGTCCGCGGTCTCATGTTTTACTACGGGCTAGATTTCCATGATCGAGCCCCGAATTCCTTCCTCAACATTTCGGCGTTCATCGTCATGTCCAAGGCATTCCTCCGCATCCCCCCCCCCACTTCGGCCTATGGCTCAAGGTCTTCAATGTGAAGCCGAAAGTGGTTGAGGGTCAATACACGGAGTGCAGAGGCGCCATGGTGAGCAAGCTTCCCAACGTCACCTGGCCCAAGGGTACCTTCGTGGAGACCGTGAAGGGATGGCAACAGGAGTGGTTCTATATCACGGAACCCCGTGACTCCACATGGGCCGCCCCTCCTGAGTTCAAGTCCGGGCCTCCAATGCGGCTTACATCATGGCTCAACAAGGGCCTGGACTGGGCGTCGTCTGACGAGGTGATGACGTTGCAGAAGCGCGTCAAGGGTATGATAGACAAGAACACCAGTCTTGCCGGCGTGATCCAGGTGATGCTTTTTCGCTGGATTCTCCCCTGCCAACGCCGGGCTCAGCACATGTGGGAGTTTGATCCGGCCAATCACTGGACCCTGCAGCAGTTCTTCGGCACAACACACGAAGACATATGGAAGCTGCTTTTCAAGGCCCAGAAGTCGTGGCCGAAAACGACCGAAGACCTCGGCCTCGACTGCACTGATTTGGCCACTCCCATAAGTTTTCTAATAACCTTAATTTGTAGATCCAAGGAGTATACTAAGCTTTCCATTCTTCCCACAGGGCTGGACGAAGAAGGCGGAGCGGATTCACTGTCCGACTTCATTACCTGAAGACCCAGCCATTCCTCTGTTAATGAGGATGCTGGTTCCGGCGCCGTATCAGGCGCTAGAAAAGAAGGCCAAGAAGAAGGGCAAGGAGGCCAAAGGTGGCCTCCACCGTAAAGGCGCTTCGGACATAGTGTCTGAAGATACCGAAACTTGCTCCTTAGATGACGAAGATGAAGAGGAGGAGGAAGAGAGCAATTCTCCCCTTAATGGGGGAAAGAAGAAAAGGGCGGCTTCCGTGGATCTAGAGGCGGAGGCGTCCAAGAAGGGGAGACTCTCCCTTTCGGGCGATTCTGATTCAGACGCCGATGCCATCCCCGAGTGGTGCCCCAGGCAGAAGACCCTGGCCGGATCGTAAGTATCCAAAGACACCGTACATATATCCGACTTTTTGCCTTATGGTTTTAACATATTGAATTGCGTGCTATAGTCCGGCGCGTGATATACCCCACCGATCATCATCTTCTAGGAATTCGCTGGGTCCGAACATGATGGATAGCGAATCGCCTCCGCCGGCCTCCCCTCCCACTGCTACGGACAACACCGAAGTGTTGTCCCGAAGGACCCTTCCAGGCCATGGAGAGGTGCGGGAAGCCGTCAAGGTGGCGCCAGAGGGTAATACCTCTGTTGCCGAAAACATGGGGGAACCGACCCCCATGGAGACTGGCGACGGGGGCCATGCCCAATTCGGCCCCCAACCGAATGTCATTCCGGAGACCCGGACAGCTCCAGAATCAGGTGAGCAGCCTCCTTTGAAGGAAGGGGGTGCGTCAACTCCACCGGCGTCCTCTGTCAATCTGGAGGCACCGGGCACTCTGGTGGAAGCGCTTCAGAGCGCTTCCATTGTGGAGGAACATCGTATCCTTATGGGTACGGTGGTTGAAAAGGTTCGGTCCGCTAAAAACGGATTGAGTGAGGCCTATACTAGCCTTCTGACGGGCTTTGAGGCATGTGATGTAATACTTTTTAGCTATATAAAAGGAATGCTTGTGTATAGATAGTAGCCCCTGAGACACTGTTCGGTGTTCGGAAAGAAAGGCCGAACAGACGATCGAATAGTTCTCGCAGGAGATTAACATACATGTCTATTTGAACATATAGGCTTAGATGTTGGCGGCCACCTCCCATGCCGCCGAAGTGTCCGAACTGAAGTGGAAATTAGAGGAAAAGCAAGGTATGTGATACCAAAACATATCTGAAATGATATGAGCTCTGATTTGTTATGTGAATGAGTTTTATGATTATGCTGATAGCTGACGCGTCTGAGGTTGAGACCCTCCAGAGTGCGCTGGCCGAAGCCAAGAAAGAGGTGGAGGAGGAACGAGCCGCCTACCGAAAACATGAATCAAGGGTGGAGGAAGTCCAGCAAGAGCTCAAGGATGCCATCAACAAATGTGAATCCTTGGAGCGCAAGATTTCGGATCAAGATTCCGAACTTGCTAAGGCCCTCCAAAGCGCGAAGAAAGCTCGGGTTGAAGCCCAAGGCACCCGCCGGGAGATCCAAGAGGCTAAGAAGATCATGGCGGGTAAGGCCTTTAATATGCAGAGCAAATTTGTAAGGAGAAGGTACATCTTACTGACCCACGTTTGGTGTTCTCCAGGAGCATTTGTGGATCTACCCCGGAGTATTGTTGATGCTACGGAGTTCTTCCGAGCCGAAGAGAGGAGATCAACGGAGAAGCTGTTCTGGTCGCAGTACCTTGCGCCAGAGCATCCAGCGCCCTTTAGTGATCAGCTGTAGCAGTTGACCGAACTGCATAGGGTGGCCGAATTGGCCATGAAGGATGTTATAGTCCGTCTTTGGCCAGCCGAACCCATACCCAGCAGTTATTTTGGGCTCGTGAAGTGGCTAGTCAGTGCCTGACCCCGGCTTGATGCCATAAAGCGGTCGGTCTGCATCGAAGGTGCCCGGATTGTTGGAAATATGCCCTAGAGGCAATAATAAATGGTTATTATTATATTTCTTTGTTCATGATAATTGTCTATTGTTCATGCTATAATTGTGTTATCCGGAAATCGTAATACATGTGTGAATATATAGACCACAACGTGTCCCTAGTAAGCCTCTAGTTGACTAGCTCGTTGATCAACCGATAGTCATGGTTTCCTGACTATGGACATTGGATGTCATTGATAACGGGATCACATCATTAGGAGAATGATGTGATGGACAAGACCCAATCCTAAGCATAGCATAAAAGATCGTGTAGTTTCATTTGCTAGAGCTTTTCCAATGTCAAGTATCTTTTCCTTAGACCATGAGATCATGCAACTCCCGGATACCGTAGGAGTGCTTTGGGTGCACCAAACGTCACAACGTAACTGGGTGACTATAAAGGTACACTACGGGTATCTCTGAAAGTGTCTGTTGGGTTGGCACGGATCGAGACTGGGATTTGTCACTCCGTGTGACGGAGAGGTATCTCTGGGCCCACTCGGTAATGCATCATCATAATGAGCTCTATGTGACTAAGGCATTAGTCACGGGATCATGCATTGCGGTACGAGTAAAGAGACTTGCCGGTAACGAGATTGAACAAGGTATTGGGATACCGACGATCGAATCTCGGGCAAATAACATACTGATTGACAAAGGGAATTGTATACGGGATTGATTGAATCCTTGACATCGTGGTTCATCCGATGAGATCATCGTGGAACATGTGGGAGCCAACATGGGTATCCAGATCCCGCTGTTGGTTATTGACCGAAGAGGCGTCTCGGTCATGTCTACATGTCTCCCGAACCCGTAGGGTCTACACACTTAAGGTTCGGTGATGCTAGGGTTGTAGAGATATGTGTATGCGGAAACCCAAAAGTTGTTCGGAGTCCCGGATGAGATCCCGGACGTCACGAGGAGTTCCGGAATGTTCCGGAGGTAAAGAATTATATATAGGAAGTCAAGTTTTGGCCACGGGGAAAGTTTCGGGGGTTACCGGTATTGTACCGGGACCACCGGAAGGGTCCCGGGGGTCCACCGGGTGGGGCCACCTATCCCGGAGGGCCCCGTGGGCTGAAATGGGAAGGGAACCAGCCCCTAGTGGGCTGGGCGCCCCCCATGGGCCTCCCCCCTGCGCCTAGGGTTGGAAACCCTAGGGTGGGGGGGGGCGCCCCACTTGCCTTGGGGGGCAAGGCACCTCCTTGGCCGCCCCCCCCATCTAGATGGGGCTTGGCCGGCGCCCCCCTCCCAGGGGGCCTATATAAAGGGGGGAGGGAGGGCAGTAACATTACAGCCTTGGGCGCCTCCCTCCTCCCCTGCTACACCTCTCTCTCTCGTAGAAGCTCGGCGAAGCCCTGCCGGCATCCCGCTACATCCACCACCACGCCGTCGTGCTGCTGGATCTCCATCAACCTCTCCTTCCCCTTGCCGGATCAAGAAGGAGGAGACGTCGCTGCACCGTACGTGTGTTGAACGCGGAGGTGCCGTCCGTTCGGCACTCGGTCATCGGTGATTTGAATCACGGCGAGTACGACTCCGTCATCCACGTTCATTGGAACGCTTCCGCTCGCGATCTACAAGGGTATGTAGATGCACTCCTTTCCCCTCGTTGCTAGTATACTCCATAGATGCATCTTGGTGAGCGTAGGAAAATTTTAAATTATGCTACGATTCCCAACAGTGGCATCATGAGCCAGGCCTATGCGTAGTTACTATGCACGAGTAGAACACAAAGAAGTTGTGGGCGTTGATGTTGCCAATTCTTCTTGCCGCTACTAGTCGTTTCTTGTTTCGGCGGCATTGTAGGATGAAGCGGCCCGGACCGACCTTATACGTAGCTTACGTGAGACAGGTTCCACCGACTGACATGCACTAGTTGCATAAGGTGCCTAGCGGGTGTCTGTCTCTCCTACTTTAGTCGGAACGGATTCGATGAAAAGGGTCCTTATGAAGGGTAAATAGAAATTGGCAAATCACGTTGTGGTCATACGTAGGTAAGAAACGTTCTTGCTAGAAACCTACAAACCACGTAAAAACTTGCAACAACAATTAGAGGAGGTCTAACTTGTTTTTGCAGCATGTGTTATGTGATGTGATATGGCCAGAAGATGTGATGAATGATATATGTGATGTATGAGATTGATCATATTCTTGTAATAGGAATCACGACTTGCATGTCGATGAGTATGACAACCGGCTGGAGCCATAGGAGTTGTCTTTATTATTTTGTATGACCTGCGTATCATTGAATAACGTCATGTAAATTACTTTACTTTGTTGCTAAACGCGTTAGCCATAGAAGTAGAAGTAATCGTTGGCGTGACGACTTCATGAAGACACAATGATGGAGATCATGATGATGGAGATCATGGTGTCATGCCGGTGACGAAGATGATCATGGTGCCCCGAAGATGGAGATCAAAGGAGCATAATGATATTGGCCATATCATGTCACTATTTGATTGCATGTGATGTTTATCATGTTTTTGCATCTTATTTGCTTAGAACGACGGTAGTAAGTAAGATGATCCCTTATGATAATTTCAAGAAAAGTGTTCCCCCTAACTGTGCACCGTTGCGAAGGTTCGTTGTTTCGAAGCACCACGTGATGATCAAGTGTGATAGATTCTAACGTTCGAATACAACGGGTGTTGACGAGCCTAGCATGTACAGACATGGCCTCGGAACACACGCAATACACTTAGGTTGACTTGACGAGCCTAGCATGTACAGACATGGCCTCGGAACACGGAGGACCGAAAGGTCGAGCATGAGTCGTATAGAAGATACGATCAACATGGAGATGTTCACCGATCTTGACTAGTCCGTCTCACGTGATGATCGGACACGGCCTAGTTAACTCGGATCATGTTTCACTTAGATGACTAGAGGGATGTCTATCTGAGTGGGAGTTCATTGAGTAATTTGATTAGATGAACTTAATTATCATGAACTTAGACTAAAATCTTTACACTATGTCTTGTAGATCAAATGGCCAACGTTGTCCTCAATTTCAACGCGTTCCTAGAGAAAACCAAGCTGAAAGATGATGGCAGCAACTATACGGACTGGGTCAGGAACCTGAGGATCATCCTCATAGTAGCCAAGAAAGATTATGTCTTAGAAGCACCGCTAGGTGAAGCACCAATCCCAGAGAACCAAGACGTTATGAACGCTTGGCAATCACGTGCTGATGATTACTCCCTCGTTCAGTGCGGCATGCTTTACAGCTTAGAACCGGGTCTCCAAAAGCGTTTTGAGAAACATGGAGCATATGAGATGTTCGAGGAGCTGAAATTGGTTTTCCAAGCTCATGCCCGGGTCGAGAGATATGAAGTCTCCGACAAGTTCTTCAGCTGTAAAATGGAGGAAAATAGTTCTGTAAGTGAGCACATACTCAGAATGTCTGGGTTGCACAACCGCTTGACTCAGCTGGGAGTTAATCTCCCGGATGACGCGGTCATTGACAGAATCCTTCAGTCGCTTCCACCAAGCTACAAGAGCTTTGTGATGAACTTCAATATGTAGGGGATGGAAAAGACCATTCCTGAGATATATTCAATGCTGAAATCAGCGGAGGTGGAGATCAGAAAAGAACATCAAGTGTTGATGGTGAATAAAACCACTAAGTTCAAGAAGGGCAAGGGTAAGAAGAACTTCAAGAAGGATGGCAAGGGAGTTGCCGCGCCCGGTAAGCCAGTTGCCGGGAAGAAGTCGAAGAATGGACCCAAGCCCGAGACTGAGTGCTTTTATTGCAAGGGAAGTGGTCACTGGAAGCGGAACTGCCCCAAATACTTAGCGGACAAGAAGGCAGGCAACACCAAAGGTATATGTGATATACATGTAATTGATGTGTACCTTACCAGTACTCGTAGTAGCTCCTGGGTATTTGATACCGGTGCGGTTGCTCATATTTGTAACTCAAAATAGGAACTACGGAATAAACGGAGACTGGCGAAGGACGAGGTGACGATGCGCGTCGGGAATGGTTCCAAGGTCGATGTGATCGCCGTCGGCACGCTACCTCTGCATCTACCTACGGGATTAGTTTTAAACCTCAATAATTGTTATTTAGTGCCAGCTTTGAGCATGAACATTGTATCTGGATCTCGTTTAGTTCGAGATGGCTACTCATTTAAATCCGAGAATAATGGTTGTTCTATTTTATTTGAGAGATATGTTTTATGGTCATGCCCCGCTGGTCAATGGTTTATTCTTGATGAATCTCGAACGTGATGTTACACATATTCATAGTGTGAATACCTAAAGATGTAAAGTTGATAACGATAGTCCCACATACTTGTAGCACTGCCGCCTTAGCGCATGAAGAAGCTCCATGCAGATGGACTTTTGGAGTCTCTTGATTACGAATCATTTGACACGTGCGAACGGTGCCTCATGGGTAAGATGACCAAGACTCCGTTCTCCGGAACAATGGAGCGAGCAACCAACTTATTGGAAATCATACATACCGATGTGTGCGGTCCAATGAGTGTCGAGGCTCGCGGAGGATATCGTTATGTTCTCACTCTCACTGATGACTTAAGTAGATATGGGTATGTCTACCTAATGAAACACAAGTCTGAAACCTTTGAAAAGTTCAAGGAATTTCAGAGTGAAGTAGAGAATCAACGTGACAGGAAAATAAAATTCTTACGATAAGATCGTGGTGGAGAATATTTAAGTCACGAATTTGGTACACACTTAAGGAAATGTGGAATAGTTTCACAACTCACGCCGCCTGGAATACCTCAGAGAAATGGTGTGTCCGAACGTCGTAATCGCACTCTATTGGATATGGTGCGATCTATGATGTCTCTTACCGATTTACCGCTCTCATTTTGGGGCTATGCTTTAGAGACTGCCGCATTCACTTTAAATAGGGCTCCGTCGAAATCCGTTGAGACGACACCGTATGAATTATGGTTTGGGAAGAAACCTAAGCTGTCGTTTCTAAAAGTTTGGGGATGCGATGCTTATGTCAAGAAACTTCAACCTGAAAAGCTCGAACCCAAGTCGGAGAAATGTGTCTTCATAGGATACCCTAAGGAAACCATTGGGTATACCTTCTACCTCAGATCCGAAGGCAAGATCTTCGTTGCCAAGAACGGGTCCTTTCTGGAGAAGGAGTTTCTCTCGAAAGAATTGAGTGGGAGGAAAGTGGAACTTGATGAGGTGATAGTCACCCCTTCCGAACCGGAAAGTAGCGCAGCGTGGGAAAATGTTCCTGTGGTGCCTACACCGACTGGGGAGGAAGTTAATGATGATGATCATGAAGCTTCGGATCAAGTTACTACTGAACTTCGTAGGTCCACAAGGACACGTTCAGCACCGGAGTGGTACGGCAACCCTGTCCTAGAAATCCTGTTGTTAGACAACGGTGAACCTTCGAACTATGAAGAAGCGATGGCGGGCCCGGATTCCGACAAATGGCTAGAAGCCATGAAATCCGAGATAGGATCCATGTATGAAAACGAAGTATGGACTTTGACTGACTTGCCCGATAATCGGCGAGCCATAGAAAACAAATGGATCTTTAAGAAGAAGACAGACGCGGATGGTAATGTGACCATCTATAAAGCTCGACTTGTCGCTGAGGGTTATCGACAAGTTCAAGGGGTTGACTACGATGAGACTTTCTCACCCGTAGCGAAGCTGAAGTCCGTCCGAATCATGTTAGCAATTGCCGCATACTATGATTATGAGATATGGCAGATGGACGCCAAAACGGCATTCCTTAACCGCTTCCTTAAGGAAGAGTTGTATATGATGCAGCCGGAAGGATTTGTCGATCCTAAGAATGCTAACAAAGTATGCAAGCTCCAGCGCTCGATCTATGGGCTGGTGCAAGCATCTCGGAGTTGGAACATTCGCTTTGATGAGATGATCAAAGCGTTTGGGTTTACACAGACTTATGGAGAAGCCTGTGTTTACAAGAAAGTGAGTGGGAGCTCTGTAGCATTTCTCTTATTATATGTGGATGACATACTATTGATGGGAAATGATATAGAATTCTTGGAAAGTATAAAGGCCTATTTGAATAAGTGTTTTTCAATGAAGGACCTTGGAGAAGCTGCTTATATATTAGGCATCAAGATCTATAGGGATAGATCAAGACGCCTCATTGGTCTTTCACAGAGTACATACCTTGACAAGATATTGAAGAAGTTCAATATGGATCAGTCCAAGAAGGGTTTCTTGCCTGTATTGCAAGGTGTGCAATTGAGCACGGCTCAATGCCCGACCACGGCAGAAGATAGAGAAAAGATGAGTGTCATCCCCTATGCCTCGGCCATAGGGTCTATTATGTATGCCATGCTGTGTACCGGACCTGATGTTAACCTTGCCGTAAGTTTGGTAGGAAGATACCAAAGTAATCCCGGCATGGAACACTGGACAGCGGTCAAGAATATCCTAAAGTACCTGAAAAGGACTAAGGATATGTTTCTCGTTTATGGAGGTGACGAAGAGCTCGTCGTAAAGGGTTACGTCGACGCTAGCTTCGACACAGATCTGGATGACTCGAAGTCACAAACCGGATACGTGTATATTTTGAATGGAGGAGCAGTAAGCTGGTGCAGTTGCAAGCAAAGCGTCGTGGCGGTATCTACATGTGAAGCGGAGTACATGGCGGCCTCGGAGGCAGCACAGGAAGCAGTCTGGATGAAGGAGTTCATTACCGACCTAGGGGTGATTCCCAATGCGTCGGGCCTGATGACTCTCTTCTGTGACAACACTGGAGCTATTGCCCTTGCGAAGGAGCCCAGGTTTCACAGGAAGACCAGGCATATCAAGCGTCGCTTCAACTCCATTCGTGAAAGTGTTCAAAATGGAGACATAGATATTTGTAAAGTACATACGGACCTAAATGTAGCAGATCCGTTGACTGAACCTCTCCCTAGAGCAAAACATGATCAACACCAGGACGCAATGGGTGTTCGATTCATCACAATGTAACTAGATTATTGACTCTAGTGCAAGTGGGAGACTGTTGGAAATATGCCCTAGAGGCAATAATAAATGGTTATTATTATATTTCTTTGTTCATGATAATTGTCTATTGTTCATGCTATAATTGTGTTATCCGGAAATCGTAATACATGTGTGAATATATAGACCACAACGTGTCCCTAGTAAGCCTCTAGTTGACTAGCTCGTTGATCAACCGATAGTCATGGTTTCCTGACTATGGACATTGGATGTCATTGATAACGGGATCACATCATTAGGAGAATGATGTGATGGACAAGACCCAATCCTAAGCATAGCATAAAAGATCGTGTAGTTTCGTTTGCTAGAGCTTTTCCAATGTCAAGTATCTTTTCCTTAGACCATGAGATCGTGCAACTCCCGGATACCGTAGGAGTGCTTTGGGTGCACCAAACATCACAACGTAACTGGGTGACTATAAAGGTACACTACGGGTATCTCTGAAAGTGTCTGTTGGGTTGGCACGGATCGAGACTGGGATTTGTCACTCCGTGTGACGGAGAGGTATCTCTGGGCCCACTCGGTAATGCATCATCATAATGAGCTCTATGTGACTAAGGCGTTAGTCACGGGATCATGCATTGCGGTACGAGTAAAGAGACTTGCCGATAACGAGATTGAACAAGGTATTGGGATACCAACGATCGAATCTCGGGAAGTAACATACCGATTGACAAAGGGAATTGTATACGGGATTGATTGAATCCTCGACATCATGGTTCATCCGATGAGATCATCGTGGAACATGTGGGAGCCAACATGGGTATCCAGATCCCGCTGTTGGTTATTGACCGGAGAGGCATCTCGGTCATGTCTACATGTCTCCCGAACCCGTAGGGTCTACACACTTAAGGTTCGGTGACGCTAGGGTTGTAGAGATATGTGTATGCGGAAACCCGAAAGTTGTTCGGAGTCCCGGATGAGATCCCGGAAGTCACGAGGAGTTCCGGAATGGTCCGGAGGTAAAGAATTATATATAGGAAGTCAAGTTTCGGCCACCGGGAAAGTTTCGGGGGTTACCGGTATTGTAGGGGGACCACCGGAAGGGTCCCGGGGGTCCACCGGGTGGGGCCACCTATCCCGGAGGGCCCCGTGGGCTGAAGTGGGAAGGGAACCAGCCCCTAGTGGGCTGGGCGCCCCCCCATGGGCCTCCCCCTGCGCCTAGGGTTGGAAACCCTAGGGTGGGGGGGCGCCCCACTTGCCTTGGGGGGCAAGGCACCCCCTTTTCCGCCGCCCCCCCCATCTAAATGGGGCTTGGCCGGCGCCCCCCCTCCCAGGGGGCCTATATAAAGGGGGGAGGGAGGGCAGTAGCATTACAGCCTTGGGCGCCTCCCTCCTCCCCTGCTACACCTCTCTCTCTCGTAGAAGCTCGGCGAAGCCCTGCCGGCATCCCGCTACATCCACCATCACGCCGTCGTGCTGCTGGATCTCCATCAACTTCTCCTTCCCCTTGCTGGATCAAGAAGGAGGAGACGTCGCTGCACCATACGTGTGTTGAACGCGGAGGTGCCGTCCGTTCGACACTCGGTCATCGGTGATTTGAATCACGGCGAGTACGACTCCGTCATCCACGTTCATTGGAACGCTTCCGCTCGCGATCTACAAGGGTATGTAGATGCACTCCTTTCCCCTCGTTGCTAGTATACTCCATAGATGCATCTTGGTGAGCGTAGGAAAATTTTAAATTATGCTACGATTCCCAACAGTGGCATCATGAGCCAGGCCTATGCGTAGTTACTATGCACGAGTAGAACACAAAGAAGTTGTGGGCGTTGATGTTGCCAATTCTTCTTGCCGCTACTAGTCGTTTCTTGTTTCGGCGGCATTGTAGGATGAGGCGGCCCGGACCGACCTTACACGTACGCTTACGTGAGACAGGTTCCACCGACTGACATGCACTAGTTGCATAAGGTGGCTAGCGGGTGTCTGTCTCTCCTACTTTAGTCGGAACGGATTCGATGAAAAGGGTCCTTATGAAGGGTAAATAGAAATTGGCAAATCACGTTGTGGTCATACGTAGGTAAGAAACGTTCTTGCTAGAAACCTACATAGGTAGGCCAGTCGTCGGCTTCAGCCCCCACATAGGTAGGCCAGTCGTCGGCTTCAGCCCCCACATAGGTAGTACGGGGGTGTTCGGAATAGCACCTGAACACATTTGACCCAACGACTTGGTCCTTGAAGGAGGTGTTAGTGCAACGAACCGGGCAATCAGACTATGTGGCTTTATCACTCTCACTTAGCCATAGGAGTTTGACAATGAGATTGTAGGCGCAGCCCCTGTTATTATTCGATTATCCGAACTTGGGTGTTGTAGACGCCTGACCGATTGAAGACCGGTCCTTCGCGTAATACGGAAAAAATTGCAAGATATTTATAATTAGTCACCGAATAGCTGACCAGCTCTCGCCGCACCATGACAGTCCGTTTTCGGCTTTCTCTATTGAGGTGTTTATCCGGATGAACCAGAAACACAATCGCAGTAGTTCTCCCTTTACTACCTTAGCCGAACGAGCGGAACGTAAGGCAGTAACCACTGGAGCCGGGTAACCTAACTATTGACCAAAGACATGATTCGGATCTGATGCATATAATGCTATATTCGTGACGCCGAATTGTACTATAAAAGTGTTCGGACTTTATTTTATGTATGTGGCTGAATGGAGCCCCTGGCGATTTAAGTCGTACCGAGGTGTACATGGCAATTGGACGAAAAAGAGGGAAGACAGATTAGGAAATAAGCCAGTACCAAATAGGTTGGGCGAAAAACTGTTTCCATTATAGTCTGATTGATACGTCAAAACTTGTTTGTACAAATAATGCGATAAGCATCGAGGCTATTTTACATGCCAAGCACAAGGGAAAGCTGTGTACGGGTCCTAAAAAAGGAAGAGGTGATCTTTAAAGATCCTTTAGATACTCTGCCGCATGTCTACGCTGCTTTTCTCCTTGGTGTATTATCCTTCGAAAGGATCAACGATCGGGTTTTCATGAGGGCCCTGGAAAAAGGGCCCTTGGTACTGTCGAAAGGTGATGTGAGTTGTAAGAAACCTAAAAAAATAAGAAAAAAGAGGATATGCGTGTCCAGATAGGGTCGAGCTGTATTCTGGACTTTATCTTTATTATGCCTTCATCTTTGCCCATGGTATCTTTAGTGCGTAGTTATGTACGCGTGGTACATATATGCCACAATTCGGTTGGGGCTGACACGGAGGCCGAATTGCTAATCGAGCTCCTGACGAGCTGGACTATCGTTCTGCAGGGTAGTCCGGACTCGTTTGACAGTGTCCGGGGGTTTGACTACCGATGTAGTATTTGGCTTCATAAGGCCGCCCTGTACCTCCGCTACAAGGGCCGCAATGTTCTCTACAGTGCGGAGGGAGCGCTCCATGTTTCCATTGACTGTTATAACACCGCGTGGTCCGGGCATCTTGAGTTTGAGATAGGCATAGTGCGGGATGGCATTGAAGCAAGCGAACGCGGTTCGTCCGAGCAGTGCATGATAGCCACTGCGGAAAGGGACGATGTCGAAGATCAAGTCTTCGCTTCAGAAGTTGTCTGGCGAGCCGAAGACGACTTCCAATGTGATTGAGCCCGTGCAGCGGGCCTCTACACTAGGTATGACTCCTTTAAAGGTAGTTTTGGTGGGTTTGATTCTTGACGAATCAATACCCATTTTGCGCACCGTGTCCTGATATAGTAGGTTAAGACTGATGCCGCCATCCATAAGGACTCGCGTAAGGTGGAATCCGTCGATGATTGGATCGAGGACCAGAGCTGTCGAACCTCCATGGCGGATACTGGTTGGGTGGTCCTTTCGATCGAAGGTGATCGGACAAGCCGACCATGGGTTGAATTTTGGGGTGACCGGCCCTATGGCGTAGACGTCCCTTAATGCGCGCTTGTGCTCCCGCTTAGGGATATGTGTGACATATATCATATTTACCGTTTTTACCTCAGGGGGGAATTTCTTCTGTCCCCTTGTGTTCGGTGGGCGAGGGTCTTCGTCATCGTCCTCGCTGGGCGGCCTTTCCCTTTGTGTTCGGCGTTGAGCTTACCGGCTTGTTTAAAGACCCAACAATTTCTGTTGGTATGATTGGCAGGCTTATTGGGGGTGTCGTGAATATGGCAAGGCCGATTGAGTATTCTGTCCAAACTGGATGGACCATCTCTGTTTCCTTTGAATGGCTTCTTCTGTTGACCGGATTTAGAGCCACTGAATCCGGCGTTGACCGCCGTGTCTTCGGTACTTTCATTGTTGATTTGACACTTGTGCTTATTGCATCGTCGCTTGCCATTGCCGTCCCTGACTTCAGAGGTGCCGGGGTCGCTGGTGCTATTGCTTCTACGGGCTAGCCAGCTGTCTTCTCCCGCGCAAAAGCGGGTCATGAGTGCAGTAAGGCACTGCTGCAGGATGGCCCAAACGCGACACTACGATCAGGGACCCTTCGACGAAACTATGTGCGATGCCATAATCGCAAACGGTGGTGTAAAAACCCGTCAAAAAGGTGCAAAACGTTTGCGATTACGGATGCATCAAACACGATTTAGAATTTAGTTTAGTGTGTGATGCAGGGCATACGGTTCAGCTCAATTTACTGTTTGGGATGAGGAGGAATGAAAGAAACGGGCAGCCAGATGAAGGCCTGTGCGATATACAGCATACGGTTCACTCGGATGAACTGTGTGATTAGGCAACACAATGGAAACGGTTCAACTGAACAAGATGTGTGTGATACGCGGCAAATAGGTCCGTAATCAGAAATGTGTGCGAAGACCAATAATAACACAGACGATTGCTACTAATAGGCCGTGTGAATTGCTCTGTCTACAGTAGAATAACATGTATATATATAATTGAAATAAACATCCAATTACATAAGTGACTATACAGATCATTCGCACACACCTCAATAAACAATTGCATGCATTCTAAAGTAGGAGAAATGATCGTCTAGTCATCTACTTCTTGTGACGCTCCCACCACTGCTATGTGGCTCGATCCCTCATCTGGGTCAGGAAAAAGACAGTTCCTCATGCTGACGATCCGCCTATACATCTCGTAGCTTGTGTACGCGTCCATGGTTGCGTACTTGACATGTTGTTCATCCAATCTCTCATGCCACACACTGTGCCAGGCGTTCTTGTCCTTATTGCTCTCTTCCTTCATCTTCGCGTAGTAGGGGTCGATGATGGCCGAGGCAAGGTCAACCAGGGAGTTCAGTTTGTTTTTGTCGCTGCCCCAGACCTTGTAGTGGTGCTGAATGTTGACAAGATTCGTGCATTTCAAGTCCGAAACCTTGAGCGCTTTTAGATCGTTGGTGGTGTCCACCGTAGCGAAACTGTAGTCGGAGCTGTTGATAAACCTGGAGAAACGCTCGCAAGGCCTTGCGGCAAGGTGGTAGTGGTAGACGAGGACGTCATGTCGCACGCACAACTGGGCGACGGCAACCTTCTGATTGTACCCCGCACGACCGATGGTGTACTCGAGGTCGAAGCCGACCACTCGGCAAGGAACTGCTCCATAGTTTGGATGGAGCTCTCCACCGAGACCGGATCGTTCGTGTACACCACCGAGAGGGCCTTCCCCCTCATGTGGGTGTCCACTACGTGATGCGTGGTGAACTGCCCGCCGTTGTCGTCACCGGCCGCTGGGAGCGCCATTGGAGCCACGGGGAGCACCATTGGGACCGCTGGATGTCCTCTCTATATGTGTCCTTGTGGGTGTGCTTATTGTGTCGTGTGAGACAAGAGATGAAGGTAAATGGACGCAGGAATAAAAGGGGGCCGGGCAGCGTGGATTCTCGGCATGTCCGCATGGCAGTTTTTGCAGCGCGTAACTGCATCATCGCGTCGTGCCCGGCACACACTACAAAAAATACACTTCGGTGATGATACGTGTTTGTCACACTAGGTCGCGTTTTTTGTCATGCATGTACATCCATGATGATTTTATGACGGAATCAAGATAGTCATACCTGTTGCTGTCGTAGTTCCATGACATTACCAAAATTATCATCACGGAAGTGTCCACTTCCATGACGATAAATCGTGCGTCACAGAAGTGCTTTCTTCAAGGGTGACCGTCACGTGGCATCCACCGTAACGGAACGCCGTTAAGCTATCGGGTCGGGTTTTGGATCCGATAACCCGTTAACAGCCCCGACCAATGGGGATTTTCCACGTGTAAAATCATCATTGGCTGGAGGAAACACGTGTCGGCTCACCGTTGGGACAGATGTCATCCGCTCATTGGACCGAAGGCGCCTATGATACGGCGACATGTGGCACGGCCCAACAGAGGCCCATTCCTGTGAAAAGGCCGGCCCGTTTGACTTGGTCAAAAGGTGGCGGGCCGGCCCACCGAAAGCCTATTAACGGCTTGTTCGCATATAGCCCATTTACAGCCCGCTAACCCAGGGCCCGTTACGCCCTATCCGAATTAGGCCCAGTAGCGTCATCTGGGCCGTCCAATATGATTCAGCCCATTTTAACTTCTGGCCCATGTGTGGCCCATGACTTCTTTCGGCCCATATGAGGACCTTTGTAACTCTTGGCCCATTAACGGCCCGTGGTGAAACTGGCCCGTAATGAACAGTGTATCACTTTACACCCATTAACGGCCCGTTATTCCATTGGGCTGTTTCCAGCCTAAGTTATCTTTCGGCCTTCTCAGGGCCCATTGATTCTTGGGCTCATTTGCAGCATTCGGTTACATACGGCCCGTTACTGTCATTTTCTGCTTGTGGGCCAAATTCAGCCCGTCGTTATAGTCGGCCCATTTGCGGACCGTTAATATGTTGGGCCATTTTCATGTCAAAAAAACCCGTTGGGCTGTTTTCATAGAGTTATCAAATATGGCCTATTAACGGCCCGTTATGGTCCATGGATAGTACGGCCCATGATTGGCGAAATGATGATATGCCCCGTAGAAGGCCCATGGATCCTACGGCCCGTATGAGGCCCATGGATAGTATGGCCCGTAGAAGGCCCATGGACCCTAAGGCCCGTATAGAAGGCCGATGGATCCTATGGCCGGACGGAGGCCCATGGATCATACGGCCTGCAGGAGGCCCATGGTTACAACAGTCCGTGTGTTGCCATGATTATTTTCGCCTAGTTACCAAAAATAGGCTATTGTGGCCACTAGAAAAAAAACAGAAAAAGAACTGCAGTGACTACAAGCAAACAACTAAACAAGACAATAAGGAAATAAATAAGCAAGCAATTAACGCTAGCCTATTACCGCTATTACACATATTACATCCACTGGGCATCAAAGTTCGCCACCAGTGCAAATATAGGGAACAAAGCAGCACATTACATACACTGGCCGTCAAAATTGGCCACCAGTGCAAATAAACGCGGCAGCAAAACAAGAGCATAACTGAAACAACTTCAGAAGAGCTCAAGAAACGTTATCCTGGGTATCCACCATGCTGGCAATAAGCTTAGCAAGCTGATTAGCTTTGTCCTATTTGGCGCTAAAATCCTCCAACGCTTGCTGTTGCACCAGAAAGTATGCATCTGAATGCTCCAGGGACTTCCGCAGTCCTTTCGCTTCTTGTCGCAGCACAGCTGATCGATGTCTTTCAGCTTGTAGTTGAGACTCAAGAAACCGAACTGATTCAGACAGTGAGTTTGAATAGCTTGTGCAAGCGGTAGTGGCCAGTAACTCGAACACTAAACCAAGACAGGACTTTGGGGTTGTCTCGCTGTCTTCATGATAGTCTTCCTTAGCTGTTTTATCAGCTTTGTTGGAGACCAACAAGGATGTGTCACTATCCTGAACCTTATCTGCATTACTTCCTTTACCATTGCTTAATAAGGCACTCTTCCCCAATATTCGGTCAGCATTCTAAAAGAAGAAACAAGCAGACACATAACAAGTTTAGCATGTACTAGTATATGAAACTCATTTCGGTGAACCAGTTCATTAGTAAGGTGGACAGGATTAAACTACCAAGTCTTCTATTGCCAAGTACTAGTATATAATAAAAGCATCAAACAAACATATATATATATGTCCTATGGTCACTGCATTGTCTTGCCAAATCAAAATTGAGACACGGTTCAAATCATATCAGTTTAAGACAAAGCAACAGTGAAAGAATACAAAGCGTGGGAAACTACACGGCACAACAAGATTTCAGATGGGTACCACGGGTCTACATGTACAACAACACTATTGGCTCTGTTGTGATGCTAGTAATGTGCATGATATGAAAGTCAACTGTATACACAATTGAAATTGAAATCAACAGAGCTATTGATAAGAGCAAACCTGTTAAAGAAACATGCGTGAACATACCTGCTGTGCCATTGGAGTTTCGATTGGATCCTGCAATTTAAAAATAAGTTTGTATGAGTAAATACAGTGATACAAGAGCAAAGCAATCATAGTTAAAAAAGGCGTGCCTAAGCGAGCGCTTAAGCGCGCCTAGGCTCTAGGCGTTGGCAAAACGCATTGCGCATAACTACGCATAATCTGTGCATAACTGCGCATAAGCATGCGCTTTGGTCAGTAAAGCGCAAGGCGGTGGCAAAACGCACAATTAACGCCTAGCGCTTTTTTGAACTATGATAGCAATGGAATCTTAAATTAGAACAGTTGTTCTTCAGGTTTAGGCACTTGCTCTACATGAACAGAGTACAGTAAGACGCAAGAATATAATACTTAAAAATAGAAAATGAGCTCATAGCCCTTACCACATTCTTGGTTCGGGACCAGTACAGAACAAGGCGTTCCCAGTCATCGTCCAGTAAATGTGTCTCAGGAGAACGTAAGGGAATTTGATGAGTTTCTTTGCCGGTGAAGTACGTTTTTTTCAGGTAATTCCGATACTGCCACCAAGCATTCTTGAAGATAGCAGAGGTATTAGCACAGGTTACCTCATCCTGAGTTTCCAAATCGGTCCTTCTCTATAGAGAAAAATGGGAAAATTTGTTGTATTGTAACCATCATGGAGGTAGGATCTATGGGACGAAGCAAAGTAATTGCCCTGAATAACATTACTTACACATAACTCCTGGACAAACACCTGCAACTGGCATTTTCCTTCATCTTCAGTATAATATTTCCAAGATGGGAAGATACGCACATACGATTTAACAACATCAAATGCGATAGATGCTAAACTACGACTAGTTGGTTGTGCTTCCTCCACAGGAATAGGCGTACTAACTGGTGGAGTTGGGGTTCGTCGTGATAGTACTGGCCCTTTGGGCACTGGAGCTGCCTTACTAACTGCTCTTGTTTGGGAGCTCTGTGGTGGAGATGGTGCTGTGTCAACAGGAACTGGGTTACTATCGGCTGGGGTTGGGGTTAGATTGGGTGAAGATGGTTCTCTGTCCATCGCAGTAGGGGTACAATCTGCGAGAGTTTGGGTTATGTGTGGTAGGGCTGGTTCTTGTGCATGTACAACCGGGGTGCTATCTCCACCAAGAGGTAGCACTGTTTTATTTGAAGACCGTGTTTTTAGTCCGCTAGATACTGGCATCACCCGCTCCAATTCAAATGGCTGATAAACAGGAAACATAGTTGAATGTATAGACATTGTATGAAAGACAGATGCAATAGATAGTGTGGAAAAAAGAGGGCATGAAATAGTTGACATGTACATTGTTTAACTAAAACGGATAGCATGGCAAAATTTCACATATATGATCTCTAAACTGGATAGCATAGCATAACACAATTCGAAGATATGATGAATAACTAAACAAGATCGCATGACATAATTCACCTACATGTTATCTAAGTAATCAGGATCGCATCATTTAATTCACATATGTGATTTATATGCTAAACAGAGGGCATTCGATATGATGTCTAAACTAAGAACATGGTGTTGAATATTGTGTATATGATGTCTAAACTATGCAATGCAAGACACCGTATGCATGATATGAGCAGTATAACCGTGCCAAGTTAGAGCATACACCTCAGTGGGGGAATAGGACTGGTCATCTGTCTCTGAATCCATCTCTGAGGAGCTATCGGGACCCAACAAGAGATCTGCTTCGACAGGTAGCACTGTCTGCTCTGAAGGCCTTGTTTTCACTCCAGATTTTTCCATCTCTCACCCAAATGGCTGATTCACAGGAAGAGTAGTTTAATGTACAAACATTGTCGACAAATGGAAATGTAATGAAGAAAAGGATGGGAAAGATATCATTCAAATATATGATGCTTGGTTAAACAGGATGGCATTGCACATTTCACATATATTATGACTGGCTAAAAGACATGAGACTGCATAATTCCCATATATGATATAGAAACTAAACAGGTGGCATTACAGAACATGTCTAAACTAAGCAGATGACATATATGATGTCAAAAGTAGGCACTGCAAGGCAACATATGCATGATATGACTAACATCATCATGCCAAGGTAGAGCAAACACCTTGGGGGGTAAATAGGAGTGGTGAGCGGCGTCTGAATCCGCCTCAGAACAGATATCTTCCTCTGGATTACAATCTGGAGAGGGGTGGGGACGGTTTGCCATTGAACCCACCATGGAGCAATGTCTGCATGACATTGTATTGCCGCGCAAAACTCTTCTCTTTTTCTCTACATGTTCAGCATGACTGTGTACAATATCTGACATGCATACGAAAAAAATATGGTGAGATTATGTAAGGAGAGCATGCAGAAATTTAGAGTGATGGTAACAACCAGTGGATCGACATTTTTCCGTTGAACCAAAATAGCCCTAATGGATCGACGTGAATGTATAGCAATAAGTGATGCAACAAGTGTACAACCTCTTTGTCGTAGCCGTGTCGACCTCAACATCATTGGGTTGGTCGCTGAAGCAGTTGAGGCAGAGGTGGCTGTCGGAGGTGTGGAGGAAGATCTGAGGAATTTGTAGACGGCGTCCAGGGCACTACTCTGTTGTGATGGATCGTTCTGTCGTTGGAGCAGCTCCGGTGAGCCGTAAGACGTCAAGGCTGAAGCAGCACAAGACAGACATCGTCAATCTCATGTGGGATTCTAATAGCATCTCCAATAGATGATGTAAAATGGATGTAAAATTAACATCACCAAAAACCACCTGACTACAACAGATGAGGTAAAAACTGTTGACTCTGAACTTAACTGTCGAAACTGAAATTTACTGTGGAATCTGAATGCTACTGTCGAAACTGAACGCAATGGTAGCAGAGAGGCACTTGACATGTAGTTTAGGGAGGGCATGCAGTTCATCTTCAACCTGCACCCCCCTGAGCCGCCAGCCACCACCGGCTGACCGCCGGCCCCAGCGCCGCCTCACCGCCCCAAAACAACTCGCCACCGCCGCCCCGGCCAGCCCCCTAGGCCCCCCGCCCCCCACCCTGAACCCTAAGATAGATAGTGGGGTACCTCTCCGGCGAGCCCCCGTCCCCGCTGCGGGTGGTTCTTCCTTAACTCCGGCAAGCCCCCCAACCCTTGAAAATCGACTGACCCAAAAGTCGATTCAGTCGACTGAAGTGTGGCTTAATCGGAGCAGAGCAGCAGCACGAGCGAGGGGGAGAGCAACAGCAGCAGCTGGGCAAGCGAGCGATCGAGCGAGAGCCGGAGCAGCAGCAGCAGCGCGAGAGAGCGAGCGAGAGCCGGAGCAGCAACAGCAGATCCGGCTGGTATGGACGCCGCCGCCGAAGGGGCCTCGCACTGGGGGAGAGCCGCCGTGGAGATGTCGCCCGTGGCGCCGGCTTCAAGGTAGCCGCTCCATGGGGGTGCGGGATGGAGCACCGTCAGCGCCGGGAGGTCGAGTTAAGGAGAAGGTGCGATGTGATGAGTGTACAACCTCTTTGGTGGCGCCGAGTAGGCCTCGGCTTCATCCGAGGAGTCCGTGAGTATGCTGTAGTTCCGATGGAGCAGGTTAAGGCGGCGCTGTGGGGATGGAGCAGCCGCGATAGACGAGGCGATTGTCGGAGCAGCTCCTTGGAGGTGGAGGACGGGGCGGCTGAACCGGCGGGACGGCGAGATGGACGACGGATCCTCATCCGGGGAGGTGGACGAGGGATGTCGAGCTGTTGCGGTGGACGACGTCGTCGGGGAAGAGGCTCCAGCTGGGCAGCGGTGACGTGGCGGACGGAGGAGGGTGGGGTTTTGCGGCTGGAGCGGAGAGGTTATGGCGGCCTGGGATTTCGAATGGCGAAAAGGGGGCGATGGGAGGGGGTGAAGCATGACTTAGGGACGCGCTTGTCCAAAATGTAGGGTGTGTTACAAAAGTACCCCCCACCGATTTGAACTAGCGGCCCTTTCGGCTCAGGGTTAGAAGGGGGATTTCGCGTGTCGGGATTTGGCAGCTGGAGGGAGTTTTCGCGCGCGTTGTAATTTCGGGATAGCAAGGCGCGGGTTGTGATGGCGCCAGTTTTGGGAGCACGATATCTGAATTTTCGGGATATAACAAGACGCGGGTTGAATTTTAGGGACAGGCCTAACATGTAGTAATATTGTACTTGTACGTACCAAATCAATTCGCACTTCCCTCAACCAAAAAGAAAACAAAAAAAATAAAACTATTCACACCACACAAAGAGAGAGTCTTGCCCCGTTTTACTATACAAATGCTATTCAAAGCTACTCCCTCCTTCCATCTATATAGGGCCTAATGCGTTTTTCGATGCTAACTTTGACCAAATATTAGAGCAATGATATATGACATGCAACTTACACAAAGCACACCGTTAAATTCGTCTGTGAAAGGTTCTTTCAATGATATAATTTTCACATTGTGCATGTCATGTACTATTAATCTTGTCAATAGTCAAAGGCGGTCTTTAAAATCTCATTACGCCCTATATAGATGGAAGGAGGGAGTATGAATCCATGTTATGTCCGATTAATTTTTTTCGCTTGCTGTATAATGCATGTAACCTACTCATACCAACATTTTAGTGCATTCCAAATGTCTATACTACCGCTGCAATTCGAACTAAATTTGAATTTGTTTCTCTATTTCAATAAGAATCTACAATCATGATTGTTGCCAACTTCAACCATCATAGTTTCCTTGCTATCCGCCAGATATAAATCGGACGGCCTATAATGCAGAATGGCAGGCACACCATCATCAACAACTCCGTTTTTTATAAGAGTAGAGATAAAATATATTAAATGTAGTATAACATGTTCATAAGCACACCATGTGTATCACCGTTATATATATTCACACATGCGTCGGTTTGAAACACTATGATAAATTCTTCAAATATCTGAATTCGCTTTTTATAATGAAGTATATATGATCTCTATTCGTCTTTTACACCCACACAACCCTCTTATCTTTGTAGCTAACGCTAACTTTCTCTTGTGCATGCACACGCCCGCATCCCTCTCACCCTCCCTCAGCATTCTCTAGCTCCATCGCGCAAATTCGTCTTTTCACTTTAGGTCGTTCACCCACGGTGTGTGTAGGCCCCCCAGCTCCTTCTTTACGGCACACATCGATCGATATGCCTCTCTAGCCAGGTGTGCCTAGCACAAACACAAGCTTCCCCTCTTCTCTTGTCACCGTCCATGCCTCACTCCCACCACTCTTTTCATCGTTCTCATACTCGCACACTCCTCCCCCCTCGATATAGTATGCCTCTCGTACCACCTCCTACATGCATCCCTCTCTCTCTCTATCCTTCTCCTCGTGCCTCATTTGCTTCGAACACACACATGCATGTATACCGATCGATCTCCCAACATATACCTAGATCGACTTTAACTACCCCGCCCCATCGATCGACGTACCTCACAAGTTATGTCTCTCCTTTCTCTAACAAAGGGCGATTGATCTTCCTATGTAGTTACGTCTGCTTACCACAGCCACATCGTCCCCCTCATCATTCGTGCATGCCTCCTGACCCGTCTCTCACACGCACGTGCATAGACAACAAGCAGCCATCTCCTCTCTTATTGATATTGCGGGCGTGCCCTCCGTTTGTCTAGCAAGCCTATCCCACCATTTGTTAGAAGCAACTCCACTACCTCCCCCTCCAACACTCTAGCTCTGTCTCTCTCCCAACCTTATTCCTCTCCTGCACATATGCATGGATGCCGATCGATCTCCCTTAATACATGAGGCAGATCGGTCTCCTTAATACATGAGGTAGGCCTCTCTCCTCCTCCTGAATTCTGAATAGAAAGATTAAGAAGAAAAAAAAGATTCAAAATAAAGACAGAAATACCCAATATCTTGCTAGAAGGGGAGGTCCTGCGGCAAAATAGCTCGATGCCAGAATGATAAAAAGCTTAACACCTCTTATTTGACTTTTTCACTATTTTGAAATAAGAAAAGATCCAAATCTAAAATGCGGTTGCTTCCCTCTAAGGCGGAACGCTCCCCTACCGATGCATTTTGCACACATATACCAGCCATTGTACCTCTATAGTTAATTGGGCCTCCCTCTTCCCCCACCACACACCGATAGTCGAGCACTGCAGGTAGGTATCCATGCCACAGAGACAAACTGCACATGTCCCATCTCACGTTCCAGTAGGCCAGCCACTCTATATCTTTGACGTGGGCACACACAAATTCGATGGCACTCTTTATCGATCGCGTGCACATACACACACACACATCATCCCTCTCTTTGATTCTATGGACACCTCAAGCCGATGATACACTACTAGGAAAAGGGCTATAGACAATATGCACACTAATGGCGCACCAGACATGCGGTGCGCCACTACTATATAGCAGTGGCGCATCGTGTGCTGGTGCGCCATTCGTGTGATAGACACTAATGGCGCACCACAACTATGGTGCGCCACTACTAACAATTTTTTTCTTTTTTCCAAAAATACTAATGGCGCACCGTGTGCCGGTGCGCCATTAGTGTCTATCACACTAATGGCGCACCACAACCATGGTGCGCCACTACTAACAAAAAAAATTTCTTTTCTTTTTTCCAAAAATTCTAATGGCGCACCGGGGCGCAGTGCGCCATTACTAGTTTTAACTAGTAATGGCGCACCAGTCACCCCGTGCGCCACTACTATCATTTTTTTGCAAAACTACTAATGGCGCACTGCCAGCTGGTGCGCCATTAGTAACCAGGGTTACTAATGGCGCATTTTTTGGTGGTGCGCCATTAGTAACCTGGGACCAGCTAGATATTTTGGACAACCACCTACACACTCACTTTCCCCACTTCATTCTCTCCACCTCCTCCTCCAAGCTTGTCTCGGGTGCCTCCTCCTCCTCCTCACCTCATTTGCACCATAGATTCATCCAAATTAAGTGGTTAAATTCCTTTTTTTTGATAGGTAAGTAAGGGGAAAGCTTTCTTTATGTTGTAGATCTACTTTTTTCTCCCTCCAACAATGTGCACATGCACTTTTTATGGCCTAGCTAGATCTATGTATGTTTGTGGTGTTGCATATGTTTGTGGTGTTGCATATATGCTTGTGTTTGCAGGTACCGGTATTTGAAATGCGATAGTTGCCAATATTTTGCCGGAATGTTGATTCATTTCCGTTTCGGCGATAATTTTGGCACTATGCATTCTTTTTGGTCCTATTTTTAGGCAAAGTCATGCCAAATTTTTTCTTGGTTCTAAAATATCGTTTTGCTCTACCCCGCAGGCGACCATGGTCCGCACGATGACCGAAGGCATCATGAATAGGTTTTTGAGCTCCGCGAAGGCCGAGATGCTTCAAAATAACGAGACAGAGATAAGATGTCCGTGTCGAAGATGCAAGCTGAGGAACCTTATGGACCCTGATTCCGTCCAGGTGCGGGACCACTTGCTCTTGCGTGGTTTCATGGATGGCTATCGGTGGCAAGGTGATGAAGATGATTATGAAGTCATCCATGGGGGCCGGCCGGCAAGAAATGAGGAAGGGCAGCAAGACAACCGCGGCGAGGGCGGGCGAGAAGACGAAGAATCTCCAGGACATGAGCACGAAGTAGATGCAGTACACAGTCATCATGTAGAAGATGCCGGACATGATGATGAGGAAGATGCCGGAGCAGACGAAGGGCATGATCATGAAGATGAAGATGCCGGAGCAGACGACGATGGACCATCGATGGGCTGGGTGCAGGACCCTCATATTCAAGAGCTGCTTCTCAAGCAGATGGATAACGCAAGAGCTGCCGCCCGAGAGAAAGCCAAGCTGGATCAACTGGAGATAGACGCGGTTACTCCATTGTATGAAGGATGCAGGCCCGAGGATACCCGCCTGAAAGTAACGCTCATGGCTCTGGAGATGCAGGTAAAACACAAAATGACCGACGCATGCTTCGACGAGAACATGTCATTCTGGCACGAACGTCTTCCCAAGGGAACAAGTGCCCAACCAGTTTCGAGGAGGCGAAGAAAATCGTGTTTCCTCTGGATTTACCGCACGTGAAATACCATGTGTGCATGAACAATTGCATCATATATCGGGACGAGCACGCGAGGTCTACCATATGTCCGGTGTGCGGCGTCACTCAATACAAGAAGAGGAAGAAAGCTCCTCGAAAAGTGGTGTGGTACTTTCCGACCACTCCTCGTCTGTAGCGGTATTTTGCGGACCCTAAGGTAGCAAAGCTCTTGCGCTGGCACGCAGATAGGGAGGAGAAGAAGCGAGAAGATGACGCAAATGATCTGGAGATAAATAAAAAAGACAAGATGTTGAGTCACCCTAAGGATGGGAGCCAGTGGCAAGCGTTAAACTTCGAACACCCAGAATTTGGGAACGATCGAAGGAACATCATGCTGGGCGCGAGCACCGATGGAGTCAATCCGTTTGGCAACCAGAGAAGCACACATAGCACCTGGCCTATGTTTGTGTGGATGTACAACCTTCCCCCTGGTTGTGCATGAAGAGGAAGTACATTCACATGAGTATGCTAATTGAAGGGCCGAAACAACCAGGGAACGACATCAATCTGTATCTGGGGCTGCTGAAAGAGGAGCTAGACACGATGTGGAAAACGCCAGCCAATACGTGGGACGCCGCAGAGAAAGAATATTTCCCTATGAGAGCCGCACCGCTCACGACGGTGCACGACTATCTCGGTTACGGATATCTCGCGGGGCAGGTGGTCGACGGATTTTCTGGATGCGTCAGGTGCATGGATGACACAATGTATCGCCAGCTATATAGAGATCCCGGGTCTTCGAAAACCGTGTTCATGGGACATCGAAGGTGGCTTCGCGACGATGACCCATGGAGAAAACGCAAGGATCTGTTCAATGGTGAAACCGAACCCCGAAGATGCCCGCGTACGAGGAGCGGTGAGGAAATAGACGAGCTGTTGAAAAATTGGAAAGATTGCCCACTACCGGGAAAGAAGCAAAAGGCGCCAGAGCCGGGAAAGAAGCAAAAGGCGCAAGAGCCGCTGCTGAAGGTATGGAAAACGAGGTCTGTTTTCTCGGACTTGCCGTACTGGAAGATCCACCGTGTGCCTCACAGCCTTGATGTCATGCATATCATGAATAACGTGTGCGAAAGTCTGCTTGGTACCCTGCTCAACATGTCGGAGAGGACCAAAGATGGGCCGAAAGCAAGGGCAGACTTGAAATCAATGGGCATCAGGGAGGAGCTTCATGCTAATGATGATGATGATGAGGCGAAGCAGGACACGGAAAGTCGTCGCAAAGGCAAAAAGGCCAAGAATACCGGAAATGTCTTCCCTCCCGCGTGCTTCACTCTAAGTCAGGAGGAGATCGATCAGTTTTTCACCTGCCTCGTAGGAGTAAAACTTCCTAACGGTTACGCGGGGAAGATAAGCAGATACCTAGACTCAGCGAAGCAGAAGTTCAGCGGGATGAAGTCTCACGACTGTCACGTGCTGATGATGCAGATACTTCCAGTTGCAATCCGTGGGATCATGGACGCGCACGTCCGTGAAACGCTATTTGGCCTATGCATTTTTTTCGACGTCATCTCTTGGAAGTCGGTTGGCGTGAGGCAACTCAGAAGGCTATAGGAAGAGATCGTGGTGATACTATGCGACCTTGAGATGTACTTCCCGCCCGCATTCTTCGACGTTATGGTGCATCTGCTGGTCCATATCGTGGAGGATATCATCCAACTCAGGCCGACGTTCCTACACAGCATGATGTCGTTTGAAAGGATGAATGGTGTCATCGAAGGATACGTTCGAAACATGTCACGTCCAGAGGGAAGCATAGACAAGGGCTTTCTGACCGAAGAGTGCATCTCCTACTGCACGAATTATCGAGGCATCGAGAACCCCATTGGTCTGCCCGTCAATAGGCACCTCGGCAGGCTCGCTGGATGGGGTCACCGTGAGGGTCGCCGCGAAATGCATGTCAACTTTGAGGGTCGACTCGCCGACTTTGAAAGAGCAAACCTAGTCACGCTACAACACATAGACGTGGTCGATCCTTGGGTGGTAGAGCACAAAACCTTTATTGAGAAGACGTACAATGAGCGAGGCCAACAGAGGACGGACGGAGATATAATCAAAGAGCACAACTCATGTTTCACGCGTTGGTTCAAGCAGAAGCTTCTGTCGTACCCTTTACATGAGGATTCTTCCGCGGAAGAACAACTCATATTCGCCTTGTCACAGGGTGCCGAGCACAACCTGATGACGTATGAGGCGTACGATATCAACGGCTACACATTCTACACCGGGGGAAAGGACATGAAGAGCGATGGTTATCAGAACTCCGGGGTAACGATGGAATCCTACACCGGTAACGACAAGGACAGATACTACGGAAGGATCGAGGAGATCTGGGAGCTGAGCTACGCTGGAGAGAAGGTCCTGATGTTCCGTGTCAGATGGGCCAAGAGCTTCCTAAAAGAAGACCGGTATTTCGCCACCATGGTTATACCCGAAGCCAAATCCAAGACCGCGGGCGCAAACGTCACCGCGAAAAATGAGCCATGGTACTGGCTTCCCAAGTGGACCAATGCTTCTTCATTACCGACCCGTCAAAGCCCAGTCGTATTGTCGTGAGGAGAGGCAAAAGGACGATCATCGGAATGGATGGAGTCGCCAATGAGCAAGACTTCGACAAGTACGGCGAGCCGAAGATGGAACATGACAACGACGATGAAGTACCAGCATACACCACAAGAAGAAGCAGGACCACCCTACCTAAAGGACGTCCGTTCAAGAGAAGAACTCCATTTACGAAAAATAAGGGCAAGAAGATTGTGAACAGATAGCTAGCTAAGATCGATTGTATTTAAATTGTAGCCTTCATTTCTCGATTGTATTTCATGGGCACTTTTTGAACTCATGAATATTTTTAAATTTCATGGGCACTTTTTGAATTCATGAATATTTTTTCAAATTTTATGATATTTTTTCATATTCAATATGAAAAAATATTGAATATTCATGAGGACACTCGATCTCGATCCCCCTCCATCTCGATCTCGATCCCCATCCATCTCGATCGCTATCTCCCTCCATCTCGATCTCGATCCCCCCGCACCCTCCGCCGCTCCACCGCCGCCGACGACCCACCGCACCCTCCCCCGCTCCACCGCCGCCGACGACCCCCCGCACCCTCCCCGGCCGGCTCCACCGCCGCCGAGCACCCCCCGCACCCTCCCCGGCTCACTCCACCGCCGCCGAGCACCCCCCGCACCCTCCCTGGCCCGCTCCACCGCCGCCGCCGACCCCCCGCACCCTCCCCAGTAATGTCTTACCAATTCACAAATGAATGCAACTAAAAATCCAAAAAAAACAAATTTGATTATATTTTCAAATAACAAATTTGATGATATTTTTTCATATTCATAAATATTTTCAAATAACAAATTTGATGATATTTTTAAAAAAATTATTACTGTTTTTATAAAAAATATTACTGTTTCATATTCATTTTCATTTTCTAAAAAAATATTAGATGCAACAAAAAATAATAAAAAAATACTTATGGTGCACCGCTGGCTGGTGCGCCATTGCTGTGCAAAAAAAGGTTACTTATGGCGCACCGCTGGGTGGTGCGCCATTGCTACCTAAAAAAAGATTTCTAATGGCGCACCGCTCGGGGGTGCGCCATTGCTATAAAAAAACATACTAATGGCGCACCGCTAGGGGGTGCGCCATTAGTACTCTTCCCCCTAGCTAGCTAATTCGCCCGATCCCTTCGTCCCTCCCTCGCCACACTTCCCCCCCGCAGCCCCGACCCACGACGCCGCCGCCTCTACGTGCGCCGCCACCCCCGCGCCCCCACCACTGCAGCTCCTCCGCCGCCCACCGGACAGCAAGCCGCCGCGGCCCCCAACCATCCCGCCGCTGACCCGCAACCATCCCACCGCCGACGACCCCACGGGGTGCAGGACGACGACCGCCGCCGACCCGCAACCATCCCGCCGCCGCCGACCCCGACCCCTCCGACGACCGGCCGCGCCCGCCCAGGTACCTCTCCTCCTTCCTCCTTCCTCCCTCTCCACCCTTCCTCCCCATTCCCTCCCTCCCTCCCCTCGACCGTGGCGACCCCGGCCTTCCCACTGCCCTGCCTGTGTTGCTCCTCTGCCTGAGTTGGATCCAGTACCTTGTTCCGCTGCCCGTGTTGCTCCTCTCACTGCCCTGCCTGTGTTCCTCCGCAGCAGATCTAGAACTATAGCAACTAGAGAGTGAAGAAGCAGATTAACAGCAGGGGAAATAGCAACAATAGATCAAAGAAGTACAGCAGATCAACAAGGCAACAGTGGTAACTGAATTTTCAACACTTCTCTGTACTGCATAAACATTCTACATAAACATTCTGTGTTTGATCAAATGATTTTAGCCTTCCCATGGACTGTGTTTTTTTATAAAACTGTAGAATATCAGATTGAAATATTGGGGAGTACAATACAAGTTCAGGAACAAGGGACATTTTTTGCAATTATGAACTCTCAATGCTCAAGTCTGGAAGTGTTTACAAATTCAAAGAGTTCACATGACTACTGGTCAAATACTCTAGTGTATTTAGTGTAAATCTAGTCTGAAACTAGTAGAGCTCTTAGTGATTTGCAAATTCAGTTTAAATAAAAATTTGGTACATGACTACTGATCATGTATGAAAGATGTTGCTACTGGATGAGCACAAGAACTACTCAATAGATTTTGATGTACTCCTGATCATGTATGCAAGATGTTGCCACTGGATGCATGGATGCATGACTGGGACATGACTACTCAGTAGATTATGACACCTGATAATCATAGTAAACTGTTAACAAATTATAGTTTACTGTCCATTTTAGCCTAGCATTCAGTTATCTTTTCACCCTTTTTTCTGTCCATTCAGTTATATTTTCAATAGGAAAATCTGTGTAGCAAATTACAGTTTACTGTCATTAGCAGTTTACTGTCCATTTTTGTTTTGATTTTACTGTATGTGTCTTAACTGAAATTTGACCATGTCAGCTGTAAGTTGGTTACCCAGAATTTGTGTGGGCTTATCACACTGAACTTTCAGTAATCTTACATACTATTCTGTCACATGATGGATAGCACTGAAGAATATCTGGAAATGTAACAGTCGAGTAGTTTACTTACCATGACTATCAATTAATAAGCATGATACTGTACCCTTCTTTTAAAAAAGAATTCCCCTGTGGTTGAGATCCTATAAAACGGTGCCCCTCATGAAGCATCCACCTTACTAAGCCATTACTTGTGTGCATCTCTAGTTTCCTTGCAGGTTGTAAGTTTTTATTAGGATAGCTGTAAATTTCTTCTGTTTTCTAGTAGTACAACCTGTACTGGTTGGGACAAAAACACTGCTTTTGGTGTACCTGTACTGTTCATCACCATCGCCACTACTATTTGGCCCTCTGTGTCCATCACCATGGCCACTACTATTTGGCCCTCTGTGTCCAGCAATATCTTTAAGGCAAATCTGGCTGGCAATTTGGCCCTCTGTGTCCATCACCATGGCCACTACTATTTCAAACTGAAGAAAGAAAGGAAGAGATGATTTTGCAGGTACCCCGAGAGGCCCTTGAGTTTGCCGGAATGTCGATTAACTTCCCTTCCGGCAAATTCGGGTACTCCATATGTCCTATTTTCAGCAAAGGTCATGCTGAAATTTTCCGTGAATTTTAGCATGACTTTGCGAAAAATAGGACATATGGGGTACTTGCGACTAATGCATGGGCCGGGGTATCTTAGTACTTAATTAAGTAGGATTAACTGCCCCTTTATTCTTGCTGCATTAAACCATAGGTGGCAATAGAGCTAAGTGATTAGGCCCAACTTAGAGTCGACAAACCCTAAATTATAAAACCTTGGCTTTTAGGGTGCCTCGGTGTCGATAAAAACCTAAATGATGAAAGCTTAGGCTTTTAGGGTGCCTCGGCGTCGACAAACCCTAAATGATAAAAGCTTAGCTTTTAGGATGCCTCGGTGTCGACAAACCCTAAATGATGAGACCATGATCTTGTTCCTTGACAATAACCAACTTTTTGACCAAACTTTTTTCCTATTTAGAGCGAAACATGGCCCACAACGATGAGGCCGGCGGTTCGGGCGGCAAGGCATTCTGGGAGCTGTCCCAGGAGATGGAGGAAGAACCTCACCGCTATGAGGACGCCGCGGAAGACACCGATCCTAACTACACAACCCCTAGTGGCGTCGATGATGACACCACTGATGGTGCCGCCGAGGATGCCACCACTGATGATGGCAGCGCACGCACAGATGGCAGCCAACCGAAGAGGCAACGGAAGGACCGGCGCCCGAACGTGCTCGGCACCGTCAAGGAATTTACTGAAGTGAACTGCGACGGGGATCCAACGGCGCCCAAAGAATTAGTCAAGGGGTACTCGGTTTAGCTCGGGTGCATTCTCCGGAGCACCGTCTCGATCAACACCGAGAACCTAAGGCATAAGGACCGAGGGAATTTGCGCAACCTCCTCTTCATGAAGCTGCACGAACGATACAAGTTCCCCGCTGAGTTTGCAAACACACGCCTCTCAGGGAATAAAGTGAACAGTGCCGCCCTCACGAAGATGAGCACGGCCCTGTCTACTTGGAGAAGCGCGGTGAAGAGAATGATTAACAAAGGTGATAGTTATGAGAAGATCAAGGCGAAAAATCCTTCGATCAGCGAAGATGACTAGAAGGAGTTCAAGATCAAGTGCGAGAGCGGCGCATCCGAGGAATCAAGTCAGTGGGGGAAAGAGATGCGGGACTTGAACTTAGGGGTCCACAAACTCGGTCCCGGCGGTTACAGAGTGGCGGAACCTATATGGGACAAGGAGGACGCGGCGCGTGCCGAGCAAGGCCTACCGCCCCGCTTCGAGAAATACCGTGAGAAGCGGACCAGGAACTATGTCAGGGCCCGGTACAAGGAGGACCCGGTAACAAAGGAGCTTACCACGGATCCGAAGACCAAGGCGCTTGAGAAAGTTCTGGTAAGGAATACACCCCCGCGTAATTAGCTACATATATGGTTGCATTCTAGTTAATGAAGCCAAATTTCTAAATGGTTCACATTCCTTCCGCAAGAGACTGAAAGCAGTAGCGCGGGGTCGTCTCAGAGCTCCCCAGCTTGGGAAAGCACTCTAAATAGGGCGTTGAACATAATGAAAAACAAGGATAAGTTCAGTAAGCCGTCGTCAGCTGGTCGTGTGGCCGGCAAAGGCTTGTTAACAAAATGGTCGTCATACTATAAAGCTGGTGGGCGAAAGGAGAAAAAGACCAGCTCGAAAAGCTAGTCGCGCGAGGTTCAAGAACTCAAGGCACAAGTGGCGCGGATTCTGGAGATTGTCCAAGAGCAAGTGCAACAACAACTGGGAACGACGCTCACCGCCATTGTGCCTAGCTTGATTGAGGGGCTGCAGGCGTGGATTGCGGGCGGCCAACAGGGGCCGCCCCCGGTTCCCAGCTTCACGGCCAGAAACTCGCACAACGCGCGGGCGGGGCCATTGGTGTCTCCGGCGGAGGCGGTATTGGTGTCTCCGGCGCCGGCACGAGCATTGGAGCTTAATGCACCCGGGTGTACGCCGGCCGGCACGTCGGCAGCAAGCGGCCCCTCCGTCAGTTGCACCCCCGCCGTTGGCGGCCCCTTGACATTAGCCGAGCTCGACGCCATCACGGTAACGAAGCCTCTCGGCCGATGACTTCATCTCCTTGCCTTTGACTGGGCATCCCTGACGCCCTACATGTTTTCGCAGGGCGCCGCCGACGTCCCATGCACTCTCCTGCACTTCGTGGGCGGCGAGTTGATCGATATCGCCAAGGGCAGAGTCGTTCAACCGGGCAACCCCGTGTTCCACGGTAATCCGATGCCACCCACCGTGTATAGGGTTGAACTGGTTTGGGTGCTGCCAGGCTGCGACGAGTTGTTACCTCCAATTCGACCCGCTGGGGCCGACGAAGATGAAGTGATGACCCTCAGCGCCTGCGTAAGCTGGCCCCTACTTTGGCCGAAGAGCCAGATTCGTTTGGGGGCGGGGGCACCACCCCACAGACAACACCGCCAGTCGTGCCGGCGCCAAGCCATGGCAAGACCGCCGCAACGCTACCGGACATGCCGGACATCCCTATGGCATAGGATCCGGACATGCATATGGCACAGGATCCGGACGACGACGACAACGATGACGGTACATTTACCAACGTCGATAAGTACTTTGCCGAACATGGGTACGGTGACGAATTCTTCGGGCCTCCTTCTCAAGAACCCAACCCTGAAAAAGACGACCGCGATCGAGCTGGTACCGTGGAGAAACCCAATTGCAACAGGCGTCGTCTGGCGTTCAGTTCTTAGGCGACGCCTCCAGCTGCCGCCTTCACCGAGCCTCAGATAGCCAAGGTGCGGAATATTATCAGCCCCAACACACTCAAGAAGGCGGTCTCTGAGCAGAACTCGATCCCATTACAGGAGATGAGGAAGAAGGGATAGAAACGAAAGAATAATAAGGGCGGTGCGAGCCAGCCGGCACCGAGTACGATCCGTGCTCAGGACGGGCCACCTTCACCTAAGGATATCTCGACGAGGGTGCATGTGGCAGGTAGGCCGATGCTACCGACTAATCTGCTCAATGCTGCAACCGGTGCTATGCGGAGTCTGCATGACAGTGTACTTTCTTTGGAGAAGCGGCGTCTCTCCGAGAATGATGTGGCATACCCGGTTTTCGTGGCCAAGGTGCCAGAGGGCAAGGGCTTTGTGGATAGCGCCATCGGGGGTATGATCGTCCTGCGGTTTGATGACATCTTTGGTATGTTTAACCTTCATCCGCTCCACTACACCTTCGTTCGGCTATTTTCGCTGAGTATGGAGATGCAGATCATTAGAGACAAGACCCCGGACATCGTCATAGTCGACCCCTTCTACATGCGTGCCAAGATCTTGGGCAGCGCTGGGGACCGGCAAGTCGCGAGTTCATACCTCGAAGGCGTCATTCTGGCAAACCCAGATAAGGATAACTTCCCCGTGCCTTACTTTCCCGAGTAAGTCATCCCCTCACCGCCCCGTAACATATGATTTCTTAGATTTCGATCATTCTTTTTTTTCTAACCGTGTTTTGTGCAGTGACACACATTGCACACGCATCTTAAGCCCGAAATATTCCATGGCCACGTATTTCGACCCGGACCGTCAGTCGAAGATAGACTACACAATATCAAGAAAGTTCTTGATGATGTTCTCCCCAGCTACGCCAAATCTGGAGGCACCTTCAGCAGGCCAGTTCGTAAGTACGGCAAGCACATCTTCAGCCACAATACGACGTTATCCTGCGTCAAGCAGCCGCCTGGCGGTTAGAAGGATGCCTACTACGCCCTCCATCACATGCGGGCGATCGTACGGGACAATAATCACCTTCTGCTACCAAATAATCTCAAAGATTGGGCCGCACGCTTGTCGGCAATCCAGGACGCGGACATCAGACAAGAATTCTTTTGCATCCAGTCGGAGTTTGCGGAAGTCATCCATCCAGATGTCCTTCGTACCTCGGGGCAGTTCTATCTCAGACATCAACCGTCCAACAGTGAGATAGAAACAACGCTACAAATGCAGGCTGACAACGCCCGCGATTTCATGACCATCACGAAAGACGACGGCTTCATCCACGCTCTGGTCCCTGAGTCGAGTCGAAAGTAGTGATGCTATGTAGTTCTGAAATGTCGATTGGCTCATGTTGTAATATTAAACTTTAATGAACTTGTATGTCTCTTTTGTTTGGGCAGTCGTTCAACTTATATGTAATCGATGCTATTTATTAGTAGGACCATGAATCGTGCTATTAATGTGTTGCTTTTCTCTTCCGATCCTTTTGTTGCATACTTATATATTGCTTATGTATTGTCTGTGAATTGCTACTAACATTTTGTTTGGCTAGTGCATATATAGAGATGCCGTCGTATGTCGTGTACAAGGGTAAGGTTCCCGGAGTCTACGACGACTGGGAGGAGTGTCGGAGACAGGTTCACCGTTTCAGCGGTAAACAGTTACAAAGGGTACACCACTAGGGCGGAGGCGGAAGTTAGATACGCGCGCTATCTAGTGGGAGAGAGGAGGGAGCAGAGGAGGAACCGGATGAAGACCAGTTTCATCGCGATGATGCTAATCGTGATGACCGCAGCTCTCTTCTATGTGATGGTAGTTTAGATGATCGATATCGACTTGTAATGTGAAGACAAACTCGCTACTCGCGGTTTTGAGACTTGTAATGTTATAACTTTGTTCGGTATTTGAAATTCGGAGACTAATATGATGAATTGTATTCGGAGACTAATCTTCTATTGTATTCGATAAATCTGTTGTTTATATGTTGTGCTCTTTATATTATGTGCAGTAATATGTTTTGTAACCTGTGCAAATATCAGAAAAGAAAAAAATCCCTAATATTCATACTAATGGCGCACCACTCAGCACACTAATGGCGCACTTCAGAAAGGACACTAATGGCGCATCACCCCCTAGGCGCCATTAGTATGCCAAGACACATGGGTAAATATGGCCCCTGGGAGGCATACTAATGGCGCACGGTGGGCTATACTAATGGCGCACTGCGTGGTGCGCCATTAGTATACCAGATACTAATGGCGTGGTGCTAGTGGCGCACCAGTAGTGCGCCATTAGTAGGCAAAATTGGTGCACCACCACTCTTTTCATCGTTCTCGTACTCGCACACTCCTCCCCCCTCGATATAGTATGCCTCTCCTACCACCTCCTACATGCATCCCTCTCTCTCTATCCTTCTCCTCGTGCCTCATTTGCTTCTAACACACACATGCATGTATACCGATCGATCTCCCAACATATACCTAGATCGACTTTAACTACCCCCCCCCATCAATCGACGTACCTCACAAGTTATGTCTCTCCTTTCTCTAACAAAGGGCGATTGATCTTCCTATGTAGTTACGTCTGCTTAGCATAGACACATTGTCCCCCCTCATCATTCGTGCATGTCTCCTGATCCGTCTCTCACACGCATGTGCACAGACAACACGCAGCCATCTCCTCTCTTATTGATATTGCGGGCGTGCCCTCCGTTTGTCTAGCAAGCCTATCCCACCATTTGTTAGAAGCAACTCCACTACCACCCCCTCCAACACTCTAGCTCTGTCTCTCTCCCAACCTTATTCCTCTCCTGCACATATGCATGGATGCCGATCGATCTCCCTTAATACATGAGGCAGATCGATCTCCTTAATACATGAGGTAGGCCTCTCTCCTCCTCCACACATATACCAGCCATTGTACCTCTATAGTTAATTGGGCCTCCCTCTTCCCCCACCACACACCGATAGTCGAGCGCTGCAGGTAGGTATCCATGCCACAGAGACAAACTGCACATGTCCCATCTCACGTTCCAGTAGGCCAGCCACTCTATATCTTTGATGTGGGCACACACAAATTCGATGGCACTCTTTATCGATCGCGTGCACACACACACACACATCATCCCTCTCTTCGATTCTATGGACACCTCAAGCCGATGATACCTCCACTCTCTTCTCGTGGATCGCCCCCTCTATATATATGTTATATCCAGGACTCTATTTCACACACATTGCATATGTTACATTTTTTGATTGACCCCCCCAAACTCTCAAGAACCCACACACTATATCTCTCTAGGTTTGTATCTCTCTCACACAACCCCACATAGGTGGTGTACGTATACAAGAAGAGAATTGGTGCACCGTGCATGTACTCACGCTTCGTGCCCAGCCACACCCGTGCGGGTACACGGTGGAGCTCATTTCTTTACGAAATGGCAGCCCACGTGCTAATTTGAACGCCTGTAGCGGTTGTTTACCTAGGGAGGTCGTGTACCACGCGTGCACGAAACAAAGTTTGACTTGGCGTTGTCGCGTTATTTTTAAGTAAAGTTATAGCGCTCAATGGCACGTACACAGAATATAAAACGATTTTTATGGAGAAAAAGGTAGTCCGCTCACTATATACAATGGAGCCTGCCTGCCTGGTTTGTCGCTCTTCAGAGTATCTCACACAAGGCTGCGGTGGCCTCTCTCTCTCTCTCTCACCGTTGGTCACTGATCCGGCCGCATCCCGTCCGCCGGGGGAAAGGGAGTGCGGTGGCCTCTCTCTCTCACCGTTGGTCACTGATCCGGCCGCATCCCGTCCACCGGGGGAAAGGGAGGAAGTGCATTGTTTCTCCGTTTGACGGCGCCGAGGCAGCACGTCCCGATCTGCGGTACACGCCATTCTCTCTGACCAAGCTCTGGCGCGGCAGGGCCTACGCCACCTGCTCGCAGATTCCGCCCGCCGCCGCTCACCTAGTTACATCCCGACGACCTCCAGGTATCCCCTCCGGCCTTGCTCCACTGCCCATCTTCCCACGTCGCTGCATGTGGATCTTCCATAGTTCTTTCCCCAAAACGTAGCTCATCCGGCGTATTTTCCATATTGCATTCTTGTCCTCACACCGTTTTAGACAAACACAACCGTGTTGTTATCTTCCCTTAGGACAAGGAATATGCTTCTTTTTTGTCGTCGCATGTGTCATCAACTGTTATTGGCCAGTAATTGTTTCCTTTCTACTCGTTGCTATTGCGACCTTTTGGTGAACTGCACAAATCACTTTTTTCTTAAGAGTGTTTTGTGCAGTTGTACTAAAATGTCACACGGGCAACGTCTCTACATTTCAGTGCGACTGCACAAAGGGAGATTGGTTTTGCTCTATCCTCCTCATCCAACTCCGAGCCTAATCTTCTCCAACTAGTTAGTCTTAAGAGAGACTACAAAGGTGACCGGCTTCTATTTGTGTGTTTATTGTTTCATCAGCAGTCCTCTATTATCGTAATCACACTTAATATCTTTGGAACAGGGACGCTCAGCTCTATTTTAGTGGAACTGCACAAAATGATCGGAATGTTGCATGCTCCAGACAGCTACTTTTTTCACAACATGCCTTGTTGATTTAGACAGAGCTAGGGGGACGTTGCTGCCAATGAAAGCATGGATCAATTTTAATTTAACACCTTCTCACAACTCTGTCTTCAGTTGTGATGTAATTATTAGCTCTGATCTGCTAATAATTGACATGCATTAGCAAGGAAGTTAGTTTTTTATTGTTTCCGAAAGAGCATCGATGGCGAGACACGCGAAACAAAAGCTGAAAGCTCACACCATTGTATAATTTCATGTCGCTGGAAAATTATTTGTATAGTACATCAATTATGTAAACAAATGATGGAAGCTTGATAGCATTGCCAGAAGCCTCTTCATCATCCGGGTCCATGTGCCATGCACAAAATTATACTCCTTCGTTCCTAAATATTTGTCTTTTTACAAATTTCAAACGGGCATATTTTAGAGTGCAGATTCACTCATTTTGCTTCGTATGTGTACTCCCTTCGTTCCTAAATATTCTATTCGTTTCTAGAGATTTCAACAAGTGACTACATTCGGAGCAAAATGAGTGAATCTACACTCTAAAATATGTCCATATACATCCGTATGTGCCAGTCCATTTGAAATCTCTAAAAAGACAAATATTTGAGTAGTCACTCGTTGAAATCTCTAGAAAGACAAATACTCCGGAGTATATTTAAGAACCGAGGGGGTAGTGCACAACCGCATGGGAGACTCAGCCCGGTCGTTGCGCCGCATTAATAGTGAGTAATGAGCAGTCAAATCATAAGCCCCACCTTTCCCACTGTAAGTTGCTCTGAAGAAGCAACCATCAATACGCTCTTCTTTGAATCCGCTCATACTACTCCATCCGTCGCTGTTTATACATCGCGCTTCAGAAAAAAGAGAAAAAATATGTGGGACCAAGGCGACTAGCGATCGGCCTGAAAAATAGCATTGGTAGTTATAGCACGGCGTCTATTACTAGAGGGAATAATGTGTACACACATGCATGCAGTGCCTCCACCCTGGGTACACACATGCATGCACTTACTCCACTCCGTAGTAGTATAGTACATGGAGAGAAAATGGTGGACTTGATTGCGGTTACCACGCCCTAATTAATTGAGCATTAAACCAAACGCGTCTAAAGTCTCTCTGGTGGTGGAAATGCATTGAGAGAAATGCATCATAACGAAGCGCGCCCTGTAAACTGTGACGGAGGGAGGAGTAGTATGAAGGTGCAAAACCAATTACGCGTATGGCCAGTCGGTCAACGCACCTCCTCTTGGCATATCACTGACATGTGGGACAGAAGTGTGAGCAAACCGATGTCAATTGACGGCAAAGAGCCAAACCGCCGTTCCTTGAGAGAGACGAGGAGCGAGAACACACAGACGGGCTCGCACGGAGGCCAAGATATATTCGAGCATGGTTGGTTGTTCAATATAATTCATTACATGTTGGGATGCCGTTTTCCGCCCTTCTCCGGTATAAACGTGTACTTTATGAGAGATAAAAAATAAGAGTACAGATGCTCCACCATGCGGTTCTAGTAGTAGTACTACTTGTACTACTGCGCTTGGCTCTTCGCCTCTTCGTGAAGTCGAACAATGATGGTACTCCGCATGTTGGGTACTACAGTGTATGCCTCTGACAATCTGACACCAAATGGACTGATGCATGTCCACCGAGGGTAGGTTGCATTAGTCAAAAGGCGTAAGTGAGCTTCACCTTGTCCTGCAAGCTTCTCCTCGTTCTGCGAGTTGACGGGACACACCAAAAAGTAGTGCTAGTCCATACTCCCTCCTTTCCGGTTAATACGGCTTAATCTTTTTGCAGGTAAATGAGAGAGCTTTATTCATATATAAGCATTCTTAGGACGATCAGCCAAGACACTAGTCACTAGGAAGCGAGGTACGCCGCAAAAAAAGAAGTAGGAAGCGAGGTGTTTCATCAAGCCAGCTCTTGGCCACATTCAAAGTGCAGCAAGCACGGTTCGCATGAAGATGCGCCGCAAGGTTTGCTGACCTGTTTACATGCTGAATAACAAAAAAAGAGGAAATATTACCGAGCGCTACTATTTGTAATAGGATATGAGCCAGAATTAAGCGAGAATTGTGGCGAGTGTTCCATGCAATCAACTTCCATTATCACATGCGAGAACCCTCAAAGAGAACCAAATGTGTTGAAGATTGCTTTATCACATTTTAAAATTATAATAAGAGTGCAGACGCTCCTCCATCCGGTTCCTAGTACTAGTATAGTACGTACCTTTATAGACTATAGTAGTAGTACTAGTAAACTTTGCGCTTGGCTGTTCGCCTATTCAGGAAGTCGAACAATAATAGCACTAGTAGTATAGTGTATGCTTCTGGCAATCTGACACCGAATTAACTGTTGCACGTCCACCGCCTGAGCGAGGGAGAGCTTGCATTAGTCAAAAGTTTCTCCTTGTCCTGCGAGCCACCGCGCGCAAGCTTCTCCTGTCCTGCAACCTTCTCCTCGTTCGGCAAGTTGACGGGACACAACAAAGTAATGCTAGTCCATACTGCCTCCTCTCTGATTAATATGGCTTAATTTCAAACGAGATAAATACACTGTCTGTCACTGTATATTTGGAAAAATACGGTCAGTGGACTTCATAATACGCTCATTGCGCTCAATATATATATTTTCTCGTGTTTATACGGTCACTAGCTCACCCTGACTGAGTATGTGTGTGCATGCACGTGTAGGTTGAGCACTTGAGCGTGACCGTGTGAGTTCCGTCGTGTGCTCGGACAAGCATGCATTAGGGCGTCGCGCGCGTTTTTGCGTCCATGTGTACGTGTGACTGTTGCATACACGTAGGGGGAGTACGTGTAGGGGCCACTAAGGAGCAGTCAAATCACACAGTAAATTAGTCGGAAGAAGCAACCATCATTTCACTCTTGAATGACACGTACGCAATATAAAATGGTTGATATGGAGAGAAAAAGAAAACCTGTCGGAGTAAATGGCCACGGGTAGCCTAACCGACTCCCCCTGGCTCTTCGAAAAATTATCAGGCCGTTCAGGCCTTCAAGCATACAAAGCATAGGGCCGCCTTCCCCCAGCTGGCTATCCCCAGGGCCGACTCCCAGAAGGCGACCCAGCCTCAGAAACCTCCCCCAAGAAAGATGCAAGATAGCCGACTCCAGGGAGCCGGCCCCAAGAGGACCGACTCCCAGAAGCCGGCCATGAAGAAAGCCGGCCAAGACTGCACCTACTAAGACAGTACCCACGTAACGGCGATAGGATGGGGCGTGGCGCACTACAACCCACTACCCCCGAATCCCGGAACAGTCATGGCCACAGGGCGCCGTACGGGCCAGCCATCCCCCGTCCGGCGCGGCACTGTAGCCATGTTGGCCTCGATGTCACCCATGACAGGTGCCAGTACGGCCCGTGGGCGGCGGGCCCCTTTGCCAGAGAGACATCTGAAGACGGCCTGGCCTCCTCTAGTCGGCCAGGGATGTGGCCGGCTCCCAATAGCCGGCTACCTCCCTCCCTCGAAGCATGCGCCCCATTAAGGGGACAAGACGAGGTAAGGCTACAGTGAGAGCTCGCAAGGCAATGACACTGTAGCCACGCTCACCTTGACAAAGCCCTCGTCATCACAGGCGAGGCAACAGTAACCAGCCACCGACAAAGCCCCCAAGCAGTGGGGCCGGCCTGCCGGCCAAGAGGCCGGCAGGCCTCGGGACCCGCCAGTCGGCGGGCCCCAATGACCGGCGGAGAAGCCGGCAAGCATAGATACTGACGGCTGGGACCCGCGCCCAGCCAGATTACCATTGTACCCCTGGGGGGTAGGCCTATATAAACACCCCGGGACACCCATGCAAAGGGTTGATCTCATAGAATTCCACACACCACATAGAGAGAAAAGGAGAGCTAGCCTTGCCCTTCTTCTTCCTCTAGCCAAACAGCTCAAGGAGCACTTGTAGCTACTTGTATTGATCTAGTGATCATGCGGAGACCCCGCAGAGCAGGACTAGGGGTGTTAATTATCTCCACGGAGAGCCCCGAACATGGGTAAGATCCGCCGGCGTGCATGTCTTCGCCTCATCCTGTTTCCAGGCACCGGCGATGTTTTACTGGCTCCCACAATGATAAGCCACCCGTTGGCATATGTGGCACCTACCACCCGACATTTGGCGCCCACCATGGGGCCGGGTGCACTGTCGTTCGGAGACCTGTTCTGGACGGGAACCCTTTTTCTCCCCCGCGAGCACAGCCAGCCTGCTACGCCCAACGACGCTTGCCCCGACGCGCTGCAAGGCGTCGACGACGCCTGCACGGCAAGCTGCCTCGCCGATCTTCTTGACGAGACTCACATCTCCGACGAGCCCGCATCCGACGCAGGCACGGACTACCCCGAGAGCCGCCTCATCAGCCTCCTCGACCAGCTTCACGTCTCCAGCGAGCTTGATGTAGACTTGGAGTCGGTCGGCTCCACCGACCCGATGCTTGTCGTCTCCGACACGGCATCGTTCGACGCCTACCCCTCCGACGTGGTAGTCTTTGATGACCCTCTCCCTCGAGCTGACAGCGGCAGCAGCGCTGTCACTGAGGTGCTGGTCATCAGCCACGTCGCAGACTCGGGCGAGAACGCCCACGACGCCCTACAAGCGGCGATGCATGACTTGTCCGTCCCCATCCCGGCCGATGCCGACGCCGAGACCCTGGAGGCACGCCGCCTCGCCCTCATCGCGGAGGGCCAGAAGATAGCCTCCATGAGACGCCTCACCGAGGCCCACCAGCGTGAAGTCGACCGTGCCGCTTTTGGTACGCCGCCTCATGGCGGGCCGAGCCGAGTCGGCCTCTTCAAGAAGCGCGGCGCGGCCATCGCCAGCGTGCTGGGGGCGGACCGCCCCGTTTACGCCACACCGCTCGAAAATCTGCAAGCTGCTCAGGCGGCAGCAGAAGAGCTGAATGGGCTGGGGGCTGATGAGCTCCCCTACATGACAAGGCGCATCCAGCAGCTGATCGATGCGGCCGCAGAATGGCACGAAGACGGCGCCCGCGCTGAGAGCCCTCCCCCGCGCCGAGAGCACGCCGCAACATCCCGATCGCCGACTGCGAGCGGCGCCCGTGCAAGGAAGGACAAGGAACCGGCTACTAGCCGCAGCCGGACTCGAATCACCATCGAGCGCGACGCGGAAGGCCGCCCTCGAGCAGTGGATCGCCAAGGCGATCTGCCTCCCCCCACCCCGCCTCATGGGGAGAGATGTCTCACCCCGCCGCCTGTCACCCATCCGAATCTCGGTGGCTGACTAGGCCGCCGCGAGGGAGTCAGCGAGAACGACGCCCGCCACCGGATCGACCACCTAGCTCGATCCCTAGCGCTAGAAGAAGATGATGATGTCGGCCCGCCATGCTTTGGCCCCCGCATCTGCGACGAACCCTTCCCCAAAGGGTTCTCGCTCCCCAGAGACACGCCCAAGTACAACGGCTCTGTGAAGCTGGAAGATTGGCTCATCGACTACTCTACCGCCGTCAGCATTGCGAACGGCAATAGGCGCGTAGCCGTGAAGTGCGTCCCTCTCATGCTGCAAGGCACGGCACGCACCTGGCTCAACAGCCTCAAGGCCTACAGCGTCAACAACAGGCTGGACTTCATGGAAGTCTTCGTCCGCAACTTCACTAGCATGTACAAGCGGCCTCCCAAGCCCCGCCAGCTCTCCTTATGCGTCCAAGGGCCCAGCGAATCGACCCGCGACGACCTCACGCGGTGGGCCGAGCTCCGCAACTCCTGCGAGGGGGTGCACGAGGTGCAGGCCATCGAATACTTCACCGCCGGGTGCCGAGAGGGCACCCTCCTCAAGCACCGACTCCTCTGCGATGAGCCGGCTACCCTCGATGAGCTGCTGGTCATTGCAGACAAGTACGCCACAGCCGACTCCTCGATGAAGACTGAGCTCCAAGTGGACGCCTCTGGGAAGGTGCTCGCTCCGGCTCCTAAGACGCCGGCTGGCGACTCCAATCAGCGCCCCTACCAGAACGACCACAAGCGCAAGGCCCCTATGCCGCCTTCCACCAGTCGGCAGGTGGCCACAGTCGAAGACGAGCAGCCCGAAGAGCGGCCCGCTCCCAAGAAGAAGTGCGGCAGGCCGGCTTGGCAGCCGGCCTTCTCCTACGAGCAGACTCTCGATGCCCCCTGCAAGTTCCACAGCGGCGCGAAGCCGTCCAACCACACGACCCGAAAGTGCCACTGGCTTACCCGGATCTCCAAGGGCGAGGGGCTGGTGCCGCCTCCGCCTCCCGGCCCGCCGCATCCAGCCCCCCAGCAGCCGGCTGCCCGACCAGCAGTCGGAGCCATTCAAGATGAGTTCCCTGATGAGCACGCCGCCTACGTCGTCTTCACAAGCCAGGTTGAAGACAAGCGCAGCCGGTGCCGACAGCACCAAGAGGTCAACCCAGTCGCCTCCAGCAACCCCGAGTTCATGCATTGGTCCGAAAGGCCTATCAACTGGAGCCGGGCCGATCACCCAGAGGTGATGCCGTCCCCTGGCTCCTACGCATTGGTGTTGGATGTCACCCTCGCAACAGAGAGGCGGGCTGCCCGATTCTCCCGCGTTCTGATGGCGGAAGCAGTATCAACATACTGTACCGCGACACCATGGAGAAGTTGAACCTCAAGGTGAAGCAGCTCATGCCAAGCCGGACCATTTTCCATGGCATCATACCCGGCCTGTTCTGTTCCCCGATCGGCAAGATCAAGATGGATGTCCTCTTCGGAGACAAGGATCACTTTCGCCGAGAAGCAATCTGGTTCGAGGTAGTGGATCTGGAAAGCCCTTACCACACCTTGCTTGGCCGACCTGCTCTGGACAAGTTCATGGCTGTGCCCCACTACGCCTACCTGAAGATGAAGATGCCGAGCTCGAAGGGGATCATCACTGTAGCCGGCGACTATAAGAAGTCCATCGAGTGCGCTGCCGCCAGCAGCCGGCTGGCCGAGTCCCTCGTAGTGGCGGAAGAGAAGAAGATGCTGGAGCGAGTTGTGACCATGGCTGGAAAGCAGCCGGCCTTGTCCCCCAACCCCAAGGAATATGATGCGCAGGGCTCCTTCCAGCCGGCCAAGGAGACGAAGAAGATACCTCTGGACCCGGAGAACCCGGAGAGGTTTGCAGTCATTGGTGCAAACCTGGACAGTAAATAGGAAGGCGAGCTCGTCGACTTCCTCCGTGAGAATCGAGACATCTTTGCATGGTCCCCAAAGGACATGCTGGGTGTTCCGAAGGATTTCGCCGAGCACAAGTTACACGTCCGAGCGGACGCGAAGCCGGTCAAGCAGCCTCTCCGCCGACTGTCAGAAGAGAAGAGAAGAATCGCAGGAGAAGAGATAGCCCAGCTCCTTGTCGCCGGCTTTATTATGGAAGTGTTTTTCCCAGAGTGGCTTGCCAACCTAGTCTTGGTGTTGAAGAAGAACAACAAATGACGTATGTGTATAGACTACACTAGCCTCAATAAAGGCCTGCCCCAAAGATCCGTTTGCTTTGCCACAGATTGATAAAGTGATAGAATCCATAGCCGGATGCGAGCTGTTCAGTTTCTTGGATGCCTACTCAGGATACCACCAGATCAAGTTGGACCCAGCAGACCACCTGAAGACAGCCTTCATCACACCATTCGGAGCTTTCTGTTACCTGACTATGACATTCGGCTTAAGGAATGCCGGTGCCACTTTTCAGCGTTGCATGCAGAAATGCCTCCTCAAGCAACTCGGCAGAAATGCCCACGTCTACATAGACGATATTGTAGTGAAGACGGAGAAGCGCGGCACCCTGCTGGAAGACCTCAAAGAAACATTTGCCAACTTGCGCCGATTCCAGATCAAGCTCAACCCCGAGAAATGCGTGTTCGGAGTACCAGCCGGCCAGCTTCTAGGCTTTTTGGACTCCGAACGCAGCATTGAGTGCAACCCTGTGAAGATCAAGGCCATTGAGAGAATGGAGATTCCCACCAAGTTGTGAGACGTGCAGAAGTTCACTGGGTGCCTGGCCTCCCTAAACCGCTTTATCAGCCGGCTAGGAGAGAAGGCTCTCCCCCTGTACCGACTCATGAAGAAATCCACTCATTTCGAGTGGAATGACCAAGAAGACCAAGCCTTCCATGAGTTGAAGAAGATGCTGACCACCCACCTGTCCTGGCGGTGCCGACTGAGAAGGAGCCCATGCTCCTCTACATTGCCGCAACTAGCCGAGTGGTCAGTACAGTCATCGTGGTCCAGCGCCCAGAAGAAGGCCGAGCCCAGCTAGTCCAGAGGCCGGTATATTATCTAAGCGAAGTACTGTCCAGCTCAAAGCAAAACTACCCACACTACCAGAAGATGTGCTATGGAGTGTACTTCGCTGCCAAGAAGCTGAAGCCCTACTTTCAAGAGCATCCCATCATGGTCGTATGCACCGCCCCTCATGCCGAGATCATAGTCAGCCGGGATGCATCCGGCCGGGTGGCTAAATGGGCCATTGCGCTTGCACCTTACACAATCTTCTACCAGCCCCGCGCCGCCATCAAGTCCCAAGCATTAGCCGACTTCCTCGTCGACTGGGCCGAGACCCAATACCTACCACCGGCTCCCGACTCTACTCATTGGCGGATGCACTTCGATGGGTCCAAGATGCGCACCGGCTTGGGAGCCGGCATCGTCCTCACCTCTCCCAAAGGCGACAAGCTCAGATACACGCTGCAAATCCACTTTGCCGCCTCCAACAACGTGGCTGAATACGAGGCGCTCATACACGGGCTCCGGCTAGCCAAAGACCTTGGCATACGCCAGATCCTGTGTTATGGCGACACGGACTTGGTGGTCTAGCAGTCATCTGGCGACTGGGACGCCAAGGATGCAAACATGGCGAGCTATCGATTCCTCGTCCAGCAAATCAGTGGGTACTTCGAAGGGTGCGAGTTCCTTCACGTGCCACGGGCCGACAACGACCAGGCAGACGCCCTGGCACGGATCGGCTCCACCCGACAGGCTATACCAACCGGTGTCTCTCTCCAGCGCCTCCTCAAACCATCTATCAAGCCGTCTCCAGAGTCGGACTCTATCTTCGTACCACCCGCCCCCGATGCAGCCGGATCCGACTGGAGGAACCCAGCAGGCGGATCGGGGACTTCGACAAGCGGCCCAGGGACGGCCGTAGTCGCACCCGGCTCGGGGACTTCAGAGCCCGGCCTTGGGACTGCAGCAGTCGGCCCGGCGACTGCAGCGACACAAGAAGCGATGGCCGACTCCAACTCTCCAACACCCAACCCACCCATCCGAGTCACAGTGGCCGTACTAACAGTAGAAGAAGTCACATCTCCATCATGGGCCCAGCCCATCATCAACTTCCTAGTCAACAGAGAGCTGCCGACTGATGAGATCTCGGCAAGACTAGTGCAACGCCGAGCCGAAGCATATGCAATAATAAACAGAGAACTTGTCAAGCGTAGCGTCACTGGGGTCTTCCAGCGCTGCGTCGAGCCAGAAAAGGGTGTAGCAATCCTCAAGGATATCCACCAAGGCGAATGCGGCCACCATGCAGCCTCAAGATCACTTGTGGCCAAAGCCTTTCGCCACGGTTTCTTCTGGCCGACTGCCTTGGAAGATGCCAAAGAAATAGTCAAATGCTGCAAAGGATGCCAAGTCTTCAGTTCCAAACAACACCTGCCGGCTTCCGCACTCAAGACCATCCCCTCACCTGGCCCTTTGCCGTTTGGGGGCTGGACATGGTGGGCCCATTCAAGACAGCCCGCGGCGGCTTGACACATCTGCTTGTCGCCGTGGACAAATTTACCAAGTGGATCGAAGCGAAGCCGATCAAGAAGCTGAACGGGCCGACGGCCGTGACATTTATTGCCGACATCACTACTCGGTATGGCGTGCCGCACAGCATCATCACCGACAATGGCACAAACTTTGCCAAAGGAGCACTGGCACGTTTTTGTGCGACACAAGGCATCCGACTGGACTTAGCGTCCGTTGCCCACCCGCAGTCAAACGACCAGGTCGAGCGAGCAAACGGCCTCATCCTCTCCGGCATCAAGCCCCGCCTGGTCGTACCACTGGAGCGCTCGGCCGGCTGCTGGCTCGACGAGCTGCCGGCTGTCCTCTGGAGTCTGCGTACTACCCCAAACAAGTCAACCGGCTTCACTCCGTTCTTCCTTGTATATGGTGCCGAGGCCGTCATCCCAACTGACATCGAGTTCGACTCGCCTCGGGTCACCATGTACACGGAAGCGGAGGCCAAGGAAGCGCGAGAAGACGGCGTCGACCTGCTAGAAGAAGGCCGGCTGTTAGCACTCAGCCGGTCCTCCATCTACCAGCAGGGTTTGCGCCGTTACCACAACCGGAAGGTCAAGCCAAGATCCTTCCAAGAGGGTGACCTTGTGCTTCGGCTGATCCAGCGAACAGCCGGCCAGCACAAGCTCTCGGCCCCTTGGGAAGGCCCTTTCGTCATCAGCAAGGCACTAGGCAATGACTCCTACTACTTGATCGACGCACAAAAACCAAGAGCACGCAAGAGGGATGATTCCGGCAAGGAGTCAGAGCGACCGTGGAACACAAACCTCCTGAGAAGATTTTATAGTTGAAAGCAGTATGTATCATGCTAGCGTTCTTTTTTAAATATGAGACAAACGGGCCCCCCCGAGGCACACACGGGTACTGCCCTCCTTTATTTATGAATGACGAGTGTCATACTCATGAATGTATTATTACATTTGGTTTTTTGTCCGGCACCGAGTTCGACTAGTCGGCCCGGGGACTTGCCGCCTTAAGTTATATTAAAAGTTCTACCTGAAGTCAGACAAGTAGTGTGCCGGCACCCGAGCAATCTCTTGTCAAAAGTCGCAGCTCGAAGAACCGACTGTCCGACTGGCAAGAGCCAAAGGCCGAAAGGATGCCCACACGAAAAACGGCTAAGGACCAACGAACTTATATAACGCAAAGACGGCCTCCAACCATGGCCGGCTGGCCGGCCTCCCAATCACTGTGCTATAATCCAACAAAGCTAGAGTACTTGCCCTCCCAAGCACTTCCCCAGCCACAGATTGCACAGCAGCTGTCCGGCTGGGAAGGCGGCAACCAAGGGAGGGCGGCAAAGGAAACAGTCGAAGGATGAAAAGAAAACAACAAGGGAAAGCCAAACGCATGCATAATTATATTTACACATAAGGCCCCCAACAGGCCGGCAGTCAATATAGTTCGAATACACCCCCAGTGGGTGGAATTGTGCAAACTTAACAAAATACTGTTCCAAGAATGGTGAAACAGGAAAGTAGAGGCAGCAGACTAGACTAAGGGCGCAGCAGGGGAGCTGGGCTGGTCGGTGGAGACGGCGCCACCGGCTGGAGGAGTGGCCGGCTGGCGGGTCTCGGCTTGATCATCGCCGGCTGCAGGCGGTGCACCCGCGCGTGCCTTGTTGCTGGAGGCACGGTCAAGCTGAGGCTGACCGGGCACTCCACCATCTGCGCGGCGTCTTCACCCTCCTCCTCCTCCTCCTCCTCCTCGCTCTCGTCGCTGGAGTCGATCTCCTCCGCCGAGTCCTCGCCGTCTGCCGGGTTCAGCCCGAACCACTCCTCCGGCTGGGCAATGCCGTTGTCGTCCACCTCAGGAGCGAAGGCGCTGGTGTCGGTGTAGTCGGCAATCGCCGAAGCCCGCTGAATGATAGCCGGCCGCGCCGGCTCCAGCTCCGTGTCAGCCTCCTGCCGCGAGGTGGCCAGATGGTCCAGACTCAGCTCGGGATACCAGGCCTTGGCGAACTCCAGCGCCCGCCTGGCGCCGGACCGAGCCACAGAAGCCTTCCAGGCCTCCAAGCGGCCGACCGCCACCTCCAGCCAGTCGGCAGTCCGACTGGGGGTGCGGGGAATCACCTCACCAGGCCAGAGAGCAGCCAACACCTGCGCCCCAACACATTGAAGCCGGCGGAGCATGCGGTGAGTCGGCCGGAGGCGGGCCTGAATCGCCAAGAGCTGCTCCTCCAGCGGCCGGCGAGCGTTCAGCGCGATTTCGGTGCCAGCCTGCCTTCGTGCCTCGCGGTGGGCCTCGACAACCTGGTTGGCGGCGGTAGAGTAGCCAGGAAAGTACTCTGCACTAGAAAGAAAGAGAAAGAAGAGAAGAACATCAAGTCAGAAAATGAGCCAAACGGCAAGCGGCAAGCAAGGACGAAGAAGAAGGCGGCCTACCGTCAACCAAGTCTTCGATCTGGACATAGCCGTTGATCAGCGTCTGCTTCGCTTCGGCCCAGCTGGCCGCCTCTGTCTCATACTCGGCTTGGAGGGCGGCCTCGTTGTCCTGCACCGCCTTCAGGGCCGCCTTGTGGCTCTTCTCCTGGTCGGCCAACCTCTTGGCCAGGCAGTCACGCTCCTGTGCCAAGGCGTCAAACTCGGCCTCCTTAGCACGGAGGGCGGCCTGAGCCCCGCCCAGCTGCTCCCTCAGACTGGCGTTGGCCGCTGCAGGGATGGCAGAAAAGAAAGAAGCAATAAGGAGGAAGTCGTCAAGGAAGATCCGACCCGACTGCTCAGCAGTCGGCCCGAATCTCGGGGACTACACCTAGTGGGTGCGCTGACGCGCCCCCACGTGAGATAAAAGATGAAGCACTTACCCTGGCTCTCAGATAGGTCTCCATTCTTCTGGGTCAGCTCCCGAGCCTGGGAGTTGAAGTGAGCCGTGCGGAGGTTGTGGTAGTCCGGCAAGACTGGCAGAGGAGCGAATGAGAACAAGATAGCAAAACAAAGCCCGCTAAGAAGTTCCAAGCCGCCTGCTCAGCAGCCGACTCGGAACTCGGGGACTACACCCAGTGGGTGCGCTGACGCGCCCCCACGGAAGAAACCAAGATCAAAAAAGCAAAAAATAGGAAGACTAACCCGAATGGTCGCCCGCGTCGCAAGGAACTCGTCATTGTATTTCCTCAGCGCCGTAGCCTGGGACTGAAGCCGGTTCCAGACGTCCTACGCTGCCACGTTCACCATAGCTGTCCCTCCACCCGGCGTCCACCCCGAGCTGGCGCTGGCCGCATCCACGTCTTGGGCCGATGATCTGAGGCCCGCGGCTTTCTGCGGGTCCGATGCGGCCTTCCCCGTGCGTTGGCACGATGGCGACCGGACCACCAGGTCCGTCCTCGCAGCCGGCTCGCCCCCAGTCGATTGCGCAGGCGGCACGTTAGGCCGGCCGCCTTGAGCCGCCCCAGTCGGCGGGGCTGGTGCCGCCTCCCTCTCCTGGACGACGATGTCATCCTCCCTCTCCAATCCCGGTTGGTCGCCGCCGGCTTCCTCTGGCGGGGGCTCTGGGGCCTCAGGCGCCGCGACGCGCAGAGGGGTGACGAGCAAGGCCCCCTCCGCTGTTGCCGCGGCCACAGCCTCCGCTTCCGCCGTAGCCGCTGCGTCGGCGCGCGCCTTCGCCGCCTCCTCCTCCTGTGCCGCCTTGGCGGCAGCCGCCCTCAACTCCTGCGCCTCCCGCTCCTCCCGCGCCTCCCGCGCGTTTTGCTCCGTCGCCGCCTGAAGCTCGGCGCGGGGGTCCACGCGGTGGGTTCTCCTGGATCCTCCCGGCGATCCAACGACGGAGGCGGCAGCAACCCACTCGAGCGAAAGCGGAGCCCTGATTTTTTTTGAGAAAAGGGCAAGGATTCAGAAATCACCAAGAAAAGAAGAAAGAATGTACAAAGGAATATACACTTACGCCGACACCATCTGCGGCTGCTTCACGACCTTGCGGAAGGGGGCCGCCTTCGCGGCCGCCTCATCCCGCCTGGTCGCCGCCGCCCCACCCTTGGGCTTCTTCGGCCGGCTCCCGAACAAGCCCGACGCGGCACGACGCTTCTGCCCGCCGCCCCGAGTAGGCGGCACGGCGGAGGAACCCGCGCCGTGGCCAGACGCCGGCTGGGGGCGTGGGATGACTTCCGCCTCGTCGTCATCCGGCTAGTCGTCGAAACTGGCTCCAAGCCCGGAGCCGCCGGCTTCGCCGCCACCCGCCTCGGTGTTGTCTTCCATGGCGGCCGCCCCCAGGTCATGGTCCTCCAGGTCCTGCTCTGCTGGGTCGGGGAGGAATCGGCGCTCCGCCTCCGACCCGGCTGCAGGTCGAAGGAGAGGACTTTGCCAAGGCGTGCCGACTGGTCAGAGACGACCAGAAGGAATTCGGCAACAAAACTAAGAAAAGAAAAGGAAAAAGGAAACATACCGTGGGTGGAGGATGTGCACGGGAATCTGGATCCTTGCCAAACCGCCACTCTGCGGAGAGCTTGCAGTCGCAAGGTAATTCACCATGTGGGCCAGCTCGTCGTGCGGCATGTCCTTGGTGCACATCCGACTCGGAACGAGCTGGTCGCTCATCTGACAGATCAGGTTAGGGGGGCTCTGAAGCGGAAGCACCCGGCACGCGACGAAGGCGGCCAGCAAGTCGGACCTAGTCAGGCCCTCCGACTGGATCATCACCCGTAGTCAGGCGACGGCCGCGGCTCCAGCTGGCGTCAGCGTCGCGGCCCGATAGGACCAGTGGGGCCGCCTCCCAGCCGGCGGGCCGGTTACGTAAGCCCGCAAGTTGACGTAGTCGCTTTGTGGGGCGACGTTCTTCACGTAGAAATATGACTTCTGCCAGCGCTTCACCGACTGGATTAACGTGATGACGGGGAAGGGGTTGTCGGTAGCCGGCCTCCGCATCGCGATGAAGGCGCCGCTCTGGGCCGGCACGCCCTGCATGCGGGTGCCCAACTTAGATTGGAAGAACTCCCCCAGAGCTAGAGGGTGGGGAGAACGCCAAGGAAACCTTCGCACAAGGTGACGAAGGCGGACAGCAGCACCACCGTGTTCGGGGTGAGGTGGTGCGGCTGGAGTTGATAGAATTCGAGGAAGGAGCGGAAGAAAGCGCTCGCCGGCAAGCTGATGCCGCGCAGGAAATGCGAGCGGAAGACTACCCGCTCGCCTTCCTCCAGCTCTGGCGTGATCTCCTTCGCAGGCGTGAGGCGGACCCACACCTGGTCCGCGCTGGGCAACCGCCGCGTCTTGCGGAGGAACTCGATGTGGTCCATGTGGATGTTGGAGCCGTCCCAGTCCCCGCCGTACTGCATGGTGGCGTGATGCTAGCGAGGAAGAGTGTGGCGGCGGAGAAAGCACAGCCCTGCGGCGGTAGAGCTGTGGGGCGGAGTGAAGAATGGTGGGACGGCGCGGCGGCGAGGCGCTGCTGCAAGGGAAAGCAGAAGGAAGAAGATGGCGGAGAGGAGAGGAGCGTGCGAGCGTTTGCCGCTTCCCCCTCCTCCCCCTACTTATAGCCTCGTGCGGCGAAGCCGAGGAGGCGAGGCATGGGGAGGAACGTGGGATTAACTGCGCCCGCTCCCCCACGTCCCGCGATTATTGCGCCTTAACGGCGTGCGGAAACCGCCGCCGGAAGACGTGCGGACAGCTTTGGGCCGCAAAGAATCCGCGTCTGGGCCTAGGCGTAGGAGTGGTGGGCCCTCGGCCTGCGGCGACGTCTTGTCGCGCGCGTGGGTTGGCAGGCTCTTTTCAGCCAAGGAACGCCACGTGGTTCACAGGCGGCGAGCGGCTGGCCCGCTGCCCGGCGCATGCGCCAACAGACTCCTGCCTTCCGACTTTAAAAATTTTGCCAAGACGGTGCGCCCAACCGAAGCCGGCTCCCAGCTGCTGGCTCATCAAGATAAGAAGCTAACCGAGCTTCTCGACCTCCTCTCAGCCTCAAAGCCCAACCAGCTTCGGGGACTACTGTCGGAGTAAATGGCCACGGGTAGCCTAACCGACTCCCCCTAGCTCTTCGAAAAATTATCAGGCCGTTCAGGCCTTCAAGCATACAAAGCATAGGGCCGCCTTCCCCCGGCCGGCTATCCCCAGGGCCGACTCCCAGAAGGCGACCCAGCCTCAGAAACCTCCCCCAAGAAAGATACGAGATAGCCGACTCCAGGGAGCCGGCCCCAAGAGGACCGACTCCCAGAAGCCGGCCATGAAGAAAGCCGACTCCCAGAAGCCGGCCATGAAGAAAGCCGGCCAAGACTGCACCTACTAAGACAGTACCCACGTAACGGCGATAGGATGGGGCGTGGCCGCAGTACAGCCCACTACCCCCGAATCCCGAAACAGGCATGGCCACAGGGCGCCGTACGGGCCAGCCATCCCCCGTCTGGCGCGGCACTGTAGCCATGTTGGCCTCGATGTCACCCATGACAGGTGCCAGTACGGCCCGTGGGCGGCGGGCCCCTTTGCCAGAGAGACATCTGAAGACGGCCTGGCCTCCTCTAGTCGGCCAGGGATGTGGCCGGCTCCCAATAGCCAGCTACCTCCCTCCCTCGAAGCATGCGCCCCATTAAGGGGACAAGACGAGGTAAGGCTACAGTGAGAGCTCGCAAGGCGGTGACACTGTAGCCACGCTTACCTCGACAAAGCCCTCGTAATCAGAGGCGAGGCAACAGTAACCAGCCGCCGACAAAGCCCCCAAGCAGTGGAGCCGGCCTACTGGCCAAGAGGCCGGCAGCCGGCGGGACCCACCAGTCGGCGGGCCCCAATGACCGGCGGAGAAGCCGGCGAGCATAGACACTGACGGCTGGGCCCGTGCCCAGCCGGATTACCATTGTACCCCTGGGGGTAGGCGTATATAAACCTCCCGGGACACCCATGCAAAGGGTTGATCTCATAGAATTCCACACACCACATAGAGAGAAAAGGAGAGCTAGCCTTGCCCTTTTTCTTCCTCTAGCCAAACAGATCTAGGAGCACTTGTAGCTACTTGTATTGATCTAGTGATCATGCGGAGACCCCACAGAGCAGGACTAGGGGTGTTATCTCCACGGAGAGCCCCGAACCTGGGTAAGATCCGCCGGCGTGCATGTCTTCGCCTCATCCCGTTTCCAGGCACCGGCGATGTTTTACTGGCTCCCACAATGATAAGCCACCCGCTGGCATATGTCGCACCTACCACCCGACAAAACCACTATATATACACTAGCAGGAGCCTAAGCTACAAGCCTGCTTGCTTAGGTTTCTCTCTTCACAAGCATAGAACGACGGGCCTGATCCCGCAGCTGGGGGAAGGGAACAATGTTCTGCGTAGACGCGGTCGACATCGGCGAGGGCGAAAACCCACAGTCGGTGCGTCCCAATCGGGGGTCACCGCGGTATGGGCCGATGCCGTGTCCCAACCGCCCTTCTAGCTACAGCCCGACGTCCCAGGTAGTCCATCTTCCTTTTGGAGCCGGCTTGCTCCACTGCCGTAGCTCCATCTCCATGTCGATCTTTCTCTACTTCTACCGGCTTCTACTTGTGATGATTTTATGTCTCATGAACTAGTGTCAGTACTATTATTCTAATCACATTTCTTCAATATCTTTGCCATCAGGGATGCTCAGGTCGATTTTAGTGGAACTGCACAAAAGCATCGTATGATCCGAGGGTGCCAGCCGTCTTTCCTTCGACAGGTTCTACCTGGCCAGGAAATTAAATCATGTTTAGGGTTTAGGGTTTAAGTCGTAGTGACCCCATCAGTAGTTTTTCTTTCGTACACGCTCTCACAACTTTTTTCTTTAGTTGTGAAGTAAATATTGGCTATGATCTGTGAATCATTGAGATGCATCAGCATGCGTGTTAGTTTTCCTTTGGATTTGATGGAATGTTGTAACGGGGCAACCTTGGAATAGGAATGAAAATGGAGGGGAAAGTTTCCGTTTTTCCGGAGAAAAAATGGAAACGGAGAGAAACCAAAGTTTCGTTTCGTTGGATCGCGCCATCGAGCAAAACCAACGTTTAAATCACATCTGTCGTGTTCATGTCTCACCCTCCTCCACGGCTCGACCCCACACGGTCGCTCAGCATGCCACTCACCGCAAACCGAGTATACGATTACTTTCCCGCCTGCTTGTCGATGGATCGCGCCATGGAGTACTAGCACTACTGGAAGAGATTGACGAGTTGGGGGAGGACAGCTAGCTGTAGCACGGACTCCCAAGAACTTTTTACATGCATGTTGTAGCCGACTATTGCGACCTTTGAACACGGAGCAGCCGCGTGCACCAGGAAGCGGTGCGGGCGACGCTCTCTCGGCCGGCGCGCCGCTTCAATGCCGGCGCCAGTGAGAGGTCGCGTCCGCTCTGGCCGGGCATGAATGCGGCACTGACCGTTTCGGGCGGGAAGCACGCGCGGGTGATGAAGAGGGTTCGGGTTGGTCAGGACCGGCCGTAGCAGCGGTCCGGACGTGCGCAAACAAGAGATGTTGTACGTTAATATTGTTGCGTATATAATTAACAACGTAAATAATGTGCCAGTTGGACAAATATGATTGGAGATGGAGATGGAAATGGAATTTTACGTAAACACGGATATGCATGTCCATGTCTCTGTGTGTGCGCGATGACTCTCGCGACCTGGAAGCGGTGGCGTGTTTTTGATCGAGTTTTCTTTCTTGGTACGTTAGAAAATCAGTTTGTCTAATTCACATCTAGATGTTATTTAAGGATATCACATCTAAGCTCCCACAAGTATATAATGTAGCAACAAGAAACAAAAAAACTAGGAAAAAAATAGACCACAAACAGAGTGGACATCAACTTAGATGTGACATAACTATGTCACATCTAGATGTGTCCTAGACAGACCTTTAAAAAATTGTCCGCCAGTTTTCGTTTCTTTTTTCCGGGAACACGCGTATTCTATTTAAAACCACTGCTATGGAGAGATTTTTTTACTCCATTATAGCCTCTTGTTTGATAGAGTTTCTCGCGTCTCGCTGTCTCACCCTCTCCATATATGTTACACGCTGGAGGCTCAGCGTTCATTTGCTAGGGTTTGCTATATTCACAGTCTCCCACCCTCTCTTCACCAGATCTAAACAAGACTGCATTGGCCTCTTGTCTCTCTCTCCCCCCTCACAGCTGGTGAAGGAGGCGTCCGTATCCCGTCGCACCGGGACGGGGAGGAGGTGCAGCGTTCACTCTATCGCCTTCGGCGAGGGAGGCAATCCACTGCCGGCTGCACTGTTCTCTTTCACCCAGCGCCTGTGCGGGAGGGCCACCGACCCCTTCTTCCTCGCTGTCGTACGTGGGCAGATCCGGCCTCCCGCCGCACGCCTTGCCACATCCCGACGACCCTAAGGTATAAGTTTCTTTGAAACCGTCGTTGCTCTAGCAGCATGTGGATCTTTTTCGATCTGTAGTCGAATCTAGGTCTTGGTTCAAAGAGGAAAGAAGGGTGCGGTGGGCTGGAGCAAGAATCAAGGGCGTGGTTCAATGAGGAAAGGAGGGGCGGAAAATAGTATAGACTGGCTATCCAGCCGCTTTGTAGGTCGAAAAGGGAAAAGGGGGGTAACCCAGTACACACATCTGTAAGGAACCGATCTCTTTATTGAAAAGGGAAAGAAACTGGGAGGTCGGGTAGTTTGTGCAGGACTAGATTTGATGCCCTCACATAGGAAGAAGGTTCAAAGAGAACAAATATGGGACCAGCGCATATATGCTGCTTGGCTACATACTCTGCATCACCCATTTATACGTGTGGACGCACATGGTGCTGGCATGTCCCATACAGCTATTTTGTTGTTGTTAATCTAAGAATGTCGCCGGAAAATTGAAGCAATGCCACTGTTAAAAGTAAATTACATTTTTTAATGAATGTTGTTTCAAGAGAATGTCTCTGTTAATATGAATCAATGCAACCGTTTTAGAAATGCTACTGTCCTACTTTGTTTTCCATCCAAGATAAGTTAGATGCTTCTTTCTGTCACCGTTTGTTTCATCCTCCTTTATCGGCAAGTAATTGTTTCCTTTTTTGCCTCTGTTAAAACAGGGCTATCGATTCAACTTGTTGCTATTGCGACATTTTGCTTCGCTACTCGAAACAGTTATGTTTTAAGAGTGTTTTGTGCAGTTCAACTTGAATGTCACACCGGTGACTTTGCTTAATTTTGGTGGAACTGCACAAAAGGAGATCGAGATTTGTTTCCAGTCTTCGTGGCAAGTTGTTTCAAATCTTGGTCTCAACCACATGATGTGCAGTGTGCTTTGAGATGTTGTGCTACTTGTTTTGCTACTGTTTTAAATAAATGTTGAATTGAAGCTATTGTATTGCTGTCTTTTCCCATTAAGTAGTGAACAAAAATGGGACCAACCCAGACATGATGCTTGTTGCTTTGTTACAATAAATTCAGCATCACCCCCTTTATAAGCCAGTAATTGCTGCCACTCTCAGAATTAACTACTAATCTTATTTAAAAACTGCAACACTTGTTAGGGATTGGCGGGATTACCATTTTTGTGGCTGCATGTTTCATCCTCCTTTATTAGCCAGTAATTGATTCCTTTTTTGCCTCTGTTTAAATAGGGATATCTATTCAACTTGTTGCTATTGCGACATTTTGCTTCGCTACGCGAAACACTTTGCTTGATTTCAGTGCAACTGCACAAAACGAGATTGGATTTGCTATTCGTGTAGGCAGATTCGTATTTTATCTTGTCCGTCTCATGAAAGGTCAGTACAGGCCTTCATCCACATGATTGTGCAGTGTGCTTTGAGATGTTGTGCTACTTGTATTGGTACTGTTTAAATAAATTTTGAATTGAAGCTATTGTATTGCTGTCTTTTCCCATTAAGTAGTGAACAAAAATGGGACCAACCCAGTCATGATGCTTGTTGCTTTGTTACAACAAACTCTGCATCACCCCCTTTATAAGTAGATGGAAGCACATACTGTTGTTGTGCCCACTCTCCCCTGGAACTGTTTATGCTTTTCGTTAATCTAATGCCGCTCGTAAAATTAAGCAATGCCACTCTCAGAATTAATTAACTACTGCATCTTAGTTCAAAACTGCAACACTTGTTAGGAATGGTACTATCCTGCTTTGTAGTTCTTTCTACATGTTTAACCAAGGTATTGTTAAGATAATGTCTCTGTTAAAATGAATCAGTTGCATTGTTTTAGGAATGGTACTTTTCTGCTTTGTCGTTCTTTATACATGTTGAAACAAGGCATTGTTAAGATAATGTCTTAGTCAATATGAATGAATCACACTGATGGAGAATTGCTACTCGCCTGCTTTGTTTCCCATTAAGATAAAGTAGATCAGTAGATGCTTTTCTTCTGGGAGTACAAGTCATCAACCGTTATTTCTCAGTAATTGTTTCCCTTATACCTATTGTTGCTTACAGGGATATCAAAATTAAAGCTCGGTTTTATTCCGACTTCAATTTTAGTTGAACTGCACAAAAGGAGCCAATGTGTCCAAGGCAAACTGATGCATTACTGGGTCCAGTTGGTCGTTCCACTTTGTAGAAAGAAGCAGTCACTGTTTGCGCTACATTACAGAAGGAATGACCGAGAAGTTTTACAGAGTATTATTAGACACCGGTGACATGACTAGTCTGCAGAGACCATTGGCAATTTAACAACACGTGGAGTGCCCAAACAAGTACAAGAAGCTACGACAGGACTCCACGATCATAGGCATTACATATTTTGAATGGGAAAAGCTTGTCAAAGTTTAATCATTGATGTTAGCAAGAAGATGTTAGTTTAATATGTTGGAATTGGAAAACCTTGTCAAAATTTGCTCATTGATGTTAGCCAGAAGACATGCATTTGATATTTTTGAGTGGGACGCCCTTGCTGTGAGCAGCGTCGAGTGTTTTTTCCTATTCATGTGTTCGGTTTAGAAGTAAATAGTTACTCTGCTGAGATATTCCTGTGTTAAGAGTTTGTTCTGAATATTGTCTATGTAATGCCAGGCCTTGTGTTTGATTGCAAAGTTGAGCTTGGAATGTTGTGGCATGCGGCATCATGAGCTGTTCACCGTGCCTCCTGAGAATAATGCTTCGTATTGTTTTGCATGTCGATCTAATGCCAGTGATTTGCTTGTTAAGAAGATCATCCTCTTCTGTTGTTTCCGTGCTTAAGAAGTTCATCGTCTGATGTTTCATTCATAGCCTATACGACAAGTCGGGTAGGTTAGACGTGAAACCATATGATCTTCCGACCAACTCATGATATTAGGCCGTGATTGGATCATCATTTTCCAACCAAAAACGCTTGTAAAATTTACGCTTGTAAATTAAAGCAGATGGTCTCGGGCGAAGGCGCTTGGTTGGTCGATTTCGACCAGTAAAATATCAGAAGTACTTCACACACGATAAAAACGTTGAACGACACTCGGACGATTGCTAATCCAGCCGTTAGCTGCTATTTCAGCCTTGCCCATGGATGGCATGATACGCACGTCGTGCATGTATCGTCTGGTAATGTCCTCCATATAGCAGTGCTCGTAAAATATACACTGGCCTCTCAGATTACACGCGTAACCTGCCGGTTTTACTTACAGACCTCGGGCCCTCGGTTTCATTACGCCTGTATTTTACACGTTGTTTCCGATGATGAGTAAATTAAACTTGTATGTTAATACAGGTTTGAAATAAACCAGAGCTCCCAAGCGCGGCCTTACCGTTTCATGCCGTCTTAGTTTCTCGAAGGTGCTCATAGGTGTCCGATGATCCTGGCTTCCTGAATGAGCAGCGGGCGCTGTATCAGACCATCCGTAGGGCCCGCGAGGCCCTCTCCGTTGTCCTTCGAGATGTTGCGCTCACCGTGGCGCCGAGCATTGTTAACATCGTCAACGAACATGAGGATTCAAGAGATGACTTTATTTTGACTGGATGACACTAGGGACCCACTAGGGCCATAGCCGTACGTACGCAAGTGCCTCCTTATTATGTACAACTATATTTTTTTTGCTTTCTCCTGGTTTCCTGACATCACGGTCCCACACCATTGTCAACCTATGTAGTCAATATAAACGAGAGAATTGCACAACGTGCGGCCGACAGCTAGGACCAAGCAGCTCGAGCAGTATTTGTGTTTTTGAGGCGTGAGCACTGCAGAGTTTTTCTTGGCGATGATTTCGTTGTTGTTCAGAGGAGAGCAGGGTATTAACTGGGCGGGCTGTGGCCCGTCTAGCCCAGGCCAGATATCCAGCCCAGATACTAATTTTTTCAAGATGAAAATGGCTAGCCTAGCTATACATCTTTTTGAGGAATTCCCAGGCAAGGTCAACTTGTTATTCTCCGCCCCGCTGGGCGGCAAATCTTTCCTAGGAGGGATGCATTAGGCTTAACAGGAAAATGGGCTTTAAAAGATAATAAATGGGATGTAATTATAAAAACTGGGCAGTAATTATAAAAAAATGCACCAAACACGAAATTAGTTTATAAAATATTATTTATGGATTTTGAAAATCTTAAATTTTCATTGTTGCGCGCGCAATGTTTCGCTGGATTTTTACGTAATACAAATTTATATTTAATCTGACTAGAAATTTCAGGATAAAAATATTTCAGATCCCATCAAAATGTGGGAAATTTTATTGAATTCTGTCTTCAACGGTTGGTTGAAATTATTAATTGTTGTCCTAGCTAGAAAATGGGTTGTACTTTTAACAAACTGTAAATGGGCTGTTGTAAATTCCATTAGAATTCAAAAATGGGCTGTACATTCTTACAAAACGCAAATGGGCTATAAGTTCTCTGTCACACACTTGTGGGCCTACTAAGTGACGCGTCCCCTAAAAAAATAAGTTGACGCGTATGCAAGGCTTTGTCAACTTATTATAGTCAATACACGGTTCTAGCAGCAGTGGCCGTTGGATGTCTATCCAACGGATGTCGTGCTTCTTCTTCAATCTCGGATATTCTTAGCTTCGGCCGCCCAAAAAATGATTCCTCCCCCTGACATCTGGGGCGCACCATTTCGGAGGCTGGCCTGTGGGCCTACTAAGTTGGAGCGTACCAAGGGCTTTCTCAACTTAGTCAATATAAACGATTATAGCTTCAGTGACCGTACGATGTCCATCCAACGGCCGTAGTGCTTCTTCAACCTCTGGTCTTCTTGGTCCAGCCGCCCAAAGCAGCGCCGGTCATGCCGCCTACTCCTGCCTCCCGTGGCCGGCTGTGCTGCCGCGGAGGCCTCACCGCCCCCATACTACTCCCACCGCTGGCCAGGCCATCCCTCCACTCACCCACACCCCCTGTTATTATGCGGCGATGGCAGCCTCACACCGCAGCCGAACCAGTGAACCCTCGTACTCCTCTCCGTGCGGGCTTCCACTGCTGCGTCTTCCCCGGCTCTGCGTCGGACCCTTCCTAGGCCTCGCCGTCGTCCACCGCCCTGGTGCTCTCGGCGCGGTGTGGTCAACGTGGTCAATGACCGACTTCCATCGGAAGAGTACTGTACGTGGAGAGGCTGACAGCTGGGTCCACGGCGGCCGCAAGGAAGTGCCTCCTTATTACGCGCAAAATAATTATTCCTCCACCTCACAGCGGGGACCCACAGGACGGGCCACCTTATTTCGCGAAAAAAACGTTTCCCCCCTGACTGCTGGGACCCACCGGACGGGCCACCGTATTTCATGATAAAAACGTTTCCCCGCTATCAGCTCGGACCCACCGGAAGTGCCTCCTTATTACGCACAAAAAATGAATACTCCCCCTGCTAGCTGGGACCCACCTTGGTGGGAGGCTGACTTGTGGGCCTACTAAGTTGACGGGGACGGAGGGCTTTGTCAACTTAGTCAATATGAACCATTCTAGCTCCAGTGACCGTACGATGTCCATCCAGCGGCCGTAGTGCTTCTTCAACCTCTGGTCTTCTTGCTCCAGCCGCCCAAAGCAGCGCCGGTCGTGCCGCCTGCTCCTGCCTCTCGTGGCCAGCTGTGCTACCGCGGAGGCCTCACCGCCCCCTACTATTCCCACCGCTGTCCAGGCCCTGCGGCGACAGCAGCCTCACACCGCAGCCGAATGAGTGAACCCTCATACTCCTCTCCGCGTGGGCATCCACTGCCGCGTCTTCACCGGCTCCGCATCGTCCCCTTCCTAGGCCTCGCCGTCGTCCACCGCCTTGGTGCTCTCGGCGCGGCGTGGTCAACGTGGTCAAGGAACGACTTCCATCGGACGTGGACTGTACGTGGAGAGGCAGACAGCTGGGTCCACGGCGGCAGCAAGGAAGTGCCTCCTTATTACGCGGAAAATAATGATTCCTCCACGTGACAGCAGGAACCCACCGGACGGGCCACCGTATTTCGCGAAAAAAACGTTTCCCCCCTGACTGCAGGGACCCACCAGCTACACCTTCGCACGCAAGGAAGTGCGTCCGGGCAACAAAAAAACGATTCGCCCCCTGACTGCTGGGACCCACCAGCTACATCTTCGCACGCAAGGAAGTGCGTCCGGGCAAAAAAACCAAAACGATTCGCCCCCTGACTGCTGGGACCCACCAGCTACATCTTCGCAGGCAAGGAAGTGCCTGACAGTCGGGACCCACCTGGTCGAAGCATACGTAGCGTTGTCATTCTGGTCGCGAACGTGTACGTACATATATACTGGTCGATGTAGAGGCGCGCACGTGTCGTAGTAGAGGCGCGTACGTGTTGTAGTAGAGGCGTGCACGTAGCATGTACACGTACGTACAGCGGCCAGGGCGCAAGAAAGAAAATACGGCCACGTACGTATATACGGGCAGGGTCTTGAACGCCTACTCGCGCGTACGTACGGCGAGGGCTCGTGTACATGGCTGGGTCAGAATGGAGAAACAGCATCGTCGTCGTGTTCATGGGGAGTTAACGGAATGCGTCCTGTTCATGTGGAGGTAACGGAATGCGTCGTGTTCATGGGGAGGGGTGTGGCGTACTGCAAAACGGAGGAAACGGACCTCCTACGGTCGAAACGGGGGTCCTGTTGATCGGGAGGAGTGTGGCGTACCGCAAAACGGAGGAAACGGACCTCCTACGGTCAAAACGGGGGTCCTGTTGATCGGGAGGGGTGTGGCGTACCGCAAAACGGAGGAAACGGACCTCCTACGGTCGAAACGGGGGTCCTGTTGATCGGGAGGGGTGTGGCATACCGCAAAACGGACGAAACGGACCTCCTACGGTCGAAACGGGGGTCTTGTTGATCGGGAGGGGTGTGGCGAACCGCAAAACGGACGAAACGGACCTCCTACGGTCGAAACGGGGGTCCTGTTCATCGGGAGGGGTGTGGCGTACCACAAACGGGACTCCACGGGATACTGTTCATCTCCACCGTCGACCTCCTCCAGCCTCCACGGGGTACCGTCGACCTCCTCCAGCCTCCACGGGCTCCTGTTCATCCAGCCTCCACCGGACGCTACTCCACCAGCTACTGTTCAACCACCCCTCCACGGGCACCCCTCCATCGTCTACTATTCTGTAACACCCCGGATGTAACTTTCCATATTTGTAACTCCAACTCTTGCCATTTCCGGCTATGTGTTATGATATTCCTTTCGTGGTCGGGTTTTGTCTTTCGTTTTACATTTTGTCCATGTCATGCCTCTCATATCATGTCATCATGTGCATTGCATTTGCATACGTGTTCGTCTCTTGCATCCGAGCTTTTTCCCCGTTGTCCGTTTTGCAATCCGGCACTCCCACCTCCTCCGGTGCACCCCTCTTGTTTTCTTTTCGTGAGCGGGTGTTGAACATTCTCGGAATGGACCGAGGCTTGCCAAGTGGCCTTGGTATACCACCGGTAGACCACCGGTCAAGTTTCGTTCCATTTGGAGGTCGTTTGGTACTCCAGCGGTTAACCGGGCAACCGCAAAGTCCGTTTGTGTGTTGCAGCAAAACCCCCCTACAAACAGCCCAAAAATCCCTCTAAGTCACTTCCATGCTCTAGGTCGTTCGATCACGATCGTGTGGGCGAAAACCGCACTCCATTTGGAGTCTCCTAACTCCCTCTACCTATAAATATGTGCCTCCCCCGTCCAAATCTCAGATGAAACCCTAACCTCGTCCCCTCCGCGCCGCCGGACAAAACTCCCTCCCCGACGGACATGTCCGGCCGCCGCCCCGACCAGTAGCGCGCCGCCACGTCACCGACCCGTACGCCGGCCGCCGCCGAAGCCCGGGGCCGGCCCCCGCGGCCCGCAACGCCCGCTGCCCGGGTCCCCGATCCCCGCCGCCCGAGCGTCCTCTGGGCCTCCTCCGCGGCCGCCGCCGCCGCCGCGCGCCTCGCCGCCCTCCGGCGACCTCATCCGCCGGCGCCACCGTCTGCAACCGCCGCCGCCGCGCCGCCGCGCCCGTCTGTGCCCGAGCCAGCGCCCCTCTCCTCCCACTCCGACCGCCCTCCTCGCCGTCCTCCCCTTCTCCCCCGTCGGCCGCCGGCCCTCTCCTCCGGCCTCCTCTCCGGCGAGTCGCGCCGCCGCCTCGGGAACCCTAGCCCGATCCTGATCCAGTCAAACGCCGAACGTTGACTCTCCCCTCTCCCGAAATCCTCCAAGTCCTAATATTTTTACAATATGTGCACCTGTTCATCGCATCATAACTCTCTGCATATAGCTCCGTTTCGTGCGCGTAATATATCGAAATGTTCGTCTCGTGATGCTCTTCATTTTGTTCCATTGGACCATGTTCATTTTAGTCCACCTTGATTCCCAAATCTCTCGTGCAAGAGTGCTAGTTGCTGTTAACTGCTGTTACTTATCAGAACTTGAGGATTTGTTATTTTTGTTGCATTTAATCTGTGCATGTTATGGGCATGAGATCTACATGTGTTTTGTTGTATGCCATGCCATATTTACAGAGGTGTATGACATGTATTTTTTTTATCTCTGTGGTGACTAGCACAAGCATGCAAACTAGGCTTCGTGATGTTTCTGATTTCAGGGACTCGGTAATTTCTCTGTCTGTGACTGCTGTTATTTTGTTGCTATGTATCCATGTGTCTATAGAGAGATCCATGCTTATTTTGGAGATATTCAGTGAGGATGTTTTGTAGATATTGTTGTAATTGATCCATTCATGCCCTTGTTTGCAATTACGGAGTGACATAGCATGACTCAATCTTGCTCTACTTTAGCTATAAAATATTTCTGGCAGATTGTTTACATGTTATTCAATTTTGCCAAGCTTGTTGTAGTTGATCCATACATGCTATGTACTTGCTCTTGCCATGGATAGCTTCATAAACATTCCATCTTGCTGTAGGTATGCTTGTGTTGTCATGCATTGCCTTGTGGTAAGTGCATCAAGCTCACCAAGATGCCTTCATATTATTGTTTCTGCCATGCTCTGTTTTCTGCTAAGTCTGAAACCTGCTAATGAAACTTGCTATGTTTACATGGTTTCTATCATATCTTCTGGTCCTTTTTGGCTTAGGGTCATTAAGGGACTTTTGTCATATGCATTTAGTAGAATACTGCCGGTCCTTGTTTTTCCATGTTAAGTTCATGTAGCATGTTGATTTCGTGCTCTAAACATTGCTACCTGATGCTGTTTCAGTCATGTCCAGTATTTTCACCGTCTGTGAACCTGTTATCTTTTGCACTTTTGCCATGCCTGTTTGAACCTGCTGTGGTGTGAACTAGCCGTAGCTCAGTGTTCATATTTTGTCAAGCATCTCCTGTAGATTACTGTCATATGCTTTGTTGCTACGTGGGAGTGTTGTAGCATTGTTACTTGTTGCATTCTAAGTGCTATCATGATGTAATAGCAGATTCGTGTCTTTCTTGTTTTGCTTGCCATTTGCAAACCGTGCATCCGTTTCCGGTGATCTTTATATCGATTTCAACCGAAATCATCTCATCTTTCCAGTGGCATGCTTGGTTTGCCAAGTTACTGACTTGTTCATCATTTTCCTTCCGGAGCACGCATATGCATCGCATATCATATCTTGCATATCATTCATGTATTGCATCATGTTGCTTGTGCTTTCCCCGTGATTGATTGTGGTTCCATTGCTTGTGTTCTTGTCTTGGGTAGAGCCGGGAGACGAGTTCGTGAACGAGGAACCTGTTGAGTACGCTTACGAGGATCAAGCTTTCGACAACTCTGAGAACCTTGCAGGCAAGATTACCATACCCTCGAAATCACTTCTATCTTTGCTTTGCTAGTTGTACGTTCTATTGCCATGCTGCGCTACCTACCACTTGCTATATCATGCCTCCCATTTTTTCATGTCAAGCCTCTAACCATCCTTTCCTAGCAAACCGTTGTTTGGCTAAGTTAGCGCTTTTGCTCAGCCCTTCTTATAGCGTTGCTAGTTGCTAGTTGCAGGTGAAGTTGAAGTTGGTTCCATGTTGGAACATGGATATGTTGGGATATCACAATATCTCTTATTTAATTAATGCATCTATATATTTGGTAAAGGGTGGAAGGCTCGGCCTTATGCCTGGTGTTTTGTTCCACTCTTGCCGCCCTAGTTTCTGTCATACCGGTATTATGTTCCTTGAGTTTGCGTTCCTTACGCGGTTGGGTGATTTATGGGACCCCCTTGACAGTTCGCCTTGAACAAAACTCCTCCAGCAAGGCCCAACCTTGGTTTTACCATTTGCCACCTAAGCCTTTTTTTCCCCGGGTTTTCGCGAGCCAGAGGGTCATCTTTATTTAAACCCCCGGGCCAGTGCTCCTTTGAGTATTGGTCCAACCTGTCAGTCGCCGGTGGCCACGAGGGCAACTCTGGGCTCGCCTATCGGAAGCTTGGACAATCCGGTGTGCCCTGAGAACGAGATATATGCAGCTCCTATTGGGATTTGTCGGCACATTCGGGTGGCTTTGTTGGTCTTGTTTTACCATTGTCGAAATGTCTTGTAAACCGGGATTCCGAGACTAATCCGGTCTTTCCGGGAGAAGGTTTATCCTTCGTTGACCATGAGAGCTTATGATGGGCTAAGTTGGGACACCCCTGCAGGGTATTATCTTTCAAAAGCCGTGCCCGCGGTTATGAGGCAGATGGGAATTTGTTAATGTCCGGTTGTAGAGAACTTGTCACTTGAACCATTTTAAAATACATCAACCATGTGTGTAGCCGTGATGGTCTCTTCTCGGCGGAGTCCGGGAAGTGAACACGGTTTGAGTTATGCATGAACGTAAGTAGTTTCAGGATCACTTCTTGATCACTTCTAGCTTCGCGACCGTTGCGTTGCTTCTCTTCTCACTCTCATTTGCGTACGTTAGCCACCAGATATGCTTAGTGCTTGCTGCAGCTCCACCTCATTACACCATCCTTTCCTTAAGCTTAAATAGTCTTGATCTCGCGGGTGTGAGATTGCTGAGTCCTCATGACTCACAGATTCTACCAAAAGAGTTGCAGGTGCCGACGATGCCAGTGCAGATGACGCAACCGAGCTCAAGTGGGAGTTCAATGAGGAACGTGGTCGTTACTATTTGTCTTTTCCTGATGATCAGTAGTGGAGCCCAGTTGGGTCGATCGAGGATCTAGCATTTGGGGTTATCTTATTTTCATTTGGTTTTTTGACCGTAGCCGGTCTATACGTGTGGATTTTGGATGATGTATGAATTATATTTATGTTTTGTGTGAAGTGGCGATTGTAAGCCAACTTTCGTTATCCCATTCTTGTTCATTACATGGGATTGTGTGAAGATGACCCTTCTTGCGACAAAACCACAATGTGGTTATGCCTCTAAGTCGTGCCTCGACAGGTGGGAGATATAGCCGCATCGTGGGCGTTACAAGTTGGTAATCAGAGCCATCCCCGACTTAGGAGCCCCTGCTTGATTGAATCGCTGGCGTTGTTGAGTCTAGAACAAAAATGTTTTGAGTCTTAGGATTATATATATCGGAGAGTAGGATTCTTTTTACTCCTCAGTCCCTTCGTCGCTCTGGTGAGGCCTCCTGATGTAGAAGTTTTGACTCTTCTCTCCTCAGATTTCACTAAAAAAAATTAGGATCACGCGGGTATCTTGGAATCGTTCCGATGGTTTTGTGACGAGAACATTGTTCTTGGTGCCTCCTGACATTTAGGGGTTGTGGCAGTGTCCCAGGGAGTTGAGCTCCGAGGTGTTGTCGTCACAATTTTATCGTTGCAGTTCTGGAATACCTGAGTTTCGCCGACATCGAAATCTCTTTTATGCAGTTGTTGGTGAGATCACCTCGACGCCACCCAGTACTGGGGCGGGAGTTCGGGAGTATTGCCATAACTCGTATAACGGATGCTTTTCGAAGGTTGAGGTACATGATTTCCGAAGGTTTCTTGGTTATGTGTTGACGGATGGATATAGCTGGATCTAGGGATTGCTAGTTTGGGTGATATATTTTTGTGTCCCCTGTATCCCCAACACCAGATTGCATAACCAGAAAGTTTTGGGGGTTTATAAGTGGGAATTCAAGTAGCTCCTAGGATATCTTTCCGACAGACGCATGATATGAGATTGGGGTTCGACGTCTAGTGGTCCGCCTTTCCACGGTTGGTTTTACAGTGGTCTCGTAGTGTCTTAAAGAGTCCTTGGCTATGCCGACTCGGGGACGCTTCGTATGTCATGTGCACTGCCTTGTACATGATGGTGCTGTACGATCGAGCCCGTGTGGGCACCACCACGAAAACTTCGGACGAAATCTCTATCATATGTTTGTTCCGGCTTATTCTGCAAGCCAATACTTGGTTTTGTTTTGAATTGTGGTATTTGAGTTGCTTCGAAGTCAAATGTTGACTCCATACCTTTTTCTAAGTGGCTTCTCAACTTAATGGAAGTGTGATGATTTACTATGGAATTCATTCGTTCATCCTCGTTTGAATGTTTATTGTGAAGACTATATGTTGCAATTTCTATCCGTTGATTCAATTTGCCTATCTGTCTATCAAGATGCTAACGGATGTCACCCTCTTCACGATGGCTCCACCAACGCGTCAGAATTCGGAACGCAATGATGGGAGTCAGGCGAACCCTCCGCCACCACCTCCGCCTCCAGATGCATGGCAAGCTATCATGGCAGCCACCAACGCCAATGCTCAGATGATTCTGCAACTCTTGCAAGAACGCACCCAAGGGCAAGGCAATCAAGGAAATCAAGGTCAAGGCAACAATCAGCCTCACTTTGCTACTCTCAACCAGTTTCTCGCAAATCAGCCGAAGTCTTTCAGCTACTGTGCCGAGGCCACGGATGCCGATGATTGGCTCGTGGACATCAACAAGCATTTTGAATGTAGCAATGTCAGGCCTGAGGACTATGTCAAGTTTGCTTCTTTTCAGCTCAAGGACCAAGCTGCTGATTGGTATCGACAATACAAAGATTCCAGAGGAGGTCGTGTGATCACTTGGACTGACTTCTGTCGGGACTTCAAAGCGCACCACATTCCACAAAGTGTTGTTGAGAGCAAGCGTGAGGAGTTCCGCAATCTCAAGCAAGGCAACATGTCTGTGTATCAATTCAACATCCAGTTTCAGAAACTTGCTCGCTTCGCTAAACAAGACGTTCCTGATGAAAAGAGCATGATCTATCACTTCAGAGGTGGCCTTAGAGAGGATCTGCAGTTAGCTCTCGTTCTTGTTGAGCCAACTCAGTTTGATCAATTCTATAACATGGCACTGAAGCAAGAGGCTGCTCAGCTCAAGTGTGAGGCTTCTAAGAAGAGAGTCAGGGACGCAGTTCAGTCTTCTTCTTCCTCACTAGTGGCTGCTAAGCAACAGAAGTTCTGGTTGCCTCCTCCTCCTCCGTTTCGTCAGCCTTACCAGCAGAAGAACAAAGGTGGCCATGGATCTTCCCACTCTTCCAACTCTGGCTATCAGAACAAGTCTCAGAATCAAGCTCCAAAGTCCAATGCTCCTTACCATCGTCCACTCTCAGAGGTGACTTGCAACAAGTGTCAGCAGAAAGGTCACTATGCTAACAAGTGCTTCAACCAAAGGTGTCTTCCGCCTCCTCCTCCTGTCAGATCTTCCAGCAATGCAGTGGTCAAGCATAATTCCAAGTTTGCAAAGGTGAACATGATGAATGCAGCTCAAGCGGAGGAATCTACTGATGTGATAATGGGTAATCTCTCAGTTAATGATATTCCTGCAAAAGTTCTTTTTGATACTGGTGCATCGCTTTCTTTCATATCAAGACCATTTGCATCCAAGCATGAGTTGGTTTTTCAAGATTTGCCTAGACCGTTAGCAGTTGTCTCTCCGGGCAAATTAAGAACGACTGCTTAATCTATGAATGAAATCTATGCTTAATTACTGAATTTTAATTGCAAAAATTAGATACTGCTAGTGATTTTTAGCTTCATATTTTGACAAATCGCAATGTTACTAGGATTGACAAATCTTACCAAATTGTTTGTACGTGGTTGCACACGGGTCATCCAAGACAACCGTTTGTGTTGAAGGGATGCACAAATCCTGCGCTGCTCTCACTTTGCATACGGTTGTTCTATCTAAAACGTTTGCGATCAAGAGCTGCAGAAATCCTGCTCGGCACATTTTTGCTTGGCTTCCTGGGGAAGCTGTCGGTTTGCATACGGGTGTTCTAACTAAAACGTTTGCGATGAGTGTTTTATATTTAAAAAGCGAATTAAACTGCGGTTTGGGCCCCATTAATGGAGAGGATGCGAGCAAGGCGGGCGGCCATGGAAGTCAAAGGGCTTGCTTCCTAGTGAGCCTGCGCAGCGTACAGCTCGCACACTTCCCGGTGAGCCTGCAATTTCGAGGACAACTTGCATGCCTCTCGGGCAGCCTGCGCCCGCTCGCACGCCTCCCGTTCAGTCAAGGTCAAGCAGCTGTCCGCACGGCACCTCCTACAGCCATTAAAACCAACACATGTGGCGTCACGTGAATGGTTAACAGAATGTACACGGTTTGAATTATACAAACATTTGAGATATTAAAATGGCAGCTATTTTTGAAAATGCCTTTGTTGGCTATCATTATTCGAGTGCGCCTTCTCTCAAAATGGACACGAAAAATACCACAGCTAGCATGCCAAGTTTCATGAATTTTAGACGAGTTTTGGATTTACTAGAATTTAAAAAACCAGGCATCTCAATGTTTTGCCGGCAATCAACAGTGCCCTGGTGTTTGAAATTCATTCCCATTTCTTGCATGAGACCTAAGCATGCACCCAAGGACACAGATTTGATTTTTCAACAATTTATATGCACTGGAGCATGTGCATGTAGTTCAAATCTGAATTGTGCACATAAATGCATTGAAAACTCAATTAATGCATAAAAATGTCGAAACGAACTCCGAAAAATCACAAAAATTCACACAACACTCCTATTGTTCTATGTTGACACGAGAAAAAAAATTGAAAGCAATAAGAGGCAATGGATATCGTTTCGTCCCCAAAGGTGGGACGTTCCCTACCGAAAACCATCATGCTTGTTGTGAGAAGCTTTGGTTTGTGAGAAGCATATACCCAAACCTGCCCCAAATGGGACAAAAATTTTACCACGGCATGTTGATGCCGCTCCATGATAGCATGCCAAGTTTCAGGAATTTCGGACGAGTTTTGGATTTACTAGAATTTAAAAACCAGGCATCTCAATGTTTTGCCGGCAATCAACGGTGCCCTGGTGTTTGAAATTCATTCCCATTTCTTGCATGGGACCTAAGCATGCACCCAAGGACACAGATTTGATTTTTCAACCAATTTATATGCACTCGAGCATGTGCATGTAGTTCAAATTTGAATTATGCACCTAAATGCATTAAAAACTCAGTTAATGCATAAAAATGTCCAAACGAACCCTGAAAAATCACAAAAATTCACACAACACTCCAGTTGTTCTATGTTGATACGAGAAAAAAATTGGAAGCAATAAGAGGCAATGGATATCGTTTCGTCCCCAAAGGTGGGACGTTCCCTATCGAAACCATCATTCTTGTTGTGAGAAGCACTGGTTTGTGAGAAGAATATACCCAAACCTGCCCCAAATGGGACAAAAAATTTACCACAGCATGTTGATGCCACTCCAAGATAGCATGCCAAGTTTCATGATTTCAAACGAGTTTTGCATTTACTAGAATTTAAAAACCATGCATCTCAATGTTTTGCCGGCAATCAACGGTGCCCTGGTGTTTGAAATTCATTCCCATTTCTTGCATGGGACCTAAGCATGCACCCAAGGACACAGATTTGATTTTTCAACCAATTTATATGCACTGGAGCATGTGCATGTAGTTCAAATTTGAATTATGCACATAAATGAATTGAAAACTCAGTTAATGCATAAAAATGTCCAAACGAACCCCGAAAAATCACAAAAACTCACACAACACTACTGTTGTTCTATGTTGACACCAGAAAAAAAATTGAAAGCAATAAGAGGCAATGGATATCGTTTCGTCCCCAAAGGTGGGACGTTCCCTACCGAAAACCATCATGCTTGTTGTGAGAAGCATATACCCAAACCTGCCCCAAATGGGACAAACTTTTTACGACGGCATGTTGATGCCGCTCCATGATAGCATGCCAAGTTTCATGAATTTTAGACGAGTTTTGGATTTACTAGAATTTAAAACCAGGCATCTCAATTGTTTGCCGGCAATCAACGGTGACCTAGTGTTTGAAATTCATTCCCATTTCTTGCGTGGGACCTAAGCATGCACCCAAGGACATAGATTTGATTTTTCAACCAATTTATATGCACTGGAGCATGTGCATGTAGTTCAAATTTGAATTATGCACATGAATGCATTGAAAACTCAGTTAATGCATAAAAATGTCCAAACGAACCCCGAAAAATCACAAAAATTCACACAACACTCTTGTTGTTCTATGTTGACAGGAGAAAAAGTTTGAAAGCAATAAGAGGCAATGGATATCGTTTCGTCCCCAAAGGTGGGACGTTCCCTACCGAAAACCATCATGCTTGTTGTGAGAAGCTCCGGTTTGTGAGAAGCATATACCCAAACCTGCCCCAAATGGGACAAAAATTTTACCACGGCATGTTGATGCCGCTCCATGATAGCATGCCAAGTTTTATGAATTTCAGACGAGTTTTGGATTTACTAGAATTTAAAAACCAGGCATCTCAATGTTTTGCCGGCAATCAACGGTGCCCAGGTGTTTGAAATTCATTCCCATTTCTTGCATGGGTCCTAAGCATGCACCCAAGGACACATATTTTATTTTTCAACCAATTTATATGCACTGGAGCATGTGCATGTAGTTTAATTTTGAATTGTGCACCTGAAATGGCTAGAAACCAATTGAATGTATAAAATGTTCAAACGAACCCTGAATAATTCCAATTCTTTTACGACACACATATAGTTGCATGTTCACTCCAGATAAAAGGTCTAGCAATTCAATCACCGTCCATTGCCGCTGTGACCCCATTATGTAATTCAAATCAAGATGAAAAATCAAGTAGATCGCACACAGTTTATTATCAGCAACCGTGTGAGATGCGGCACAAAATATCCTGGAGCATCGTCGGTGTATAGTATGCCTATGGCTTACGCGAGAAGGTGCGTCGGCTACAGTCCACAGCCGGTGTCTCAAGCACACTAGCTCGCTCCCCAAATATCATTTGATTGTTCAATTATCGCTGGTGAAAGATGGGCACGTGGGCCCGCGTCATGAGGGCAACTTCGGTGGCCCACTCCGGCAAGAGCGCGGCCGCAGCTGCCATGCGCGTGCTAACAAGGTGCATGAGGGCGGCCGCAATCTACGATTGGGCGGCAAAGGCAGCCCAAACGGCCGTTGTTGCTTCTCAGGTGGCGGCAACAACATCTGCCTCGGGGATAGTAACTGGCGAGAGCGGCACAGCAGCTGTCCGTTCCGCAGCAGCGGCCTTAGCCCTGATGGAGGCCACCCATGACCATGTCGAGGCCGCCCACGCCCAGCTCCTGGCGGTCACTGCACAAATCGAACGAAGCTTCTCCGACAAAGGTCGGCAACCCAGGGTCGAAGAGCTGGCAATCGCCGGGAGCGTTCGAGCAGCCATCCGTTCCTCCGCCGCATACCTTGCGACGACGGTGCCCGTCCAAGCCCAAATCGCGTCCGCCCAAGCCCAGCTCGTGGCGGCCTTTTCCAAAGAGATGGCGGACATAAATGGCGAGATGCTTGCCGAGTATGGTGCGATGGATGCCAAGGAGCCCCTTCCCCAGGAGACCGTCGGGCGTGTGCTGGACATGGAGGCGGCGGCGAAGATCGATGAGCACCAGCCGTAGTAGTACTCTTTGTTTTGTTTAATTAAGAGCGCCGGTCTTTAATTTGTTAGAGTAATGTTTAGGTCAGCTAGCTCTGTTTAATTGCTGAACTTGCTCGATTAAGAAGTGTGGGTGTGTTGTAGTCTCCTTTGTTTACCAAAATTATGCAATGACATGGATGACCACTGTAACCATGGAAATTCGAACGAAAACTCTGGATATTCAAACTCATCACACACGGGTTAAGCTATCTGAATCATTTGTGATGTCCACATATCGTACACAGTTCTGAATAAGGGACCGTGTCCGATGACACTTCACGCGCCAGTTTTTTGGCTGCAGCGATTCCAAATTTTCGGCTTCCGTGGAAATATCTACCTTCCCGCCCCCTCCCCCTTACCAGAAGCCACATTTCCCCCTCTTTCCGCCTTCCTTTCCAAGTTGAAACCTTCACTCCTTGCTTGCAGTGCCGCCTCCTCGTCGGCAACCCTGCTTCACGTTGGTCGGCCTCGTCTAACCAGGCAGGTAATCCACACCCGACCCCCATCCTCCTCCTCCTTCCACATCCCACATGCCCCGACCGCTGGTGCGAGCGCGACGCCTTCCACCCAAATCACTGACCCCTCCACCAAATAAGCGCCAGCCTAAGCCATGGTGCACACAGTATAGCCAGGATCTCAAGGAGCATTTGGCAGCGGAGAAGCAAATCGCGGCCGCACGCGCGGATGAGGTCGCGATGGCTGCCATTCGTGCCGACCCCCAGATCTTGGAGGAGCACCTTGCCATTTGCTAGCTACACCGGTTAAGCATGCTCGGTTTACCCGTTGCGTGTGCTGCTCCTGCCTTTCCTTCACAAATTCTAGTGAATTGTGCTATCTAATTTTACCATGCAATTTGTTGCTCTAGTGTATATGTTCTATATGTCGTGTAGTGTGGTGCTCACTTATTAACTATTTAGTTAATTAGTTGTCGTCTTCAGTTAACTGTTTGGTTCAATTCTGCAAATGCGATGTTCAATTCTTCAGGCTGCAATTTTGTATTGTCTTCCATGTGAGAAATAAATCGAATTTATCTTTACAAAATACATGAGAAACGAATACAATTGCTATATTTCCAAGTTGTCAAGCATGCTTGTTTGGTTATACATTGTGCAATATGGTGCCCAGTTAACGTTTGGTTCATTTGTGTTGTGGTGTTTAGTTAACTGTTTGGTTCAATTCTGCAATGCGATATTCAATACTTGTGGGTGCATTCTGTTATTGTATACCATGTGAGGAATAAATTGAATTTGGCTGTAGTAAATACATGAGAAACAAATACAATTGCTACAATTGGTTGTAGTTAACTGTTTGGTTAACTGTCTGATCTTCTATTAGGAGTATGTTATATTGTGCAATGTGGTGCTCAGTTAATGTTTGGTTCATTTGTTGTGGTGTTTAGTTAACTGCTTGGTTAAATTCTGCAATACGATGTCCAATTGTCGTGGGTAGAATTTTGTATTGTTGTGCATGTGAGGAATAAATCGAATTTGGCTGCACTTAATACATGAGAAACATATACAAGTGCTATATTTCCTAGTTCTTAATTATGCTTGGTTTGGATAAATGGGTTTTTCGTGTGACTTGAATTAATCTGATGAATCTGCAATGTGCTTATTTTTCATCAACATATTTTACTAATAGCATGCGAACCCTTACTTAACCTGATGACTAACTACCTTATATGTGTTGCAGGGAAACAATGGGAAGCACTGAGGTTTACAATCGAGGTTAGCACGTGCATGCTCCGTTCTCTAATAGCACATTATTGTGCAATTGTAGGAACCATTATAATATTTTGGTTTTTAACAATTTGGTCTTGCACATGTAGGTCCTGGTGTCAGAGGTTTTGACCCACTGTTCGACCCTTTTTGCATATGGGGAAATGAGTTGTCCATGAATATCAATCAAATCAAGAAACTCAGAAAGATTGTTAGGATAAATAAATTAGCAACAAAAAACAACAAGATCTTTGTGTGCACAATCAAGAAGACATCAGTTCACTACAAGATGGTACTAACTATTATACCTTGCCTTTTTTTATTCCTATGCCCCATTTCCAATATAGAGAAGATATTTATGCACATCCTTGTTTTTAGGCCTTTCCAAAGCAGTTCACTGATGATTACCTCTCAAACCACCTCTATGGTCAGGAGGCGAGGAAGTTTTCATACAACACCCACGGTTCAATATTGAAGTGTTCCTGAAGAGGACGAAGGACGGACGGTCAATCATCCACAGGCACTGGCCTAAAGTTGCAAAGACCTTCAACATGAATGAAGGCTCAATATTCGCCTTCCGCTTCAGCAGTTTTCCAGATGAGATGCATCTGTCTATATACCGTCTATGATGCTAATTTCGAAAGGTTCTACATGTTGCATGTGGACTTGGTGCTGGTGCAGTTGTGTAATGGGGTAGCTGAGTGCTGAAGCTATATCATGTTGTACTCTGATGTATTTCAATTATGAAATTATGCTTCCTTAATATGGAAATGAAATATATTGTGTGCTTAATATGAATGTCAATTAGACTAATAAATGGATTATTAATAATAGGGCAATTAGCCTGCTAATGGCGAATTAGCCTGCTAATCGGGTTTTGCTATTGCAAACGGTTATTGAAAAAATACCGTGGGCGATGACCTCAGGCAACGCACACAGTTTCTAGGAATAGACCATGTTGGATCAATGAACAATCACACATGACTTTCTCTTGAAAACTGTTTGCATTAGGCCACCTTGCGCAAACGTTTACCACATAAAAACTGTGTGTCATGGACAGCCTTTGCCACACAGTTTCTTCTACGGACCGTGTGTGATACATTCAATAACGCAAACAATTTAACAAGAAGATGTACCTGTGAACGGAAAAGTTTTCCTTGGAGCGACTGTGTGGGATGTACATACGAACGGAAACGTTTAGCAGGGACTGACTGTGTGAGATGTACTTGCGACCGGAAACAATTTCGCCGTATAATTGTTTTTTTAGCTCTACTATACGTATTTCCATATTAGAGCACTCGCCGGTCGCACACGACCTCATTTTGTCGAGCGTGTGTACCAGGAGGGCATATCCCCGACGAGGTCGTGTGGGAAGGACCCCCCTGTCGCCCACACTCACTTGGTGACGGTTCCAAATGTCGTCGTGGAAAGGGGTTTTAAACCGTTTGTTTAGGACCGACGCGCACCAGTGAGGGCTGCCATGGACTTCGGCTTTTCTTGGCCGAGGTGTCTAGCGAGCCATTCATCGCGGACGCTGTGTTTAAAGGCCGCGAGGGCTTCGGCGTCCGGACAATCGACAATTTGCTTCTTTTTAATTAAGAACCTGGTCCAAAGTTTTCGAGCTGACTCTTCGGGTTGCTTGACTATGTGACTGAGGTCATCGATGTCTGGGGGGCGTACATAGGTACCTTGGAAGTTGTCTCTAAAGGCATCTTCCAAATCTTCCCAGCTGCCAATAGAGTTTTCTCAGGGGCTGTTTAACAAGTGTCGTGCTGGTCCCTTAAGTTTTAGGGGGAGACACTTGATGGCATGTAGATCGTCGCCGTGAGCCATGTGAATGTGGAGAAGAAATCTTCAATCCAGACTACGGGATCCGTCGTACCATCATATGATTCGATGTTCACGGGTTTAAACTCTTTTGGGAACTGGTGCTCCATTACCTCATCGGTGAAGCATAGGGGGTGTGCAGCGCCTCTGTATCAGGCAACGTCACGACGCAGTTCAGATGAAGTCAGTATGCGGTTTTCAGCCCGAGTGAGGTTGTGCTTGTCACGCCAGGCCTGATGGTCGTCTTCTCGCGCTAGGGCACGCCCCCTTGATCCATAGATTGATCTGGTATGACCGGCCCTATTGTCCAGGTCCTTGCGTAGGTCGTAGGTGTAGCCCGGGGCCGTTGCCTCCTTGCCTCGATGGTGGGGTGGTGCGGGATGGTGTTCGGCATGAGTAGTCGGTCTGTCCTGTCCACATGGTGGTCGGTCGGGCTCGTCAGCAGTTTTATGCTTTGGTAGTTTTGGCTCAAGGGCCTCGTCGTGAAATTGTGGTAGTAGCTTGCGCTTTGGGTAACTCTTAGTTGGGCGTTCGAGGCCATATTCCTCGGCTGCCAGGACATTAGTCCATATGTCATTGAGCAAATCCTGATCAGCTTGAAGCTGCTGCTGCTTCTTTTTTAGGCTTCTTGCAGTGGCTATTAGCCGGCGCTTAAAGCGCTCTTGTTCGAGGGGTTCCTCCGGCACGATGAAATCTTCATCACCGAGGCTCACATCCTCTTCGGAGATCGGTAGGTAGTTACTGTCCTCCGAGCCCTCGTTCCCGACAGGATCGTCGGGGTTAACTTGCCCATCCTCCCAATCATCCTGTTCGGATGTTGGCTCGACAGGGGCTTCGGGGTCTTCGGCATTCTCCGGAATATTATTGTCTCCAGTGCCAGTATTGCTGTCTTTGTCGCGACGCAATTTTGAGCGGCGCCGCTGACATCGACGCTTCGGAGGTGCTTCAACAGGCTTGTCCTGAACCGGATCCTTCTCGCCGTCGCCGTCGTCCTCTTTGGGTGTGTCCACCATATACACATCATATGTGGAAGTGGTCGTCCAGCTTCCAGTGAATGGTGGGTTTTGGCTTTGCTCATCTCCGGCATCGTCATCCATACCGTCGATGTCTTCGGAGGCATAGTCGAGCATGTCGGTTAAATCCTCAATAGTGGCTATGAAGTGGGTGGTGGGTGGGATGTAAAATTCCCCGCTTTCAGCCCCTAGTATGGGGTGGGCATGGTTTGGCAGTGATTCCTCTGCAATGGCGAGGGATCGCATGAGGTCCAGGGCCTCGCACTGGTGCACGTCGGTTCTAAACAAACGGTTTTTAACCCCTTTCCACCACGGCATCTGGATAGGGGGGTCCTTCCCACACGACCCAAAAACCGTCGGGGATATGCCCTCCTGGCACACACGCTCGGGAAAATGAGGTCGTGTGCGACCGGTGAGCGCGCAAATACAGAAATACGTACAATATAGCTAAAAATACAATTATACGGCAAAATTGTTTCCAGTCGCAAGTACATCCCACACAGTCAGTCCCCGCTAAACGTTTCCGTTCGTGTGTACATCCCACACAGTCGCTCCAAGGAAAACGTTTGCACAAGGTGGCGTAACGCAAACAGTTTTGAAGAGAATGTCGTGTGTGATTGTTCATTGATCCAACACGGTTTATTCCTAGAAACTGTGTGCGTTGCCTGAGGTCATCGCCCATGGTGGTTTCTCATTAATCGTTTGCAATAGGAAAACCCAATTAGCAAGCTAATTGGCCAATTAGCAGGCTAATTGCCCTATTATTAATAATCCATTTACTAATCTAATTGACATTCATATTAAGCACATAATATATTCCATTTCCATATTAAGGAAGCAGGATTTCATAATTGAAATACATCAGAGTACAACATGATATAGCTTCAGCACTCAACTACCCCATTACACAACTACACCAACAGCAAGTTTCACATGCAACATCTAGAACCTTTTAAAATTAGCATCTTAGACGGTACATAGAGAGATGCATCTCATCTGGAAAACTGCTGAAGCAGAAGGCGAATATTGAGCCTTCATTCATGTTGAAGGTCTTTGCAACTTTAGGCCAGTGCCTGTGGATGATTGACCGTCCATCCTTCGACCTCTTCAGGAACACTTCAATATTGAACCGTGGGTGTTGTATGAAAAATTTCCTCGCCTCCTCACCACAGAGGTGGTTTGAGAGGTAATCATCAGTGAAGCCTGAAAACAAGGATGTGCATAAATATCTTCTCTATATTGGAAATGGGGCAAAGGAATACAAAAAGACAAGGTATAATAGTTAGTACCATCTTGTAAACCTCAGTGCTTCCCATTGTTTCCCTGCAACACATATAAGGTAGTTAGTCATCAGCTTAAGTAAGGGTTCGCATGCTATCAGTAAAATATGTTGATGATAAATAAGCACATTGCAGATTCATCAGATTAATTCAAGCCACATGGAAAACCCATTTATCCAAACCAAGCATGAATAAGAACTAGGAAATATAGCACTTGTATATGTTTCTCATGTATTAAGTGCAGCCAAATTCGATTTATTCCTCACATGGTATACAATAACAGAATGCAGCCACAACAATTGAACATCGCATTGCAGAATTGAACCAAGCAGTTAACTAAACACCACAATGAATGAACCAAACGTTAACTGAGCACCACATTGCACAATATAACATACTCCTAATAGAAGATCAGACAGTTAACCAAACCAAGCATGCTTAACAACTTGGAAATATAGCAATTGTATTTGTTTCTCATGTATTTAGTATAGCCAAATTTGATTTATTCCTCACATGGTATACAATAACAGAATGCAGCCACAACAATTGAACATCGCATTGCAGAATTGAACCAAGCAGTTAACTAAACACCACAACAAGTGAACCAAGCCACAACAAATCAACCAAGCAGTTAAGTAAACACCAATTGAACAATATAACATACTCCTAATAGAAGATCAAACAGTTAACCAAACCAATCATGCTTAACAACTTGGAAATATTGCACCCTGAAGAATTGAACATCACATTTGCAGAATTGAACCAAGCAGTTAATTGAACACCACATTGCACGACATATAGAACATATACACTATAGCAGAAGATTGCATGGTAAAAGTAGATAGCACAATTCACTAGAATTTGTTAAGGAAAGGCAGTAGCTAGCAAACTGAACATGGGTCCTTATGGTGAGCTAATAAGACAAGCTACTCCTCATTGTCGGAGATATCGATGACGATTGGCTCCTTGGACATAGAAGAGGGCGAGGCCTCCGCATCGTGGTTGCCCTCGTTGTAGTGGTGAGTTGCCTGAGCCGCTCCGGGCACCAACCTGCTGGCTCTCGAGATGAGCTAAGCACGTGCACGCTGAGAAAACACCTCGTAGTCTTCGTCGAAGGCACCGAAGGTGGCCTCGAGAAAATGCCGCGAACTGTCGTTTAAAGCAGCCAACCGCGTCAAGGCGTCGGCGCGCAAGGCTTCAACGGTGGCCTCAACGGCGAGGTGCTCCCCCAAGATCTGGGGGTCAGCACGAATGGCAGCCATCGCGACCTCATCTGCGCGTGCAGCCGCGATTTGCTTCTCCACTGCCAAATGCTCCTTGAGGTCCTGGCTATACTCCGTGCACCATGGCTTAGGCCGGCGCTTATTTGGTGGAGGGGTCGGTGATTTGGGTGGAAGGTGTCGCGCTCGCGCCGACAGCCGGGGCATTTGGGATGTGGAAGGAGGAGGAGGATGGGGGTCGGGTGTGGATTACCTGCCTGGATAGGCGAGGCCGAGCAGCGTGAAGGAGGGTCGCCGGCGAGGAGGCGGCGACGCTGCAAGAAAGGAGTGAAGCTTTCAACTTGGAAAGGAAGGCGGAAAGAGGGGAAATGTGGCTTTTGGTAAGGGGGAGGGGGCGGGGAGGTAGATATATCCGCGGAAGCCAAAAATTTGGAATCGCTTCAGCGAAAAAGCTGGCGCGCAAAGTGTCATTAGACACGGTCCCTTATTCAGACACGGTCCGAAGATATTTGTGCTGCATCTCACATGGTTGGTTATAATAAACTGTGTGGGATCTACTTGATTTTTGGTCTCGATTTGAATTACATAATGGGGTCACAACGGCCATGGACGGTGTTTGAATTGCTAGACCTTTTATCTGTAGTGATCATAAAAGAATTGGAATTATTCAGGGTTCATTTGGACATTTTTATGCATTAAGTGAATTTTCAATGCATTTATGTGCATAATTAAAATTTGAACTACATGCATATTCTCCAGTGCATATAAATTCGTTGAAAAATCAAATCTTTGTCCTTGGGTGCATGCTTAGGTCCCATGCAAGAAATGGGAATGAATTTCAAACACCATGGCACCGTTGATTGCCGGCAAAATAGTGAGATGACTGGTTTTTAAATTCTAGTAAATCCAAAACTCGTCTGACATTCATGAAACTTGGCATGCTATCATGGAGTGGCATCAACATGCCGTGGTACAAATTTTGTCCCATTTGGGGCAGGTTTGGGTATATGCTTCTCACAAACCGGAGCTTCTCACAACAAGCATGATGGTTTTCGGTAGGGAACGTCCCACCTTCGGGGACGAAACCATATCCATTGCCTCTTATTCCTTTCAAGTTTTTTTCTCATGTCAACATAGAACAACAGGAGTGTTGTGTAATTTTTGTGATTTTTCGGGGTTCGTTTGGACATTTTTATGCATTAAGTGAGTTTTCAATGCATTTATGTGCATAATTCAAATTTGAACTACATGCGCATGCTCCAGTGAATATAAATTCGTTGAAAAATCAAATCTTTGTCCTTGGGTGCATTCTTAGGTCCCATGCAAGAAATGGGAATGAATTTCAAACACCATGGCACCGTTGATTGCCGGCAAAACTGTGAGATGCCTCGTTTTTAAATTCTAGTAAATCCAAAACTCGTCTGAAACTCATGAAACTTGGCATGCTATCATGGAGCGGCATCAACATGTCGTGGTAAAAATTTTGTCCCATTTGGGGCAGGTTTGGGTATATGCTTCTCACACCCCGGAGCTTCTCAAAACAAGCATGATGGTTTTCGGTAGGGAACGTCCCACCTATAGGACGAAACCATATCCATTGCCTCTTATTGATTTCAAGTTTTTTTTCTCATATCAACATAGAACAACAGGAGTGTTTTGTGAATTTTTGTGGTTCGTTTGGACATTTTTATGCATTAAGTGAGTTTTCAATGCATTTATGTGCATAATTCAAATTTGAACTACATGTGCATGCTCTAGTGCATATAAATTCGTTGAAAAATCAAATCTTTGTCCTTGGGTGCATGCTTAGGTCCCATGCAAGAAATGGGAATGAATTTCAAACACCATGGCACCGTTGATTGCCAGCAAAAAAGTGAGATGCCTGGTTTTTAAATTCTAGTAAATCCAAAACTCGTCTGAAATTCATGAAACTTGGCATGCTATCATGGAGCGGCATCAACATGTCGTGGTACAAATTTTGTCCATTTGGGGCAGGTTTGGGTATATGCTTCTCACAAACCGGAGCTTCTCACAACAAGCATGATGGTTTTCGGTAGGGAGCGTCCCACCTTTGGGGACGAAACCATATCCATTGCCTCTTATTGCTTTCATGTTTTTTTCTCATGTCAACATAGAACAACAGGAGTGTTGTGTAAATTTTTGTGCTTTTTTGGGGTTCGTTTGGACATTTTTATGCATTAAGTGAGTTTTCAATGCATTTATGTGCATATTTCAAATTTGAACTACATGCGCATGCTCTAGTGCATATAAATTCGTTGAAAACTAAAATCTTTGTCCTTGGGTGCATGCTTAGGTCCTATGCAAGAAATGGGAATGAATTTCAAACACCATGGCACCGTTGATTGCCGGAAAAACAGTGAGATGCCTGGTTCTTAAATTCTAGTAAATCCAAAACTCGTCTGAAATTCATGAAACTTGGCATGCTATCATGGAGTGGCATCAACATGTCGTGGTACAAATTTTGTCCCATTTGGGGCAGGTTTGGCTATATGCTTGTCACAAACCGGAGCTTCTCACAACAAGCATGATGGTTTCGGTAGGGAACGTCTCACCTTTGGGGATGAAACCACATCCATTGCCTCTTATTGCTTCCAAGTATTTTCTCGTGTCAACATAGAACAACAGGAGTGTTGTGTGAACTTTTGTGATTTTTCGGGGTTCGTTTGGACATTTTTATGCATTAAGTGAGTTTTCAATGCATTTATGTGCATAATTCAAATTTGAACTACATGTGCATGCTCCAGTGCATATAAATTCGTTGAAAAATCAAATCTTTTTTCTTGGGTGCATGCCTAGGTCCCATGCAAGAAATGGGAATGAATTTCAAACACCATGGCACCATTGATTGCCGGCAAAGCGGTGAGATGCCTGGTTTTTAAATTCTAGTAAATCCAAAAGTCGTCTGGAATTCATGAAACTTGGCGTGCTATCATGGAGTGGCATCAACATGTCGTGGTACAAATTTTGTCCCATTTGGGGCAGGTTTGGGTATATGCTTCTCACAAACCGGAGCTTCTCACAACAAGCATGATGGTTTTCGGTAGGGAACGTCCCACCTTTGGGGACGAAACGATATCCATTGCCTCTTATTGCTTTCAAGTTTTTTTCTCGTGTCAACAAAGAACAACAGGAGTGTTGTGTGACTTTTTGTGATTTTTTTGGGTTCGTTTGGACATTTTTATGCATTAAGTGAGTTTTTAATGCATTTATGTGCATAATTCAAATTTGAACTACATGCGCATGCTCCAGTGCATATAAATTCGTTGAAAAATAAAATCTTTGTCCTTGGGTGCATGCTTAGGTCCCATGCAAGAAATGGGAATGAATTTCAAACACCATGGCACCGTTGATTGCCGGCAAAACAGTGAGATGCCTGGTTTTTAAATTCTAGTAAATCCAAAACTCGTCTGAAATTCATGAAACTTGGCATGCTATCATGGAGCGGCATCAACATGTCGTGGTACAAATTTTGTCCATTTGGGGCAGGTTTGGGTATATGCTTCTCACAAACCGGAGCTTCTCACAACAAGCATGATGGTTTTCGGTAGGGAGCGTCCCACCTTTCGGGACGAAACCATAACCATTGCCTCTTCTTGCTTTCAAGTTTTTTTCTCATGTCAGCATAGAACAACAGGAGTGTTGTGTGAATTTTTGTGATTTTTTGGGGTTCGTTTGGACATTTTTATCCATTAAGTGAGTTTTCAATGCATTTATGTGCATATTTCAAATTTGAACTACATGCGCATGCTCTAGTGCATAGAAATTCGTTGAAAAATCAAATCTTTGTCCTTGGGTGCATGCTTAGGTCCCATGCAAGAAATGGGAATGAATTTCAAACACCATGGCACCGTTGATTGCCGGCAAAACAGTGAGATGGCTGGTTTTTAAATTCTAGTAAATCCAAAACTCGTCTGAAATTCATGAGCTTGGCATGCTATCATGGAGTGGCATCAACATGTCGTGGTACAAATTTTGTCCCATTTGGGGCAGGTTTGGCTATATGCTTCTCACAAACCGGAGCTTCTCACAACAAGCATGATGGTTTTCAGTAGGGAGCGTCTCACCTTTGGGGATGAAACCATATCCATTGCCTCTTATTGCTTTCAAGTTTTTTTCTCGTGTCAACATAGAACAACAGGAGTGTTGTGTGAATTTTTGTGATTTTCAGGGTTCGTTTGGACACTTTTATGCATTAAGTGAGTTTTCAATGCATTTATGTGCACAATTCAAATTTGAACTACATGTGCATGCTCTTGTGCATATAAATTCGTTGAAAAATCAAATCTTTTTTCTTGGGTGCATGCTTAGGTCCCATGCAAGAAATGGGAATGAATTTCAAACACCATGGCACCATTGATTGCCGGCAAAACAGTGAGATGCCTGGTTTTTAAATTCTAGTAAATCCAAAAGTCGTCTGAAATGCATGAAACTTGGCGTGCTATCATGGAGTGGCATCAACATGTCGTGGTACAAATTTTGTCCCATTTGAGGCAGGTTTGGGTATATGCTTCTCACAAACCGGAGCTTCTCACAACAAGCATGATGGTTTTCGGTAGGGAACGTCCCACCTTTGGGGACGAAACAGTATCCATTGCCTCTTATTGCTTTCAAGTTTTTTTCTCGTGTCAACATAGAACTACAGGAGTCTTGTGTGAATTTTTGTGATTTTTTGGGGTTCGTTTGGACATTTTTATGCATTAAGTGAGTTTTCAATGCATTTATGTGCATAATTCAAAGTTGAACTACATGCGCATGCTCCAGTGCTTATAAATTCGTTGAAAAATAAAATCTTTGTCCTTGGGTGCATGCTTAGGTCCCATGCAAGAAATGGGAATGAATTTCAAACACCATGGCACCATTGATTGCCGGCAAAACAGTGAGATGCCTGGTTTTTAAATTCTAGTAAATCCAAAACTCGTCTGAAATTCATGAAACTTGGCATGCTATCATGGAGCGGCATCAACATGTCGTGGTACAAATTTTGTCCCATTTGGGCAGGTTTGGGTATATGCTTCTCACAAACCTGAGCTTCTCACAACAACCATGATGGTTTTCGGTAGGGCACGCCCCACCTTTGGGGACGAAACGATATCCATTGCCTCTTATTGCTTTCAAGTTTTTTTCTCGTGTCAACATAGAACAACATGAGTGTTGTGTGAATTTTTGTGATTTTGGGGGGTTCTTTTGGACATTTTTATGCATTAACTGAGTTTTCAATGCATTTGTGTGCACAATTCAAATTTGAACTACATGCGCATGCTCCAGTGCATATAAATTGGTTGAAAAATCAAATTTGTGTCCTTGGGTGCATGCTTAGGTCCCATGCAAGAAATGGGAATGAATTTCAAACACCAGGGCACCGTTGATTGCCGGCAAAACTTTGAGATACCTGGTTTTTAAATTCTAGTAATTCCAAAACTCGTCTGAAATTCATGAAACTTGGCATGCTATCATGGAAGGGCACCCGACATGCGGTGGTATTTTTCGTGTCCATTTCGAGAGAAGGCGCACTCGAATAATGACAGCCAGCAAAGGCATTTTGAAAAAAAATAGCTGCCACTTTAATATCTCAAATGTTTGTATAATTCAAACCGTGTGCGCTCGGTTAACCATTCACGTGATGCCACGTGTCTTGGTTCTAATGGCTATAGGAGGTGCCGTGTGGACAGCTGCTTGACTGAACGGGAGGCATGCGCCCGCAGTCCGGTGCGCGGGCTCACCGGGAAGCGTACAAGCTGTTCAACGCGGGATCTTTGCATCTCTTCAACGCAAATGGTTCATATTACGGTATGCAAATTAAAGCCAGACTTCGGTGCTAAGCCAAGAGACACTGCGATTTGTCAAAATATGCAGCTAAAAATCAATATCACCATCTATTTTTTGCAACTAAAATTCAGTAATTAAGCATATATTACATTCATACTAGAGATTAAGCAGCCGTTCTCACCGGGAAGCGAGACAGCCTTGGACCGCTGCCCGCCTCGCTCCCACTGGTCTATATTAATGGCGCCACCAAGCGGCCGCACCCCCCATCCTCGCCACACACACAATTCCTCTCTCTCCACCCGCATCCTCGACGCCGCTCTGAGTCCTCAAAGCCGTTAGTGTACAAGGATGCCGCCGAAGCGCCCCATCGGAGGGAGTGGCGACGCCGGGGCTACTGAAGCACCGGAGCACGGCGTGAATATGGAGACAGAGGTTCCCGTCCCCGCCGACGAGGTGCAGAACGAGGCTGCCAACAAGCAGAGGCGGGTTGAGAAAGAACCGCAAGCGACTCCAGCACGCCTAGACTTCATCAACAACCTCCCCGATGATATGTTGATAGTCATCATATCCCTCCTCCCAATCAGAAATCGGGCGAGGACAGCCGCCGTTTCCCGGCGGTGGCGCACCCTATGGCTCCGCACCCCTGTCGACCTCCTCCACGCCCACAAGCTCTGCCATGGCTATCGCCAAAGCTTGGATGCATTCTCCCAGATCCTCGGTAGTCACCATGGCCCAATAAAAGGCCTTATCACGGGCAAGTTCCGTTCCAATAGCAAGGAGCGAGCCAGCTTGACGAGTGGTTCCGATCCCGCGCCATAGATCAGCTCGAGAAGCTAAGTTATAATGATGGGCATATGAGCTTGCTGCCAACGTCCGCGCTCCGCTTCGCGCCCACGCTGCGCCTCGCCAAGTTCATGAACTGACATCCCCCTTAATGACGCGCCCGCTCTTTTTCTACCACGACTGAAGCACCTCGAGCTCGTCGTCGTCCGCATCCCAAAGGATGACATGGAGCGCCTACTCCGCTGCTATACTGCACTCGAGTTCCTTCGTCTTCAGGCGATGAATTGGTTGAGTACCTTGCACATCACATCCAGGACTCTCCGCACTATTTATGTGTGTTGCTGGTGCTGCAATGAGAGATCACAAAAGGTGGACCACAATATGGTCATCCAGGACACACCTTCACTTGAGAGATTACTTGTAGTTGATCAACAAGGTCCAACAAGAATCAATGTCATTTTTGCGCCGAAATTGAAAGTGGTGGGCTACTCGTCTGTCAAATACTACAACTTTCAGGTACAACAGTCTCCTTATATACCTCTCCTTCTTGATATCAACGTTATAACTAGTTTTGAAGATGTATGTTCGTCTGTCATCCAGCGAAGCTTCACCCAGACTCTGGGCACAGTGAAGGTCTTGGCACTAGAATCTGTCGTCCCCAACCTGGACCAAGTTTTCAGTTGCCCGAGATGCTTTCCGTGCCTGAAGAAGCTGTATATCGAGGTGATGTTCCTTTCCTGTTAAATGTTAACCATAAGGGAGTTCAATTTTTTGCACCTTTTCCCAAGTTTACAATGACTATGTACTATGATTTCTGAAGGAATTTTGGAGGATTTTAGGACATACACCCCCACCCCATATTGGTTGCTTCATTCATATGGTTACAATCGTCCATAAGCATTTCTCCTTTGGATTCATCTGTACTAGTTTTCTTAGGGAATTTTTATCCAATCCAACCTCTTGTGAAGAAGGCTACATGTTTCTAGATTTTAATCAAATTAATGCCCATGTTAATCATGACAGATCGAAGATGGCACGTTGGTGCATTTTACAAATCCTGCAAACCAAATGGGCGTGTAGCACTGTTCAAAACTGCATGTAGGCACTAACATGTTCTCTTCTTTTGCAGTGCATATTAGGCCCGGTGGAAGATGTTGATAACAACAATCACATCGAATGCCTGGATCTGCATCTCTCAAATATTACTTTGAACTCCTACCGAGGGACCCCACCGGAGATTACACTTGCCATGTTCTTTCTTGCCAGAGCAAAGGTGCTGAGGGTACTGAGGTTGAACACGCATTTAATTAGGAAAGATCAATGGTATGATTATCAGAGGCGGCTAGTAATGCGGAATGGAAGTGCCTCCAAAAAGGCCAAACTTCGTATTGGAAGAGCATATGGCAAAGCAATTGGAAGTTATTGTGTCAAACCCATACATGACTTGTCAGCGGCTGATCCCTTTTCAGAAATGACGCAGCTTGCAATGTTTGAATTTGGGCGGTGTAATCTTTGAACTTGAACCATGCAATATTTATGGTATTTGTTATATTGAACCATTTATGTTCTCTTGTCTCAACGCAAACAGTTCATCCGGGTGAACCGCATGTCGTACATCACACACACCTTGATCTGGCTGACCGTTTCTTTTGTGTTGCCTAATCACAAACAGTTCATCCGAGTGAACTGTATGCTGTACATCGCACACACCTTGATCTGGCTGACCGTTTCTTTTTTGTTGCCTAATCACAAACAGTTCATCCGACTGAACCGTATGCTGTACATCGCACACGCCTTCATCAGGCTGCCCGTTTCTTTTGTTCCGCCTCATCGCAAACGGTTCATTGGACTGAACCATATGCCCTGGATCGCACACGCAACTAAAATCTGAACCGTGTTTGATGCATCCTCCATTGCAAATGTTTTGCACCTTTTTTGATGGGTTTTTTACATCCCCATTTGTGATTAATGCATCGCACACGGTTTCGTGAAAGGGTCTCTGATCGTAGTGTCGCGTTAGCAGCATCCTGCAGTAGTGTCGCTTAAAGGCGAGGATTGGACGGGGAGACAAGAGTTTTTGGCGCTGAGTGAGGCGAAGGCTTCCTAGTTGCGCTTGCCTGCCGCAACCCTCGAGAGTATGAAGTTAGGACCCGGACACGAGTCCGGCCGTTCAGTAATGGGTGGAGTCCAGCAAGGCTCCATGCCTGCCGATGACACGGTCCTATCTGGGTCTGCGGCAGTGAGCTCCGTAATTGTGGGGAGTCCGGTGGATTCCAAACTCCCATCCTCGGACCTAGCAGTTTGCTCCGGATCTAAGGCCAGAGTGGCGGTCGGCGTCGCGAACCCCTCAAAGATCAAGTCTCCTCGGATATCAGCGACGTAGTTCAGATTTCCAAAACTGATTTGATGACTAGGGGCGTAGCTATCGATCTGCTCAAGGTGGCCAATCGAGTTGGCACGCAGTGCGAAGCCGCCAAATACGAAAATTTGGCCGGGGAGAAAAGTCTCCTTCAAGGCGGCATTGTTGTAGATGATCGATGGAGCCATCGAGCCTTCTAACGACGGCACAGTGGAACTCTCAATGAAAGCACCAATGTCGGTGTCAAAACCGACAGATCTCGGGTAGGGGGTCCCAAACTGTGCGTCTGAGGATCGAAGGTAACAGGAGACAGGGACATGATGTTTACCCAGGTGCAGGCCCTCTTAATGGAGGTAATACCCTACTTCCTGCTTGATTGACTTTGATGAGTACAGGGGTTACAAGAGTTGATCTACCTCGAGATCGTAATGGCTAAACCCTAGATGTCTAGCCTGTATGATTATGATTGGCTCTACGGACTAAACCCTCCAGTTTATATAGACACCGGAGGGGGCTAGGGTTGTACAGGGTAGGTTTACAGAGGAAGGAAACTACACATCCGTTGCCATCCACGCAAAGGAGAGTCCCATCCGGACACGGGGGAAGGCCTCCGATCTTGTATCTTCACGGCCCATCAGTCCGGCCCATATCACATAGCTCAGACGCCCGAGGACCCCTTAATCCAGGATTCCCTCAGTGAGGCCACCCCCAGAAGCAGACAACCAAGGCGTTCCGGCAGGGCCTGCCGGGACACACGGAGGCAAAACCACCCCACCAACCACTCCACCACGACCCACGTTGTCGATCGGTGCGGTGTCAAGCCGCAGAGTGACTAAGTGGAAGCCATTCACCACATGGCAGCCTCTCCCTACAGGAAAAACCCATAGATGACACCCGTCCTGCGACGTGTCAAGTGAACAGACATGGAGCTGGCAAGATAGCCCGGCAAGCCTTACCGGGCAACCAACGATGCGACGTTAAGTGGTGCATTTAATGCACCCTGTCAGCCCACAGAGTTAGGTATGATAGCACTGTTTGCTATCTTATCAGTATGTAATGACTACTTTGCCAATGTGGTAACCCCTTGATCTATAAAAGGAGGCCCATGGCAACCATAGAAAGGGTTAGAAGGTTGGATAACTCACACCCCCATACGCGCGTAGCCACTGCCGCCGTGAGGCAACCCTTGCCGGGCAAGTGTACTATGCTCCACCACCACCTTTCCACCATCAATCCACCAAAGCAGGAGTAGGGTTTTACGCCTCGCGGTGGCCCGAACCTGGGTAAAAATGCCCGTGTGATCTCTGCCGTGCTGCCCCACGCTCGTCTGCTCTTTTGCAACGCGACGTCCCCCTGCTGAACCAGCAAGGGGCCTCCTGGTCCCATAGGTGGCCGTGGTTTCCCGCGACACCAAAGTGGGTTGGGCAAGAAACATTCAACCGTTAATTTTATTGAAAATTTTAACACCACTCCTAGATCGAGGTAATACTTTTACCAATTGAATTTACTCCAGGTCGTAGCAGAAGTCTCGACATCTACCCTTCGTGAGGAGTGTGCTTCGTTTACTCCTCTAGGTCACAGCCTAGCAGACCTAGATGTCTTCCTAATCTTCTCTCAGCATTACCTGCAACAATGTTGGTTTTCTCGCTCTCGAACCATTGTTGCCGAGACCGATTCAAAGCCAATTGAATCCACATGCTCACTTCTTGCCGCCCGGTCCCGAGGTCGCAGCCAAACCCTTGCTTTCTTGTGGGCCAGTCCCAGTTGCTCTTGATCCCCACCCTTGACTTTGCCCTCAGCATGGTACAATAGAGCAGTTTGAAGGTCAACTTTCTTCACATGGTTGTGGCAGAAAGAAACCGATTTTCTGTTTCTTTATTACTAGTCCACACAGGGAGGGCGTTTTGGCACCCAGGAGCATGTGCTCCTAGTTTTTAAAATGTGTTCTAAACGTATTTTGAAATGTCACAAAATTTCAAAAAAAAATGTTTTATGCGTACATCTCGATATTCTATGTACTCACGAAGTCGTTTCGTGAAAAATCGACAATTTTTGTGTCAAGTGTGAAAAAGACAAATTTCAGTGTTAAAAAGGGCTTTTCACGAGACATTTTTTTGTCTTTTTACGCAAGCCATAGAAAATGCCGGTTTTCCACAAAACTTGGCGTGCGCACACAGAATATCGAGATGTATGCATCAAATTTTTTTGGAATTTTTTGACATTTTGAAATGTTTTTCCGATGATAGGAGCATATGCTCCCATGTGCCAAACTGAATTTCCGGTCCACATGAGACTTTTGTCTGCACACACGATGTCTTCTAGATGTTGCATAATTTGATATTTGAATTTAACCACCATATAGTCTTTTAATGTGATCGTTACTTTGGTAAGACATAAAGGATTATATAACAACTTATTTTGTCCATTTTAGAAAACATGGAGAGCACAAGGAAAAGGTATGATTATCTTGATTCTGTCATAAAAACGTCATGGATGTATATGGATGACAAAAAATCTTTTATGACATACATGTATCATCACAGACATGTCATTAGTTTAGTGCTCCAATCCTCGACAAACTTGTTGGGGGTAAATCATAAGTTGATTCCTCACCAAAGACATGTGCTGCCTAGGAGTCTCCAACCTCCAATAGGAGCAAGAACAAAGGGAAAATGCTCAGAAGTTTCTCAAATCACAAATTACTTTAGTCAAAAGAAAGAGGAGCAAATCTACGTTTGGGTGAATTCTCTGGCAAATCTCTCAAAAATCTCTAAAGAAATCTTCGATTTGGTGTGGGGAAAATGAGAGGGGGCCTCTTTCAAATTTAGGGTAACTTATTTCAAAGTGGTCAAACCTTCACGAAGCGATGAAGGGGTATATATAGGTGTAGAGCCAACTATATGGTTGAGATTGTACGGTTGGCAATCTGGCCCAATTCAACTCAGACAATGAGGCCGTTGGGAAGTGTACAGATACAGCAGCCACACATTGCATTAGGGAAACAGTACGACCACTTATGGCAAAGACAATCTGGCTGCAACACCATGCATCCGCAAGGACTAAAACATGTAGATTTACTTAGCATACACATTAGTCCCTTATTAGTACATTGTCAATAATATGAAGATATAATTAAGGGCATAACTGCACATTCGACATGGGAGCACCTACCTGGGTCATGTGGCCCCTCTGGAGCTCCCCCAAGGTGACCTTTTGGCTCCTCGCTCCCTCTGGAGCTCCCCCAAGGTGACCTTTTGGCTCCTCGCTTTTTTATTTTTGCATTTCTTCATAGTATTTTTCTTGCATTTTCTCCGACACATCAAATGCCTTTTCTGCTCCATCTTCTCTTATTTCTAGCTCCAACAGCCCTCGGCTGTATGTTTATTTGTAAATGCGGGGGAACAAAGGTAAAAATATAAAGATATAATTAAGTATGCATGATAAAAGGGCAATTGATCGTACGAAATAGTGATGCAAAATGCAAATAGCGGTCACTTTAGAGGACAAGCGACCCAGACACGACAATGTGGCTATACCATAAAAAGACCCACATGCAGCCTCACATGGGTGCGACATATTGCAAAATGAATAGAGCTAGTGGGATCAGAATAATGGAGAGAAAGATAAACCCTGAAGACCCACATGCAGCGTTGAAGGAAATATGCCCTAGAGGCAATAATAAAGTATGATATATTTCCTTATATCATGAAAAATGTTTATTATTCATGCTAGAATTGTATTAACCGGAAACATAATACATGTGTGAATACATAGACAAACAGAGTGTCACTAGTATGCCTCTACTTGACTAGCTCGTTAATCAAAGATGGTTATGTTTCCTAGCCATAGACATGAGTTGTCATTTGATTAACGGGATCACCTCATTAGGAGAATGACGTGATTGACTTGACCCATTCCGTTAGCTTAGCACCCGATCGTTTAGTATGTTGCTATTGCTTTCTTCATGACTTATACATGTTCCTATGACTATGAGATTATGCAACTCCCGTTTACCGGAGGAACACTTTGTGTGCTACCAAACGTCACAACATAAATGGGTGATTATAAAGGTGCTCTACAGGTGTTTCCAAAGGTACTTGTTGGGTTGGCGTATTTCGAGATTAGGATTTGTCACTCCGATTGTCGGAGAGGTATCTCTGGGCCCACTCGGTAATGCACATCACTATAAGCCTTGCAAGCATTGTGACTAATGAGTTAGTTGCGGGATGATGTATTACGGAACGAGTAAAGAGACTTGCCGGTAACGAGATTGAACTAGGTATCGAGATACCGACGACCGAATCTCGGGCAAATAACATACCGATGACAAAGGGAACAACGTATGTTGTTATGCGGTCTGACCGATAAAGATCTTCGTAGAATATGTAGGAGCCAATATGAGCATCCAGGTTCCGCTATTGGTTATTGACCGGAGAGGTGTCTCGGTCATGTCTACATAGTTCTCGAACCCGTAGGGTCCGCACGCTTAACGTTACGATGACAGTTTTATTATGAGTTTATGTATGTTGATGTACCGAAGGAGTTCCGAGTCCCGGATGAGATCGGGGACATGACGAGGAGTCTCGAAATGGCCGAGACATAAAGATCGATATATTGGACGACTATATTCGGACTTCGGAAAGGTTCCGAGTGATTCGGGTATTTTTCGGAGTACCGGAGAGTTACGGGAATTCGTATTGGGCCTTAATGGGCCATACGAGAAAGGAGAGAAAGACCCCAAAGGGTGGCCGCACCCCTCCCAATGGGCTAGTCCGAATTGGACTAGGGAGGGGGGGCACCCCCTTCCTTCTTTCTCCTTCCCCCTTCCCTTCTCCTACTCCCACAAGGAAAGGAGGAGTCCTACTCCCGGCGGGAGTAGGACTCCCCCCTTGGGCGCGCCACCTCCCCTTGGCCGGCCCTCTCCTCCTTGCTCCTTTATATACGGGGGCAGGGGGCACCTCTAGTCACACTTGATATACGATATTTTAGCCGTGTGCGGTGCCCCCCTCCACCATATTACACCTCGATAATACCGTTGCGGAGCTTAGGCGAAGCCCTGCGTCGTTGGAACATCATCATCATCACCACGCCGTCGTGCTGACGAAACTCTCCCTCAACACTCGGCTGGATCGGAGTTCGAGGGACGTCATCGAGCTGAACGTGTGCTGAACTCGGAGGTGCCGTGCGTTCGGTACTTGATCGGTCGGATCGTGAAGACGTACGACTACATCAACCGCGTTGTGATAACGCTTCCGATGTCGGTCTACGAGGGTACGTGGACAACACTCTCCCCTCTCGTTGCTATGCATCACCATGATCTTGCGTGTGCGTAGGAAATTTTTTGAAATTACTACGTTCCCCAACAGTGGCATCCGAGCCTGGTTTTATGCGTTGATGCTTTGCACGAGTAGAACACAAGTGAGTTGTGGGCGATATAAGTCATACTGCTTACCAGCATGTCATACTTTGGTTCGCGGTATTGTGAGATGAAGCGGCCCGGACCGACATTACGCGTACGCTTACGCGAGACTGGTTTCACCGTTCAGAGCACTCGTTGCTTAAAGGTGACTGGCGGGTGTCTGTCTCTCTCACTTTAGTTGAACCGAGTGTGGCTACGCCCGGTCCTTGCGAAGGTTAAAACAGCACCAACTTGACAAACTATCGTTGTGGTTTTGATGCGTAGGTAAGAACGGTTCTTGCTAAGCCCGTAGCAGCCACGTAAAACTTGCAACAACAAAATAGAGGACGTCTAACTTGTTTTTGCAGGGCATGTTGTGATGTGATATGGTCAAGACATGATGTGATATAATTTGTTGTATGAGATGATCATGTTTTGTAACCGAGTTATCGGCAACTGGCAGGAGCCATATGGTTGTCGCTTTATTGTATGAAATGCAATCGCCATGTAATAGTTTTACTTTATCACTAAGCAGTAGCGTAGTCGTAAAAGCAATAAGTTGGCGAGACGAAAACGATACTACGATGGAGATCAAGGTGTCGCGCCGGTGACGATGGTGATCATGACGGTGCTTCGGAGATGGAGATCACAAGCACGGTGCTTCGGAGATGGAGATCACAAGCACAACATAATGATGGCCATATCATATCACTTATATTGATTGCATGTGATGTTAATCCTTTATGCATCTTATCTTGCTTTGATTGACGGTAGCATTATAAGATGATCTCTCACTGAAATTTCAAGATAAAAGTGTTCTCCCTGAGTATGCACCGTTGCGAAAGTTCTTCGTGCTGAGACACCACGTGTTAATCGGGTGTGATAGGCTCTACGTTCAAATACAACGGGTGCAAAATAGTTGCACACGCGGAATACTCAGGTTAAACTTGACGAGCCTAGCATATACAGATATGGCCTCGGAACACAGAGACCGAAAGGTCGAGCGTGAATCATATAGTAGATATGATCAACATAGTGATGTTCACCATTGAAACTACTCCATCTCACGTGTTAATCGGACATGGTTTAGTTGATTTGGATCACGTAATCACTTAGATGATTAGAGGGATGTCTATCTAAGTGGGAGTTCTTAAGTAATATGATTAATTGAACTTGAATTTATCATGAACTTAGTCCTGATAGTATTTTGCAAATTATGTTGTAGATCAATAGCTCGCGTTGTTGCTTCCCTGTGTTTATTTTTGATATGTTCCTAGAGAAAAATTATGTTGAAAAATGTTAGTAGCAAAGATGCGGATTGGATCCGTGATCTGAGGATTATCCTCATTGCTGCACAGAAGAATTATGTCCTTGATGCACCGCTAGGTGACAGACCTATTGCAGGAGCAGATGCAGACGTTATGAACGTTTGGCTAGCTCAATATGATGACTACTTGATAGTTTAGTGCACCATGCTTAACGGCTTAGAATCGGGACTTCAAAGACGTTTTGAACGTCATGGACCATATGAGATGTTCCAGGAGTTGAAGTTAATATTTCAAGCAAATACCCGAGTTGAGAGATATGAAGTCTCCAACAAGTTCTACAGCTAAAAGATGGAGGAGAATCGCTCAACTAGTGAGCATGTGCTCAGATTGTCTGGGTACTACAATCGCTTGAATCAAGTGGGAGTTAATCTTCCAGATAAAATAGTGATTGACAGAATTCTCTAGTCACCATCACCAAAGTTAGTAGAACTTCGTGATGAACTATAGTATGCAAGGGATGACGAAAGTAATTCCCGAGCTCTTCGTGATGCTGAAATCGACGAAGGTAGAAATCAAGAAAAACATCAAGTGTTGATGCTTGACGTGACCACTAGTTTCAAGAAAAGGGCAAAGGGAAGAAGGGGAACTTCAAGAAGAATGGCAAGCAAGTTGCTGCTCAAGTGAAGAAGCCTAAGTCTGGTCCTAAGCCTGAGACTAAGTGCTTCTACTGCAAAGGGACTGGTCACTGGAAGCGAAACTACCCCAACTATTTGGTGGATAAGAAGGATGGCAAAGTGAACAAAGGTATATTGGATATACATGTTATTGATGTGTACTTTACTAGTGTTTATAGCAACCCCTCGGTATTTGATACTGGTTCAGTTGCTAAGAGTAGTAACTCGAAATGGGAGTTGCAGAATAAACAGAGACTAGTAAAAGGCGAGGTGACGATGTGTGTTGGAAGTAGTTCCAAGATTGATATGATCATCATCGCACACTCCCTATACTTTCGGGATTAGTGTTGAAACTAAATAAGTGTTGTTTGGTGTTTGCGTTGAGCATGAATATGATTTGATCATGTTTGTTGCAATACGGTTATTCATTTAAATTAGAGAATAATTGTTGTTCTGTTTACATGAATAAAACCTTCTATGGTCATACACCCAATAAAATGGTTTGTTGGATCTCGATCGTAGTGATACACATATTCATAATAATGAAGCCAAAAGATGCAAAGTAAATAATGATAGTGCAACTTATTTGTGGCACTGCCGTTTAGGTCATATTGGTGTAAAGCGCATGAAGAAACTCCATACTGATGGGATTTTGGAATCACTTGATTATGAATCACTTGATGCTTGCGAACCATGCCTCATGGGCAAGATGACTAAAACGCCGTTCTCCGGAACTATGGAGAGAGCAACAGATTTGTTGGAAATCATACATACAGATGTATGTGGTCCGATGAATATTGAGGCTCGTAGCAGGTATCATTATTTTCTGACCTTCACAGATGATTTGAGCAGATATGGGTATATCTACTTAATGAAACAGAAGTCTGAAACATTTGAAAAGTTCATATAATTTCAGAGTGAAGCGGAAAATCATCGTAACAAGAAAATAAAGTTTCTACGATCTGATCGTGGAGAAGAGTATTTGAGTTACGAGTTTGGCCTTCAGTTAATACAATGTGAAATAGTTTCACTACTCACGCCACCTGGAACACCACAGCATAATGGTGTGTCCTAACGTCATAACCGTACTTTATTAGATATTGTGCGATCTATGATGTATCTTACTGATTTACCGCTATCGTTTTGCGGTTATGCTTTAGAGACGGTTGCATTCACGTTAAAATAGGGCACCATCAAAATCCGTTGAGACAACGCCTTATGAACTGTGGTTTGGCAAGAAACCAAAGTTGTCGTTTCTTAAAGTTTGGGGTTGCGATGCTTATGTGAAAAAGTTTCATCCTGATAAGCTCAAACCCAAATCGGAGAAATGTGTCTTCATAGGATACCCAAAGGAGACAGTTGGGACCTTCTATCACAGATCCGAAGGCAAGACATTCGTTGCTTAGTATGGATCCTTTCTAGAGAAGGAGTTTCTCTCGAAAGAAGTGAGTGGGAGGAAAGTAGAACTTGATGAGGTAACTATACCTGCTCCCTTATTGGAAAGTAGTTCATCACAGAAATCTGTTCTTGTGACTCCTACACCAATTAAGTGAGGAAGTTAATGATGATGATCATGGAACTTCAGATCAAGTTATTACTGAACCTCGTAGGTCAACCAGATTAAGATCCGCACCAGAGTGGTACGGTAATCCTGTTCTGGAGGTTATGTTACTAGACCATGACGAACCTACGAACTATGAGGAAGCGATGATGAGCCCAGATTCCGCGAAATGGCTTAAGGCCATGAAATCTGAGATAAGATCCATATATGAGAACAAAGTGTGGACATTGATTGACTTGCCCAATGATCGGCGAGCCATTGAGATTAAATGGATCTTCAAGAGGAAGACGGACGTTGATAGTAGTGTTACTATCTACAAAGCTAGACTTGTCGAAAAAAGGTTTTTGACAAAGTTCAAGGTGTTGACTACGATGAGATTTCCTCACTCGCAGCGATGCTTAAGTCTGTCCGAATCATGTTTAGCAATTGCCGCATTTTATGAAATCTGGCAAATGGATAAACAAAACTGCATTCCTTAATGGATTTATTAAAGAAGAGTTGTATATGATGCAACCAGAAGGTTTTGTCAATCCTAAAAGTGCTAACAAAATATGCAAGCTCCAGCGATCCATCTATGGACTGGTGCAAGCATCTCGGAGTTGGAATATACGCTTTGATAAGTTGATCAAAGGATATAGTTTTATACAGACTTGCGGTGAATCCTGTATTTACAAGAAAGTGAGTGGGAGCACTACAGCATTTCTGATAAGTATATGTGAGTGACATATTGTTGATCAGAAATAATGTAGAATTATTCTGCAAAGCATAAAGGAGTGTTTGAAAGGAGTTTTTCAAAGAAAGACCTCGGTGAAGCTGCTTACATATTGAGCATCAAGATCTAAGAGATAGATGAAGACGCTTGATAAGTTTTTCAATGAGTACATACCTTAACAAGATTTTGAAGTAGTTCAAAATAGAACAGTCAAAGAAAGAGTTCTTGCCTGTGTTACAAGGTGTGAAATTGAGTAAGACTCAAAGCCCGACCACGGCAAAAGATAGAAAGAGAATGAAAGTCATTCACTATGCCTTGGCCATAGGTTCTATAAAGTATGCCATGCTGTGTACCAGATCTATTGTATACCCTACACTGATTTTGGCAAGGGAGTACAATAGTGATCTAGGAGTAGATCACTGGACAGCGGTCAAAATTATCCTTAGTAGAATAAGGATATGTTTCTCGATTATGGAAGTGACAAAAGGTTCGTCGTAAAGGGTTACGTCGATGCAAGTTTTGACACTAAATCTAGATGACTCTAAATCTCGGTCTAGATACATATTGAAAGTGGGAGCAATTAGCTAGAGTAGCTCCGTGCAGAGCATTGTAGACATAGAAATTTGCAAAATACTTACGGATCTGAATGTGACAGACCCGTTGACTAAAATTATCTCACAATCAAAACATGATCACACCTTAGTACTCTTTGTGTGTTAATCACATAGCGATGTGAACTAGATTATTGACTCTAGTAAACCCTTTGAGTGTTGGTCACATAGAGATGTGAACTATGGGTGTTAATCACATGGTGATGTGAATTATTGATGTTAAATCACATGGCGATGTGAACTAGATTATTGACTCTAGTGCAAGTGGGAGACTGAAGGAAATATGCCCTAGAGGCAATAATAAAGTATTATATATTTCCTTATATCATGATAAATGTTTATTATTCATGCTAGAATTGTATTAACCGGAAACATAATACATGTGTGAATACATAGACAAACAGAGTGGGTCACTAGTATGCCTCTACTTGACTAGCTTGTTAATCAAAGATGGTTATGTTTCCTAGCCATAGACATGAGTTGTCATTTGATTAACGGGATCACCTCATTAGGAGAATGACGTGATTGACTTGACCCATTCCGTTAGCTTAGCACCCGATCGTTTAGTATGTTGCTATTGCTTTCTTCATGACTTATACATGTTCCTATGACTATGAGATTATGCAACTCCCGTTTACCGGAGGAACACTTTGTGTGCTACCAAACGTCACAACGTAAATGGGTGATTATAAAGGTGCTCTACAGGTGTTTCCAAAGGTACTTGTTGGGTTGGCGTATTTCGAGATTAGGATTTGTCACTCCGATTGTCGGAGAGGTATCTCTGGGCCCACTCGGTAATGCACATCACTATAAGCCTTGCAAGCATTGTGACTAATGAGTTAGTTGCGGGATGATGTATTACGGAACGAGTAAAGATACTTGCCGGTAACGAGATTGAACTAGGTATCGAGATACCGACGATCGAATCTCGGGCAAATAACATATCGATGACAAAGGGAACAACGTATGTTGTTATGCGGTCTGACCGATAAAGATCTTCGTAGAATATGTAGGAGCCAATATGAGCATCCAGGTTCCGCTATTGGTTATTGACCGGAGAGGTGTCTCGGTCATGTCTACATAGTTCTCGAACCCGTAGGGTCCGCACGCTTAACGTTACGATGACAGTTTTATTATGAGTTTATGTATGTTGATGTACCGAAGGAGTTCGGAGTCCCGGATGAGATCGGGGACATGACGAGGAGTCTCGAAATGGCCGAGACATAAAGATCGATATATTGGACGACTATATTCGGACTTCGGAAAGGTTCCGAGTGATTCGGGTATTTTTCGGAGTACCGGAGAGTTACGGGAATTCGTATTGGGCCTTAATGGGCCATACGGGAAAGGAGAGAAAGACCCCAAAGGGTGGCCGCACCCCTCCCAATGGGCTAGTCCGAATTGGACTAGGGAGGGGGGGCGCCCCCTTCCTTCTTTCTCCTTCCCCCTTCCCTTCTCCTACTCCCACAAGGAAAGGAGGAGTCCTACTCCCGGTGGGAGTAGGACTCCCCCCTTGGGCGCGCCACCTCCCCTTGGCCGGCCCTCTCCTCCTTGCTCCTTTATATACGGGGGCAGGGGGGCACCTCTAGACACACTTGATATACGATATTTTAGCCGTGTGCGGTGCCCCCCTCCACCATATTACACCTCGATAATACCGTGGTCGAGCTTAGGCGAAGCCCTGCGTCGGTGGAACATCATCATCGTCACCACGCTGTCGTGCTGACGAAACTCTCCCTCAACACTCGGCTGGATCGGAGTTCGAGGGATGTCATCGAGCTGAACGTGTGCTGAACTCGGAGGTGCCGTGCGTTCGGTACTTGATCGGTCGGATCATGAAGACGTACGACTACATCAACCGCGTTGTGATAACGCTTCCGCTGTCGGTCTACGAGGGTACGTGGACAACACTCTCCCCTCTCGTTGCTATGCATCACCATGATCTTGCGTGTGCGTAGGAAATTTTTTGAAATTACTACGTTCCCCAACAAGCGTCACACAAGTGCCATGCGTCACAAAATGAATGGAGTTGATGTGATCGGAATTCGGGAGATGTCGATTTCTTGATTATCGTACCCAAAGATGTCAATCTAATCAATTTTAGTCGTATGAGCGATGGTACACAAACACAACCTTCTCATACCCAATCTCATTCCGGTAGTGCCAGCACAACTTCCGTCACCGGTGCAAAAAGGTTTGGTCGCCAAACCTTAGGTGTGTGGAGTGAGTTTGAACAAAAGAACCATATGAGGTGGAAGGCTATCTGCAAAAGATGCAGGAAGGAGCTGACTGGGGAGTCCGAAAAAGGAACCAGGCACTTGAAGAGGCACATCCCTAGCCACAAGAAGGAGACACAGATGGTGGTCCTAGGTCACCCAACTCCAATACAAGCCACACGGTTTGACATGTCATTGGGGCTATTTTCCTGTTGTAGCTCGAGAAGCTCTTTGTCATTTAATTTTGTCATTTAATTGCAGCTAATGATTTACCATTAATTTTTGGCGAGTCTCACACTTTTTCAATATATATTCAAACTGCTCATATCCTATATTTGTTTCGGTTTCTAGACAAACTACAACTAGGGGTGTGATTAAGTTATGCAAAACTAGTCTTCGGAAAATAAAAGAAGACTTTACTACATGCACCTTTTCTATTTCTTTAACTTCTTATATCTAGAGTGGCCGGGCTAAGGAAGACTTCATTAGTGTGGTTGCTCATCATGTTAATGAAATTAATTGACGCATCACATATCGGTGAGAACATTGTTGGATCTATAGTTAAAGTTGTGGAAGATTTCGGTCTCAGGAAAGATCTTTGTAAATAGCTTTGGATAATGCTTCATCAAATACTAGTGTAATGAGTATCCTCACTCCTTAGCTCTTATGCCGCATCTTTTTACTGCATCAACGTTGTGTTTGCCATATATTTAATCTTATTGTTAAATTTACTTTAAATAGATTGACTTCATACATTGACAATTTGCGAACTACAGTTTCTTTTCTGAATGCTTCTAATACACGAATTGCAAACTACAAGAGGTACTGCCTTCCTATAAGGGTACATCCTTGTAAGTTTGCTTTAGACATGTCGATTCGATGGAACTCTAGATATATGCTTCTTATGCATCTTAGGGCACACAAAGATAGATTTGGTTTCTTTATTAATTCAAAGTACCCTAACATTGATGGAACACCCCTACTGAATGCTAATGATTGACATGTTGTTGGAGTATTGCTAAGTTTTCGGGAGCTTATTTACCATTCTCCTTTAATGGTGCACCATATTTTAGAAATTGATACCCACATAAAACCATATGAATGTGATTTGTTGTTACATGATACTATTGTTGCCATGAAAAGCAAATATTGTAAATAAATTATAATGTTGTATGCATTTGCATTTATTTTGGATCCTAGGGTTAAACTTGTACTCCCTCCGGTCCTTTTTACTCTGCATATAATAATTATCTGAAGTCAAACTTCGTAAAGTTTGACCATATTTATATGAAAAAAAATTAACATCTACAATCACTACTGGAATCAGCTTCTTTGCCGTCCGCCATGGCGGACGGCAAAGGCATGGATCACGGACGGCAAATGTCTTTGCCGTCCGCCAGCAGACGGCAAACTGTCCGTCTGAACACGTGCCAGCAAAGGCCTTCTTTGCCGTCCGCTTCCTGGAAACGGACGGCAAAGGATTTTTCCGTCCGCCATCCGAGGTCAGCAGACGGCAAAGACAACGGACGGCAGTGCGGTGGCATGAGTGTCGTTAGGGGGTTAACGGCGCTCTTTGCCGTCTGCCAACGGACGGCAAAGAGTCAAAGTTCTTTGCCGTCCGCTGACAGACAGCAAAGAGCTCAGCTAGGCAGTACTGGGAACCTTCCACGTGGCCAGCTATGCCGTCCGCTGGCAGACGGCAAAGTGATTTGAATCTTTGCCGTCCGCTGGCAGACGGCAAAGTGACCAAATAGGCAGCCAGCATTCCCAGGTAGTACAGGTAGCTGCCACGTGTCCTCTTTGCTGTCTGCTAGCAGACGGCAAACATGCAACATATCCCCTGTTTTTATTGGAATCCATTTAATTTCACAGGAATTCACACACAGATATACATATATATATATTTTTTCACATGCACAGCAGACATATGATGTATCCAACACATAGCTCCACTACTAGGAAAAGGGCTATAGATGGAATGGCCACTAATGGCGCACCAGACATGTGGTGCGCCATTAGTAACAATTTTTTTTCCAAACATACTAATGGCGCACTAGGGCACAGTGCGCCATTACTAGTTCTAACTAGTAATGGCGCACCAGCCACATAGTGCGCCACTACTATATTTTTTTATTTTTTATTTTTTTGCAAAACTACTAATGGCGCACCAGAGAAAAGTGCGCCATTACTAGTTTAAACTAGTAATGGCGCACTGTTCCCTGGTGTGCCATTAGTGTCTTTTTTTTGCAAAACTACTAATGGCGCACCACCAGCAGGTGCGCCATTAGTAACCAGGGTTACTAATGGTTACTAATGGCGCATTGGGTGGTGGTGCGCCATTAGTAACCTGGGACGAGCTAGATATTTTGGACAGCCACACCTACCCACTCACTTTCCCCACTTCATTCTCTCCACCTCCTCCTCCAAGCTTGTCTCGACTGCCTCCTCCTCCTCACCTCATTTGCACCATAAATTCATCCAAATTAAGTGGTTAAATTACCTTTTTTCGATAGGTAAGTAAGGGGGAAGCTATTTTTATGTTGTTCTCCCTCTCGAACAACGTGCACATGCACTTTTTATGGCCTAGCTAGATCTATGTATGTTAGTGGTGTTGCATATATTTGTGGTGTTGTATATATGTTTGTGTTTGCAGGTACCGGTATTTGAAATGCGATAGTTGCCAATATTTTGCCGGAATGTTGATTCATTTCCGTTTCGGCGAGAATTTCGGCACTATGCATTCTTTTTGGTCCTATTTTTAGGGAAAGTCATGCCAAATTTTTTCTTGGTTCTAAAATATCATTTTGCTCTACCCTGCAGGCGACCATGGTCCGCACGATGACCGAATGCATCGTGAATAGGTTTTTGAGCTCCGCGAAGGCCGAGATGCTTGAAAAGAATGAGACGGAGATAAGATGTCCGTGTCGAAGATGCAAGCTAAAGAGCCTTATTGCGGACCCGGATTCCGGGTAGGTGCGGGACCACCTGCTCTTGCATGGTTTCATGGATGGCTATTGGTGGCAAGGTGATGAAGATGACTATGAAGTCGTCCATGGGGGGCGGGCAAGAAATGAGGAAGGGCAGCAAGACAACCACCGCGTCTCGGGCGGGCGAGAAGACGAAGAATCTCCAGGACATGATCATGACGGTGATGCTGTACACAGTCATCATGTAGAAGATGCCGGACATGATGATGAGGAAGATGCGGGAGCAGACGAAGGGCATGATCATGAAGATGAAGATGCCGGCGGAGCAGACGACGATGGACCATCGATGGGCTGGGTGCAGGACCCTCATATTCAAGAGCTGCTTCTCAAGCAGACGGATAACGCAAGAGCTGCCGCCCGAGAGAAAGCCAAGCTGGATCAACTGGAGATAGACGCGGTTACTCCATTGTATGAAGGATGCAGGCCCGAGGATACCCGCCTGAAAGTAACGCTCATGGCTCTGGAGATGAAGGTAAAACACAAAATGACCGACGCATGCTTCAACGAGAACATGTCATTCTGGCACGAACGTCTTCCCAAGGGGAACAAGTGCCCGACCAGTTTCGAGGAGGCGAAGAAAATCGTGTGTCCTCTGGATTTACCGCACGTGAAATACCATGTGTGCATGAACAATTGCATCATTTATCGGGACGAGCACGCGGAGTCTACCATATGTCCGGTGTGCGGCGTCACTCGATACAAGAAGAGGAAGAAAGCTCCTCGAAAAGTGGTGTGGTACTTTCCGATCACTCCTCGTCTGCAGCGGTATTTCGCGGACCCTAAGGTAGCAAAGCTCCTGCGTTGGCACGCGGATAGGGAGGAGAAGAAGCAAGAAGATGACGCAAATGATCCGGAGATAAATAAAAAAGACAAGATGCTGAGTCACCCTAAGGATGGGAGCCAGTGGCAAGCGTTGAACTTCGAACACCCAGAATTTGGGAACGATCCAAGGAACATCGTGCTGGGCGCGAGCACCGATGGAGTCAATCCGTTTGGCAGCCAGAGAAGCACACATAGCACCTGGCCTGTGTTTGTGTGGATGTACAACCTTCCCCCCTGGTTGTGCATGAAGAGGAAGTACATTCACATGAGTATGCTAATTGAAGGGCCGAAACATCCAGGGAACGACATCAATCTGTATCTGGGGCTGCTGAAAGAGGAGCTAGACACGCTGTGGAAAATGCCAGCCAATACGTGGGACGCCGCAGAGAAAGAATATTTCCCTATTAGAGCCGCACCGCTCACGACGGTGCACGACTATCTCGGTTACGGATATCTCGCGGGGCAGGTGGTCCACGGATTTTGGCCTATGCAACTTTTTCGACGTCATCTCTCGGAAGTCGGTTGGCGTGAGGCAACTCAGAAGGCTACAGGAAGAGATCGTGGTGATACTATGCGAGCTTGAGATGTACTTCCCTCCCGCATTCTTCGACGTTATGGTGCATCTGCTGGTCCATATCGTGGAGGATATCATCCAACTCGGGCCGACGTTCCTGCACACCATGATGCCGTTTGAAAGGATGAATGGTGTCATCAAAGGATACGTTCGCAACATGTCACGTCCAGAGGGAAGCATAGCCAGGGGCTTTCTGACCGAAGAGTGCATCTCCTACTGCACGAATTATCTAGGCATCGAGAACCCCGTTGGTCTGCCCGTCAACAGGCACCTCGGCAGGCTCGCTGGATGGGGTCACCGTGAGGGTCGCCACGAAATGCATGTCGACTTCGATGGTCGACTCGCCGACTTTGAAAGAGCAAACCTAGTCACGCTACAACACATAGACGTGGTCGATCCTTGGGTGGTACAGCACAAAACGTTTATTGAGAAGACGTACAATGACCGAGGCCAACAGAGGACGGACGGAGATATAATCAAAGAGCACAACTCATGTTTCACGCGTTGGTTCAAGCAGAAGCTTCTATCGTACCCTTTACATGAGGATTCTTCCGCGGAAGAACAACTCATATTCGCCTTGTCACAGGGCGCCGAGCACAACCTGATGACGTATGAGGCGTACGATATCAACGGCTACACATTCTACACCGAGGACAAGGACATGAAGAGCGATGGTTATCAGAACTCCGGGGTAACGATGGAATCCTACACCGGTAACGACAAGGACAGATACTATGGAAGGATCGAGGAGATCTGGGAGCTGAGCTACGCTGGAGAGAAGGTCCCGATGTTCCGTGTCAGATGGGCCAAGAGCGTCATAAAAGAAGACCAGTATTTCACCACCATGGTTATACCCGAAGCCAAATCCAAGACCGCAGGCGCGAACGTCACCGCGAAAAATGAGCCATGGGTACTGGCTTCCCAAGTGGACCAATGCTTCTTCATTACCGACCCGTCAAAGCCCAGTCGTGTTGTCGTGAGGAGAGGCAAAAGGAAGATCATCGGAATGGATGGAGTTGCCAATGAGCAAGACTTCGACAAGTACGGCGACCCGAAGATGGAACATGACGACGACGATGAAGTATCAGCATACACCACAAGAAGAAGCAGGACCACCCTACCTAAAGGACGTCCGTTCAAGAGAAGAACTCCATTTACGAAAAATAAGGGCAAGAAGATTGTGAACAGATAGCTAGCTAAGAACATTTCGACATATTGAAATGATATTTCTTCTGTTCTAGTGTCCTCATGAATATTTATTTATGTTTATTATTAATATTTTTTGAACTCATGAATATTTTTAAATTTCATGGGCACTTTTTGAATTCATGAATATTTTTTAAATTTGATGATATTTTTTCATATTCAATATGAAAAAATATTGAATATTCATGAGGTCAACACTCGATCTCGATCCCCCTCCATCTCGATCGCTATCCCCCCTCGCCAGATCCCCCTCGCCGCCGAGCACCCCCCACCCTCCCCCGCTCCACCGCCGCCGCCAACCCCCCGCACCCTTCCCCGCTCCACCGCCGTCGAGCACCCACCGCACCCTCCCCCGCTCCACCGCCGCCGCCGACCCCCCGCACCCTCCCCGCTCCACCGCCGCCGCCGACCCCCCGCACCCTCCCCGCTCCACCGCCGCCGCCGACCCCCCGCACCCTCCCCGCTCCACCGCCGCCGCCGACCCCCCGCACCCTCCCCTGTCTCCTCGCTCGGTTCCCCCTCCCCCCCCCCCCGAGCGCCATTGCTATACAAAAAAAGATTACTAATGGCGCACCTCTCCGGGATGCGCCATTGCTATACAAAAAAAGATTACTAATGGCGCACATCTTCGGGATGCGCCATTGCTATACAAAAAAAAATTCTAATGGCGCACGGATCGGGGGTGCGCCATTGCTAACCCTTCCCCCCCCCCCACTAAAATCCCCAGTCCTTTCTATCTTCCCCATCTCTCTCACCCGCCCACTGCCCCGGCCCGTACTGCGCCGCCGCCGCCCCCGCCGCCTCCCCCGCTCCGACCCTCGCGCTCCAGCCGTAGTCTTCAGTCTTCACCGGCGGCGACGAGCCCTTCCGCCCCCACCATCTCCACCTCTTCTTCCTCGGGGAAGCAGAGCCGCTGTAGACGTGCTCGCCCGCCCTAGTAGACGTGCTCGCCGCTGTAGACGTGCTCGTCGGGGCCTCTCCTCCAACATCACCGGTGAGCCACCACGCCCTGCCCTCTCCCTCTCTGCTCCTTCCTCCTTGCCCTCTCCCTCTCTGCTCGATCCCCTCTCTTCTCTGTCTCCACCTTCTGTTCTTGCCTGTGAGGTGTTTGATTAAATGTCAATTCAAACGATTGATGCAGTCGCGTCCACCGGAGCACCACGACTGCGTCTGCGACCTCATCTCTGCTCCGCCGCCGTCTACGACCTCGTCTGCGACCGCGTCCACCGAGGTGAGTTCTTTCATGGATCATTTTTGTTTCTTCAGTGAACTGGTTGCAGGACCTTGACTACACGCAAATTTGGGCCTGCTGTGTGTTTGTGCTCTGTTTCTTCAGCGTTTTGCAGTGTATAGCTATAGATCTTTCTCACTGTAATACATCAAATGGTCCATATCGGTGCTAAACTGCTAATGCCTGTCAGGCTTGGCTCACTTATGTTGACAGTGTATGATTGCTCTGCTCAGTATCAAGTTAACAAGACTAGTTTATCCTCACACAAAGTCTGCCAATCTTTATAATCCCTAGTTGCAAGGGGACAAGTTACTGAACCAGCAGTAGATGTGCGTATGCCATAGAACTTCTACTGTCCTACTCCTACATGCTCTTTATGTAGCTACAGCCTACAGTCAGCACTATTCTACTGTTGAAATCTTGCTGCCACTTTTAAATCTGTAATACTCACTGGTACCCCAGTTATCTGCTTGCTGTATTAGTAGCTTAGAAAATAAAACCATCCACTATTTTTTTAACCTTTCCCCAGTGTTACTTTTTGTTTACATAAACTGTATGCATGTTGAATTATATACCATGACCAAGTTTTTGGGTGACAGCTGGTTTGACTATTTGTTTTAGAGTTCTGTGTTTCTGGTACCTACGATTTTAGTGCAATACTTTTTTGGTCTGTACTTGCTGGTTAAAGGTGGTTGATGGACAAACAATTAAATCCAATCAATTTTCTCCAGCACTTTTTGGTCTGTACTTGCTGGTAATTAAAGGTGGTTGATGGACAAACAATTAATTTTTTGGTCTGTATCATAGCGAAGAAGTTTCAGTAGCCAAGACATGAAGCGGAGAGTATTCATATAAAAAAATTAGAGTAGATGGAGCTTCTTTCTTTTAATTCAAACAAACTACTACTATTGATTGTTGTGGTTGCTCAACAAGTTATCTCTCATTTAGAGTAGATGGAGCTTCTTTGTTTTTCATCTCGTTTAATAAGTGGCTAATCATTTGCTATCACTTGGCAAAAATGAAAAGAAAGGAAAGAATCGTTGTTTGTAGGCAATGTGATGTGATTTCAATGTGATGTTGACAGTAGTTAATTAAACCTGCTGCTGCTGCTGTACATTGTGGTGCTAGTTTGCTGGGTTTTGTCTCCGACCATCGTGTCGTGATGATTTTGCAGGTACCCCGAGAGGCCCTTGAGTTTGCCGGAATGTCGATTAACTTCCGTTCCGGCAAATTCGGGTACTCCATATGTCCTATTTTCAGCAAAGGTCATGCTGAAATTTTCCGTGAATTTTAGCATGACTTTGCTAAAAATAGGACATATGGGGTACTTGCGACTAATGCATGGGCCGGGGTATCTTAGTACTTAATTAAGTAGGATCAACTGCCTCTTGTGTTATACATATAGAAGTGTGATATGTTTACTGTCTCTTGGTGTTTGTCCTTAATTAAGTAGGGTATATTATTAGAAGATACCCATATATATCAGTCAACCTAGGGTGCCTCGGCATCGATAAACCCTAAATGATGAAAACTTAACTTAGCATTTAGGGTGCCTCGGCGTCGACAAACCCTAAATGATAAAACCTTGGCTTTTAGGGTGCCAAGGTGTCGATGAGAACCTAAATGATGTACGCTTAGGCTTTTAGGGTGCCTCGGCGTCGACAAACCCTAAATGATAAAAGCTTAGCTTTTAGGATGCCTCGGTGTCGACAAACCCTAAATGATGAGACCATGATCTTGTTCCTTGACAATAACCAACTTTTTGACCAAACTTTTTTCCTATTTAGAGCGAAACATGGCCCACAACGATGAGGCCGGCGGTTCGGGCGGCAAGCAATTCTGGGAGCTGTCCCAGGAGATGGAGGAAGAACCTCACCGCTATGAGGACGCCGCCGCGGAAGACACCGATCCGGACTACACAACCCCTAGTGGCGTCGGGGATGACAGCACTGATGGTGCCGCCGAGGATGCCACCACTGATGATGGCGGCGCACGCACAGATGGCAGCCAACCGAAGAGGCAACGGAAGGACCGGCGCCCGAACGTGCTCGGCACCGTCAAGGAGGAATTTACTGAAGTGAACTCCGACGGGCATCCAACGGCGCCCAAACATGTAGTCAAGGGGTACTCAGTTCAGCTCGGGTGCATTCTCCGGAGCACCGTCTCGATCAACACCGAGAACCTAAGGCATAAGGACCGAGGGAATTTGCGCAGCCTCCTCTTCACGAAGCTGCACGAACGATACAAGTTCCCCGCTGAGTTTGCAAACACACGCCTCTCAGGGAATAAAGTGAACAGTGCCGCCCTCACGAGGATGAGCACGGCCCTGTCTACATGGAGAAGCACGGTGAAGGCAATGATTGAAAAAGGTGATAGTTATGAGAAGATCAAGGCGAAATATCCTTTGATGAGCAAAGATGACTACAAGGAGTTCAAGATCAAGTGCGAGAGCAGCGCAACCTCCGAATCAAGTCAGTGGGGGAAAGAAATGCGGGAGTTGAACTTAGGGGTCCACCAACTCGGTCCCGGCGGTTACAGAGTGGCGGAGCCTATATGGGACAAGGAGGACGCAGAGCGTGCCGAGCAAGGCCTACCGCCCCGCTTCGAGAAATTACGTGACAAGCAGACCAGGAACTTTGTCAGGGCCCGGTACAAGGAGGACCCGGTAACAAAGGAGCTTACCACGGATCCGAAGACCAGGGCGCTTGAGCTTGTTCTGGTAAGGAATACACCCCCGCGTAATTAGCTCCATATGGTTGCATTCTAATTAATGAAGCCAAATTTCTAAATGGTTCACATTCCTTCCGCAGGAGGCTGAAAGCAGTAGCGCGGGGTCGTCTCAGAGCTCCCCTTTTGACACTCCTTTAAATAGGGCGTTGAACGTAATGAAAAACAAGGATAAGCTGAGTAAGCCGTCGTCAGCTGGTCGTGTGGCCGGCAAAGGCTTGTCCACAAAATGGTCGTCATACTATATCGCTGGTGGGCGAAAGGAGAAAAAGACCAGCTCGGAAAGCCAGTCGCGCGAGGTTCAAGAACTCAAGGCACAAGTGGCGCGGATTCCGGAGATTGTACAAGAGCAAGTGCAACAACAACTGGGAACGACGCTCACCGCCATTGTGCCTACCTTGATTCAGGGGCTGATGACGTGGATTGCGGGCGGCCAACAGGGGCCTCCCCCGGTTCCCAGCTTCACGGCCAGCAACTCGCACAACGCGCAGGCGGCGCCATTGGTGTCTCCGGCGGAGGCGGTATTCATGTCTCCGGCGCCGGCACGGGCATTGGAGCTTAATGCACCCGGGTGTACGCCGGCCGGCACCTCGCCAGCAAGCGGCCCCTCCGTCAGTTGCACGCGCATGCCCGCCGTTGGCGGTGCCTCGACATTAGCCGAGCTCGACGGCATCACGGTAACTAAGCCTCTCGGCCGATGACTTCATCTCCTTGCCTTTGACTGGGCATCCCTGACGCCCTACATGTTTTCGCAGGGCGCCACCGATGTTCCTTGCACTCTCCTGCACTTCGTGGGTGGCGAGTTGGTCGATGTCGCCAAGGGCAGAATCGTTCAACCGGGCAACCGCGTGTTCCACGGTAATCCGATGCCACCCACCTTGTATAGGGTTGAACTGGTTCGGGTGCTGCCAGGCTGCGACGAGTTGTTACCTCCGATTCGGCCCGCTGGGGCCGACGAAGATGATGTGATGACCCTCAGCGCCTGCGTAAGCTGGCCCCTGCTTTGGCTGAAGAGCCAGATTCGTTTGGGGGCGGGGGACACCACCCCACAGACAAGACCGCCAGTCGTGCCAGCGCCAAGCCATGGCAAGAACGCCGCAATGCTACCGGACATGCCAGACATCCCTATGGCACAGGATCCGGACGACGACGACAACGACGGCGGTACATTTTCCAACGTCGATAAGTACTTTGCCGAACATGGGTACGGTGACGAGTTCTGCGGGCCTCCTTCTCAAGAACCCAACCCTGAAAAAGACGACCGCGATCTAGATGGTATGGCGGAGAAACCCAATTGCAACAGGCGTCGTCTGGCATTCAGTTCTCAGGAGACGCCTCCAGCTGCCGCCTTCACCGAGCCTCAGATAGCTGAGGTGCCAAATATTATCAGCCCCAACACGCTCAAGAAGGCGGTCTGTGAGCAGAACTCGATCCCATTACAGCAGATCAGGAAGAAGGGACGAAAACGAAAGACTAACAAGGGCGCCAGTGCGAGCCAGCCGGCATCGAGTACGTCCGTGCTCAGGACGGGCCACCTTCACCTAAGGATATCTCGAGGAGGGTGCATGTGGCGGGTAGGCCGATGCTACCGACAAATATGCTCAATGCTGCAACCGGTGCTATGCGGAGTCTCCATGACAGTGTCCTTTCTTTGGAGAAGCGGCGTCTCGGAGAGAATGATGTGGCATATCCGGTTTTCATGGCCAAGGTGCCAGAGGGCAAGGGCTTTGTGGATAGCGCCATCGGGGGTACGATTGTCCTGCGGTTTGATGACATCTTTTCTATGCTTAACCTTCATCTGCTGCACTACACCTTCGTTCGGCTGTTTTCGCTGAGTATGGAGATGCGGATCATTAGAGACAAGACCCCGGACATTGTGATAGTCGACCCCTTCTACATGCGTGCCAAGATCTTGGGCAGCGCTGGGGACCGGCAAGTCGCGAGTTCACACCTCGAAGGCGTCATTCTGGCAAACCCAGATAAGGATAACTTCCTCGTGCCTTACTTTCCCGAGTAAGTCATCTCCTAACCTCCCCGTAACATATGATTTCTTAGATTTCGATCGTTCTTTTTTTTCTAACATTCCGTGTTATGTGTAGTGACACACATTGCACACTCATCCTCTTAAGCCCAAAATATTCCATGGCCACGTATTTCGACCCGGACCGTGACTCCAAGATAGACTACACAAATATCAAGAAAGTTCTTGATGATGCTCTCCCCGGCTACGCCGCATCTGGAGGCACCTTTAAGAGGCCAGTTCGTAGGTACGGCAGGCACGTGTTCACCCACAATACGACGTTCCCCTGCGTCAAGCAGTCGCCTGGCGGTCAGAAGGATGCCTACTACGCCCTCCATCACATGCGGGCGATCGTGTGGGACCATAATCACCTTCTGCTACCAAATAATCTCAAAGATTGGGCCGCAAGCTTGGCGGCAATCTAGGACGCGGACATCCGACAAGAATTCTTTCGCATCCAGTCGGAGTTTGCAGAAATCATCCATCAAGATGTCCTTCGTACCTCGGGGCAGTTCTACCTCAAATTTCAACCGTCCAACAGTGAGATAGACACAACGCTACAAATGCAGGCTGACAACGCCCGCGACTTCATGACCATCACGACAGACGGCGGCTTCATCCACGCTCCGGTCCCATGAGTCGAGTCGAAAGTAGTGATGCTATGTGTAGTTCTGAAACATTGATTAGCTCATGTTGTAATTAAACTTTAATGAACTTGTATGTCTCTTTGGTTTGGACAGTCGTTCAACTTAGATGTAATCGATGCTATTTATTAGTAGGACCATGAATCGTGCTATTAATGTCTTGCTTTTCTCTTCCGATCCTTTTGTTACATACTTATATATTGCTTATGTATTGTCTGTTGTTTGGCTAGTGCATAGAGATGCCGTCGTATGTCGTGTACAAGGGTAAGGTTCCCGGAGTCTACGACGACTGGGAGGAGTGTCGGAGACAGGTTCACCGTTTCAGCGGTAACAGTTACAAAGGGTACACCACTAGGGCGGAGGCGGAATCTAGATACGCGCGCTATCTAGCGGGAGAGAGGAGGGTGCGTTGGAGGAACTGGATGAAGACCAGTTTCATCGCGATGATGGTCATCGTGATGACCGCAGCTTTCTTCTATGTGATGGTAGTTTAGATGATCGATATCGACTTGTAATGTGAAGACAAACTCGCTACTCGCGGTCTCGAGACTTGTAATGTTCTATCTTTGTTCGGTCTTCTGAATTCGGAGACTAATCTTCTATTGTATTCGATGAATCTGTTGTTGCTGTGTGGTGCTGCTTATATTCTGTCCAATAATATATTTTGTAATCTGTGCAAAAATCAGAAAAGAAAAAAAATAATCCCTAATATACATACTAATGGCGCATCACCCCAACGTGCGCCATTAGTATGCCAAAGGATACTAATGGCGCATCACACCGCAGTGCGCCATTAGTATGCCAAAGGATACTAATGGCGCATCACCCCGCAGTGCGCCATTAGTATGCCAAAGGATACTAATGGCGCATCACCCCGCGGTGCGCCATTAGTATGGCTAGGCACATGGGTAAATATGGCCCCCTGGGAGGCATACTAATGGCGCACCGTGGCCTATACTAATGGCGCACTGGCTGGTGCGCCATTAGTATGCGCCATTAGTAAAAAATACTAGTGGCGTGGTACTAGTGGCGCACCAGTAGTGCGCCATTAGTAGGCAAAACTGGTGCGCCACTAGTAGGCCTTTTCCTAGTAGTGCTCCATCCATGACAACATACATACATAATAGGAAACAAAGTTCCATCCATACATATTACAGTAACATCACAATGTTCATCCAACACATTGTTCCATGCATGCATCCATATAACAAAGTTCCACATTTTTTATCGATACAAACGAAAAAAAGAAATGGGAAACAAGTACTCCATCCATGCAAGCTTCCATATAGTGAATTGAATCTGCAAAATGGGAAACAAGAAAGTTAGAAGAAGAAGACTAGAATCGGAAGAAGAAGAATAAGTAAGCATACTTAGGTAAAATGGAGCTAACCTAGCTAATTGTGCCATTTTTGAGTGAACTAAGCATATTATGCCATTTTTTATATAACTTAGAGCTAACTTCATTTTGGAGAAGAAGAAGAAAACTAGAAGAAGAAGAAGAAGAAGAAGAGAACTAGAAGAAGAAGAAGAAGACTAGAAGAAGAACTTCTTCTTCTTTTCTTCTTCTTCTTTTTCTTCTTCTTCTTTTCTTCCTATTCCTTCTTTTCTTCCTCTTCCTGGATTTTCTTCATCTTATTATGTCATTTGTGGACTAAATAGGCTAAATTATGTCATAAATGGACTAAATAGGCTAAATAAGAAGAAAAATGCCATTTTTGAGCTTACCTAGCTAATTATGCCATTTTTTACCTAACTAAGCATATTATGCCATTTTTGATATAACTTAGAGCTAACTTCATTTTGGAGAAGAAGAAGAAAACTAGAAGAAGAAGAAGAAGAAGAAGAAGAAGAACAAGAAGAAGAAGAAGAAGGAGAAGAAGAAGAAGAAAACTAGAAGAAGAAGAAGAAGAAGAAGGAGGAGGAGAAGAAGAAGACTAGAAGAAGAAGAAGAAGATCTTCTTCTTCTTCTTAAGAAGACTAGAAGAAGAAGAAGAAGAAGAAGAAGAAGAAGAAGAAGATCTTCTTCTTCTTCTTCTAGTCTTCTTCTTCTTTTCTTCCTATTCCTTCTTTCCTTCCTCTTCCTTGATTTTCTTCATCTTATTATGTCATTTGTGGACTAAATAGGCTAAATTATGTCATAAATGGACTAAAAACGCTAAATAAGAAGAAAAATACCATTATCACGGAGGTGTAGGAATGGTTGGGGCTGCGCTAGTGCCAGGCAGAGGTGAAGGACCGGTCGGGGTACCGGCGTTGGCAGAAGGAGTGGTCGATGCTTGTCGGGAGCCATGCTGCACCAAAGATCATTTCCAATAATGTCTCGTTAGCAAGTTCGCAAACTGAAATGTGAATAGTAGTAAGCAACGACCATTCAAATCAAACTCACCGTGTTCGCCGGAGCAATCTGGGGCATCGGCGGAGGTGCCTGACCGTTTTTCTCGCACATGGTGTGCACATTTGGTTCTCACGAGTCAGTCATATTAGATAGTAATGCGAACATTACGTGCATGATTGGGCTAATATGCACGAGAAACGTACCACGATGAGCTCATATAGGGCCCGGTTAGCAAGGTCGTTCCGGTTCGTCTCCTCCTCCAACAGCTTAGCCATTTTCTCCTCCATCTCCTTTTGTGCCTCCCTTTTTGCCTCCTCCACAAGCTCATTCGTCTTCAATCTCTCTTTCTCAACAATAGCCTGCAACACACCACTCCTCGTTAGCATTGTAATCATCGACGGACGCACACACAATGTAATGGAGGAAAGGTGAGAGAGTCTGTATAACTAACCGCCATGGCGATCTCCGCGGGCCGTGCACGAGGCGTTATCTCAGGATCAGAGCTACTCAGGCGCTTCTTGATCTGCGGGAGAGTCTTAGGACAACGTATCAGTCCATCACCAATGGCTAGAGAGCCATGGGACCTCCCGCCACCAGATATCGTCACGAGCTCTATATCAAAAGGATCCTGGCTCGGGTTAAAGTCCCCCCTTTCCTCGCCTTCCCCTCGTGTCTGTACTTCACAAGCTTGTGGTGGGAGGTCTTGTTGGTGAAGCTCTCTGGATCATCTAGGTCAGACTCCGTGAATGGCTTGGCCTTCTTGTACGGGGCCATATGGGCCATGCCATAGAGGTCGAACAGACCTGGCACAGGCTTCTTGTGGTGGTGCGCCTGAGAGAGAGGAACAAAATATTAGTTAAGGGCTCAAGCTAGCATGAAGAATGATATTGCTATGTAAATATGTCATTTTGGAGCTAAGAAAGGTTATTATGTCATTTTCAAGGAAAATAAGCGAAGTTTAGGTCATTTTCGAGGTAACCAAGATTATTATGCCATTTTTGACCAAAGTATGCTAATTATGTCATTATTGAGCTATCCAAGGTTACTATGTCATTTTAGAGCTAACTATAGCATATTTAGGCATTCTATAGAGCTATCTAAGGTTATTATGTCATTTTAGAGCTAATTATGTCATGAATGAACTAGCTAAGTTTAGTTTAGGTCATTATTGAGCTATCGAAGCTAGTTATGCCATTTTTTAACTCACTAAAGCATATTAAGTCATTTTATAGAGCTATCTAAGGTTATTATGTCATTTTAGAGCTAAATATGTCATAAATGAACTATCTAGCATGAAGAATGAATTGCATGAATCATGTAGCAAACCACATACCCAGTTCTCCCCGTACTCAAACAGGTTGGAGCTCCCTTGATGGTGTGGCACACCTTCCATTTGGTCGCGCTTATCCTTGGCCCTTTGGTGTTCGACTTTCCATTGGGCAGAGCACCACGCATCCACCAACGCCTCCCAACAGTCCATCTTATCCACACACCATCTCGGGGGCACCAAAGTGAGTCAAGAGAAATTTCAGCGCTACGCCTACGAATCAAATCAAGAAAACTAAGTTCAAGGCCTTAAGAATATGTAATTACCTGGATGTACTTCTCCTTACTCAGAAACTTGCCGCGACACTTCTGCTTGCCCCTCCTAATACCCTTCGAGGCGTAGTAGTCTCGAACGGCCTGCACCCGAGCCTCGTGCCTTAAGTTCTGAAGTAGGCGCTTGCACTCGTTTTCGACAACCATACACGCGGCCTCCTACTCTCCCTCTGAAACCCTGTAGAAGGTCTGCAATCAAACAAGACAACACTGATTAGTACAATCACTAGGTAGTGTTGATTTTTAATTCCGTAAAGGAGAAATTACCCAAAACCGACGGAACACAATGTCGTCCACCGTCTCGCACAAGACACCGTCGACCCTCTCCTCCGGCGAGGCCTGGGCAATCGAGTACAGCTCCCAGGCCAGTGCTAGCTGTGGAACCTGACCCTCACCGGGCAACGTGACCCACCCAGGGAAGTGCTGCCGGCAAAGCACACCAAGGACCTGGTTGGGCCTACGGGAACCACGGGGGCGTACCCAGCCCCTGCAGTATGACAAGGCCAACGCATTAGATATTAATTTGAAGGAACATGAAGGCAAAAGGTTAAAAAAATAGTAAATGCACTTACTTCAACCCTTTAGGCGCAATCAACCACCTCTGGTCGGGGGTGGTCGGCACGGGCGGGAGCTTTGTACAGCCACGCTTGTAGACCTTCTTGCCCTTCTCAACCAGCTCGTCGTCGCTGTAGCTATCATCTGAAAAGGTGTCCTCGCTACCATCCTCCGAGCCACTAGCCTCCGGAGTCTTGTGGGCCGAAGACCCCGTGACCGGAGTCTTCTGGGACGAAGACCCCGCGACCGGAGTCTTCTGGGACGAAAACCCCTTGACCGGAGTCTTCTGAGACAAAGACTCTGGGACCAGACTCATGTGGGGCGAAGGATCGGCGACCCGAGTCTGGTCGTGGGAAGGATCAGCGACCGGAGGCTCATGGACCGGAGTCCGAGACGGGTCCATGTCAGACGGAGCACTATGTGGTCGGGTGAATCAGCTGAGGATGGCGGCGAGGAAGGCATAACAGCCTTCCTACCTCTCCCGCTGCCACATCCACCTCTAGAAGGCTTCTTCGTCCTCTCCCGACCTCTCCCAGCTGAAGAAGAAGCGCCCGCCGCAGTTGTCTGCATACTGTCTAGCAGCGCTCTCCGGAGGGGCTGGGCTGGAATAATGGAACCACCCCTCCAGTAGCGCTCGCAGGAGGATCGGGGCGCTCTAGACCCTTGCCCACCATCCTGTCAACACCTGCAATGACAAAAAGTAAATGAAATTAGTACAACATAAAAAATTTGGATACCTGACATGAACATAATAATATGTTTATAATTTAAGTGTATCATAATCATGACCATAATAAAAATACACCCGATCAACACAAATATATATGGGGTCGGGGTGTGGTGTCAGGGTGTCGGGGTCGGGGTGTGGTGTCAGGGTGTCGGGGTGTTGGGGTCGGGGTGTCGTGTCGGGGTCGGGGTGTCAGGGTCGGGGTGTGGTGTCAGGGTGTCGGGGGTCGGGGTAAGGGTGAGTGTGGTGTCAGGGTGTCGGTGGTCGGGGTGTCAGGTGTCGGGGTGTCGGTGGTCGGGGTCGGGGTGTGGTGTCAGGGTGTCGGGGTCGGGGTGTCGTGTCGGGGTGTCGTGTCGGGGTCGGGGTGTCAGGGTGTCGGGCTCGGGGTCGGGGTGTGGTGTCAGGGTGTCGGTTGGTCGGGGGTCGGGGTCGGGGTGTGGTGTCAGGGTGTTGGGGGTCGGGGTCGGGGTGTCGTGCCGAGGTGTCGGGGTGTCGATCGGGTGTCGGGGGTCGGGTCGGGGTCGGGGTCTCTTTTTCCTTTTCTTCTTCTCTTCTTCTTCTCCTCCTCCTCTCCTCTTTCTTCTTCTTCTTCTTCTTCTTCTTCTTCTTCTTCTCCTCCTCCTCCTCCTCCTCCTCCTCTCCTCTTTCTTCTTCTTCTTCTTCTTCTTCTTCTTCTTCTTCTTCTTCTTCTTCTTCTTCTTCTTCTTCTTTCTCCTCCTCCTCCTCCTCCTCCTCCTCTTCTTCTTCTTCTTCTTCTTCTTCTTCTTCTCCTTTTTCCTCTTCTTCTTCTTTTCTTCTTTCTTCTTCTCCCTCCTCCTGTTCCTCCCTCCTCCTTCTACTTCTTCTTCTAAACTAAAACTAAAACTAATCTAAAATAAAATAAACTAAAACTAAAACTAATCTAAAATAAACTAAACTAAAATAAACTAAAACTAAAACTAATCTAAAATAAACTAAACTTAAACTAAACTAAAACTAAAACTAAACTAAAACTATAACTAAAACAGAAACTAAACTAAAAGAAACAAAAAGAAACTAATTAAACAAAAAAAGGGGGAGAGGAGCTCACCTGGTGGAGGGGAGGCCGGACGGCTGCAGCGGCCGCTGGAGGAGGCGGCGACCCGGTGGAGGGGGAGGCCGGACGGCCGCGGCGGGACGGGGCGGGGACAGCCGCGGCGCGGCTTCCCGACATGAAAGAGGCGGCGGGGCCGCGGTGGAGGTCGTGGAGGGATGCAGGGCGGCGGGGCGGCCGGCGACGCCGGACGGAGTCGACGGCGGCGGCGGGCCGGTGTGGGTGGGGGATGGTGACGGAGGGGAGGGCGGTGGGGGCGGGGTGACGTGGAAGGGGCGGCGGGGGTGCGGTGGAGGTCGGGGGTCGCAGGGGAGGGGTGCGGGGCGGCGGGGCGGCCGGCTACGGCAGACGAGGTCGGTGGCGGCGGCGCGGGTGTGGGTGGGGACGAATGAGAGAGTGGGGAGAAGAGAGGGGGGCGGGACGGCCGTTAACGTACCCGCCTCTTTGCCGTCAGCCAACGGTCGGCAAAGTTTCTTTGGTGGGCTTGAGTTGGTTAAACAATAACTGGACCCACCCACCTCTTTGCCGTCTGCTAGCGGACGGCAAAGATTCTTTGCCGTCAGCCAGCAGACGGCAAAGAACTGGCTGATGGCAAAGACTTTGTTTGCCATCAGCCACATCTTTGCCGTCCGTTTTCTTGTGGCTGACGGCAAAGACCTTCTTTGCCGTCAGCCAGCGGACGACAAAGAGGTGGCATACGACAAAGAAGTGGATTCCAGTAGTGAATGCTAAATTTATACAAAATGAAAACTAAAGTCATGATGCATCTAATGTTGTTAATTTCACATTCTGAATGTTGGTATTTTTTTCTATAAACTTGGTCAAAATTTACGAGGCTTGACTTTATACAAATCTTATATGCAAACTAAAAAGGACCGGAGGGAGTAGGGTTTGGTAATGTTCTCTCACCTTTAAGTGATGACCTAAATGTAGATTATGATAAGCTTTCTGAAATTCATGGTAAGTACGATGAAAAGTATGCTGGAGTTCGGCCGTAACAACCTCCACCAGCACCAACGGCTAGAAAGAAGGAGTGTGGGGGAAAGATATTTGTTTTCTCTTCCTCCAACACTCTTCGACACCAACAACAATATCACACATGTAATGACGGTAGCAGGGACCAAGAGTTGGTGAAATGCATGCATGCATCAAAGTCATACAAAAATTCGGCACGACCTTCCCTAAAAATGGGACATATAGAGTTTGCTCGGAATTCGCCGAAACAGAAATAAATCGACATTTCGGCAAAACATAGGCAACTCACAAGCACAATTCGGCGTCAACTCATGCCACACATACAATTTCCATCATATCGCCCGATTATGTCATATCGCACACATACACATATTTTCATTCTTGCAAAAGCATAAATTTTTAATCACCTATCTCGAGATCGAGCACGGTGATGATGATGTCGATAGGTGTCGCCACACACACCTATGGAATGATCAAAAGTGGACAAAGCTCTTCTTGACAAGGCTAGATCTAGTTAGGAAGGTTCATAGGTCACTTCACTAAATGCTAGATCTAACTAGCTAGCTAGTTTGGGAGGAGACTGGTGGAGGGGGAAGGAAAAAGAGAAAGGAAATGCATTAATGGAGGTGGTGTAGTTAGCTGGGAGTAATAAAGAGAGAGAAAGATAGGTAGAAGAAGGAGAGTAATGGGGGGAAAGTAGTGAGGAAGAAGCAAAGTGAGGGAGAGAGGAGGTGGGAGCTAGGGAAAAGTGAAGGAAGAGAGGATGGGGGAGGGAGGAGGGGGAGGAAAAAGGTGGTATGGCTGCGGTTTAGCAGTAGCGCTGGGCGTAAAACGCGCTGCTGCTAATAAGATAGTAGTAGCGCGCTTCTGGCAGAAGCACTACTGCTAAGCGGGGCTCGCCATGTGTCCAGGTTCAAAATTAGCAGTAGCGACCCGCAAAAAAAGTGCGATACTACTATTACATTAGTAGTAGCACGGTTAACGTGAGCGCGCTACTCCTAAACCTAGCGGGGCGGGAACGGTCGGTCAATTTTAGTAGCAGCGTGGTTCTACCGAGTCGCGCTACTGCTAAGTTGGTAGCAGTAGCGACTGTTTGTTGCCCGCGCTACTGCTAATTAGCAGTAGCACCCCTTCCTGTCCTGTGCTGCTGCTAAGATTCTGTGTATAAGGTTTCTCCTAGTAGTGAACTCTTCGACACCAACAACAATATCACACACGTAATGATGGTAGCAGGGACCAAGAGTTGGTGAAATACCTCAACAATGACAACCAATTATCAAGAACAAAATGATGATGACTTCAACATTTGCAGTGGTGGCATGACCACAAGCTTACATATCCAGTTATTGACATATTAGCACAAGATGTGTTAACAATATTCGTCTCAATGGTATCATCGGAGTCTGCTTTCATTCTAGCTGGAATAATACTTGGCGAGAGAGGAACCAATCTCACAAGTGATAAGGTGAGGACACTGATGACCGTAAAAGATGAGGAACTAGCCAGACGAAAAGCCCAACACACTACGCGTAACACAGATCTACATCCAGTTCGGAAATCTTTACCTAGACAATGAACAACCAGAAGATTAGTTGTTATCTTTGTAATTTTCTTTTTTCCTTTTGTAATTTCGAGCAACTTTGTTCTCTGCTTCAAGGGGAGTTCTACCTAGAAGGTTTTAATGAGACATCTACTAATAAAGCTCAATATTTATTCCTATGACACTTTGTCTCTTTGAGATATTTTTTGTATTTTTTTCTTAATTTTTTTATATTATTCAACATTTTCCTCTTAATTTAGATTTTTCTGAACAAAAAATAAAAGGCTCGGATGGCTGAAATGGCCCACAAGGCCGAAAAGCAACACGGGCCGATCCCCATGGCCAGGCCTTCGGGCCGACACGGTCATGCCGCGCCGGCCCATGCCCACGTGGCCAGGTTTGTTGCGCACCGGCCGCCGGCCCCACCCCCGTACCTCCGGCTCGATGGCATCATCCCCGCTTCGGCTTCGCCCCCTCACGCAACCACCCTCCGCCCGTCCAATCCACCTCACAATTCCGCCGCCGGCCGGCGCCATGTCGCCCCCTTCCACCCCATTCCCCTCCACGGCCTCGCTGCTCCTCGCCGGCAGCAGGCTCCCGCGGTTCCAGATCCAGTCGCCCCGCGCCCCCACCAAGCCCCCGTACCGCTCCGCCTCCCCCTCCCCCTACCGCCCGTGGCTCCGCGGCGTCGCCAGGCGCCCCCTGCTCGTCCCCACCTCCGCTTCCCACCGGGTGACGGCTGCTCCTTCGCCGGGGGTGGAGGCTGCGGATGAATCGGGCCGGCTGGCGGCTTCTCCTCCCCTGGCGGCGGAGGCTGAGGATGAATCGGGCGGCCGGCTGGCGGCCGCGAGGAGGGTCGCGGTGGCGCTGATCTGCAGCGCGCTGGCGGCCGCGAGGAGGGTCGCGGTGGCGCTGATCTGCAGCGCGCTGGCGGCGGTGTGGTGCCAGCGGGCGCTTGCTACGACTCCCGCCGCGGCGGGAGCAGGCGCGGGGGCGTCCACGGCGGTGGAGGCGGCCGATGTGGTCGGCTGGGTGACGCTGCGACTGCGAGGGAGCTGGCCCACGGTGCTGCAGGTTCTGCAGCTGCTCAGGGAGCAGGGCCTTGTTCTCGCCCTATTGCTCGGCCTCTCCGCCTTCTTCTCCATGGCCGAGACCTCCATCACCACGCTCTGGCCCTGGAAGGTCCGTGAGCTCGCTGACAAGGAACCTGAGAACGGCGTGTTCAAAATGCTCCGAAATGATGTCACTCGCTTCCTCACAACCATACTCATCGGCACAACCGTGGTTAACATTGGCGCGACAGCCATTGTCACCGAGGCAGCCACAGCAATGTTTGGTGAAGCAGGTGTCAGTGCAGCAACAGGCGTCATGACTGTTGCCGTTCTCCTTCTTACAGAAATCACACCCAAGAATGTTGCAGTCCACAATGCCACGGAAGTTGCCAGGTTTGTGGTCAGACCAATCGCTTGGCTTTCAATCATCCTGTATCCCGTTGGGCGTATTGTTACAATTATATCCATGGGAATTCTAAAGCTTCTGGGCCTGAAAGGAAGAAGTGAGCCATATGTGACTGAGGATGAACTGAAGCTAATGCTCCGGGGAGCGGAGTTGAGTGGTGCGATTGCGGAAGACGAGCAGGATATGATTGAGAATGTGCTCGAGATTAAAGACACACATGTCAGGGAGGTGATGACACCTTTGGTAGATGTGGTTGCAATTGATGCAGCCGCAACACTGATTGATTTCAAGAACCTATGGGAAACCCACCAGTACTCTAGAGTTCCTGTATTTGAGGAGCGCATAGATAATATCGTGGGAATTGTATATGCAATGGACATGCTTGAATATGTTGAAGAGGCTGAGAAGTTGAAGGACATCACTGTGAAGGAAATTGCACATATGCCTATATATTTTGTCCCAGATTCCATGTCCGTTTGGAACCTGCTGAGAGAGTTCCGGATCAGGCAGGTTCATATGGCAGTGGTCCTCAATGAGTATGGTGGAACGATTGGTATCGTGACATTAGAAGATGTGGTGGAAGAAATAGTCGGTGAAATCTTTGATGAGAATGATTCAAAGGAGGAAATCCAGAAGAAAACAGGCAATATAGTAATGCTGGAAGATGGAACATTTGTTGTTGATGCAAACACATCTATAGACGATCTTTCTGAAGAGCTTGGTGTTAAAATACCAGAGGGCCATCAGTATGAGACCGTGTCTGGTTTTGTTTGTGAATCCTTTGGCTATATACCAGAAGAAGGTGGGAAAATGCTTGTGATACTCGAAAGGGATAAAAGCGAGGAGAATGGTGAATATCAGGACGAAGGATCTGATCACCAAGATGAACGAGAAGCGACTCAAGCTTATGAACTTGAGATACTCGAAGCTAATGCAAGAAAGGTCAGCAAAGTATGTTTCAAGCCAATAAGCAGCGAATGTGTAGACGTTGACAACAAGGGTGTCAACCGGCTGATGTCAAAAAAGATTATCAAACGGAAGAAGAAGGACTCTGGTAATTCTTCCGACAGCGATGATGACGATGAGTGCCCTGATATAACAGAAAATGGTTGCCCTGCAGAGCTAGTTTCATACTCAGATGATAGTGCGGAGCTAGAAGATTCTGGTAGTTCTATGGGACAAGGTAACAAAGTAAACAATTAGCACCATTGTACTACTGGCAATAATTACAGCTCACCAACCTCCTGCCCCTTGTTGCAACATACAACCGAAGAAGAGAAAAGAGGGAAACATAATAGGCTACGGAAAACAGCAACAGTAATAGTGAGGAGACTGCGAAGGCTAACAGCTTAGGACAACATTTCTAGTAGCAGTAGTAGTAATCTAGAGGTGCAATGAGGTGTCAGACATCAACTTTGCTGCACGCATGCTTGTAGGCCTCGCTGGGCCACGGTGAGCGAATCGCTGCCGAGCTGGATGGTTTTGCATTCCGAAGCAGTTGTGGTGGCTGGCATGACCGGACAGAAGGCAGTAGTGCCACACAGAGGCCTGTATGGATGCAGCAGCTCTGAGTGGAAGAATCATCTGACTGGCGGCTCCATTCGATTCTGGTTTTGTTACTGACAATGTGAGTGAAGTCGGGTCCGTGAGGGGCGAGTATCTGGTAAAGCCTCACCTCCCGTTTCTCCTTGATCCTCTCCAGCTCGCTGAAACTTTGCTGCAGCAGCGCGATGGAGGAGAACATCAGTGTGCCTTCATTGTCATGCACCCCCATTGATGATTGATGAAGAGACATGCGATGATTGACTGCTCTCGTGTTGAGTTGGTGGAATTTTCGTTTGTCTGGCTACTTTGGTCTGCTTTCTGTGTGCGTGTGTGTGGCTTTAGTGGTGGCAGCGGGGAAGAGCATTGTGAGTACTTTTTTAACCAGCAAGTTTTGTTGTGGTGCAGCTCGTAAAAATAAGTCAATTCCTGGATCCAACTTTTCATAACTGAATTGCATGATCTGTTCATTGAGTGCCATGTTCCTACTGTTATAGGTGGGGATTTTAGTTTAGTTAGATATCAATCTGATAAGAATAGTGACTCTCTGGATTTTAAATGATGCGATAGGTTTAATGCATGGGTAGATATCTGGTCTCTCATGCACATTCACTTTTCTGGTAGACAGTTTACCTGGGCTAACAACCAGATAAACTTTATTATGTCTAGGATTGATAGGATCTTTTGCACCACAAATTTAGATCCTATTTTCGTTTGTCTGCTAGAGCGCTCCCTAGGCTTGCCAGTGATCATGTCACTTTTTGTGGGAACCAGGGTATAACAAGACACCTAGGAAATCTAGCTTATGTGCAACCTGTGGTGGACAAGATCCTACGTAGGACATCTAGTTGGTGAGGGAAATTATTAAACTATGCAGTCAGGGGTGCTCCGATAAAATCATGTTTAGCCAGTATCCCTGCTTACATAGTCTCCTTTTTAAAACTCGTCAAATTGGTTTTAGATAGAAATGATCAACACTCAATTGGCCAACTGCATATGGAATGATTTCGAAGGGTGCCATAACTTATTGTAGATGCTGACTACAGTAACAATACTAAACTCAGTGTAGTCTGTTGTAAAGACACTTGTGCTTCTTTCATCTGGAAAGGGGTCATCTGGGCCTCCAAAGCTGTCAGATTAGGTTGTGCTGTAACTCCTCCCACGGCCATGTTTTTGGAAGATTGGTGGTTTGTCACCGGCCCTTTGGTCACCCAGCAATGGGACTTGTATCATATTGCCAATGAGGTTAATAAAACTATGCAGGATGTCTCAGATGGCCGCCAAGTCAACTGTACTTTTCGTAGGACTTTTACCCCGAAGCTTGTAGAGCAATGTCAAGACCTAGAACCTACCTGTTAGAGCATTATCTGGCAGTATGAATCGATGGATATTTACTCCTCTAGCTCTCTCTATAAAATTGTTAATTTCACAGGAGTCGCACCTATCTGTACCTTGCTGTTATTTTGAAACCGACAATCCCTCCTAAACTTTCGTGTGTTCCCATGGTTGTTTTCCCAGAATAAAATTATGACTAGAGACAACTTGAGTAAGATGCATATGAAGAAACCACTTGAGTGTGTTTCCTGTAAAGAACTGGAATCAGTGCACCACCGATTAATTATTTGAATGTGTGGTTTCCAAAGTAATCTGGAACGATTTTACGTACTGATTTATTTGGCAGTAGTAAAATTGCCATTAGTTCGTTGCACCTGCGGCGGAGTAAGATCTAAGCTGCTGTACAAACTCGTCGATGTATCTCTCATGCCGCTCTGCATCGGCTACCACCTCCTGCATCCTCGCAGCGCCTGCTAAGAAGCCACTCCGGGCCTCTCCCTCAGCCATGACGGCCCGGACCGCCACCGCGACGCCATGGCGATCGAACGAGCCGTCGTTCTCGTCCCTCGCCACCTGCAGCCCCACCTTCTTCGCCTCCATTTGCCGCGCGTTGGGCCCTTGGTCCCCGAAGATGGGCAGCATGACGAGCGGGTGCCCGAACAGGAGGCCCTCGATCAGCGAGCTCCGGCCGCAGTGGGTCAGGAACCCGCCCACGGCCGCGTGCGCCAGGATGCTCATCTGGGGAACCCACGCCGTGGTCACCAGCCCCTGGCCACGCGTGCGCTCTTGGAAACCCGGCGGGAGGATGTCGGTGTCGACGGCGGCGCCGGCGCTGCTGGCTTTTCTGAGAGCCCAGAGGAAGCGCGTCCCGGCGAGCTCCAGCCCGAGGGCCAGCTCATGCACCTGCTCCACGCGCAGCGGCACCTCGCTCCCCAGCGCCACGTACAGCACCGAGCCGGGAGGTTGCGCGTCCAGCCACCGCACGGTGGCATGCTCTGCCCCGTTGGCGGCGGCACAGCGGGCTGCATCGGCTGACGGCGGCAGAAGGCCGAGGGGAACGACCGGCTTGCCGAGAATTGTCGCCGCCAGCGGGAAAGACTCGGGCTCCCACTCGACGCAGCTCCGGATGGCCACGACCGTGCACCTCTCCTTTGTCAACAATAAGCGCTGCATGATGGACATACCAGACACGCCATGGTTGCAGTAAATCGGTTGCCTCCCCTCTTGTTCGTAACGGGGAGGAGCGCGTGCTCTGTCCGACGGCTGGCTGTGACTGAGCACGGTGGCGATCAAGGCAGCGGTCGGGGGCAGCATGGCGCACGGCACCAGGTGCTCCAGGGCGGCGGCGGCGGCCCAGTGGTGGAAAGTGTCGGCGATGATCCAGTGCGGCCTCGTGGCCTGGCCGGCGCACGCGGCGGCCAGGAACTCCGCGAAGGGCACGGCGAGGCCGTCGAAGGCCCTCCAGTGGAGCTCCCGCTGGCCTTCCGGGACGTCGTTGGTGGACTCGGCGCCGTCGGGGAGGCCGTCCACGCGCGGCAGCGGGAGCGCCACGAGGTCCACGCGTGGCGCCGGCGGCGGGAGGCGCGCGAGGTTGCGCGGCGTGGAGACGTAGGACACGCGGTGGCCCCGGGACGCGAGCCGCTCGGCGAGCTCCAGGCACGGGAGCAGGTGGCCCAGCGCGAGCCACGGGACGATCACGATGCGCAGCGGCGAGGATGATGGCCCGGCGTCCATGGCGAAGATCAGGAGGTAGCTAGCTCGTCCACTTGGCGGTGCGTGGCCTGGAATCGGGAGGTTGGTGGTGCTCTGTTCGTGCTCAGTGCTCTGCTCACGCCGTGGACTGGGCGAAATGAGATTCCGTGTATTTGTTGGGTAGTGTCGACGCTTACTTTCCACGCCCGGCCGTAGTGGTCAAGTAGGACTGTGTTGCACGAAATTTTGGAACGGTCGAGTGGTGGATTCCCTTGTCGTCACATACCGTCGCCAGTAGAAATGTCTTTGCGTAGCGTACATACTACCAGTTTTTCTTTTCTTGTTTAAAGACAATAGTATAACTGAATATTCAGCCTTTAAGACCGCACTGGGTTTGGAAGAGTAGAAGAGAGTGCAGACCAAGGAAAGGAGAAGAAGATGGTCCCTCTCTCGATCCACCATGCGAGAAGCTTCTGTTCATATCCATTGGGGGTGACAAATGGCATTGTAGATGTTGATAGTTTAATTGTTTTTAGTTTTGGGATATTTAATGTTATTTTTGTCACTATTGGATCCTAATCGAACAGAAAGAAAAAGAAAAAAAAAATCTATTTTACTACCCTGAAGAAACTTGATGGTTCACATAACCTCCTGATATTTATTTCGGTTCCCTAAACCCCCTCAACAATACCAAACCGGTCAAAAATCATCCCTAACTGGTTTGCACTTTGCACTGGCTGGTTGCTGACTTGGACATGGTCAACAGCGGTATTTGACCACGAGAGCCCGAGGCCCACACACCACCAAGCCTCTTCCTCCTCCCATTTCCTGTCTCGTCGCCGCCAGAAATAGGACAGTGTCTTCGACGTGCCAGATCCCGCACGAACACCCGGCCATGCCGGCCCTAGCTGCCGCCGGCGAAGAACCACCACCCCTGCGCCTCAGTTCCCCCTCTCCCTCCTTCTTTTCCCGCAGGACGCCAGCTGTGCGCCGACCGGACGTGCGTCGTCTCGCCTGCTCGCGCCCTGCCGTCGTAGTGTCGTCCTGCTCCGCTGGCCCATCGACCCTGCCACCGAGTCGTTGCCCTGTTCCCCCGGTGGCCCTTGCTGCCGCCTCCATGCCCATGGCTGGCCACCTCTGGTCGACGGGAGGCTACGACCCTTCATGCCCAACGCTGCTCCGGCAATGGTCGACGGTACTAGTCACGCCACCTCCACAAGCCCGTCGTCGTACCGTCTTCACACCACCGCCAAACTCCAGATCCCGCCGGAACCAAACCAGATCGGGCCGGAACTAGACCAAATCGGGCCGCCCCTCACCTCCCTGCGCCACATGTGTCGCTGCAGCGCTGCCGCCGTTGCCACATCCGGGCCTTCTGTAGCAACTCCCTGTCGTCCGCACCCTTAGCTGCTGCTCCGGTCAGCCACGCCACCACAACCCCCTAGGGTGTCGCCGAGAGACATTGCTGGGTCACTGACGAGGGGGCCCACTGGTCAAATACCACCATTGACCATGTCCACGTCAGCAACCAGCCAGTGCAAACCAGTTAGGACGATTTTTGACCGGTTTGGGATTGTTGAGGGAGGTGAGGGAACCGAAATAAACTTCAGGGGGTCATGTGAACCACCAATCTTCAGGGTAGTAAAATAGACTTTTTTCAAAAATAAATGACTGATCGGCACAAAAATTTCAGTCACCTTACACATAGTTGCCCCCAAAGGTACATCATGGATTCTAGTTGTGGTAGAATTGAGATGGACCTATGGGTAGTGATGTTTATACTTCGTAATAGTACCACAAAATCTTGAAAATATACACAATCCATTCCCTTCATTATCCAATATTCATGATATTCGCTGACTTTATCTTAGCTGACTTACGGCCATTGACATGCGGGGCGGCAAACATGCTGACCCACCTGTCAGTGGCTCAAAGTGAGGTAGGCGCTGTACTGAAATGGCCTTCGGCGGTGTAAGATCTAAGGCGATGAACAAACTCGTCAACTTACCTCTCCTGCCGTTCTGTACTACCTACGACCTCCTGCATCTTCGCTGCACCTGCCACGAAGCTCCTCCTGGCATCTCCGTCAACCATCACAGCCCGGACCGCGCTCGCGACGCCATGGCGGTCGAACGATCCGTCGTCCTCGTTCCTCGCCACCTGCAACCCCACCTTCTTCACCTCCATCTGCCGCGCGTTGGGCCCTTGGTCCCCGAAGATGGGCAGCATGACGAGCGGGTGCCCGAACAGGAGGCCCTCGATCAGCGAGTTCCGGCCGCAGTGCGTCAGGAACCCGCCCACGGCGGCGTGCGCCAGGATTCTCATCTGGGGAACCCACCCCGTGGTCACCAGCCCCTGGTCACGAGTGCGCTCCTGGAAACCGGGAGGAAGCATGTCGGCGCCGTCGTCGTGGACTGCTGCGCCGCTTGGCTTCCTAAGAGCCCAGAGGAAGCGTGTCCCGGCGAGCTCCAGCCCGAGGGCAAGCTCGTGCACCTGCTCCACACGCAGCGGCACTTCACTCCCCAGCGCTACGTACACAACCGAACCCGCAGGCTGCGCGTCCAGCCAGCGCACGGTGGCATGCTCTGCTGATCCGTTGGTGGCGTCCGCACGGCGGCCTCCGTCTGGTGACGGCGGCAGAAGGCCGAGGGGCACGACCGGCAGGCCGATGACCGTTGGCACCAGCCGGAAGGACTCGGGCTCCCACTCGACGCAGCTCCTGATGGCCGCGAGCGCACACTTCTCTTTGGTCAAGTAGAAGCGCTGGACGATGGACATGCCCGACGCGCCATGGTCGTCGTAAATTGGTGCCACCTCCTCCTCCTCGTAACGAGGGCGGGTGTGGGTCACAGCCCGCGCTTCCGTCGGCTGGTCGCGGTGCGCGGTAGCGATCAAAGCCGCGGTCGGGAGAAGTATCACGCATGGGACCTGGTGAACGATGGAGCATCGAGCAAGATTTGAGATAAACTCCTACGTGGGAAGGAATTAATGGAACCAAGCGGCGACAGCGCGCGCAGATCTGCCGAACCTTGTGCTCGAAGGCGGCGGCGGCGACCCAGTGGTGGAAGCAGTCGGCGATGACCCAGTGAGGCCTTGTGGCCTCGTCGGCGCACGCGGCGGCCATGAACTCCGCGAAGGGTGCGGCGAGGCCGTCGAAGGCCTTGAAGTGGAGCTCCCGCTTGTCGTCGGGCACATCGTTGGTGGACTCGGCACCGTCGGGGAGGCCGTCGACGCGCGGGAGCGGGAGCGCGACGAGGTCCATGCGCGGCGCCGCGGCTGGGCGCAGCGTCGGGAGGCGAGCGAGGTTGCGCGGCGTGGAGACGTAGGACACGCGGTGGCCGCGCTCGGCGAGCCGCTCGGAGAGCTCCAGGTACGGGAGCAGGTGGCCGAACGCGAGCCACGGGACGACCACGATGTGCAGCGGCGAGGATGAGGAACCGGCGTCCATGGCGCGATCAGGAGCAAGGTCTTGATCAGGAGCTGGACTTGCCGGCGGCGAGCAGCAACTGGCGACTGGCGAGAAGGATCGGCGGCTTAATGAGCTAGGTGGTGCTCAGGCTCAGCGCTCTGCTCCCGCCGTGGCTATCCACGCACGAAGTATTTTACTGGTGATCAAACAGGAGCGTGCTACTTGCTATCCACGGTGCACGCCATGTGAACTTTTTCAGTCTTTGGGATTTGGAAACACCCATGCCGACGCACGTAGAGAGGCGACATATTTGATCTGTATCCATGATGTACCAATCAACTGTGAATAAATATGTAGAGAGGCGGCATATTATAGTTGATCCGTATCCACGATTCATGATCTGTATCATCACCTGAAGTACAAGCCACCAACCCGTTGAGGCTCATTTGGTTTGGAGGAAATTAAAACGTAGGAATTAGGAGTAGTATAGGAATTTAATACGATGGCACTTGCCATCCTAAGGAATTGACTTGGCTCGTTCCTACGCGTAAAATGAGCTTTGAGTGGATGTGTAGTTTCCTCCAAAAAACACAGGAAATGAGTAGTGCTAGCCCGTGGGTTTTGCCCTTACTTCTCGGCTCTACTCAGTTTTGCCCTTAGTCTATGAGGTCGTCCGAGTGCCATTTTACCATTTGAGCAATACTTTGAAAAATTCATAACCAACATATATGAACTCATAAAAATGCTCAACCACCGCACTGTTAAGTGGGGTCCCAGTGAACAAAGTCAGAGTGACTGATGTGATGCTCAACCAAATTCTATGTCTTCAAGCGAAGACAATGAGAGCAAATCTTATCCAAAGTTGGATGAGTCAGCTTTACTAGTAGTCCAAGTCAAGCTGCCGCGTGTGTTTGAAATCTGACCGTTGGACACGTGTCAGTTCCTTAGTGACCCAGGGTCATTTTGGACAAATCAGGTCGGGTTGCTTCCTGGCTATAAATAGCCCACCCCCTACACCACAAATTGGTGGTTGCTCAGAGTTAGTGCACAACTTTTGTCGTTTGAGAGCAACCCACCTTCGAAGCATTTGAGAGAGAGATCCTTGCGAGTACAAAGCCCAAAACACCTAGAGCCAAATAGTGTTAGGCATCACTGAAGTCTTTCTGTCCGCGTGATCTGAAGACTTGTTACACTTGAGGACTGTGAATCCTCCAGCCGGTTAGGCGTCGCGTTCTGAGCATCCAAGAGTCATTGTGGATTGCCGGTGAACGAACTCTGTGAAGGTTTGGAAGTCTACCTTAAAGACTTACCAGAGTGATTGGGCGAGGACTAAGTGTCCTTAGCTCAAGGGGAATAAGGTGAAGACGCGGTCTTCTGAGTTAAATCTCAGCCTCCCTAACCAGACGTATAGTTGTCACAACAACTGGAACTGGTCCAACAAATCCCTGTCCTCCCCAAGCAACTGGTTCTATCTCTTATCTCTCTTTACTTACAGTTTGTCTTCGTGAAGTCATTGCCTGCTTGCATTATATGATTGACTTCACTGTGTGAAGACTGTTGTTGTTTGGCTTCATCCTATCTTCCACCCTGATTCATACTACCTAGCTGTTGATAGTCTTCGTGCTTTATCTTCATTACTTATTTGACTATGGCTTGTCTAGTGTAGTCTACCTTCCGCTGCATATCAATAGGTTCATTTCTATTGTTTGTCTTCAAAGCCCCCGTGTTTTGAAGACTTTCATAAAAATCGCCTATTCACCCCCCTAGTCGATAACTTTCAATTGGTATCAGAGCAAGGTGTTTCCTTGTTCTGTGTGATCCGGTTTAACCACCCGGAGTTTTAGCTATGTCGACTGCAGGGATAATCAAAGTCTCCGCTGCGTGCCTTGTCTTCGATGACACTGATTACCCCTACTGGAAGAATAAGATGCGTATGCATCTTGAAGCCATTGGTGTCGACCTTTGGTATGTCGTCAAGAATGGCGTTCCCAAGGTCCGTGAAGGTGTCACTGCTGCTGATGTCAAGAGGTTCATTCAACTGGACTCGGCTGCCAAGAACATCATCTATGGTCATCTGACCAAAGGACAGTATATATGGTCGTGTGAGTGCTCTGGAAACTGCGAAGCTAGTCTGGGACTGGCTCTCCAAGGTCAATGAAGGTGTCTCAACCCAGAGAGACTCAATGATCAGTCTTCTTCGCAACCTCTTCAACCGCTTCATGAGAAATGACAATGAGAATGTCCAGCTCACATTTGACCGCCTCACTGATATCACAAATGAGCTTCACGCACTCGGCGCCACAGAGATCACCAAGAACGAAATCATCAAGACACTCTTGAGATCGCTTGATAGCTCATTCGACACCCTGGCCCTGATGATTCAAGAACTCCCTGACTTCAAGACTCTCGATCTGTCTGACATACTTGAGAGGCTCAACACACATGAGTTTCAGCTATCTGAGAAAAGAGATATCTATGGTCCCAACTATGGCCGATCTCGCGCTTTGAAGGCAAAGGTTGTTTCCTCATCTGAAGAAGAATCTGACTGCAGTTCTGGGGATCTTGAAGACACTGGAAAGGAGCTTGCCATGCTTGTGAAGAAGTTCCAGAAGTTCACTAAGAAGAAAGGCTTCAGAAAGTCTTCAAGATCCAGCTCAAGAAATGAAGCTTCTACTCATGACCACAAGAAGAGAACATGCCACAAGTGCAAGAAACCTGGTCACTACATCTTTGAATGTCCGCAGTGGGACAATGAGAACAACAACAAGAAGAAGAGCAAGGAATATGAATCTATTGACAAGAAGAAGAAATCCTCAAAGTCTTCTTTCAAATCTTCGTCGAAGTCTTCATCACACAAGAAGAGCTCATCAAGCAAGGCTCATGCATTTGTTGGCAAGGAGATGGATTCAGAGGAGGAGTCTGCTTCCGAGGAGGCGGAGGTGGAGTCTGAGGAGGAGTCCGATTCAGGCGTGGCAAGCCTGGCTCTGGCTTCAGCATATGTTGCCAAGTCCATCTTCAACACTAAAGACAATGGCCTCGTCACCAACACTGATGCTAAGGATGAGGATGACTCTGCTCCCACCTACTGCTTCATGGCACGCGGTGCCAAGGTAAACTCACGCGATGCTTACTTTCAAACATCAAGTGAAGATGACTCTGAATGTGAATCTAAACCTAGCTACAAAACACTTGCTAAAATTTCAACTGAACAACAGAAAGCTATGGAACATATTCAAAAATTGCTAGACAAAAGCGATGACCCGTTGGATGCGGAAATAACCCGAACTTAGTCCTTAATTGAAGATATTAAAAATCTTCATGTTAAGTACGAGGAACTTGAAAGTCATCATGAAACGCTCTCAACTACTCATGGAAAGCTCTCCTATGATTATCTTCAAAGGAAGCAAGAGCTTGAGAACTTGAGATCGGCTCATGAAGATCTTCAAAAGGAGAACGAGTCACTCCGCGCTCAACAGATCAGTCCCGCTCAGGAAGGATTTGAACCACCATGTCTAAAATGCCTTTAGCGTGATAATGCTGCCTCTGTTGCTGAATGTTCTACTGCTGCTACTGTTGCAATATCTTCAACTGCTGATGTGGTAACTAACCCCTCTGCTGAGGATACCACTACTATTGCTGATGAGAATGCCAGGTTGAAGACATTTCTTGAGACAGGAATGTACAAAAGTCTCAAAAGGCATCAGACACTATGTGATGTCCTCAAGAAACAGATTCTGAACCGAAACCTAGGAAAGAGGGTGTTGTGTTCGAGAGGAACATCAATGTTGATGGTTCTTACTGGAAGCCTGAGCAGTACCCCAAAACCACATGGGTTGCTGCAAAGGGACCTTCAGTGGATCCATCTACCTTATCTGGTTTCACCTGTGCTAACCCGATTATCATTGATGAATCCTTTGATGCAAACTATAAACTGTTTAAGAATCAGAATGGTGAAGTGTTTGCCAGGTATATTGGTACTAACTGCAGGAATGGGCCACCTATGAAGAAGATCTGGGTGCCCAAAAGTTGTTTTGAGAATCTTCCTGTGAATGTCATAGTGACACCACCTGGGAAGAAGACAAACCCCAGACCAAAGGCTTCATATGGTTCAAAGGCTTCATACAGACAGAGGACTCAACAGAGTCACCCTAGTGTCAATGTTTTGCAGGGAAACCATACTCAGACTTTTGAATATGTGCGTCACTACAAAAAAAGACACTTCCGTGATGATACGTGTTTGTCACAATAGGTCGCGTTTTTTGTCATGCATGTACATCCATGACAAATTTATGACAGAATCAAGATAGTCATACCTGTGCTGTCGTAGAAGTGTTCCATGACATTACCAAAATTATCATCACGGAAGTGTCCACTTCCATGACGATAAATCACGCGTCACAGAAGTGCTTTCGTCAAGGGTGACCGACACGTGGCATCCACCATAACGGAACGCCATTAAGCTATCGGGTCAGGTTTTGGATCCGATAACCCGTTAACAGCCAGGACTAATGGGGATTTTCCACGTGTAAAATTCTGATTGGCTGACGAAAACACGTGTTAGCTCCGCGTTGGCCCAGGTGTCACTCATCCAATGGGCGAGATGCACCTATGATATGCTGACACGTGGACCGGCCCAAAAGTGGCCCGTAAAGTTTAAATGGGCCGGCCCAACTAAAGGCCCACAAGATTTTGCGGTCCATAATGGGCCAGCCCAGCAAAAGGCCCATGAGATTTTTCGTATCATAATGGGCCGGCCCAGCTAAAGGCCCACGATATTTTGCGGGCCATAATGGGCCAACCCAGCTAAAGGCCCATGAGATTTTGCGGACCATAATGGGCCGGCCTAGATAAAGGCCCAACATTCTCAGTTAAGGCCCGTACGGCTAGTGTCAAATCGGCCCGTCAACGGCCTGTCCTAAACTTGTCATCATCGCGACCCATGATCACTTCTGGCCCGTTAACAGTCCGCTAAGTATATGGGCCGAATTACGGCCCGGTGTATTTCCGGCCTGTTAAAGGTCCTGCTTAATTTGGGCCCATTTACAGGCCATTGAAACTTTCGGCCCATAAACGACCGTGAAGGATTTGGGTCATATTCAGCCATGTCTGACATTCGGCTGTTAGCGGCCCGCCATAGATTTGGGCCACTTTCGGCCTGTTGTGATTTTCGGCCTGTTAACGTCGAACGAAATCCATGGGCCATATGTGGCCCAACGTCACATCGGGCCCATTAACGGCCCATATAGAAATGAGGATAATCTAGCCCGACCGAACTTCCGGCCTGTTAAAGGCCCGTGTATTAGGTCGGCGCATTTACGGCCCGTCCGAATTTCGGCCTGTGAAAGATCCGCATCGTAAATGGGCCCAATCTCACTTTTGGTCTTTTAAAGGCCCATGTTTTTTATGGGCTCGAGATATTTACACCTGTAAATGGCCTATTGTTACTGAGGGCCCAAATTATGTTTAGGCCTGTTAAAGGCCCACTATGGGCACATGCCTACCAGAAAAATATGAAATCTTATGCTGATTTAGGCCCAGATATTTTTATTGGGCTACATGCAAATTTCGGCCCATAATCGTTTTTAGCCCAATTGGAATGGGCCCGACGAATGTTGGCATGTTGGGCTCCTAAGAAGCTTTCGGCCGAATACATTACTAAGATAAACCTACACTATACAAAAATAGCGTCGTAATTATTGCAGCCTTTGGCAGCAGCATAAATGATGTATCACAACAAAAGGCATGTTGGCATAAAGTTTACAGTCCTTGCAGATAAAAGCACCATCAGATGTATAGAAGCACAGATCATTTGACCTGAGTGCTAATGTTTCAGGCTGTAGAATCTTATGGAGCAGCACGATCTTCACCTTTTTTCCACCATTGCTCTTGAACAACGAAGCGAATGTCTGATAGTCTGGTTTCAAAACCATTCATATCTTGACGACATTTGTCAACCACTATTCTTGTTTGCAAAATGACGTCCATTAGGGATTGGACTTGTGTCTGGAGCACAGATATATCACTCTGTCTAGTAGGAAGATTTTGTTCAGTAGGCGATTTGGACGAGGTTACCTTGACAACCAACCCAGAATTACGCAGGAAGGTGCTTTTTGCACTGTTAGTAGAGAGATACTGACGCACTGCAGAAAGAGGTGACATTGTGCCTGTGGTAGCCTCGTCACCTTCAGGTGGTTGTGGCTGTTCAATCATTTTTCCATAGCTTCCTGAAAGTTTGAACTTGTAGATTAGTGTACCAGATAAGTTACTAATGAGACAAAAACAAACAAAGTAGGTTACATGTTTATACATAACTTATTTTGGTGAACTGCTGTAATACATTAGCATGTATTGTAGTGCCAACTACATAATAAAATCACTTTCGGAACATATGTCCATGTAGCATGCCTACTGTATTGTCTATTTCCTCACATTCGTTGACATCTAAGGATAAAGAGACATGGTTTAAAGTAGGATGAACATAGTATGACATCATTCATATCATGGGCAAACAGATATAAAACAAACATGCTATTTTATCATTGTGTGCGCACGTGAACATAACAACTAGAATACAGATCAAGACCAAAAGAATATCCTTCATATCTTTTAAACCATGTAAGGTGAAATGATACGTTAAGACACCTGTGTATAAAAGTGAACAGAGTAACTGACATTGGCTGCAAACCAAGTAGTTAAATGAACACATCACAGTACCAATCAGTTCAAAGGCAGGAGGAGTAAGGACTTACAACAGCGGCTTGAACTGGTGTGCTCATGCCCTTCATCTTGCTGGTGTGGCAATCCTTGAAGATTTGCACTGCATTCGGTTCAGGTTCTTTTTGGTCCGCACAGGCTTTCCTCTGTATTTGGAACAAGTCAATATAGATACGATAATATGGCACAGAAAAAGGAGGAAGTAGCAGCTATTTACAAGAGCCTCACAGTGTGCAATATAGCTACGAGATCCTGTTGTCTGTTGGAATTTCACTTTAGAACGGTTGGTCTTGTTCTTCAAACAGTTAGCCTAGAAGAAGATACACTTGTAAGGCACATACATAAATACAAGTTCAATATGTGGTCTGATCAAATACATATAGCCTACCTGATACTTTGGATCAGACCAGTGTTTAACGAGGGCTGTCTAGTCTTCATCTGTAATATATTCCACTGGAGATGTTTGGGCGATTTCATTGTTAGCCTTGCCTTCAAAGTGAGATTTTCTAAGGTGGTACCGATACTGTCGCAGAGCAGACTGAAAAACATGAGTGCATGCTTGTTTAGTTGCATCATCTTTCGGATCCAACTTGAACCTCATCTGTTGAAAAAAGAATGTGAGTCTTATTAGGAGGAAGCTAGAAACTATGGGACAGAGCAAGACAATATTACTAATTGCGATGAATAACATTACTTACGGATAAATGGTCAAGGAAGGTGTTAAACTGGGTATTGTCTTTCTCATTCCTGTACTGGATCCACGTTGGGAGGATACGTGCATGCCACCTAACGGCAACGGCTGCCTCTGATACTAACTTGGCTGACTCTGTAGCATCACGTGGGCTTTTTAATCCTGCCTCAAAATGGATCTCCATTCTTCCTCCTTTAGATTTTGTTAATCTGTCAAGCATTATCCCTAATGTCTGTTTCCGCTTGCGTCGTGGTGCTAGTTCAACAACGAATATGGAAAGTGTTACTGTACATCAAACTGTGAGAGTACATATAAAGGAGCATGTAACTGCAACTTGACTCGGTCAGGTACCGTCTTGGTGTTGATGCTCATGAGGTTCATCTGATCTTGCCAAGTCCTGTTGTGTCAGCAGTGCTTCGGAAGTAGTGTTAGGTGTGAAGGCAGCTTGGGAACTGGACAGTTCCGGAGCAAACGAACGAGTAACTCGTTGAGATGCTGGTACAGTTGAAGCGGATGCTGCAGCTGGTGGAGCAGGTGATACTGTGTTTGTAGATTTAGCCGGTGGACTTGGACCTTCTACTGCACTATAAGTACCAGCAGAATCTGGACGGCCGATCCTTTTCCGTTTCACCCGACGAGTAACACCACTCCCTACTATATTATTTTCCTTGCTCTTTTTTGACTTTGCCATGTCAAGACGTACCCACAACACAAAAGAATAAAATCGCTCTTCAGAACTCATTGATGCATGATACAGACAAGCAATACTTTGATGTAAGACAACCGTATGAGGATGGAATATGTAAGGAAAACAGGACGGCATGACATATTCACAGCTACGATGTGTAAACTAATGATAACCCACAAGTATAGGGGATCAATTGTAGCCTCTTTCGATAAGTAAGAGTGTCGAACCCAACGAGGAGCTAAAGGTAGAACAAATATTCCCTCAAGTTCTATCGACCACCGATACAACTCTACGCACGCTTAACGTTCGCTTTACCTAGAACAAGTATGAAACTAGAAGTACTTTGTAGGTGTTTTTGGATAGGTTTGCAAGAATATAAAGAGCACGTAAATAAAAAGTAGGGGTTGTTTAGATAAAGACACAACTAAATTAGTTTTAGTAGAGAGCTTTTTGTCACGAGAAAGTTATTTGTCCCTAGGCAATCGATAACTAGATCGGTAATCATTATTGCAATTTTATTTGAGGGAGAGGCATAAGCTAACATACTTTCTCTACTTGGATCATATGCACTTATGATTGGAACTCTAGCAAGCATCCGCAACTACTAAAGATCATTAAGGTAAAACCCAACCATAGCATTAAAGTATCAAGTCCCCTTTATCCCATACGCAAACAACCTACTTACTCAGGTCTGTGCTTCTGTCACTCACGCCACCCACCATAAGCAAATCATGAACATATTGCAAACACTACGAGGACGAGCAGGTAAATGATAAAAAGATAATTTTTGATGTGGAATGCTACCTAGCATAACCTTGATCATGTATCTAATCATGGCATGAATATTAAGACACGGGTGATTCAAAGCAATAGTCTATCATTTGACATAAAAACAATAATACTTCAAGCATACCAACCAAGCAATTATGTCTTATCGAAATAACATAGCCAAAGAAAGCTCATCCCTACAAAATCATATAGTCTGGCTATGCTCCATGTTCACCACACAAAGCATTCAAATCATGCACAACCCCGATGACAAGCCGAGCAATTGGTTCATACTTTTTAACGCGCTTCAGCCTTTTGAACCCTCACGCAATACATGAGCGCAAGTGTAACATCCCAAATTTTCAATTTGGAATGTTATACATTAGATCATCATTGCATAGCATATTTTATTGCATTTTGGCAAATCCTTGAAAAACCTAAGCAACTCAAGGACCCTCGGAGAGAGTTGGGGATTTTTCCCGGTTTTCATATTTGATTTTTATCAAATAAGTGAAACGAGGATTTTTGGTTTTAATTATTTTTCTCTCCGAAAAATATTTCATATTAAAATAAATGAGAGGAGAAAATATGACTTCTCCAAAATAATTGAAATATTGGAGGAAAAATATTAAAATCAAATATTTGATTTTATTCGGATTTTATTTACAATTTTATTTGCATTAAAAAATTGTACGTTTTAAAAACTGCATTTTTAGGGCCAAGAAAATGTTCACCTCGTTCTAATTATTTCAATTAGACGGTGAAAATTTATTTTGGTATTTTTAGATTTTTATTTATTTTTCTAGGAATTTTTTTGGTTCGGCGGAATTATTTAAAAAACAAATCCCGAGCGCGCCGACTGGGCCGAAGCCCAGCCAACGGCCCATCTTTCGCCGCGCGTCGTCTCCCACCCGAGCACGGAGCCGCCGCCGCCCCGAGTCCCGATCGAGGCCGACGCCGCCGCCGCCTTTGCCCCCTCCCCCAAGCCGGAGCACCCCTTCCTATATATACCCCCACCCCGCCGCCTCTCCCCACCCCCACAGCCGCCCGCCCCGCCGCCGAGAGGAGCCGCGCCGGAGCCGCCCGCCCCGCCGCCGAGAGGAGCCGCGCCGGAGCCGCCCGCCCCGCCGCCGAAGGAGCTCGCCGCCGGAGCCCGAACGCCACCGCCCGCCGCGCCTCGACGCCGCCCCTCGCCTCCCCGCCGACGCCCGCACCCCGCCGCACCCGAAGACCCCGCCGGAGCCCCGTCCCGCCCACCGGAATACCTCGCCGGAGGTATAGCCGCAGCCGCCGTTCGCCGGCCGGTTTTAAAAAAAAAGCCGCTTCGGTTTATTTTTTTATTTTTTCCGAAACCCTAGGTTTATTTTTTTAGATCGGTTTATTTTTTTTTCTGTCGGTTTAGTTAGTTAGTGAACGTTCACCGATCCGTTCGTTTTAATGAACGTGTTCACCGGTTAGTCGCAGTTACGGAACGTCCGTTCGTTTAACTGTTCGTCAGTTTTATTTTCGTCGGATTATCCGCGATTTTTCAGAATCGCGATTTTTGATCTGTTTTTCGTTTTAGTTTAACTTTTCGCTCGTTTATCGGAATCAGGCGATTCAAGCGCCTAGAGTTTCGTCTCGAAATTCTCTTTCCGTTTAACCTACTCAAACAAGTGTTTGCTACTGTAAAATTTGACCTAGATCCAGATTAGTAAACGAAGCTTGTTTTCTTTCGCCGTTTGACTTTCGTTGCTTCGTTCGATTTGTTTCTGTTTGCAAACCGGAGTTCTTAAGTTGAACTTTCTGGTTAGATCTTTTATTGGAGTTTTACCTGTGCATTTGATGAGTGCTTATTGTATGGTTGTTTGTTTGCGATAGAGTACCCGGAGTGCGCCGCTTGCTACTTCGAATCTCTAGGTTTCACGGATCATCAGCAAGGCAAGTAACACTTTGATCATACCTCTTTACTATCCAGTTTTATTGCATTAGATCAACCCTCAAACATTGCGTGGTTAGGATCTAATTAAATTGTGGGTATTGGGAAGTAGTTGAGGTAGTACCTATTACCTGTTTATTATCAAACCCTTGGGAGTTACTTCTACGTTTGCTTATATCGCTATGATATGCTCGTAGACGTGGATTGGGTTTGAGAGATATTCACGACAGGTGTGAGATTGTTAATTAATGGTTTACTTAAGGTGGCAACTAAAACTCACATCTGGGTGGATTGAGGTACCTGGGTATTCCAGGATTGCCTGTTTGTTTTTCTTTTTGGACCGCCACCCAGGTTCAAAGGGATCATGAGATTATTCATGCTAGAAACTTCCGTGTGCAGCCGCAAGCTATTATGGGCTCTAGCATAGTCGAGTAAGTTGTGGGAAACCTTTCCATGATGGGCTAGCAGATGTAGGGGATTGTAGGTGTATCGGCCTATCTATCGGTTAAGGGGACCTCTTCGGAAATACTGTGTCTCGGTCATCCGTTTCTCAAACAACATGTAGTGCGAGAATCAAGGGGAGGCGATCGAGTCTTGTGGGAAAAGTGCACAAACCTCTGCAGAGTGTATAAACTAATCATGGTTAGCCGTGTCCCCGGTTATGGACGTTTTGAGTATCTAGTACTTGGATTATCATGTGAATCTCATCACCATGTTACTTTAATTAATTTTGTTGGGTTAATGATGATACTTAATTGGGATTGAGATGCTGTCAACCATCTCAATGTTTAACAACCACCATGATAGTTAAATAAAATTTATTCCTTTGCAGTAGGGAAAAATTGGCTTTTTGCAAAACAGTAACCATAGAGCTTTCCACCAGCCAAATATGCATGTAGTGATAGCATCATTATGTTCATTACTCTCTATGTGTTATTTTGCCAGCATATTCCATGTGCTGACCCATTTCGGGCTGCAACATTTCATGTTGCAGACTTTTCAGCGACGAGTAAGGTGCCTTAGGTCGTGGTCTTATACTCAGTGATGCCGTTGGAGTTGATGGACTCACTTATCTTCCAAGTCTTCCGCTGTTATCGTATTTAGATGGCCTTAAGCCATATTTATCATACTTATTTCTCTTTTGAGATACTCGTTGTAATAAGTGTGTGATTGCTACTCTGTTATAAATCCTCCATTTGTACCGTGCATGTCAGCATTACTGATCCAGGGATGACACTGGTGCACAGAAGCACAGACTGTTTGAGGTCTGGTCGCTACAGCAAGCCATGGACATAGCACTATAGGTGGAATAGCATCTGATGATGGAGGTTGTGTGGCGAAGACAAAAAAGGAGAAAGTCTCACATCGACGCGGCTAATCAACGGGCTATGGAGATGCCCATCAATTGATGTTAATGTGAGGAGTAGGGATTGCCATGCAACGGATGCACTAGAGCTATAAGTGTATGAAAGCTCAAACTGAAACTAAGTGGGTGTGCATCCAACTTGCTTGCTCATGAAGACCTCGGGCATTTGAGGAAGCCCATCATCGGAATATACAAGCCAAGTTTTATAATGAAAATTCCCACAAGTATATGAAAGTGATAACTCAAGAGACTCTCTATATGAAGAACATGGTGCTAATCTGAAGCACAAGTGTGGTAAAAGGATAGTAACATTGTCCCTTCTCTCTTTTCTCTCATTTTTTTATTTTTTTTATTTTTTTATTTTTTTGGTGGGCTTCTTTGGCCTCTTTTTTTTATTTGGGCTTCTTTGGCCTCTTTTATTTTGATAACCTCACATGGGACAATGTTCTAATAATGATGATCATCACACTTTTATTTACTTACAACTCAATATTACAACTCGATGTCTAGAACAAAGATATGACTCTATATGGATGCCTCCGGCGGTGTACCGGGATGTGCAATGATCTAGCGTAGCAATGACATCAAAAAAATGGACAAGCCATGAAAACATCATGCTAGCTATCTTACGATCATGCAAAGCAATATGACAATAAATTCTCAAGTCATGTATATGATGATGATGGAAGTTGCATGGCAATATATCTCGGAATGGCTATGGAAATGCCATGATAGGTAGGTATGGTGGCTATTTTGAGGAAGATATAATGAGGCTTATGTGTGATAGAGTGTATCATATCACGGGGTTTGGATGCACCGGCGAAGTTTGCACCAACTCTCGAGGTGAGAAAGGGCAATGCACGGTACCGAAGAGGCTAGCAATGATGGAAGGGTGAGAGTGCGTATAATCCATGGACTCACATTAGTCATAAAGAACTCATATACTTATTGCAAAAGTTTATTAGCCCTCGAAGCAAAGTACTACTACGCATGCCCCTAGGGGGATAGATTGTTAGGAAAAGACCATCGCTCGTCCCCGACCGCCACTCATAAGGAAAGCAATGAAAGAACACCTCATGTTCCGACTTCGTTACATAACGGTTCACCATACGTGCATGCTCCGGGACTTGCAAACCTCAACACAAGTATTCCTCAATTTCACAATTACTCAACTAGCACGACTCTAATATCACCACCTTTATATCGCAAAACTATTGCAAGGAATCAAACATATCATATTCAGTGATCTACAAGTTTTATGTAGGATTTTATGACTAACCATGCGAATGACCAATTCCTGTCATCTCTCTAAATAGATATAAGTGAAGCAAGAGATTTTACTTCTTTATACAAAAGATATGCCCATGCTCTAACAAATATAAGTGAAGCAAAAGAGCATTCTACAAATGGCGGTTTTCTATGTGAAGAGAAACAGGCAATCCAAACTTCAAATGATATAAGCGAAGCACATGAAGCATTCTATAAAGCCATACTCAAAAGATATAAGTGAAGTGCAAAGAGCATTCTATAAATCAACCAAGGACTATCTCATACCAGCATGGTGCATAAAAGAAAAGTGAAAACTAAATGCAAAAGACGCTCCAAGATTTGCACATATCACATGAATGAAACGAATCCGAAAACATACCGATACTTGTTGAAGAAAGAGGGGATGCCTTCCGGGGCATCCCCAAGCTTAGACGCTTGAGTCTCCTTGAATATTTACTTGGGGTGCCTCGGGCATCCCCAAGCTTGAGCTCTTGCCTCTCTTCCTTCTTCTCACATCGAGACCTTCTCGATCATCGAACACTTCATCCACACAAAACTTCAACAGAAAACTTGGTAAGATCCGTTAGTATAATAAAGCAAATCACTACTCTAAGTACTGTTGCAAACCAATTCATATTTTGTTTTGGCATTGTAGCTACTGTAATATAACTTTTTTATGGTTAAATCCACTGATATAAATCGATTGTTTCATCAAAACAAGCAAACTATGCATCAAAAACAGAATCTGTCTAAAACAGAACAGTCTGTAACAATCTGAACATTAACCATACTTCTGGTACTTGAAAAATTATGCCAAAATTAGGAAAAATAAAAACTTTGTATAGAAAGACAGTGCAAAAAGAATCAGAACCGTTTGACGTTCCAGTATAAAATTAAAAATCGCGCACTACAGCCAAAGTTTCTGTCCTGCACCGTACAAACCAACAAGCATTGTAAACATCCTAAAGGCAAAACTTGGCACATTATTTTTATAATAAAATGGAATTGTACAAGGAGATAATTATTTTTGTTGAAAAGTTTCTGTAATCAAGATTCACAAAGTTTCCGTGAGTATGAACAAAGTTCAAGGCTAGCTCCCACTTCAACAATGCTTGTCTCTCTCACTTTCACTTTCCTTTTTGAAAGAGTTTTGGGTTCCCCTCTTTATTTTTTTTGTTTTTAAACTAAATGAAAGCACTCAACAGAAATAAATGACTCTCTAAAACTTCCGGATTGTCTCCCTGGAAGCGCTTTCTTTAAAGCCATTAAGCTAGGCATATAGTGCTCAAGTAATGGATCCACCCGGATCCCAAGGTATATCAAAGCCAATTTTAATTAACAATGATTTGGTATTTAGTAATGAGCACAAAGTAACATATATCATGCAACAACGAAGTATAACTCTCTTCCTATGCATCGGCATGTCATAAAAGAACAATTCATGCACGCAAAGTAAAGGCCAATGCATAGTATAAGCAGTTTCTTGCAATTCTATAATATTGGAAACATAGAGAGGTGGAGATATAGTTCCTCTCTCATAATAATTGCAAGTAGAAGCAGAAAGCACATGCATATTATATCTATCAAAATCATGATGTGCAACGGTAAAATGCAACCCATCAACATAATCCTTAATAAAAGCAAACTTCTCCGATATACACTAGTAGAAAAAGGGGCTTTTACCCCGGTTGGTAAGGGCCTTTTGTCCCGGTTTTCGAACCGGGACTAAAGGGTCGTTACTAAAGCCCTAACCCTTTAGTCCCGGTTCTTACACGAACCGGGACAGAAGGTCCTCCACGTGGCCGCTGCTGCCAGCCCAGGCAGGGGGGCCTTTGGTCCCGGTTGGTGACACCAACAGGGACCAATAGGCAGGGCCTTTTGTCCCGGTTGGTGACACCAACCGGGACCAATAGGCATCCATGTGTCAGCATTTCAGGGGCTAGGGTTTTTGTTTGTTTTTGAAAGGGGGGGAGGTTGGGGGTTTTGGGGGGATTAATTTAGGTGTTTCATATATTGTGTTAGCTAGCTAATTAATAGAGAGAAGTGTCCTCTCTTATCTTCGTGCTTGGTCGACGCTACGTACTATATACGTATGGAGAGGACTAGACACGCTAGCTAGTAAGCAAATGAAGGAAACAGAAGATCGTCATGAACATATGCATACAGAGAGAAGTGATATCGAACACCTCTCCTTCTCCGAGAGATTGGTCGAACAACAAGTTCTCGTATATCTATCTGACACTACCGGCTACATATATATAATAATTATCTCTTACAATATAATCTCCTAATTAAATTGTAAGAACACAGGGTCCACATAGTATTCTCCGTTTTCAGCGATCACGTAGTCAAGGAAGAATGCCGCCAATTCCTCTTGAATTGCTCGCATACGATCTGGTGCTAGGAGTTCATCATGCATCCGAAAGATCTAATTTGAAGAAGGGGGTCAATACATATATATATATATATATATATATATATATATATATATATGAATAAATGAAACTCGACACAAATGATGGTAATAAAATAAAATTGTGAATATTATTGCTTACGCACTTCATATTGTTCGTCAGAGTAGCCACGCTCACAGGTCGTGTGGCGGATAGACTCGCAAACATAGTATCCACAGAAATCATTCCCTTGTTCCTGCCACAACCACTTTACAAGAAATAGAGGTCAATCTAACTGATAAGCAATCATGCTAAATGGTATTGATGAAACTAGCGCTTGAATCACTAGGAGATGTGCGGAACATGCTACTATAGTACTTACCTTCGGGTGTCTAAATTGCAGCTTCTTCGGCAGTCCCGGAGCTTTTGTGGTGAATTTTCTCCAAACCCTGCCAGACAAAGAAAACAATTACTTGATATCAGGAAATGAACAAAGTTGCTGATATGGTGGATAATGATCGATTTAACTAACTTCTCGAGCATTTGAGTCATGTCCGCATAGTCCTGGGGATCTTTTCTTCTCGAGTCTAAGACGGTTACTACTCCCTGCTCAAGCTTAATCTCTAGGAGAATATAGTGGAAGCTACGCATGCATGCATAAGTCATCAATTACATTACCATAGCCTGGACTAATAAGGGAAACCGAATATGCACAAGACAGTAACACTCACTTGAGTTGTAAGGAAAGAGTATTATATCTTTGTTTTGATTTAATACCAACGGTCGTAGCAAGTTGGCCTCGGCTTCTTTGGCATGTTTTTCAACCGTATATGCATCTATGAGATTTGTGTTAATGAACCCAATATCACCGATTTGTCTTTTCTTCAATTCGGCGATCTTCAATCATAATATAGTGAGGATAATTATAAATACATGCAATGAAAGAGCTGACCTATATAGAGAGACTTAATGACAGAAGTAGTACTACTTATAGACAGTAGCAAGTGATCGTTGATTTATCGAGGGCCTTTTGATTGAATAACTGGAAGAACTCCTCAAATGGAACATTCAGCAGTTCAATTCCAATGAGGTCATGCTCCGGTTTAACTCTCAGCATCAAAGTATTCATCCCATCAGACTCTCTGCAGGTTTTCATGTACCAATCATGTAATCTTCGCATCATCGTTGTTAGAGATCTTTCATCTTTGACGAGAGGCTTCCTGTAATGGTATTTGTGTTTGTCCACCTCCATGATTTCATAATGTACATCGTCGGGCAGGTAATCTCCAAGATTGCTATAACCGGCCACCATCCTCGGATCATTAGCGACGATGTCTTTTGACACCTTGAGCGGGGGGCACGATTGGTTCGCTTGTTCGCCGAGCTGGGCAATTTTTTCCCAGCTCGTCATTCTTTTAACCTTTGATCACTGACAGTACTTCCCGACGGCTCCGCTTCGGCATATGTCTTTGCAAGAATGCGCTCATAGTTGCCTCTCGGCAGAGACTTTGGTGGTTTTGTCAGGGCAGCCAGAGTGCGCTTTGCTTTCACCTGATCTACCTTCTCCTCCGAAGGTGGATGTTTCTTTGCTTTCACCCCTTCAAAGAAGTTTGTCACTTCGGCTCGCACAATCTTCCTGGTTTCCTCCTCGGTCCTCTCGTATGGTAACTTCTCTGGAGTCTTCAGAGATGGACCGAATCTGTATTGCCTCCTGCCTCTGGCAGCTGTACTGCTAGACGCCGGCAGAGCAGACGAAGCGGCTGCGGCTGTCTTCTTTCCTTGCTTACGAGGCGGAGGAGAAGGACTACGACGCGCCGGAGCAGCCGGAGCGGCGGCGGGTCTCTTCCGCCCTTGCTGACGAGGCAGAGAAGGAGGAGGCTGGCTGCCCTGGCGCGCCGGCGCAGGCGGAGAAGGAGGCGGAGTGCCGCCACGCGCCAGAGAAGGAGGCTGAGTGCCCTGATCACTCGCCGGAGGAGGAGGCGGAGTGCCGCCACGCGCAGGAGAAGGAGGCTGAGTGCCCTGATCACTCGCCGGAGGAGGAGGCGGAGTGCCCTTACTCGCCGGAGCCGTCCAGTTCGGAAGGTTGATGAGCTCCTTCCGCCATAGGCATGGAGTCTTCAGAGCAGAACCCAGCCGAGTCTCCCCTTCACCGGTAGGGTGGTCAAGCTGGAGGTCCTCAAATCCCTCCGTTATTTCATCCACCATCACCCTAGCATATCCTTCTGGAATCGGCCGGCAGTGGTAGGTTGCGCCGGGTTCAGGAGGTAAAACAGAGCCAACAGCCGCCTTGACTTTGAAGTTCTGCCATTGCGCCATAAGGTGGCAATGTTGAGACTCCGTGATAGCATCCACGGGGTAGCTAGCAGGAGCCGTCAAGACATGCTCCGGTGGAAGCCACGCTGCTTCTCCGCTGAGATGGCGGTGTAGCTTCGGGGGTAGTTTCGGCATGTCGGTTGCCGTCTCGTTCCTCTAGCGCTTGAACCCTTTCGTGCAGCTTCTGAATTTGGATCTGCTCCACTTTTTTCCTCCTCTCCTGGCTTTTGTAACTGCTCGCGTCCGGAAAACCAGCCTTCCACGGAACGGGGCCTGGCGTGCCTCGTGTCCGTCCAGGGTGCTCAGGATTCCCGAGGGCCATTGTGAGCTCGTTGTTCTCTCTGTCTGGAACGAACGTCCCTTCCCGCGCTGCATCGATATAGTGCTGAAGCCTCTTGACTGGTATTCTCAAAAGCTCGTCCGTCCAAACGCACCTCCCTGATACAGGGTCCAATTTTCCGCCAGCCCCGAAGAACCAAGTCCGGCAACGGTCTAGCCAGTTCATTGTTTGTGGTTCGATCCCTTTATCAAGCAGATCATTCTCAGCCTTGGCCCACTTAGGCCGGGCTTTGAGGTAGCCACCTGACCCCGTGCGATGGTGAAGCTTCTTCTTCACAGCATTCTTCTTGTTTTTCGCTGACATCTTCTTACTCTTTTCCAATGTCTTGTGGGCCACAAATGCGGGCCAGTGATCTCTGATCTTCTCATACCGGCCGATGAATTCTGGTGTCTCTTCTTTGTCGACAAACGTTTTCAGCTCATTCTTCCACCTCCTGAATAGGTCTGCCATCTTCTTAAGAGCATGAGACTTGATTAATTGCTCTTTAACTGGCTTCTCCGGATCCTCCTCTGGCGGTAGGGTGAAATTTGCCTTCAACTCAGTCCAAAGATCATCTTTCTGCATATCATTGACATAAGACACCTCAGGGTCTTCCTTCTTAGGCTTATACCATTGGTGGATGCTGATCGGGATCTTGTCCCTAACAAGAACCCCGCACTGAGCAACAAATGCTTCCTTTGTCCGGATGGGTTCAATCAGTTGGCCGTCGCGCGCGATTGCTGTGATCTCAAACCTTTCATCGGAGCGCAACTTCTCTTCGGGCCTTGTCTCTTTACCGAAGTTGTGCTCGATCCGGAGGGCTAGAAAAAAGAAGCAAGACGAGAGTTAATTAATATGTGTACATACTGAAACAATGAATGCATCAATTAGCTAGTCAGCACAGGCTTAACTAATATATTTACCTGGCCGGACTCTGTTCGGTCACCGGAGCCGTCAGCACGGGCTCCTTCTTGCACCAGCATTGGGTCACCGAAGGCATCATAATCATGTCTTTCCTCCTCCACTCTTCGATCACCGTAGCCTGCTTCTTCACCCTGTTCTTCCAGACCATCATTGTCGTTAAGATACGACAAGATATCACCTCCGACTAAGATTATGTCCCCCAACACCTCTTCTGCTTGCTCGTCTCGTCCGTGCTCCATTGTTTCTGCAAATATTACAACATGGCAATTATTACACAAACATGACAGCAGGTGGATATATTAGTGCAAACGTAGACCTAGCTTATTCCGGGTTTGGGGTGGCCTCGGCAACACTTCAAGGGTAGGGGCGCGGCGGGAGGGGGTAGGAGACCGACATCATTTTTTTCTAGGGTTTGGGTGTCCTCGAGAGTTTTGGTCGAGCGAGAGGGCCGGGGGGTGCTCCCGTGGTATAAGTTATCACGGTCGAGAGGGGGTATAAATATCGACCGTCCATCATGTCGAAGTTATCTGGGAGGGATTTATATATATCGACAACGACGACATACATACGTGGGAAAATAATGTTATCGGGGAGGGGGTATATCGACCCCCCCCCCACGTGTTGAAGTTATCGGGAGGGGGTTATATCGACAACGACGACATACGTACATGGGAAAATAATATTATCGGGGAGGGGGTATATCGACCCCCCTCGTGTTGAAGTTATCGGGAGAGGGGTATATCGACGACGACAGACCCGATAAAACATAAGAAAACAAAGAAGAAATAAAAAGAGGAGAAGAAGAAAGGAATAGAGGAGAAGATTGAAGAAAAAAAAGAAGGAAAAAAGAGGAGAAGAAGAAAGGAATAGAGGAGAGAAGAAGAAAAAATAGAATTTTTTCTATTTTTTCTATTCTATTTTTTCTTCTTCTCTCCTCTATTCCTTTCTTCTTCTCCTCTTCTTTTTCTTCTTTTTTCCTCTTCTTATTTATTTCTCCTCTTCTTCCTCTCCTCTTCTTCTCCTTTCTTCCTCTTCTTATTTTCCTTTTTCCTCTCATTCATAAAAAAATGTTCAAATAGAAAATTTCGAAAAAAGTAAAGGTTTTGCCTAATGCATTGTTCATATGAATATACAAACATTTGCATATTCTACAATAATTAATATCACCAAAAAAATCTATGAACAGAAAAAATCCTAACTTTTCTAAAAATCTATCTTTTGCATATATACATGAACATATATATACACAGAGAACATATATACATACATATATACATTTTTATAAAAATGCAAAAAAAGATCTAAAAAAAGGACATATAAACAGATATACACACATACATATACTCATACATATATCAGGAAAAAAACATCATATATATGTGCAGAAAAAACAGGGAGGAAGGGGGCAGTGCCGGCCCTGACCAAAGGATGAGAGGCGACGACGGCGTGGTCGGGGCAGGGGCAGAGGCGACGGTGGCGTGGTCGGGGCAGCTGGGGCGACGACGACGTGGTCGGGGCAAGGGCGCGCGGCGTGGTCGGGGCGGGCCGCCGGCGACGTGCTTGGGGAAGGGGCGGCTGCGCATCGACGAGGCAGCAGAGGGCGGCGACGGCGTCGACGGGGCGAGCTCGGGCAGCCTGGCGGCGTCGTCGGGGCGGGGGAACTGATGCAGAGATGAATCTGAAAAACGCTAAGTGTTTTCTTATATACTCAGAGCATTGGTCCCGGTTCGTGGCACCAACCGGGACCAATGCCCCCCTTTAGTCCTGGTTGGTGCCACCAACCGGGACCAAAGGCCTCTTTTCAGCAGCCCAAAGGGCGGGAAGCGGCGGCCTTTGGTCCCGGTTGGTGGCACCAACCGGGACTAAAGGGGGGCATTGGTCCCGGTTGGTGCCACGAACCGGTACGCATGCCCCCCTTTAGTCCCGGTTGGTGGCACCAACCGGGACCAAATGCCTTGTGCTGCCCCGCGTCAAAAGTTTAGTCCCACCTCGCTAGGTGAGAGAGAGCCGCACCTGTTTATAAGGTGCGGTGCGCCTGAGCTGTCGAGCTCCTCTCTAAAGCAGGCTTACTGGCCTAACCTCTCTGTACATACCTGTGGGCCTACTAGGCCTTCTGCGGGCCTGAATCCTGGCCCATGGATGGGTTTCTAGTCGTATTCAGGCCGTGGTGGCCCAGTAGGTGGCATAATTTTATTTTTGCCTGTTTTTTTGTTTTCTTTTTTGCTTTATTTTTTTGTTTTGTTTCTACTTACAACAAAAAACTTATTTATTTTATTTTGTTTCTAATTACTTATTTATTTTACTTTATGATAATTCTTTTTGCTAGTAAAGTTTCTAACAAAAAAAGTTCTTTATGAAAATTATTTTTGCTTTCAATGATTTTGAACAGAAAATACTTCGATAATTTTAGTTGCATCAATTTTATATAATTTTAGTTTCAATAATACTAGAGGTTGCTTATAATGTTTTGAACAGAAAATACTTTGATAATTTTAGTTTCATAAATTTTATTTATGTTATTAAAGTTTATTTTATTGTGTTTCTACTTATATATTTTATTAAAGTTTCTATTATTTTGTTTCTAATTACTTATTTATTTATTTTATTTATTATTTTTCATGCACCATTTTTCATGCATTTACTGATTATTTTGAGCTATAAGACCCTAAAATTGAAAAGCACTACAAATGAACTCTGAAAAGGTTGAAAGTTGGCATGGTATCATCATTTCATCCACATAGCATGTGCAAGAAAGTTGAGAGGGTTACGGCAAAAACTGGATGCACTTCGTGTACAAAACGGACAATCTCTTTCGAAGTATCAGGGTTTCGAACGAAAACTCATCAGTTACAAAGGGATTTCATTTTTTGAACTTATTTGAACTCCAGACTTTTTGTGTGTTCAAAATGCACCATTCAAAGCCACATCATCATTTTTCAACCCTTTCTGACTTCATTTGTTATTTTTCATGCATTTACTGATTTTCATGAGCTATATGACCGTGAAATTGAAAAGCACTACAAATGAACTCTGAAAAGGTTGAAAGTTGGCATGGTGTCATCATTTCACCCACATAGCATGTGCTAAAAAGTTGAGAGGGTTACGGCAAAAACTGGATGCACTTCGTGTACAAAATGGACAATCTCTTTCGAAGTATCAGGATTTCGGACGAAAACTCATCTGTTACAACAGGCATTTCAAATGAACTACAAAAAGGTTGAAAGTTGGCATGGTATCATCATAATAGTTGTGGAGAGAAAGTCTTCACTTTTTCTTCGCTTGTGTCCTTTGCTTATTGCGCCGTAACCATGCATAATCTTCATCGTTTATCAGGATGCTTGGATCAGCCTTGACTTTGAAGGGAGGAATTTCATGAAACTTTTCATAATCTTCAGACATGTCTGTCTGGCCCTCCACTCCCACGATGTCCCTTTTTCCTGAAAGAACTATGTGGCGCTTTGGCTCATCGTATGATGTATTCGCTTCCTTATCTTTTCTTTTTCTCGGTCTGGTAGACATGTCCTTCACATAGATAACCTGTGCCACATCATTGGCTAGGACGAACGGTTCGTCAGTGTACCCAAGATTGTTCAGATCCACTGTTGTCATTCCGTACTGTGGGTCTACCTGTACCCCGCCTCCTGACAGATTGACCCATTTGCACTTAAACAAAGGGACCTTAAAATCATGTCCGTAGTCAAGTTCCCATATGTCCACTATGTAACCATAATATGTGTCCTTTCCCCTCTCGGTTCCTGCATCAAAGCGGACACCGCTGTTTTGGTTGGTGCTCTTTTGATCTTGGTCGATCGTGTAAAATGTATTCCCATTTATCTCGTATCCTTTGTAAGTCAATACAGTCGAAGATGGTCCCCTGGACAACGAGTACAGCTCATCACAAACAGTGTTGTCACCTCTAAGACGTGTTTCCAACCAACTGCTGAAAGTCCTGATGTGTTCACATGTAATCCAGTCGTCACACTGCTCCGGGTGCTTGGAGCGCAGACCGTTCTTGTGTTCATCGACATACGGGGTCACCAAGGTAGAGTTCTGTAGAACTGTGTAGTGTGCTTGAGACCAAGAATATCCGTCCCTGCATATTATTGAGTCCCCTCCAAGCGTGCCTTTTCCAGTCAGTCTCCCCTCATACCGCGATTTAGGGAGACCTATCTTCTTAAGGCCAGGAATGAAGTCAACACAAAACCCAATGACATCCTCTGTTTGATGGCCCATGGAGATGCTTCCTTCTGGCCTAGCGCGGTTACGGACATATTTCTTTAGGACTCCCATGAACCTCTCAAAGGGGAACATATTGTGTAGAAATACGGGCCCCAGAATGAGAATCTCGTCTACTAGATGAACTAGGACGTGCGTCATTGTCACGACCAGTTTCCCAATAAAAATATTTATTGAGAAACCGATCCCTTTAATGGACCAGTAGAGAAAAATCTTTCTTACTGGTAGCCAATTCCTTGATTACAGAAAAATCCAGGAGTACTAAATATATTACAAGGTTGAGCGGAGGCTGCTCAAGAATTTATTACAAGCACGCCGATATTATACATAAAGGCGGATATGGTGGCATAACTACTGACTCGCAAAAAAGGTGGTGGTGGATATGTCACAGCGAAGTGGGTGACAGGACTCCTAAATCTTACAGCACATCGAGCGTCGGGGTGAAGCTCGAGGATAATTATAGTGGGTAGCGGAAGCGTATATAATACAAGTGACCAAATCCAGGATCGCACGGGACTGACTGGGACTCCTCTAGGCGTCGGACTCACTATCAAACTCATCATCCATGAGATCGCCTTCGTCAACATCTGGCCAAATCAACAAGCCAGGTGAGTACTATGAAAGTACTCGCAAGACAGTTTGGCCATAAGATATAACAAATGTAAACATGATGCACATGAGCAGATTAATAATGCGCACTCAGATAATAAAATAGCAATGCATGGGAAATAAAAAGGAAGTCGGGCGGTAGTCCTCCCGAAATCCCAATGTAACACTGAAAACTAATCGAGTGTCTGGAATGACTGCTCGAAAGGGTACGAATAAATTAGCAATGCCACAGTCGGGCGTCAGGGCGACACCACATAAAGGGCTTATAATGGAATATAAACGACAGTGCGTGCCACAGTCGGACGTCTGAGCGACATCACGTAAAGGGCTTATATCGAAAGTAAATAACAAGAATGCCACAGTCGGACGTCTGAGCGACATCACATAAAGGGCTTATATCAAAAGTAATTAACAAGAGTGCCATAGTCGGATGTCTGAGCGACATCACATAAAGGGCTTATATCAAAAGTAATTAACAAGAGTGCCACAGTCGGACGTCTGAGCGACATCACATAAAGGGCTTATATCAAAAGTAAATAACAAGAGTGCCACAGTCGGACGTCTGAGCGACATCACATAAAGGGCTTATATCACATAACTTGATATACCAGTAACTCATGAATTTAAATCACCTCAAGGATATACTCAGGTACGAAATAATAAACTGGTTAGTCCATCCACAGGAATAACACTCAACCGGGTTTACCACTCAAGTTTGTTCACCGGGGATTTCCACGGAGTCTGACACGGGGACTGACATGAATATGGATATGTTGGCCACGGTCCTTGACCATGGACGCGATGACTCGGAAGGATTTGACTCTGCAGAGCTTGTACTCTTAACCACAGCCAACGGATTTCAGTAGTCACAAGGGACTAGTTCCGTTTACGGTATTTTAGGAGAAACACATCTAACCAGTACACACCCATTCAACATTCCGTTGCCAGGAATCACCCCAAGCAACGTTCAAGAAAAACCTTGAGACGGGGAGGCTACAACCTCGCGTAGCATGGGATCAAATTTATACCGCGCGCTCTAAGGGGTGTCCCCCTCTCAGTCCCAACCGGAAACACCCATGCCCCCTGACCGGATGACTGGCTTTAATCCAGGGCCATGGAACCCTCATCCCGGCCCCTCTATTTGGTGTGTACAAGGAAAGAGGTTACCAACTTACTAAACCGTATTCTTTACAGAAAACATGTGGCAGTACGAAAAGGGGACGAACGATAACGTGGCTCGGTCCACGTTAACGTCGGAATTTAACGGTTGACATAAGACTGGCATGCTACAACAATACCATCTTACTACCTCTCATGTCACCACATGATCAGGTCATCTCTCATCAAGAGATCACAGTAAACTTCGAAGCACACGGTTAGTTGCCTTGCTCGCAACGAAACACTTACCGATGCCCATATTGCATGCACAAACTAATCAAGCAAACAAGCAAAACACCCATCATATCAAAGGTTCAAACATGCTTGCCTGGTTCGGAGAAGTCAGAGTCTAGCTCGGCGAAGTTCGCGGCTCCGTCACCTCCTCCGGAACCTACGGTATAACGAAACCGTATACTAACGTGAAAACCGTTGCGTGGATAAAAATTGTTCCAATTTTTTTCCAAATAAATACTATAGAAAACTAGACAAAAATATAAGACTGACAAAACAGGAATCAATCAAAAAGCATCTTCTGTTAAAAAGATATAAGGGGTTTAGTCCAAGGACAAATCTGTGATGAAACAGAAAAGATCCAGGGACTTGTTTGAAAAAAGCAGAAAACGCTTCGGTAAGAAATACGTTAGCCCAGAGAGAAAACACACTTTGCCCGAAGGCGCCTTCAGAAAACGGTTCGAAGGGAAAGGAGAGAGAGGCTGACGGGGGGGGGGGGTCCCACCCGTCAGGTTCAAAATCCAACCAAGCTCACCGGCGCCCGAAGGTTGCGGTGGTTGCCGGCGTCGATCCACGGCGAGGTAGGGTGATCGGAGGGTACCTACGGGTTCAGGGTGTTCTTCCGCGTCGGTGGGTGGTGGACTTGTCCGTCGGAGAGCACCACGTCGACGGCGACCCTATCTCCGACGGACGGTGGTTCAGGCGAGGGTGGAGCTCTCCGGTGGGTGCTGAAAACTTTTAATTGGTGCGCGGGTCAGAGATGTGGATGCACTAGGAGACTACTGGCATGAGCTGAGAGGTAGGGGTGCACGCACGGGAGTGAATCGAGCCGGATCCCGAAGCGGGTCGAGGCGGCCGGAGTTGGGGAAGAAGGCTCCCTCGGGGCTGCCCAGTGGCTTGGCGTGGTACTTGTGGTGTGTAGAGATGGTGCGGGTTCGAGTTCGAGCTCGGGACCTCCTTTTATAGGCGATCCGAGGGGGTGGCCGTGAATGGGATAATGCCGGCAAGATATTACGGCGAGGCAGAGGTTGGGCAGGGGGTTTAGGTGGCTAGGCATCATCGTGGAGGATCACTGGCGCCGTTTCTCTGCTCAAACCTCGGTCGGGCTTGCGTAATGCACTGGCCCTCGACAGAACGGCCGTACGGGCACGGCGGCGGCAGGGAGCGCGCTCCGCGCCTACCAGTTCACGACGACGGACCTGCAGCGTGCACGGGTGAGTGGATGGCCACGCGGTGGCCTCTGGTGGCTTGGGCGGCGCTGGACGGCGCCGTCCAACGCTGCGCCTCTCTGGCAGCCGCAAAGGGCGCTGCTGCCGTCGCTCACGGGGAGGCGCACCTACACCAGCTCGCCGCCGACGCCCGCAAGCTTCCAGGCGATCGTGCGGCGCAGGGATAAGAAGGAGGCACAGGGCGCAAGGCGCCACCGCGGCTATTGGCGAGATCGAGTAGAGGTTCTGAAGAAAACGACAGCGGCTCACTGAAACCGTATCTCTGAACTCTCTGAACTTGACAGCAACAGTGTCCTTCAGGTGTTCGACGAAATGATTTGGCATGAGGAATTTTTTTTCTGGAGCTGGGATTTGGTGAGATGACCTCTCGATGCACCCAGAGGCTGCCTGAATTTTCTCAGATTTTTAGGAGGAGAAAACAAATGAATTTCATCAAATTTGACCAATATGGTCCAAACTTGCAGCAAGCACATTTTGAAATATTTGAACTGGAGACCAGTGGATCTTCATGGATCCTGGTTGAGGGTTCTAAGGACTAGCCAGGGAAATTTGTTTGGAGGCAAAACTCAAAGGAGAAATGGTAGTTCCTTTGTAATTCTCCAAGGGTCAAAGTAGAGGACAGAAAAAGATTTTGATAGAAATAAATGGAAATAAAGTCATGGGGGAGTTCAACTTGCTGGATTTGAAGTTTATCTGGACACAAAGAGGGGAGATGGCTTTTGGGAGGGGTTTTCCACTTAGGTCATGGCAAGAGGAGATTTTTGAAAGGGGAAGAATCACTCCAAATGCCATAGGGCTATTTAAAAAGAAAAGATTTTCAAATATTTTTTCCAAATGAAAAACATTTGTGTTGAGCCAACCTAAAAAAAAAACTTCCAAGATCAAAGATCAAGTCTTGGGTGAAACCAAACAAAATATTTGTCATAAATGGCAGTTTTTGAGAAGATGGGTCCTTTAGAAGAAAATTTTAAATAACCTCCCTCAAATCAAATAAATATTTTGATAAAGCCAAATAAAATTTTTTGGGTGTCACAACACCTACCCCCTTAGGAAAAATCTCGTCCCCGAGATTTCAGCTGATCCTCAAATAGATGTCGGTACTCTGCCTGAAGAAAATCCTCTCTTTCCCATGTTGCTTCATCCTCGGTGTGATTGCTCCACTGAACCTTGAAATTTTTTATTGTTTTCTGACGGGTCCTCGTTTCAGACTCTTCCAATATTTTTACTGGCCGCTCTCTGTAGGTGAGGTCTGGTTGCACGTCAATGCTCTCATGAGGTACATGCTTTTCCGGGTTGCTCACACATTTCCTCAACTGTGAGATGTGGAACACGTCGTGGACGTCTGACAGCTCTTTGGGTAGGTCCAGCTGGTAGGCTACTGTGCCTCTTCGTGCAACTATACAGAAGGGTCCAATCAATCTTGGGGCCAGCTTTCCCTTAATTTTGAACCGTTGCAGGCCCCTCATAGGAGACACTTGTAGGTATACATATTCACCGGGTTCAAAGCTGACCTCACGATGTTTTTGATCGTAATAGCTCTTTTGTCGGCTTTGAGCTGTCTTGAGTCTGTCCCTGATCTGTTTAACTTTCTCCTCGGCTTCCTTGAGCATGTCTGGGCCGAAGATACAACTGTCACCTGTTTCTGACCAATTTAATGGGGTACGACATCTCCGTCCGTACAATGCTTCAAAAGGTGCCATTTGTAGGCTGGCCTGGTAACTGTTGTTGTATGCGAATTCGGCATATGGCAAGCTTTCCTCCCAACTGGTTCCATAGGTGAGAACACAGGCTCTCAGCATGTCTTCAAGGATTTGGTTCACGCGTTCAGTTTGTCCATCAGTCTGGGGGTGGTATGCTGTACTGAAAGCTAGTTGCGTCCCCAGAGCTTGTTGCAGATGATCCCAAAATCTAGAGACAAGTTGAGTGCCCCGGTCAGATATTATGGTCTTTGGGACTCCATGCAGACAAACTATACGGGAGAGATAAAGCTTAGCAAACCTCTGAGTGGAGTAGGTCGTCTTCACGGGAATGAAATGTGCTACCTTGGTTAGCCTATCTGTGATGACCCATATGGCATCATTTTCCAAATGAAAAACATTTTTGTTGAGCCAACCTAAAAGAAAAACTTCCAAGATCAAAGATCAAGTCTTGGGTGAAACCAAACAAAATATTTGTCATAAATGGCAGTTTTGAGAAGAAGGGTCCTTTAGAAGAAAAATTTAAATAACCTCCCTCAAATCAAATAAATATTCTGATAAAGCCAAATAATTTTTTTTGGGTGTCACGATATTGAAGAAGGATGGTGGGAACACCAGCTCGAAACTGACAAGACATTGCGCCACATCACTCCTTAGCCTTGGTATGATTTCTGGATCGATCACCTTCTGAGAGATTACATTGAGGAATGCACATAGCTTCACAATGGCTAATCGGACGTTTTCCGGTAGAAGCCCCCTCAATGCAACCGGAAGCAGTTGCGTCATAATCACGTGGCAGTCATGAGACTTTAGGTTCTGGAACTTTTTCTCTGGCATATTTATTATTCCCTTTATATTCGACGAGAAGCCAGTCGGGACCTTCATACTGAGTAGGCATTCAAAGAAGATTTCTTTCTCTTCTTTCGTAAGAGCGTAGCTGGCAGGACCTTCGTACTGCTTCGGAGGCATGCCGTCTTTTTCGTGCAAATGTTGCAGGTCCTCCCGTGCCTCAGGTGTATCTTTTGTCTTCCCATACACGCCCAAGAAGCCTAGCAGGTTCAGGCAAAGGTTCTTCGTCACGTGCATCACGTCGATTGAAGAGCGGACCTCTAGCTCTTTCCAGTAGGGTAGGTCCCAAAATATAGATTTCTTCTTCCACATGGGTGCGTGTCCCTCAGCGTCATTCGGAACAGCTAGTCCGCCGGGACCCTTTCCAAAGATTACGTGTAAATCATTGACCATAGCAAGTATGTGATCACCGGTACGCATGGCGGGCTTCTTCCGGTGATCTACCTCGCCTTTGAAATGCTTGCCTTTCTTTCGACATTGATGGTTGGTCGGAAGAAATCGACGATGGCCCAGGTACACATTCTTCCTGCATTTGTCCAGGTATATACTTTCAGTGTCATCTAAACAGTGTGTGCATGCGTGGTATCCCTTGTTTGTCTGTCCTGAAAGGTTACTGAGAGCGGGCCAATCGTTGATGGTTACAAACAGCAACGCGTGCAGGTTAAATTCCTCCTGTTTGTGCTCATCCCACGTACGTACACCGTTTCCATTCCACAGCTGTAAAAGTTCTTCAACTAATGGCCTTAGGTACACATCAATGTCGTTGCCGGGTTGCTTAGGGCCTTGGATGAGAACTGGCATCATAATGAACTTCCGCTTCATGCACATCCAAGGATGAAGGTTATACATACATAGAGTCACGGGCCAGGTGCTGTGATTGCTGCTCTGCTCCCCGAAAGGATTAATGCCATCCGCGCTTAAACCAAACCATACGTTCCTTGGGTCAGCTGCAAACTCAGCCCAGTACTTTCTCTCAATTTTTCTCCACTGCGACCCGTCAGCGGGTGCTCTCAACTTCCCGTCTTTCTTATGGTCCTCACTGTGCCATCGTATCAACTTGGCATGCTCTTCATTTCTGAACAGACGTTTCAACCGTGGTATTATAGGAGCAGGAACCCTCTTCCTGGGGGGCTCGCCATCAACATCACCAGGGTCATCTCGTCTGATCTTATACCGCAATGCACCGTATACCGGGCATGCGTTCAGATCCTTGTACGCACCGCGGTAGAGGATGCAGTCATTAGGGCATGCATGTATCTTCTGCACCTCCAATCCTAGAGGGCATACGACCTTCTTTGCTGCGTATGTACTGTCGGGCAATTCGATATCCTTTGGAAGCTTCTTCTTCAATATTTTCAATAGCTTCTCAAATCCTTTGTCAGGCACAACATTCTCTGCCTTCCACTGCAGCAATTCCAGTATGGTACCGAGCTTTGTGTTGCCATCTTCGCAATTGGGGTACAACCATTTTTTGTGATCCTCTAACATGCGATCGAACTTCAGCTTCTCCTTTTGACTTTCGCATTGCGTCCTTGCATCGACAATGACCCGGCGGAGATCATCATCATCGGGCACTGGTTCCTCTTGATCTTCAGCAGCTTCCCCCCTTGCAGCATCATTGGGCACATCGTCTGGTTCCTCTTGATCTTCAGCAGCTTCCCCCGTTGCAGCATCACCGTATTCAGGGGGCACATAGTTGTCATCATCCTCTTCTTCTTCGCCGTCTTCCATCATAACCCCTATTTCTCCATGCCTCGTCCAAACATTATAGTGTGGCATGAAACCCTTGTAAAGCAGGTGGGTGTGAAGGATTTTCCGGTCAGAGTAAGACTTCGTATTCCCACATGTAGGGCATGGACAACACATAAAACCATTCTGCTTGTTTGCCTCAGCCACTTCAAGAAAATCATGCACGCCCTTAATGTACTCGGAGGTGTGTCAGTCACCGTACATCCATTGCCGGTTCATCTGCGTGCATTATATATAATTAAGTGTGTCAAAAACCATTACAGAACATCATGAATAGATAATTAAGTGACCAAATTAATAGAAGTTCATCATCACATTAAAACCAAAGTACATACATAGTTCTCATCTAACGACATATATATAGCTCTCCAGAGCATCTAATTAATTAAACCATACATTGAAACTTTGTAAAACATTTCAATGCGAAAACAAATGCGATCATAATCGCAACCAAGGTAACAATTGATCCAACGACATAATGATACCAAGCCTCGGTATGAATGACATATTTTCTAATCTTTCTAATCTTCAAGCACATTGCATCCATCTTGATCTTGTGATCATCGACGACATCCGCAACATGCAACTCCAATATCATCTTCTCCTCCTCAATTTTTTTTATTTTTTCCTTCAAGTAATTGTTTTCTTCTTCAACTAAATTTAACCTCTCGACAATAGGGTCGGTTGGAATTTCCGGTTCAACCACCTCCTAGATAAATAAAATCTATGTCACGTTGGTCGGCATATTTGTCGTAAACAATAAATGAACCAAATAGTTATAAAAAGATAATATATACCACATCCGAATCATAGACAGGACGAGGGCCGACGGGGGCGGATACCAAAACCATCGCACTATGTAATAAGAAGGAATAATAAAATTAACAAAATTAGACAAGTATCTATCTAAAGTAAGAATTTTTTTCTTTCAGAAAGAAGATAAGAACAAGAGGCTCACCACGGTGGTGCTGGCGATGAGATCGGCGCGGGCGATCGACGGCGGTGAAGACGGGGACGGGACGTGACGGACCGCTAAACCTAGACAAATCTCGGGGAAAATGGAGCTCGAAGGTCGAGTTTCGAGATGAGAAAGATTAACTAGTGTGGCTCAGACATTTCATCGAACACCTCATGTGCATAGGAGGTGAGCTAGAGCACCCAAATGCCCTCCCCTCGTCGGCCAGAAAAAACAGAGCATTGTGGAGTGCTCTGCTGTGGCGATGGGGTATATATAGGAAACACATTGGTCCCGGTTCGTGGCACCAACCGGGACTAAAGGGGGGGGCATTGGTCCCGGTTGGTGCCACGAACCGGTACGCATGCCCCCCTTTAGTCCCGGTTGGTGGCACCAACCGGGACCAAAGGCCTTGTGCTGCCCCGCGTCAAAATTTTAGTCCCACCTCGCTAGTTGAGAGAGCTCGAGAGTGGTTTATAAGCGCTGCAGCGCCCACCCTCTCGAGCTCCTCTCAACTGCAGGCTTTCGGGCCTAACCGTTCTCTTTGCCTGTGGGGCCTACTGGGCCTTCTGCGGGCCTGAATCCTGGCCCATGGATGGGTTTCAAGTCGTATTCAGGCCGTGGTGGCCCAGTAGGTGGCATAAATTTTTTCCCTTTTTTTGTTTTCTCTTTTGCTTTATTTATTTTGTTTTGTTTCTACTTACAAGAAAAAACTTATTTATTTTATTCCATTTTGTTTCTAATTACTTATGTATTTTACTTTATTTTGTTTGCTTTATTTATTTTATTAAGGTTTATTTATTTTATTTACTATAGTTTATTTTATTTAATTTTATTAAGGTTTATTTATTTTTATTTAGTTTATTAAGGTTTATTTATTTTATTTACTATAAAAAATGAACATAGATGCGCCTACAGAGAAAATTCAACCGAAATTCATAATAAATTTCTATGAAATTCAAAGAAATTTACTCTGAATTTAGGTCAAATTCTCTGTTTAAGGGCATCTATTTTCACTTTGAGAGGAGCTCAACAAGGCAGAGAGGGACGAGCTTATAAACTGGTGTGAGCGCCCTTCGGTTGGCGAGGTGGGACTAAAAGCTGTCCGCAACTAGGACCAACCCTTTAGTCCCGGTTTGTGGTGTGAACCGGGACTAAAGGGTGAGCCTCTGGTCCCGGTTCAAGCCACCAACTGGGACCAATGGTGGTGGGCCAGGAGCGAGGCCCATTGGTCCTGGTTTGTCCCACCAACCGGGACCAAAGGGGCCGGACGAACCGGGACCAATGCCCCCACGAGGCCCGGCAGGCCCCTGGCTGCACGAACCGGGACCAATGCTCACATTAGTCCCGGTTCGTGACTGAACCGGGACTAATGTGAATATTGCCCTGTGACCAAAGCCCAGTTTTCTACTAGTGATATGTAGTCGGGAGAATTCAAAAAGATAATAGGACTATCATGCGTGGGTGCAATAGCAACAATTTCATGTTTAACATAAGGAACTATAGCAAGTTCATCTCCATAAGCATAATTCATATTGGCATCTTGGCCACAAGCATAGCAAGTATCATCAAAAAGGGATATTTCAAGAGAATCAACGGGATCATAACAGTCATCATAGCAATCATCCTTCGGTAAGCACGAAGGGAAATTAAAAAATGTATGAGTTGGAGGGTTACTCTCATTAGAAGGTGGGCACGGGTAGCTAATCCGCTCTTCCTCCTTTTGTTCTTCGCTCTCCTCATCATCTTTTTCATCCAATGAGCTCACAGTTTCATCAATTTCTTCTTCCATATACTCCTGCAAAATATTAGTCTCTTCTTGGACAGCGGAGACTTTCTCAATAAATGCATCAATATCGGAATTGAATTCATAATTGGCATAGCAATATTTAAGGATAGCTAAATTTTCAGGTCTATAAACAACATCATAAAGATTTTCAAACTCTTTGAACATAGATTCAATTTCATAAGCACCCATAAAAGCAAAAAATTCTTCTATTTGTTCCATATCATAGTAATCAAATATACCATTAGCATAAGAAGCTAAGGTTTTATTATCATTAAATTTGCATGAAAAGGGAAGGTGTGGATCCTTCATCCTAGAGCAACAAGTATAATCATATCTCAAGCATAGTTGCCTAGCATACCACTTCAACATATAAATTTGATCCCATAATAGTTTCTCTTTTTGAGTCAAGTGATAATCCCTAAAGTATTCACGTTGGTCCAACGTGTCTCCCATTACATAATTGAATGAGGTTTTCTCAGGATTATCAAAGTGGTACATAATATTTTTCACATATTGAGCATCGAGGGTTTTAGGAGGTTCCCCATCTCCATGAGCGGTATTTCGTGTTCCATATCCATAACTAAAGATAGAGAACAACTAAGAACAGCAAATAAAAATTACTTAGTGATAAAGCAAACAAGCACACACGAGAATATTCACCCCACGCTATTGCTCCCTGGCAACGGCGCCAGAAAAAGGTCTTGATAACCCACAAGTATAGGGGATCAATTGTAGCCTCTTTCGATAAGTAAGAGTGTCGAAACCAACGAGGAGCTAAAGGTAGAACAAATATTCCCTCAAGTTCTATCGACCACCGATACAACTCTACGCACGCTTAACGTTCGCTTTACCTAGAACAAGTATGAAACTAGAAGTACTTTGTAGGTGTTTTTGGATAGGTTTGCAAGAATATAAAGAGCACGTAAATAAAAAGTAGTGGTTGTTTAGATAAAGACACAACTAAATTAGTTTTAGTAGAGAGCTTTTTGTCACGAGAAAGTTATTTGTCCCTAGGAAATCGATAACTAGATCGGTAATCATTATTGCAATTTTATTTGAGGGAGAGGCATAAGCTAACATACTTTCTCTACTTGGATCATATGCACTTATGATTGGAACTCTAGCAAGCATCGGCAACTACTAAAGATCATTAAGGTAAAACCCAACCATAGCATAGCATCAAGTCCCCTTTATCCCATACGCAAACAACCTACTTACTCGGGTCTGTGCTTCTGTCACTCACGCCACCCACCATAAGCAAATCATGAACATATTGCAAACCCTACAGCGGGAATCCCTCACGCTTGCGCGACACGGAGAGCACCATAGGACAACACCAATAATAAAACATGCAACTCAAACCAATCTTGATCATCAAATAACCCATAGGACAAAACGGATCTACTCAAACATCATAGGATAGCCATACATCATTGGGAAATAATATATAGCGTTGAGCACCATGTTTAAGTAGAGATTACAGCGGGTAAGAGAGAGGTTACACCGCTGCATAGAGGGGGGAAGAGTTGGTGATGATGGCGGTGAAGTTTGTTGGTGAAGATTGTGGTGATGATGATGGCCACGGCGGCGTTCCGGCGCCACCGGAAGAGAAGGGGAGAGAGGGCCCCTTCGTCTTCTTCTTCCTTGACCTCCTCCCTAGATGGGAGAAGGGTTTACCCTCTGGTCCTTGGCCTCCATGCCGTTGGAGGGGCGAGAGCTCCTCCGAGATTGGATCTGTCTCTCTGTCTCTCTCTGTTTCTGCGTTCTCGTCTGCTGCCCTTTCACCGTTTCTTTTATATCCGGAGATCCGTAACTCCGATTGGGTTGAATCTTTCGCCCAGATTTCTCTCATAAAATTAGCTTTCTTGCGGCAAAAGAAGAGCGTCAACCGCATTACGGGGTGCCCACGAGCGTCCAGGGCCCGCCTGCCCCCTAGGGCGCGCCCCCTGCCTCGTGGCCCCCTCGGGCACCGTCTCGCGTTGATTTTACTTCCCAAAAATCATAAATATTCCAAAATAATTCTCCGTTCGTTTTTATCCCGTTTGGACTCCGTTTGATATTGGGTTTCTGCGAAACATAAACATGCAACAAACATGAACTGGCACTGGGCACTGGATCAATATGTTAGTCCCAAAAATAGTATTAAAAGTTGCCAAAAGTATATGAAAGTTGTAGAATATTGGCATGGAACAATAAAAAATTATAGATACGACGGAAACGTATCAACTAAGCAGAAGGATTTTCAAGAAAATAGAAGTGATGTAAGCTAGACACCATATGAAAGATGCAACCAATATTACTCTGCCAAGTTAAAAGTGTCTTGTCATAAGTGGCAATTCGAAAAATTAGAAGCGGTACAACGTAGAAATCAATGCAAGATGCAACCACTATCAAACTGCCATGTTAAAAGTGTCCAATCATGAGTGACTGATGCGGGATACACAACAGCAGTACTTTGATGTAAGAACATGGTATGATAGATAGATGCAGTGTATTCTAGACACAGAACGCCATGTCATATGCACATGTATAACGTATGAACTCAGCAGGTGCAATTTAATCAAAATAGAAGGAATACAGGCTAGACAACATATGCAACATGAAACCAATTATCACACTGTCAACTTAGAGCAAGCACCTGCGACGGAGTACGGGAGATGAACTCATCATGTAGACTTGGGACATCAACTTCATTAGCAGTAGCAGTGGAAAATCTAGAGAGTCTCTGTTTGCGTCGGTGCGGAGGGCCACCAACATCCCCTAACTTACTCTTTTCCTTCCTATTTTCTGATATTGCCTTATGAAGTCAAAACCACAAGAAGATTAATGAAATTAGCTCTGCATAACTGGCTGATGCATGATACAGACGAACACTACTTTGATGTAAGGCAAGCGCAGGATAGGAGGATGGAATATATACAAAAAAAGAAAGCATTTCATATTCACACGCACGATAGGAGGATGGAATATGTATGAAAAAACAGTAAGCGGAAGGCATTTCAACAAAATTAGAAGAAATGAAAGCTAGGCACCATATGAACATGCAACCAATATCACTCTATCAGGTAAAAAGTGTCTCGTCGTAAGTGCCATTTCAAGAAATTAGAAGCAGTACAAGCTAGAAGACAATGAAAGATGCAACCTACATCACAGTCCCAAGTTAAATGTGTCTTATGGGTAAGTGATCGTTGCAGGTATAAGTTGTAAGCTACGCAGATGCGATTCAACATAATCAGAAGCAATACAAACTAGACATCATACGGAAAACGCAACCACATATAATAGTTCCAAGTTAGAGCAAGCACCTGTGATGGTGGAGTAGGGGAGATGTGCTCATCATGTACACGTATGTTCTAGAAACAGGAACACGTGTCATATTCACACGCATTATGTGTAAAGTAAGCAGATGCAATTCAACAAAGTTAGAAGCAATACAAGCTAGACACCATACGCAACATGCAACCACATATAATAGTGCCAAGTTAGAGCAAGCACCTGTGATGGTGGAGTAGGGGAGATGTGCTCATCATCTACACAGCTACGTTGACTGTCTAGCCTTGTGTTGTCTTGCGAATCTTGTTGGGAGGATGGCGGAGTAGAATCTATAGAGAACCTCTGTTTCAGTTGCTCGGAAGGACCACCATCATCCAATGCCTTGCCAATTTCCTTCATCTTTATTGATTTTGCATTGTGAGGTCAAACTGACAAGAAAAAGGAACATAATTCGCTCTTCGGAACTCATTCATGCATGATACTGACGAACACTACTCTGATGAAAGGCAAAGTCATGATACGAGGATGGAATATGTACGAAAAACGGACGGCTTGACATATTCACACCTATGATGTGGTAACTAAGCAGAAGGCACTTCAACAAATTAGAAGCACTGCAAACTAGACACCATATGAAAGGTGCAATCAATATCACTCTGCCAAGTAAAAACTGTCTCGTCATAGGTGGCGTTCATCAAACTAGAAGCAATACATGCTAGAAATCATATTCAAGATGCAAACCAATATCACACTGCCAACTTAAAGGCGTTCCATCATAAGTGTCGGGGATATACCCCGCGATATAAACCGCCGGATGTATGACCCAGCTAGAGCTTGGCGATTCACTAGCGACCCGCTTGGACCTGGCGGTTTACGATTCATAGGTAATCCGGCAGGCGGGTCAGAGGAGCGACAAGACTCGGTGGCCCAAACGGGCGGTTCATGAAAGGTCGGTTTATGTTAATGGTGGGCCGGTTTAAGAGGAAGACATAAGGAATATTCTCCTACAAACGAAGCAAGACTAGGACTCCACTTGTAATAGAGTAATCCTAATCCAACTAGGACTAGTCAGGTAAACCGCCCCTTCAACATATATAAGGAGGGGCAGGGCTCCCCAAAGAGGGGGACAAGCAAGAAGCAACAATCTCTAGTGCTAGACACAAAGAGAGCCGGTTTACCGGCAACTCTCTCGTGATCATAATGAGACCTAGCCACAAACAGCATGTAGGGTTGTTACCAGATGATGTTTCCCGGGGCCCGAAGGTGTCTAAATCCTTGTCTTGTGTTGCGTCTCTCGATTCCGCTCAATCCCTCTCAAGCTACCACATAGATGCGTTGGCCTCGCGACTAAGTCCTGACACTAAGCACATCTGCTGTGACAAAACCACGACAGTTGGCGCCCACCGTGGGGCTCGCGCACGGTGGTGTTGAGTTCTTGGAGGGATTTTTTCCAAGGCTTCGAGGAGTTCACGTGTTTTCGGATGAAGAAGAGCCGATTTGGAAGACGTGCAATTCCGGCCACGTTACTACTCCAAGGCCGACTGGAGTTCAAGCGATCCATCCGACCACAGGTTCCGCGGAGCTGCCGCAGCCACAGTCGTCCCTGCTGTTCTGCCGCATTGCAGCTGCCGTTCTGTACGTAGCGTCCGCAGTAGCAGGTGCTCATGAGGGAATCAAGTCCCGAGGCAAAACATCAATCTGCCGCGGGTGCTTTGTCCGTGAGACCAAAATCAAGTCATCAACTACTACTCCATCATCCACTATGACGTGTGAAGGCACTAGTCAAACTGATGGGTCAAACCAAGCACGACCCGTAGGAGATCTCGGTCGCACGGAGTCGGCCTCGCGTCCACGCGCCGCATCAAGTTATCGCCGCGCCTTCGAGCTATTACGGCTGGCCTGGGCCCTGCCGTCGCCACTACTGCACTTTTGAGCCGCCGCTGTGCTGGATCACCTTCTGCCTCCGTCGACCCCGTGCCAAGCGGCCTGCCATCATCGTCGACCCGCGGGTGCCGCCGCCGCTACTTTGAGCCGCCGGCCGCTGAGCCTCCCAAACCGCCGGCCTCCGAGTGTTGCGAGCCGCCCCGACCGGGTTGCCGTCGAGCCACCCCGGCCAAAGCGGGCTCACCTACGCCTCGACCTCGACCCAGCAGCCTCAAGCCGCCTATCCATCCGCTAGTCTGCCTCAGTATCCGTTCCGGGTTGCCGCCTGCTTCGCTTGTTTCCGTTCCGGGCTGCCCTGTTGAGCCACGCAGCACCTTCAGCCTCCACCGCCGTTTTATCCTTGTGGAGAGCAGCCTCGCGCCTCCAACGTTGAACCACCTCCACTGCCGCCCGCAAGGTACTCGTCGTCTAGCAGGTGCCCCTCGGCCGAGGTGCCTCGGCTGTCGCTGCCGTCTTCGCCGGCCCTGTCTTCGCGGTCTTCTGCCCGCGCCTCGTTGGAGTCGCCGAGCCGCTGCTCCGCCGCATGTTGAGCCGGCGCCGCCGGTGAGGTCAACGGTCGTACCCCGCGGCGCCACCTGCACCTGCTGCCGCGGTCTTCACAAGCCATTACAGCCAAATCGACCTTGCTCTGCCTCAGGAATATGTGGCAACTTACTGCCGATGATTTGGACGTCATAAAACAGAAGCTGGAGGCAGCCAACAAAGCAATTCATTGATCTACCAAACATGTGAAGGTAACTAGTGCAATTGGCAGGACTTGGTGATTCAAATCCCAAGGCTGCAGTTGGGGACGCCACTAGCAATTTGCGTGTGCATGCGTGAATTTTTCAAACAGCAAAATCATGCCAAAGGAAAAAGGGAGCAAGCCCTCACGGAGAGAAAACAAGCTACAAGATTCATTATCTGAGCTAGACACATACACACACAAAAGGAGTACTACCAGCTGCTGATAATGGCAAAAGTAAACTTGGCCGAAACCATTTGGTCAGAAGAAATACAGAGAAGAAGGGAGCAGCTGGACTGGTTAAAGCAACTATGACCCGGAAAAGAACGAAGACTCGACTCTGCCGCAGCCGCGGCCATACCACGCCAGCGTGTCTCCGTTGCCGGGCCTCGCCTCGTCGACCCGCCGGTGTGCTTCGGACTCGCCTACGCCTCCTCGGTTTGGCCGCGCCCGGATTCTCTCTGGCGCCCATGCACCTGCGACACTCGCTCCGGTGGCTTCGCCGTCCGTTTTTGCACACATACGTGGAGATCAAGTGCGTGCTAATGGCCACACCCACATACGTGCGAACAGTACCAGGTGCTATTTACCCTATTTATTTTTAAGTACATATTAATTCATCCAAGCAAAAGTACTTTGCCCTGCTGTATTTTATATGCAGGAGAATTATTCATTACAAAATGACATTATACCGCGGAGATGGAGGCGTGCCAACATCATTCGGCACAGGTGGTCGCTGTTATTCAACGGACTCCCACACCAGCTTCCAACTCCGTGGCCGTCTCTTGCGACCGCACCGGTTTACAATGCCACGGACGACTCGCCCGTCCGCTTTCGCGGCCGGTTCACACGTCCACACCGGCTTACAATGAGGAGGATAACTACTGGCCTAATGTATCAGGTGAAATCCATCCATTATATTTTTATATTACATTGCTTTCTTTAAAAAAGAGCAATTACTTTGGGTTGCGATGTTTTTTTTATGCAGGACAATTGTGCATCGCAAAAACTATGGCCGTGTCATGGATGTATAGCTCGCACCACCATTATAATGCGCTAGCATCTGACCACAACATCAAGCTCGATGAATATATCTGCAAGCCGCCATTCTGCAGACCAGTTTACATCAAATGATGTGGTTAACTCACCCGTTCGCGCCGGTTTACAACGCCGCAGCCGACTCATCTGTCCGTACCGCCTCTGATGCTGCGGTCGTATTTTCTGTCCGTCTCTCGCGGCCTGGTCTACATCAACACGCCAGGCCGCACATATCTGCATGAGCTGTTTATTGAGTATAAAGCCAGTCACAGCTTGGGTAGCCTGGTTTTCTTTCAATTGGAGGCAAATTATCATCAACCGTCGTCTGCACTGGATGGCTCAATGAGCAGGCGCACAAGTCGCCGCCACTACAGTTTGGTTAACTTCAAATTGCTAGTTGGAAGGAACCATTGGCCGAGTTGTTGACACGGCTCATACGGGATCATTTATAACCCGCCGCAGTCACCTCAACCTTCTGTGGATTCACATCGTGCTATCAACACCAATGATATACAAGTTATGCCGGTTTATATCACGGTCAAATATGGAGTGTCTCAAGCCAACTCCTTGAGTCACCTTTGAGACTCGGGGGCTACGATGACATGACTCAGTAAATCTTGCCAGTTTTAGCAAATTTAAGAGCCCCACGACGATGGAGGGAAAGATAACCCGGTCCCAGAGGCTACTGCCATATGGATGAAAATTTAAGGGCCGTCAGAAAATTTCCGGTTCAAAGTGAAGAATGCCGGTTTAAAATCCGGTTCAAGGGAAATCTGCCTCCCACGAAGCTTTGAAGCTCCCAAATCCGGTTTAAGAATTTCCGGTTCAAAAAGGAATTAACTTCTCGCATGTTCGAGTTGAAAGGCCGTCAGAAAATTTCCGGCTGAAAATGAAGATTCCGGTTTACAATCCGGTTCAAGGGAAAGATGTCTCCCACAAAGCTTTGAAGCTCTCAATATCCTTCAAAATCCCGGCTCAAGAAGAATTTATCTATTGCAAAATGTTAAAGGTTGCCGAAGAGGACCTGCTGCCATGATGCATGGTTCGAACATGGGTATCCTGCCTTATTGGCTTATCATATTATTGATCACTTGGGGGCTTGATCATATCCGAACCATAGCTACACCTCTTGATCGGCGCAATGCCACAACATCACTTGGGGGCTTGGTCGTATCCGAACCACAGTCACACCTCTTGATCGGCTCAAAGCCACATCAATCCGGGGCCAAAGAGAGTGTTGTAAAACAACAGCTCAAACATAGGCACCCACTGAGCACAGCTCACAATGTTGCTTGGGGTTTCTTTGCTGTCAAATTTAGGGCCTGGCAGCCCGTGAAAAGCCTCGACTACAACGGTTTTTATTTGCCTTTTGCTAAGTTTTTCTTTCTTTTGACAAGATTTGTGATATTTTCAAACCGGTGTTCATCAACCCGGCTTGACTTTCAACTCAAGTTGTCAGTATATGATCAGTTATAATCCGGAGACTACCAGCCCGGTCTGGTTTCGACTATAAGTCGCCAGAATTGAATATTGATAAACCGGTGTTTATCACAACCCAGAATGGTTTTATCATAAACCGGCACAATATGGGAGGAGTTATCAGTACTCAAAATTTGGGTTATCATCCTTACTACAAAATGTTGGCAAACCAACGATGTGCTTCAATGTCACAGGTATGATATATTTCATATTTGATTATTCTTAAGTGCAGACTTGGTTATAAACCCGGGTTATATGTTGGGCATTATGACCCGTCCGGCGGTAAACCGCCAGGACACTTTAAACTTGTTGTATGCAGAAACAGGTTGAATAAAGCATGATTATAAATCACCGGCGTTTATTAAACCGGCCTGGCTTTCGACTATATGTCGCCAGTATGATGATAAATTATCCGGTGTTTATTAAACCGGCCTGGCTTTAAGACGATAAGTCGCCTGTATATGATGAGAAATTATCCGGTGTTTATTAAACCGGCCTGGCTTTGGACTATAAGTCGCCAGTATATATTTGGATTGCGCCATTGGAATCTTGCGCTTATAAATCATTGGGTTATATTATTCAAACAGCCAAACTTGGCTGAATTTTTATTATGATATTGAATGAATAAGGTTTTCATACCGGATTATATTATCTTGAATAGCCAACATGGCTGGATTTTATTATGGTTATTAATAACCGGTATTATTGAGGTTTTCAAAGTCGCTTTAGCGCAATGGCTATTATTTTATCAAAGGATATGATTTATTCTACGATGGAAGGAATAGTCCCGAGTCGCTGCAGGCTTACGACCCGGCACTTGGGGGCTACATTATTCAAATTGAGATTACATGCAAGTCTCATGTCGCTGCAAGCATGCACCATGACACTTGGGGGCTAATGCAAAGTCATTTTTATTGGCCTTATTGAAGACCCGACTCATCACATCATAATGTGCCGGCCCTTGGGGGCTACCAATTGCTCCTGTCAACAATTCAAGTCCCTGCTCATTATTGCATAATGACCCGGCACTTGGGGGCTACATATATGGAGTATTCAGTTTTTAATAGTGGCTGAGATGAACAACATGGATTTCTTCAAAGTGGCAGTAATTATATGGAAACAAGTCTTAAGCCATCACTTTGTTCTGCAAGACTTGGGGGCTACAGGTAATATGGATATAAGGCAGAAAAATCTTCAAATTCTCAGTTCTGAGCAAACCAGATTGACCGAGTGTCTGCAACAATTATGACCCGGCGTCGGTAACAATTATGACTCGGTGCCATCCATATTTACAAACTGGTAATTTTGGTAATATTAAACCGGCAAGTTTTACATCTTCAAACCGACTGAATATCAGATGAGTATTTCAAGACCAAATATTTCTTAAACCGGCGCTTTGGAAGCCGACTCAAGTGGATTATTCTTCACAATATTTCTCTGTGAGAATCCAATGTCAGCAAATTGAGTATGAAGCTGGCTTATTGACCTGGATTTTCTAGAAGAAGGAAATGACAAGGAATTAATGATGATCAGGTGCCGGTTTATAAGAAAACCCGGAGCACAACCCGCCAAATTTGTTCTTGTGTTTATGTTGCAGATCAGTTTAACATGGATAAATCCAAATTAAACTGGGGGCTAATGTCGGGGATATACCCCGCGGTATAAACCGCCGGATGTATGACCCGGCTAGAGCTTGGCGATTCACTGGCGACCCGCTTGGACCTGGCGGTTTACGATTCATAGGTAATCCGGCAGGCGGGTTAGAGGAGCGACAAGACTCGGTGGCCCAAACGGGCGGTTCATGAATGGCCGGTTTATGTTAATGGTGGGCCGGTTTAAGAGGAAGACATAAGGAATATTCTCCTACAAAGGAAGCAAGACTAGGACTCCACTTGTAATAGAGTAATCCTAATCCAACTAGGACTAGTCAGGTAAACCGCCCCTTCAACATATATAAGGAGGGGCAGGGCTCCCCAAAGAGGGGGACAAGCAAGAAGCAACAATCTCTAGGGCTAGACACAAAGAGCCGGTTTACCGGCAACTCTCTCGTGATCATAATGAGACCTAGCCACAAATAGCATGTAGGGTTGTTAACGGATGATGTTTCCCGGGGCCCGAAGGTGTCTAAATCCTTGTCTTGTGTTGCGTCTCTCGATTCCGCTCAACCCCTCTCAAGCTACCACATAGATGTGTTGGCCTCGCGACTAAGTCCTGACACTAAGGACATCTGCCGTGACAAAACCACGACAATAAGTGACTGATGTAGGATACACAAGAAGAGTAGTTTCATGTAAGAACATGGTGTGATAGACAGATATAGTATGTACCAAAAACAGGAAAGCGTGTCATATTCACACGTATCATGTGTAAGCTAAGCAGATGCAGTTTACACTAATTAGGAGCAATACAAGCTAGACACCATATGGAACATGCCACCAGATATCACACTCTCAAGTTAGAGCAAGCACCTTGGATGGTGCAGTAGGGGAGCGGAGACTTGGACCTTGTAATGCACTATCAGTACAAGGAGAATCGGTACAGATGCTCCGTTTACGTTGCTGCAGAGGACCACCATCATCGCCTTCCTTACTCCTTTCCGTCCTCTTTCTTGATTTTGCCTTGTCAAGTCAAACCCACAAGAAAAAGGAATAAAATTTGCTCTTCAGAACTCATTGATGCATGATACTGACGAACACTACTTTCATGTAAGGCAGCCGCATGATAGGAGGATGGAATATGTATGAAAAACAGGACGGCGTGACATATTGACATGTATGATGTATAAAGTGTAAACTAAGCACAAGGTGCTTGAACTTGTTAGAAGCAATGCAAGCTATAAACCATATGAAAGATGAAACCAATATCACTCTGCCAAATTAAAAGGGTGCCCTAACAAATGTATTTGACCAAATTAGAAGCAATACATGGCAACAGGCTAGAAATAATATGCAATATGCAACGAATAAAGGTGACTCATCGTAAGTGATTGATGCAGGATACAGAAGAGAGGTAGTTTCATGTAAGAACAAGGTTAACACATAGATGTAGTGTGTACCAAAAATAGGAAGGCATGTCATATTGACAGGTATAATGTGTAAACTAAGCAGATGTAATTTACCCTAATTAGAAGCATTACAAGCTAGACACCGTATGCAACATGCAACCACATATCACACTGCGAAGTTAGAGCAAGCACCTGTGATGGTGGTGTGGGGGAATTGCGGTCATCAACTAGAGAGCTACGTTGACTATCTTCATTTAGCCTTGCTGTTTCTTGAGAATCATGTGGGGAGGATGACACTGCACTCTTTAAACGAGTATGGCGTCTCACAGTAACCCACCCGGGTGACTGTGTCATCATAAATGATTGACGAGGGATACAAAAGAGCATTAGTTTGATGTACGAACATGGTTAATAGACATATGTAGTACTCCCTCCATTCGGAATTACTTGTCACAAAAATGGATGTATCTACAACTAAAATACATCTAGATACATTCATTTCTTGGACGAGTAATTCCAAATGGAGGGAGTATGTATAAAAAACAGGAAGGCATGTCATTATCAAAGGTATAATGTGTAAAGTAAGCAGATGCAATTTAACCAAATTGGAAGCAATACAAGCTAGACACCATATGCAACATGCAACCACATTTGACAGCGCGAAGTTAAAGCAAGCACCTGGGATGGTTGTGTGGCAATTGAGATCATCAACTGCAGAGCTACGTTTACTGTCTCCAACTGCTGACACTGCATCCTTTAGAGCGCTGAAACGCTTAGTGCTTATCTTCGAATTACACTGGAGTGACTTCTGTCTTTTCTTTTCAGCATTCATCAACACTGCGTCAGAGTCTAAAATACCCATGCATAAAAAAACAATAGTGTGAGTATGGGTGAAGTGTGTGCACAATTAGTATAGTGTAAAGGTAGCAGATAGCAGGTCGGTGAGAAATAAATGACGAGAGACATATGATAGCTCTGCAACATGCATGGCACACTAAATTACTACAGGATTCTATGAAAATAACATTCGACTGAAAACAAATAGGCCAGTCCATTTTTTCTGCATCGTCCGATGTACAAGGAACGGGCAGATCGCCTTCATCTACCTCCAGCCAGTCAGTGTTGACGATCTTCCTCGAAACGGCAGCGACCACCGGCCCAGTCCCCTGCCTGCACCCTCCCATCGACCTCACCGCACCCCCGTGCTTGGCACCGCCCCCCGGGAATCCATTCAAGCCCCGCCGACCTCCAGATCAGGCGCAAGTAGCTCCTGCGCCCCACACCCCTATGATAGACACCGATGCTCCGCTTCCCCGGCGAACAGGCGGACTAGGTGCTCCGCGCGCATAAGCGGGTGCTCCTTCTTTTAATTGCGGTTTGACTGACCCTTAATTGAAATCCAGGTGGGCTACTGACCTCTAGCAAAGGTGAAATAGTAAAGGGAGGAAACCTTGTGCATTTAGTATCACGAAGAAGATGCAGCAAGAAGTGCTCAACTAGTTTCTTTCGTGGGATGAATACGGTGTGAGCAGAGACATAAGGTTTGCACGAATAAGGGAAGAGGAGTACCTCTTTCTGCTAGCAGTGTTGTGTCCTCCTTCTGTTTTTCCAACGATCTTCTAGTGGTTCACCGGAAACGAGAAGTTGTGGAGGACGGTGCAGCCTTGGACGAACCCATGGCCAAGTTGTTGAGTGTGGTGCGGTGGCCGTCTGTCGGCGGCGGGGAAGCAGATCCGAGGCGGCGAACGACGGCGTAGTGGGAACAACTCCGGTGCGGTGGGCGGTTGCAGCAGTGAGGCGCAGGACGGCGTGGTCGGAGTGGTTCTGGTACGGCGCACGTCGGCGTCGGCGTTGTGGAGGCAGCTCTACCTCGGCTTCAACTGCTAAGTCCTTGAGGGCGTTGCGGTTGCAGTTGCGTTGGACGACGACGTCGGGGTACCGGCTCCGGCGTGATGGAGGAGGGCGGCGGTGGATTGGGCGCTATGGGGTGGAGGACGGAGGAGGCTGGGGTTTCGCAGCTGGTGGAGAGGGCGTTTTGGCGCCCACGGAGTATGAATGGGGAAACGGAGGGAGGCGGGGAACTAAGGGGGGAACAATGTTTCGGTTTGAGACGCGCTTGTTTGAAATTTGGGGAAAGTTACAAACATTAGTCTCGCGCGGTTTCGGGTGGCCAGAGGCCTATTTGGCGTTTTGTTCAATATTTGGGAGCAGAAGCATTAACGTTTTCGGTTCTCTTGAATTGAACATTCAGGATTTGTCAAACTTCACAAATCTTTACTCTTGAAAATCCTAAAGCTACGATTATTTTGGAATGGAGGTGGTACATTTGAATATACATTGTACACGAGTATAAATTAAAAAAATATGCAACTTACCTCAGTTCATGCATGGTTCCAGATATAATCTCCTTGGTTGCAAAAAAAAAATTAGACATGCGTATGAATATATATAGCATGTTCAAACGCACAACAAAGATTGATGCCCCCTTTTACATCTGATTTACAAATGCCATTATCTCGGTTTCAAATAGATGAATGCACTTCCTATGAATTCGAATCTTCAAAACCCCCTTTATGTTGAATTCGACATGTATTATATTTCGTAGCTAGCAATTTGGAATGTATCCATGCAAGTGACAAATGTATAAAGTGCTTCACACTAACAACATGGAGTGCACTAATTAATGTTTATATATGAATTGCAAAAGCATCCATTGCATGTATTTCAAACCGCTCTCACTCTATGGATCGATAATATGAAATAAACACATGCACATACTACAATTCAATTGAGTATGGATGTCTGATAGACCGATTTTCGTCCATACACAATTTGCAAAATTCATGATCTCATCCAAAAATAATAATGCCATTTATATTTTAATTTAATGCGTAGAACTGCCTTTTACATGTAGATGCACTATGCCTCGGCCCGTTCTCACAAATGTGCTATATATCTCTCTATCTACCGCATAAGTGCACACACTTTATATGCATCGGCATTTCTCTTTCACACATGCTCACAATCTCTCTCGGCGTGTCGGGGAGTCTCACGCACATGCTCTCTCTGTATCTCTCTCTCTTTCTGACTACTATGTACCACTCTTTTCACTAATCTCAGTTGGAAAACACTATTTCTCTCACATGCATATATACACACGCACGGTCTCTACTAGCCCTCTATACGCACATATATGTGCCTACGTGTCTCCCGCATGCACATTATCTTTAGGCCTCTCTCGTACACGTTGCCCCCCCCAGACACACCTCTCTCTTAGTAGTTGGCAGATATGATTCCATCATATCATTCAGTAGGATATCCCTGACTGTTAGGCTGGATGGTAATACGAGGCAAAGTTTTACCCTAGTTCGGACCCTTGCAGTTGAGGAAAAAGCCTACTCCTGGTACTATATATTAGTGATAGGGGTGTGTACAAAGTACATGTGAATACCAGGCATTGTGTGTGCGTGTATACTATCGACGAACTAGCCCCCAAGCTTCTATAACATACTGGGGGCCTAGGGTTACAAATCATATATAGTCGGCTTATCACCAGTGGGGATAGAGTCCTCCGCGACTCTGGTAACTAGCTTCGTGTTGTACGCCGAGTCCTCCACATGGGTCTTCGTATAACGCGTCTCGATCCAACCTATATGGCGCAGGATGGAACCGACCCATGAGTCCTCATGTTGACCCACCACAACTAGAAATGATGTGCCCACCACACCACACACGCAATCGGCCACTAAGAAAATAAGCATATACAATAGTACAATGTTATACATAAAAGTTAATTACATGGTGCATCCAAAAATATTTGTTCTGCATTGTGAATGTTTATATATTCTCCTAAAATATTAGTCACGGGAAAGAGAAACGAAGGGCATATCTCTCCTTGTCTCCACCAGACATCCCCTCTTTCTACACCACTTTCACGTGCGCACACAAACTATCTCTCGGCCCTCTAAAAGTATGCATGCCCATGACACATTCACGCATGACGGTCACTATATTTCAAGCTAAAGCACTATACAGTCACTGGAGTTCAGAATATGCTCATTATGGTCACCGTATACATTCTCGTGGTGATCATACGGTATCTAGGTCGGGTACGTCTCCGTATTTTCTTGATGACACTGACGGACTTTGCATTTGATGCGTGCTCCGTATTTTGTTGACGACACTTACGGTCATTGTATTTGAAGCGAAAGCACGATATGGTCACTGGACTTCAGAATAAGCTCATCACGGTCACCACATACATTTTGTCGTGCTAACCAACATGCGGTTGGATGGTTAGGAGGACAGTGGTTTCTCGAGCCCACCAGGGTTAAAGTCCCGGTGCTCGCATTTATCCTGGGTTAATTTCAGTATTTTCCGGCGATGTGCGTTCGGTGGGAGGAGACGTTCCACTCGACTACGAGGCACCTATGGTGACTTCGTAAAATCTCAAGATCATATGCTGGCCCACTCTCTAGAAGGTGCTCATAGGGGTAGGGTCTGCGTGTGTGCGCTTATAGCGGTGAGTGCTTGCGCGTATATATGAGCCCTTGCGTCTGTACCGTGCTAAAAAAATACATGTCATGATTATACGGTCACTGGCTCACCCATACAACTCCGTATTTTGTTGATGACACAATCAATTGACCAGTCAAACGTTCCACGTAGCGCAACTAGTGTTGCACCATCGGGGCGCGTAACCGTGGGGCCCACCTGTCAGCCTGTATTTGAAAGAAAGAAATGGTAGTTTGAGTCTGTACTGTGTTAATAAAATACATTTTAGGGTGATCATACGGTCACTGGCTCACCAAACAGCTCCGTAATTTGTTGATGACAAGATCAATTGACTAGTCAAATGGTCCACATTCAGCGGCGCACATTACCATAGGGCCTGTCGGGTGGTAGGTGCGACATATGCCAACGGGTGGCTTATCATTGTGGGAGCCAGTAAAACATCGCCGGTGCCTGGAAACGGGATGAGGTGAAGACATCCACGCCGGCGGATCTTACCTAGGTTCGGGGCTCTCCGTGGAGATAACACCCCTAGTCCTGCTCTGCGGGGTCTCCGCATGATCACTAGATCAATACAAGTAGCTACAAGCGCTCCTTGAGCTGTTTGGCTAGAGGAAGAAGAAGGGCAAGGCTAGCTCTCCTTTTTTCTCTATGTGGTGTGTGGAATTCTATGAGATCCACCCGTTGCATGGGTGTCCCGGGGGGTTTATATAGGCCTACCCCCCAGGGGTACAATGGTAATCCGGCTGGGCGCGGGTCCGAGCCGTCAGTGTCTATGCTCGCTGGCTCCTCCGTCGGTCATTGGGGCCCGCCGACTGGTGGGTCCCGCCGGCTACCGGCCTCTTGGCCGACAGGCCGGCCCCACCGCATGGGGGCTTTGTCGGTGGCTGGTTACTGTTGCCTCGCCTCTGATGACGAGAGCTTTGTCGAGGTAAGCGTGGCTACAGTGTCGCCGCCTTGCGGGCTCTCACTGTAGCCTTACCTTGTCTTCTCTCCTTAATGAGGCACATGTTTCGAGGGAGGGAGGTAGCCGGCTATTGGGAGCTGACCACACCCCTGGCCGACTAGAGGAGGCCAGGCCGCCTTCGGGTGTCTCTCTGGCAAAAGGGGCCCGCCGCCTGCGGGCCGTACTGGCGCCTGTCGTGGGTGACATCGAGGCCAACACGGCTACAGTGTCGCGCCGGACGGGGGATGGCTGGCCCGTACGGCGCCCTGTGGCCATGCCTGTTCCGGGATTCGGGGGTAGTGGGCTGTACTGTGGCCACACCCCATCCTATCGCCGTTATGTGGGTACAGTCTTAGTGGGTGCAGTCTTGACTGGCTTCTGGGAGTCGGCTTTCTTCATGGCCGGCTTTCTTCATGGCCGGCTTCTGGGAGTCGGCTATCTCGTATCTTTCTTGGGGGAGGTTTCTGAGGCTGGGTCGCCTCCTGGGAGTCGGCCCTGGGGATAGCCGGCCGGGGGAAGGCGGCCCTATGCTTTGTATGCTTGAAGGCTCGAATGGCCTGATAATTTTTCGAAAAGCCAGGGGGAGTCGGTTAGGCTACCCGTGGCCATTTACCCTGACAGTAGTCCCCGAAGCTGGTTGGGCTTCGAGGCTGAGAGGAGGTCGAGAAGCTCGGTCAGCTTCTTATCTTGACGAGCCAGCAGCTGGGAGCCGGCTTCGGTTGGGCGCGCCGTTTTGGCGAAATTTTTAAAGTCGGAAGGCGGGAGTCTGTTGGCGCGTGCACCGGGCCGCGGGCCTGCCGCTCGCCGCCTGCGAACCACGTGGCGTCCCTTGGCTGAAAAGAGCATACCAACCCATGCGCGCGACAAGACGTCACCGCAGGCTGAGGGCCCAACACTCCTACGCCTAGGCCCAGACGCGGATCCTCTGTGGCCCAGAGCTATCCGCACGTCTTCCGGCGGCGGTTTCCGCATGCCGTTAGGGCATAATAATCGCGAGACGTGGGGGAGTGGGCACAGTTAATCCCACGTTCCTCCCCACGCCTCGCCTCCTCGGCTTCACTGCACGAGGCTATAAGTAGGGGGAGGAGGGGAAGAGGCATTCGCTCGCACGCTCCTCTCCTCTCCATCATCTTCTTCCTCCTGCTTTCCCTCGCAACAGCGCCTCGCCGCCGCGCCATCCCACCGATCTTTACTCCGCCCCGCAGCTTTGCCGCCGCAGGGCCGTGCTTCCTCCGCCGCCGTATTCTCCCTTGCTAGTCTCTCGCCACCATGCAATACGGCGGGGATTGGGACAGCTCCCTCGTCCACATGGACCACGTCGAGTTCCTCCGCAAGATGCGGCGGTTGCCCGGTGCGGACCAGGTGCGGGTCCGTCTTGCGCCGGCGAAGGAGATCACGCCGGCGCCGGAGGAAGGCGAGCGGGTAGTCTTCCGCTCGCACTTCCTGCGCGGCCTCGGCTTGCCGGCGAGCGCTTTCTTCCACTCCTTCCTCGACTTCTATCAACTCCAGCCGCACCACCTCACTCCGAACACGGTGGTGCTGTTGTTCGCCTTCGTCACGTTGTGCGAAGGCTTTCTTGGCCTTCTCCCCAACCTCGAGCTCTGGGGGGAGTTCTTCCAATCTAAGCTGGGCACCCGCATGCAGGGCGTGCCGGCCCAGAGCGGCGCCCTCATCGCGATGCGGAGGCCGGCGGCCGACAACCCCTTCCTCGTCATCACGCTAATCCAGTCGGTGAAGCTCTGGCAGAAGTCATATTTCTACGTGAAGAACGTCGCCCCGCAAGGCGACTACGTCAATTTGCCGGCTTACGTAGTCGGCCCGCCGGCAGGGAGGCGGCCCCAGTGGTCCTATCGGGCCGTGACGCTGTCGCAGGCTGGAGCCGCGGCCGTCGCCCGACTGCGGGTGATGATCCAGTCAGAGGGCCTGACTGGGTCTGACTTGCTGGCCGCCTTCGTCGCGCGCCGGGTGCTTCCGCTTCAGAGACGCCCTCACCTAATCTGTCAGATGAGGGGCCAACTCGGTCCGAGTCGGATGTGCACCAAGGACATGCCCCACGACGAGGTGGCCCATATGGTGAATTATCTTGCGAACTGCAAGCTCTCCGCAGAGTGGCGGTTTGGCAAGGAGCCATATTCCCGTGCACATCCTCCGCCCACGGTATGTTCTCCTTTTCCCTTTCTTCTCTTAGTTTTGTCGCCGAGTTCCTCTTGGCCAACTCTGACCAGTCGGCACGTCTTGGCAGAGCCCTCTCCTTCGACCTGCAGCCGGGTCGGAGGCGGAGCGCTGATTCCTCCCCGACCGGGTGGAGCATGACCTGGAGGACCACGACTTGGGGGCGGTCGCCATGGATGAAAACACCGAGGCGGGTGGCGGCGAAGCAGGCGGCTCCGGGCTCGGAGCCAGCTTCGACGACTGGCCGAATGACGACGAGGCGGAAATCGTCCGGCCACGGCGCGGGTTCCTCCGCCGCGCCGCCTGCTCGGGGCGGTGGGCAGAAGCGCCGGGCCGCGTCGGGCTTGTTCGGCAGTCGGCCGAAGAAGCCCAAGGGCGGGGCGGCGGCGACCAGGCGGGATGAGGTGGCCGCGAAGGCAGCCCGCTTCCGCAAGGCGGTGAAGCAGCCGCAGACGGTGTCGGCGTAAGTGTATATTCCTTTGTACATTCTTTCTTCTTTTCTTGGTGATTTCTGAATCCTTGTCCTTTCTCAAAAATCAGGGCTCCGCTTTCGCTTGAGCGGGTTGCTACCGCCTCCGTCGTTGGATCGCCGGGAGGATCCGGGAGCACCTGCCGCGTGGACCCCCGCGCCGAGCTTCAGGCGGCGACGGAGCGAAACGCGCGGGAGGCGCGGGAGGAGCGGGAGGCGGAGGAGTTGAGGGCAGCTGCCGCCAAGGCGGCACAGGAGGAGGAGGAGGCGGCGAAGGCGCGTGCCGACGCAGCGGCCAAGGCCCAAGCGGAGGCTGCGGCCGCGGCAACAGCGGAGGGGGCCTTGCTCGTCACCCCTCTGCGTGTTGCGGCGCCCGAGGTCCCGGAGCCCCCGCCGGAGGAAGCCGGCGGCGACCAGCCGGGGTTGGAGAGGGAGGACGACGTCTACGTCCCGGAGAGTGAGGCGGCACCAGCCCCGCCGACTGGGGCGGCTCAAGGCAGCCGGCCTAACGTGCCGCCTGCGCAATCGGCTGGGGGCGAGCCGGCCGCGAGGACGGACCTGGTGGTCCAGTCGCCATCGCGCCAACGCGCGGGGAAGGCCGCATCGGACCCGCAGAAGGCCGTGGGCTCCGGCTCGTCGGCCCGGGACGTGGAGGCGGCCATCGCAAGCTCGGGTTGGACGCCGGGTGGAGGGACGGCCATGGTGAACGTGGCGGCGCAGGAAGTCCGGAACCGGCTTCAGTCCCAGGCTGCGGCACTGAGGAAATACAATGACGAGTTCCTTGCGACGCGAGCGGCCATTCGGGTTAGTCTTCCTATTTTTTCTTTTTTTTGATCTTGGTTTCTTCCGTGGGGGCGCGTCAGTGCACCCACTGGGTGTAGTCCCCGAGTTCCGAGTCGGCTGCTGAGCAGGCAGCTTGGAACTTCTTAGCGGGCTTTATTTTGCTATCTTGTTCTCATTCGCTTCTCTGCCTGACTTGCAGGACTACCACAACCTCCGCGCGGCTGCCTTCAACTCCCAGGCTCGGGAGCTGACCCAGAAGAATGCTGATCTATCTGAGAGCCGGGGTAAGTGCTTCGTCTTTTATCTCACGTGGGGCCGCGTCAGCGCACCCACTGGGTGTAGTCCCCGAGATTCGGGCCGACTGCTGAGCAGTCGGGTCGGATCTTCCTTGACGACTTCTTCCTTATTGCTTCTTTCTTTTCTGCCATGCCTGCAGCGGCCAACACCAAACTGAGGGAGCAGCTGGGTGGGACTCAGGCCGCCCTCCGCGCTAAGGAGGCCGAGTTTGACGCCTTGGCCCAGGAGCGTGACCGCCTGGCCAAGAGGCTGGCCGACCAGGAGAAGAGCCACAAGGCGGCCCTGAAGGCGGTGCAGGACAGCGAGGCCGCCCTCCAAGCCGAATATGAGACAGAGGCGGCAAGCTGGGCCGAGGCGAGGCAGTCGCTGATCAACGGTTACGGCCAGATCGAAGACTTGGTTCATGGTAGGCCGCCCTCTTCTTCGTCCCTTGCTTGCCGCTTGCCGTTTGGCTCATTTTCTGACTTGGTGTTTTTCTCTTCTTTCTCTTTCTTTCTTGCGCAGAGTACTTCCCTGGCTACTCTACTGCCGCCAACCAGGTCGTCGAGGCCCACGCGAGGCACAAAGGCAGGCTGGCGCCAAGATCGCGCCGAACGCTCGCCGGTCGCTGGAGGAGCAGCTCTTGGCGATTCAAGCCCGCCTCCAGCCGGCTCACCGCATGCTCCGCCGGCTTCAGCGTGTTGGGGCGCAGGTGTTGGCCGCTCTCTGGCCTGGTGAGGTGATTCCCCGCACCCCCAGTCGGACTGCCGACTGGCTGGAGCTGGCGGTCGGCCACTTAGAGGCCTGGAAGGCTTCTGCGGCTCGGTCCGGTGCTAGGCGGGCGCTGGAGTTCGTCAAGGCCTGGTATCCCGAGCTGAGTCTGGAGCAGCTGGCCACCTGGCGGCAGGAGGCCGACATGGAACTAGAGCCAGCGTGGCCGGCTATCATCCAGCGGGCTTCGGCGATTGCCGACTACACCGACACCAGCGCCTTCGCTCCTGAGGTGGACGACAACGGTGTTGCCCAGCCGGAGGAGTGGTTCGGGCTGAACCCGGCAGATGGCGAGGACTCGGCGGAGGAGATCGACTCCAGTGACAAGGGCGAGGAGGAGGAGGAGGGTGAAGACGCCGCGCCAGATGGTGGAGCGGCCGGTCAGCCTCAGCTTGACCGTGCCTGCAGCAAGAAGGCACGCGCGGGTGCACCGCCTGCAGCCGGCGATTATCAAGCCGAGACCCGCCAGCCGGCCACTCCTCCAGCCTGCGGCGCCGTCTCCACCGACCAGCCCGGCTCCCCTGCCGCGCCCTTAGTCTAGTCTGCCGCCTCTACTTTCCTGTTTTACCACTCTTGGAACAGTATTTTGTTAAGTTTGCACAATTCCACCCACTGGGGGTGTATTCAAACTATATTGACTGCCGGCCTATTGGGGGCCTTATGTGTAAATATAATTATGCATGCGTTTGGCTTTCCCGTGTTCTTTGCTTTTCATCCTTCGGCTGTTTCCTTTGCCGCCCTCCCTTGGTTGCCACCTTCCCAGCCGGACAGCTGCTCTGCAATCTGTGGCTGGAGAAGTGCTTGGCCAGTTGGGAGGGCAAGTTCTCTAGCTTTGTTGGATTATAGCGAAGTGACTGGGAGGCCGGCCAGCCGGCTGTTGTGACAGCCGGTAGGCGTGGTTGGAGGCCGTCTTTGCGTTATATAAGTTCGTTAGTCCTTAGCCGTTTTTCGTGTGGGCATCCTTTCTGCCTTTGGCTCTTACCAGTCGGACAGCCGGTTCTTCGTGCTGCGACTTTCAACAGGAGAGGGCTCGGGTGCCGGCACACTACTTGTCTGACTTCAGGTAGAACTTTTAATATAACTTAAGGCGGCCAGTCCCCGGGCCGACTAGTCGAACCCGGTGCCAGACAGAAAATCAAATGTAATAATACATTCATGAGTATGACTCTCGTCATTCATAGATAAAGGAGGGCAGTCCCCGAGTGTGCCTCGGGGGGCCCGTTTTTCTCATATTTAATACAAAAACGGTGGCATGATACATACTGCTTTCAACTGTAAAATCTTCTCAGGAGGTTTGCATTCCATGGTCGTTCCGACTCCTTGCCGGAATCATCCCTCTTGCGTGCTCTTTGCTTCTGTGCGTCGATCAGGTAGTAGGAGTCGTTGCCTAGTGCTTTGCTGACGACGAAAGGGCCTTCCCAAGGGGCCGAGAGCTTGTGCTGGCCGGCTGTTTCGCTGGATCAGCCGAAGCACAAGGTCGCCCTCTTGGAAGGATCTTGGCTTGACCTTTCGGTTGTGGTAACGGCGCAAACCCTGCTGGTAGATGGCGGACCGGCTGAGTGCTAACAGCCGACCTTCTTCCAGCAGGTCGATGTCGTCTTCTCGCGCTTCCTTGGCCTCCGCCTCCGTGTACATGGTGACCCGAGGCGAGTCGAACTCGATGTCAGTTGGGATGATAGCCTCGGCACCATATACAAGGAAGAACGGAGTGAAGCCGGTTGACTTGTTTGGGGTAGTACGCAGACTCCAGAGGATAGCCGGCAGCTCATCGAGCCAGCAGCCGGCTGATCGCTCCAGTGGTACGACCAGTCGGGGCTTGATGCCGGAGAGGATGAGGCCGTTTGCTCGCTCGACCTGGCCGTTTGACTGCGGGTGGGCAACGGACGCTAAGTCCAGTCGGATGCCCTGTGTCGCGCAGAAACGTGCCAGTGCTCCCTTGGCAAAGTTTGTGCCGTTGTCGGTGATGATGCTGTGTGGCATGCCATACCGAGTAGTGATGTCGGCAATGAATGTCACGGCAGTCGTCCCGTTCAGCTTCTTGATCGGCTTCGCTTCGATCCACTTGGTAAATTTGTCCACGGCGACAAGCAGATGTGTCAAGCCGCCGCGGGCTGTCTTGAATGGGCCCACCATGTCCAGGCCCCAGACGGCAAAGGGCCAGGTGAGGGGGATGGTCTTGAGTGCAGAAGCCGGCAGGTGTTGCTTGGAACTGAAGACTTGGCATCCTTTGCAACATTTGGCTATCTCTTTGGCATCTTCCAAAGCAGTCGGCCAGAAGAAACCATGGCAGAAAGCTTTGGCCACAAGTGATCTTGAGGCTGCGTGGTGGCCGCATTCACCTTGGTGGATATCCTTGAGGATTGCTACACCCTTCTCTGGCTCAACACAGCGCTGGAAGACTCCAGTGACGCTGCGCTTGACAAGTTCTCTGTTTATAATTGCTTATGCTCCGGCTCGGCGTTGCACTAGTCTTGCCGAGATCTCATCAGTCGGCAGCTCTCTGTTGACTAGGAAGTTGAGGATGGGCTGGGCCCATGATGGAGCTGTGACTTCTTCTACCGTTAGTACGGCCACTATGACTCGGGTGGGTGGGTTGGGTGGTGGAGAGTTGGAGTCGGCCACCGCTTCTTCTGTCGCTGCAGTCAATGGGCCGGGTTCTGAAGTCCCCAAGCCGGGTGCGACTACGGCAGTCCCCGGGCCGCTTGTCGAAGTCCCCGAGCCGCCTGCTGGATTCCTCCAGTCGGATCCGGCCGCATCGGGGGCAGGCGGTACGAAGATAGAGTCCGACTCTAGAGACGGCTTGATAGACGGTTTGAGGAGGCATGGAGAGAGACACCGGTTGGTATAGGTTGTCGGGTGGAGCCGATCCGTGCCAGGGCATCTGCTTGGTCGTTGTCGGCCCGTGGCACGTGAAGGAACTCGCACCCTTCAAAGTACCCACTGATCTGCTGGACGAGGAATCGATAGCTCGCCATATTTGCATCCTTGGCGTCCCAGTCGCCAGATGACTGCTGGACCACCAAGTCTGAGTCGCCATAACACAGGACCCGGTGTATGCCGAGCTCTTTGGCTAGCCGGAGCCCGTGTATGAGCGCCTCGTATTCAGCCACGTTGTTGGAGGTGGCAAAGTGGATTTGCAGCGTGTATCTGAGCTTGTCGCCTTTGGGAGAGGTGAGGATGATGCCGGCTCCCAAGCCGGTGCGCATCTTGGACCCGTCGAAGTGCATCCGCCAATGAGTAGAGTCGGGAGCCGGCGGTAGGTACTGGGTCTCAGCCCAGTCGATGAGGAAGTCGGCCAATGCTTGGGACTTGATGGCGGTGTGGGGCTAGTAGAAGATTGTGTAAGGCGCCAGCGCAATGGCCCATTTAGCCACCCGGCCGAATGCATCCCGGCTGCCTATGATCTCGGCAAGCGGGGCGGTGCATACGACCATGATGGGATGCTCTTGAAAGTAGGGCTTCAGCTTCTTGGCGGCGAAGTACACTCCATAGCACATCTTCTGGTAGTGTGGGTAGTTTTGCTTTGAGCTGGACAGTACTTCGCTTAGATAATATACCGGCCTCTGGACTAGCTGGGCTCGGCCTTCTTCTGGGCGCTGGACCACGATGACTGTACTGACCACTCGGCTAGTTGCGGCAATGTAGAGGAGCATGGGCTCCTTCTTAGTTGGCGCCGCCAAGACAGGTGGAGTGGTCAGCATCTTCTTCAACTCATGGAAGGCTTGGTCTGCTTGGTCATTCCACTCGAAATGAGTGGATTTCTTCATGAGTCGGTACAGGGGGAGGGCCTTCTCCCCTAGCCGGCTGATAAAGCGGTTTAGGGAGGCCAGGCACCCAGTGAACTTCTGCACGTGTCGCAACTTGATGGGAATCTCCATTCTCTCAATGGCTTTGATCTTCACAGGGTTGCACTCGATGCCGCATTCGGAGACCAGAAAGCCTAGAAGCTGGCCGGCTGGTACTCCGAACACGCATTTCTCGGGGTTGAGCTTGATCTGGAATCGGCGCAAGTTGGCAAATGTTTCTTTGAGGTCTTCCAGCAGGGTGCCGCACTTCTCCGTCTTCACTACAATATCGTCTACGTAGACGTGGGCATTTCTGCCGAGTTGCTTGAGGAGGCATTTCTGCATGCAACGCTGAAAAGTGGCACCGGCATTCCTTAAGCCGAATGTCATAGTCAGGTAACAGAAAGCTCCGAATGGTGTGATGAAGGCTGTCTTCAGGTGGTCTGCTGGGTCCAACTTGATCTGGTGGTATCCTGAGTAGGCATCCAAGAAACTCAACAGCTCGCATCCGGCTGTGGAGTCTATCACTTGATCAATCTGTGGCAAAGCAAACGGATCTTTATTGAGGCTAGTGTAGTCTATACACATACGTCATTTGTTGTTCTTCTTCAACACCAAGACTAGGTTGGCAAGCCACTCTGGGAAAAACACTTCCATAATAAAGCCGGCGGCAAGGAGCTGGGCTATCTCTTCTCCTACGATTCTTCTCTTCTCTTCTGACAGTCGGCGGAGAGGCTGCTTGACCGGCTTCGCGTCCGCTCGGACGTGTAACTTGTGCTTGGCGAAATCCTTCGGAACACCCGGCATGTCCTTTGGGGACCATGCAAAGATGTCTCGATTCTCACGGAGGAAGTCGACGAGCTCGCCTTCCTATTTACTGTCCAGGTTTCCACCAATGACTGCAAACCTCTTCGGGTTCTTCGGGTCCAGAGGTATCTTCTTCGTCTCCTTGGCCGGCTGGAAGGAGCCCTGCGCATCATATTCCTTGGGGTTGGGGGACAGGGCCAGCTGCTTGCCGGCCATGGCCACAACTCGCTCCAGCATCTTCTTCTCTTCTGCCACCACGAGGGACTCGGCCAGCCGGCTGCTGGCCGCAGTGCACTCGATGGACTTCTTGTAGTCGCCGACTAAAGTGATGATCCCCTTCGAGCTCGACATCTTGATATTCAGGTAGGCGTAGTGGGGCACAACCATGAACTTGGCCAGAGCAGGTCGGCCAAGCAAGGCGTGGTAAGGGCTTTCCAGATCCACTACCTCGAACCAGATTGCCTCTCGGCGAAAGTGATCCTTGTCTCCGAAGAGAACATCCATCTTGATCTTGCCGATCGGGGAACAGGACAGGCCGGGTATGATGCCATGGAACACGGTCCGGCTTGGCATGAGCTGCTTCGCCTTGAGGTTCAACTTCTCCATGGTGTCGCGGTACAGTATGTTGATACTGCTTCCGCCATCAATCAGAACGCGGGAGAATCGGGCAGCTCGCCTGTCCGTTGCGAGGGTGACATCCAACACCAATGCGTAGGAGCCAGGGGATGGCTCCGACTGCTAGTCGTGCAGCCGGCTGCTGGGGGGCTGGAGGCGGCGGGCCGGGAGGCGGAGGCGGCACCAGCCCCTCGCCCTTGGAGATCCGTGTGAGCCAGTGGCACTTTCGGGTCGTGTGGTTGGACGGCTTCGCGCCGCTGTGGAACTTGCAGGGGGCATCGAGAGTCTGCTCGTAGGAGAAGGCCGGCTGCCAAGCCGGCCTGCCGCCCTTCTTCTTGGGAGCGGGCCGTTCTTTGGGCTGCTCATCTTCGACTGTGGCCACCTGCCGACTGGTGGAAGGCGGCATAGGGGCCTTGCGCTTGTGGTCGTTCTGGTAGGGGCGCCGATTGGAGTCGCCAGCCGGCGTCTTGGGAGCCGGAGCGGGCACCTTCCCAGAGGCGTCCACTCGGAGCTCGGTCTTCATCGAGGAGTCGGCTGTGGCGTACTTGTCTGCAATGACCAGCAGCTCGTCGAGGGTAGCCGGCTCGTCGCAGAGGAGCCGGTGCTTGAGGAGGGTGTCCTCTCGGCATCCGGCGGTGAAGTATTCGATGGCTTGAACCTCATGCACCCCCTACCAGGAGTTGCGGAGCTCGGCCCACCGCGTGAGGTAGTCGCGGGTTGACTCGCTGGGCCCTTAGACGCATAAGGAGAGCTGGCGGGGCTTGGGAGGCCGCTTGTACGTGCTGGTGAAGTTGCGGACGAAGACTTCCGTGAAGTCCAGCCAGCTGTTGACGCTGTATGGCTTAAGGCTATTAAGCCAGGTGCGTGCCGTGCCTTGCAGCATGAGAGGGACGTACTTCACGGATACGTGCCTGTTGCCGTTCGCTATGCTGACAGCGGTAGAGTAGTCGACGAGCCAATCTTCCGGCTTCGTAGAGCCGTTGTACTTGGGCGTGTCTTTGGGGAGCGAGTACCCTTTGGGGAAAGGCTCGTCGCGGATGCGGGGGCCAAAGCATGGCGGGCCGACATCGTCTTCTTCTTCTAGCGCCAGGGATCGACCTAGGCGGTCGATCCGGTGGCGGGCGTCGTTCTCGCCGACTCCTTCGCGGTGGCCTAGTCGGCCACCGAGAGTCGGATGTGTGACAGGCGGCGGGGTGGGATATCTCTCCCCACGAGGCGGGGGAGGAGGCGGATTTCCTTGGCACTCCACTCCTCGAGGGCGGCCTTCTGCGTCGCGCTCGATGGTGATTCGAGTCCGGCTGCGGCTAGCAGCCGGCTCCTTGTCTTTCCTTGCGCGGGCGCCCCTCGCAGTCGGCGACCGGGATATCGCGGCGTGCTCTCGGCGTGGGGGAGGACTCTCAGCGTGGGCGCCGGCTTCATGCCGTTCTGCGGCCGCGTCGATCAGCTGTTGGATGCACCTTGTCATGTAGGGGAGCTCATCAGCCCCCAGCCCATTCAGCTCTCCTGCGGCCGCCTGAGCGGCTCGCAGATTCTCGAGCGGTGTGGCGTAGACGGGGCGGTCTGCCCCCAGCATGCTGGCGATGGCCGCGCCGCGCTTCTTGACGAGGCCGGCTCGGCTCGGCCCGCCATGAGGCGGCGTACCAAAGGCGGCGCGGCCGACTTCGTGCTGGTGAGCCTCGGTGAGGCGTCTCATGGAGGCTATCTTCTAGCCCTCCGCTATGAGGGCGAGGCGGCGTGCCTCCAGGATCTCGGCATCGGCGTCGGTCGGGATGGGGATGGACAAGTCATGCGTCGCCGCTTGTAGGGCGTCATGGGCGTTCTCGCCCGAGTCGGCGACGTGGCTGATGACCAGCACCTCAGTAACAGCGCTGCTGCCACTGTCAGCTCGAGGGAGAGGGTCGTCGAAGACAACCATGTCGGAGGGGTAGGCATCGAGCGATGCCGTGTCAGAGTCGACAAGCATCGGGTCGGTGGAGCCGACCGACTCCAAGTCCACAGCAAGCTCGCTGGAGACGTAAAGCTGGTCAAGGAGGCTGACGAGGCGGCTCTCGGGGTAGTCCGTGCCCGCGTCGAATGCGGGCTCGTCGGAGATGCGAGTCTCGCCAAGAAGATCGGTGAGGCAGCTTGCTGCGCAGGCGTCGTCGACGCCTTGCAGCGCGTCGGGGCAAGCGCCATCGGGCGTAGCAGGCTGGCTACGCTCGCGGGGGAGGAAAAGGGTTCCCATCCAGAACAGGTCTCCGGACGATGGTGCACCTGGCCCCACGCTGGGCGCCAAATGTCGGGTGGTAAGGTGCGACATATGCCAACGGGTGGCTTATCATTGTGGGAGCCAGTAAAACATCGCCCGTGCCTGGAAACGGGATGAGGCGAAGACATGCACGCCGGCGGATCTTACCCAGGTTCGGGGCTCTCCATGGAGATAACACCCCTAGTCCTGCTCCGCGGGGTCTCCGCATGATCACTAGATCAATACAAGTAGCTACAATCGCTCCTTGAGCAGTTTGGCTAGAGGAAGAAGAAGGGCAAGGTTAGCTCTCCTTTTTTCTCTATGTGGTGTGTGGAATTCTATGAGATCCACCCTTTGCATGGGTGTCCCGGGGTTTTTATATAGGCCTACCCCCCAGGGGTACAATGGTAATCCGGCTGGGCGCGGGTCCCAGCCGTCAGTGTCTATGCTCGCCGGCTTCTCCGCCAGTCAATGGGGCCTGCCGACTGGTGGGTCCCGCCGGCTGCCGGCCTCTTGGCCGACAGGCCGGCCCCACCGCTTGGGGGCTTTGTAGGTGGCTAGTTACTGTTGCCTCGCCTCTGATGACGAGAGCTTTGTCGAGGTAAGCGTGGCTACAGTGTCGCCGCCTTGCGGGCTCTCACTGTAGCTTTACCTCGTCTTGTCTCCTTAATGAGGCACATGTTTCGAGGGAGGGAGGTAGCCGGCTATTGGGAGCCGGCCACACCCCTGGCCGACTAGAGGAGGTCGGGCCACCTTCGGGTGTCTCTCTGGCAAAAGGGGCCCGCCGCCTGCGGGCCGTACTGGCGCCTGTCGTGGGTGACATCGAGGCCAACACGGCTACAGTGCCGCGCTGGACGGGGGATGGCTGGCCCGTACGGCGCCCTGTGGCCATGCCTGTTCCGGGATTCGGGGGTAGTGGGCTGTACTGCGGCCACGCCCCATCCTATCGCCGTTATGTGGGTACAGTCTTAGTGGGTGCAGTCTTGGCCGGCTTCTGGGAGCCGGCTTTCTTCATGGCCGGCTTCTGGGAGTCTGCTTTCTTCATGGCCGGCTTCTGGGAGTCGGCTATCTCGTATCTTTCTTGGGGGAGGTTTTTGAGGCTGGGTCGCCTCCTGGGAGTCGGCCCTGGGGGTAGCCGGCCGGGGGAAGGCGGCCCTATGCTTTGTATGCTTGAAGGCTCGAATGACCTGATAATTTTTCGAAGAGCCAGGGGGAGTCGGTTAGGCTACCCGTGGCCATTTACCCCGACAGGGCCCACCCGTCAGCGCGTATATGAAGGACAGAAATGGTAATAAATTAGTGGTCGGTGGGTACTCGAAGTCATGAGACCTCTGGTTGGCAGTCGCCGGTGGTGGGGGCGCGTTGATTGGGCGGTGGGGTGGGGATCGCCGGAGAAAAAGCTCGGCGTGGGGGGGGGGGGCTAGAGGGATGGCCGGTGTGGCGGCGGACCGGAGGTGAGGAGTGGTTTCGGGGCGGGCGGGGTGGCGTGGCGGCGCGGGCCGGCCGCGGGCGGCGGGGGCCGGCGGTTCGGCCGGTGGTGGCTGGCGGCTCAGGAGGGTGGAGTTTGATGATAAACTGCAGGCCCTTGCATGATTTCGTATCCAACGACTGGAAAATCTAATGACCAGAGATGAAAAAGTCAGTCGACTGACGTGTAGCCTCACCCGCACGTACACATGCACGCACGCAAGACATGCACGCATGCAGGCGTGCAACACCGACATGTACACATAACGAACACACGCACGCATGGGCGTGCAACACTGACGCGTACAGATGCACTCACGAACACACGCACGTACACACACATGCATGCAACACTGAAACGTACCCTTGCACGCACGCAACACTCGCACGCCTTCATGCACACAACACACGACGCAAGACACACGCTCAACCTATACGTGCATGCACCCTTTGCTAAGGAGATGGATTGTTACGGGTATTAATCAATCTTATCTGTGATAAGCAGAACATTGATGTTTGTAGCGGTCTTTATGAATCACAACGTATCGAACGGGCTATCAACATAGTAGGCTTATCTACATGAAAAGGATGACGTCACACTCAATGAACAATCATCGGTTTGTGAAATGCCCGCTTCTGACCGCCCTGGCCCACCAAAGGTTCCTCTGCTGCTGCGCTGCCTGCGTTGGGTCACTGACATCCAGGCCATGTACCCAAAGAGCCCACATGTCAGTGGAAGAACGGCGCGCTGTCCTACGTCAGAGTCGAGGGCGCCACTCGCTACATGCCCGGCTGAACACGCCTCCTTGCCGCATTCAAACGCCTCCATGAAACCCGCCCGTGTGGAAGCCGAGAAACCCACTCTGGACGCACGTCCATTCATGACTGGGCCGGCATTAAACGCAACGCCCGCCGAGCTCCTCCCGTCCGCCATCTATTTAATCTCCTATTTAAACGAGGCCAAACGCCGGCCAAGAATCGCACACCTCCGCCGCCCCCCTATCTCCTTCTTCAACATTTTGTCCACTCTTACAATGGCTTACGAAGAGTAGTTATTCCGCATCCAAGCCAGCTGGGTGGCCTGCCGAGCCCGCCGGATACGAGCTATGCAGCTCGCAGATCCACCTCCCTCCCCTCGCCCGACGGAGCCAGTTGTCGCCCCAAGCCGGCGTGCGGTTCAGCAACTCGCCGCTCCAGACCAGCTCGAAGAGGAGCAGCGCACGGGCGTCGTTGCTGCCGTCCACGCCGCCGCCTTGTACCGCGTCTCCCGTTTCTGTGGCCGAGACTCCCATGCCTGCGGCTGTGCCATGCAAGCAGCGATAAAAGCCGGGTGCGCGGAGAGCGACGAGTCGGTGGCGAGTGCCTCCGCGTCCGCCGCCATCATCAAGGAGAAGTAGAACACGGGAGGCCGCCGCCGCTTGGGTCCCATGAAGGCCACCACGGAGGCGACGACAGCGTACACAGCAGGTGTCTTGCCGGATCCTTTTCTTGTGAGGACCTTCGTCGACCCCGCATATACCTTCGGGGCTCCCGGCAGTCCGGTGATCGTGCTGCCGGACATGAGGAACACAAATCGATCGGCGGGCGACCATTTAGGCCAGGTATTATATACCTGTGCTGTCTAGACCTAGCACCGCGTAGTTCATTTGAATGTAATAAAATCCGTCATGTTTGTATGAAAATCCGGTATCTTATATGATTTCCGTCGTTGTTTATATGAAATATCACCGTGTTTGCGTGAATTTCGTCCGGTTGGTTGACTTGTTGTCATAATGTGTGCGGCTACGGTTGGATGGCGTAATTTGCGGGTCGCCGGTCGGTCTGCGGGTGGCTCGGGCGCCGTGGTGGGACAAAAAGAACACAGCTCGTGCGAGCTCGTCTCCAACGTGCGTGCTGGAGGATGCATGAGAACCCGAGCCATTCCTCGTTCATTGGTGGCAAAGGCACCACTGGGCAAAAGGGTCGCCAATATTTTGGCTACCCCGGGCAAGATCCAAATAGCCCCTCCCAACAGATTCAAATCCCTCGTTCGCCATCGAATTTTGCCATGTGTTGTTTTCATGGACTAGCAAGATGCCCGTGCATTGCACGGAACATCAAGATGCATTTTTTTACAAAACACCTGTTGTGATTGACCCATGCAGGAGTAATCCCATTTTGTAAAAACTAATGATTGCTCGAGAATTTTATCGGATAAATGGTATCTCGAGAATTTTATCGCACTCCATTTTTGTATACAAGGCCACAAACCCATATTACAGGTACCAAGGCAAAAATTAATGTCTTCTAACTCAATGTTGCAAGCCACCTTGTTTCCTTGTTTGTCGTGTAAATTAATGTGTATTCTTCTCTTTCATGCACATCAAGCCAATGCTCACACTCGCACATGCATGCAAGGGATAATTAATGTCCTCCTTTGCTAGTAGTACTACGAGGCAAACACCATTAATATTGCATCAATTAGTGTTAGTGGCCTTGTATATCTGCAAATTGTAATTTTGATAGTGGCCTTGTATATAAAAATGGAGGGAGAAAGATGAGAGATAAGGTGAGGAGGAGTGGGGCGTGGTGGTGACTGGTGGTCGGACTGGGCGGAGGAATGGGGATGGACGGCGCATTATGTCTAGGTTTGTATCTCTATAGTCCCTCTCACACACACCCACATAGGTGGGGGACGTGCACGAAGAGAAGAGGTGCACGCACGGCGCACGTACTCCCATCTCTTTCGCAACCACACCAGCGCGGGTACACGGTGGTGCTCATTTCTGTACGAAAAGGCAGCCCACGTGGTAACTTGACACGTGTACTGGTTGTCCACTAGATGGAGGGAGGATCGTCTACCACGGGTGAACAAACAAATTGCGACTTGACGCGTTATGTTGAAAAACAGGCAAACCATGTGGGGCCTACCTTAGAGGCAAGGCTCTATACACTGGAGTACTTTTGATGTGTCCCGTCAACTCACAGAACGAGGAGAAGCTTGCTTAGTACGCCGTCTCCCCTACCCATAGGCGCGGTGGCTCGTAGGATGAGGTGAAGCTTGCTTACTACACCTTACGCCCGCTCCCTCGCCCACGCGCGCGGTGGCTCACAGGACGAGGAGAAAATTTTACTAGTACTCCCTCCGTTTACTCCTCGTCCCTACTACCTTGGTTAGAGAGATTATCATATTGTTTGGAATATATATGTCCTTTAGTACTCCCTCCATTTACTTATACAAGGCCACTATAAAAAAATACATTTTGCATCTATACAAGAACACAAATAGTAACCGAGACAAAAGTTACTACTCCCTCCTTTCCAGTTTATGGCTCAATTTCAAAATCTCTCCAACCAAGGTAGACGGTGAGTGGTCGAATTAATTTCGTACTCCTAGTTTGCACAAGTAATTAGTACGCTCGTTTTTCTCAAGAAGTTATGTTTACCGAGGCATTAATTAGAACGAATGCATGAATGACCACTAAATTTTCATGAACTTCTACATGCATTGGTGAGTTTTCTCTGGACACTGCTTGCATCGGGTGATCTAACGCACCTCGAAATCCAACATGTGATGGTACTACTACTAGTAGTAGAATTGAGACTTATAAAACGGAAAAATGAATGTTTTGTAGATGAGCCCTATAAACACTAGTGGGTACGTACTCCGTAAAATCAAATTTTCCCAAAACTAAGTCGCTCAACCTTTATTTGCTTGTTTCCCTTCCTGCCTCCTTGCCCTGAACAGACTATGCCAAACTCCCCTGCCTGCCGCGCGGGAAAAGACCCGCCCTCGCCTTTTTTAGTCCTGGTTTGTATCGATGGATCGCGCGAAGCAGCAAAAACCCAAGCCGTGTCTTGTACTCCTCCGTCGACGCTCGCTTTCATGAATTATGTACTTCCTGTCGCCGACATGTGGGACATATAGCAACCGGGTCGACGTGTCAAGCACCAAATAACAGTGCAGAACAGCAGGGGGACGCACCCCAGTCGCCCCAGTAGTAGTAATGAGCAATGAGACGTCAAATCACAATGCCGCACTGTCACGACCGGTTTTTCAATAAAATAATTATTGAGAGACCAATCCCTTTTACGGACCAGCGAGGAAGAATTCCTTCTCACTGGTAGACGATATCTTGGTCATAGAAGAAAAATACCAGGAGTACTAAATATAATACAAGGTTGAGCAGAGGCTGCCCAACAATTTATTACATGCACGCCGCTAAAACAAGACGGCGGATAGGGTGGCAAACTACTAACTCACGATAATAACGGTGGTGGAAATATCATCGCGAAGCGAGTGATATGATTCCAGAAGACTACAACTCATCGAGCGTCGGAGTGAGGCTCGAGAAGACTTATTGCGGGTGGCGGAAGCGTATACAATACAAGTGACCAATATCCGGGATCGCGCAGGACTGACTGGGACTCCTCTAGGCATCGGACGCGCTATCAAACTCTTCATCCAAGAGATCGCCTTCGTCAACATCTGGCCAAATCAACAAGCCAGGTGAGTACTATGAAAGTACTCGCAAGACAGTTCGGACATAAGGTATAACGAATGCAAACATGAAACATATGAACAAGTTAACCAGTGCGATCAGACATAGAGATAATAAATACTGGGTGCCAAGCGAGGGTCTGAATGACGCCTCGAGCGGAAACTGCAGAATAATAATACTGGTGCCAAACGAGTGTCTGAAAGACTCCTCGAGCGGAAAATGCAGAATAATAATACAGGTGCCAAACGAGTGTCTGAAAGACTCCTCGAGCGGAAAATGCGGAATAATAATGCGGGTGCCAAACGAGTGTCTGAAAGACTCCTCGAGCGGAAAATGCGGAATAATAATGCGGGTGCCAAACAAGTGTCTGAAAGACTCCTCGAGAGGGAAAATGCAGAATAATAATGCCACAGTCGGGCGTCGAGGCGACACCACATAAAGGGCTTATATTAACAGTAAGAAACAAGTACATGCCACAGTCGGACGTCTGCGCGACGTCACATAAAGGGCTTATATCACAGCTTAATAATACAGTCGTTCGGGAACATAAATCATCACAAGCATGCGACAAATATAAAGTTAGTCCATCCACAGGAATAACAATAAAACTGGATTTACCACTTGAGCTTGCTCACCGGGGATAAGTTTTTCACACGGATAGATATGGGTATAATGTTTACACTACTTGATCATGGATACGATGATTTGGAAGGAATTGACTCTGCAGAGTTTGTACTTAACCACAGCCAACGGATTTCAGTAGTCACGGGGACTAGTTCCGTCTATGGTGTTTTGGAAGAAACACGTCTAACCAGTACACACCCAATTCAACCATCCGAAGCCAGGGATCACCCTCGGCAACATTCAAGAAAAACCTTGAGACGGGGAGGCTACAACCTCGCGTAGCATGGGATCAAATTTCTATACGCGCGCTCTAAGGGGGTGCCCCCCCCTCTCGGTCCCAACCGGAAACACCCATGCCCCCTGACCGGATGACTGGCTTTAATCCTGGGCCAAGGTACCATCATCCCGGCCTCTCTGTTTGGTGTGTACACGGAAAGAGGTTACCAACTTACTAAACCGCATCCTGGCAATGAGACATGTGGTAGCACGGAAAGGGGAAAGAACGGTAACGTGGCTCCAACCACGTTAACGTCGGAGAAAGTCGGATGACGCAAGGCTGGTATGCTACAACAGTACCACCTTGCTGCCCTTCATGTCACCACATGATTAGGCCATCTCTCATTAGAGATCATCGCGACTTTTGAACAACCGGGTCGTTGCCTCACAAGCAACGAGGTATTTACCGACACTCATATGCCACGCACAAACTCTCACGTGAACATGTAAAACACATGTCATATCAAATGTTCAAAACATGCTTGCCTGGTTCGGAGAAGTCGGAGTCTAGCTCGGCGAAGTTCGCGGCTCCTTCACCTCTTCCGGAACCTACGGCAATCACGAAACGGGTACTAACGTGAAAACCAACACATGCACAGAAACTTTTCCAAATATTTTTCAAATAAATCCCATAAAAAACTAGACAAAATTTGAAGATTGTCAGAAAAAGAATCACTCAAAAATACCTTTTTTATTAAAAAGTTATAAAGGTTTCTGTCCAGGGACTTATCTGTAATGAAACAGAAAAGTTCCAGGGTTTTAACTGAGAAAACAGAAAACGCTTCGGTTGGGAATGCGCAAGCGCAAAGGAGAAAACGTATTTTGCCCGAAGGCGCCAACAGAAAACGGTTCGCGAATAAAAGAACAGAGGCTGACACGCGGGGTCCACATGTCAGGTTTGAAAGGCTCGCCGGCGTCCGAAGACTGCGGTGGACGCCGACGTCGAACCATGGCGAGTTAGGAGAAACGGAGGGTACCAAGAGCTTCAGCGTCTTCTTCCGCGTCGGTGGGTGGTGGACTCGTCCAACGGGGAGCACCACGTCGACGGCGACACTATCTCCGGCGGACGGCGGCTCGGGTGAGGATGGGGAACTCCGGTGGAGGGCTGCAAACTACGAATTGAGGCGCGGGTCAGAACGAGTGATGCAAGGTGAAGCTACTGGCAAGAGAATGGAGGCAGAGGAGCGCACACGGGGGCGAATCGGGCTAGATCCCGTGGCGGGTCGCGGCGGCCGGAGTCGAGGAAGGAGACCTCCTCGGGGCTCTACCAGTGGCTAGGCTTGCTCTAGGGGGAGTGCAGGGATGGTGGGTGCTCGAGTTGAAGCTCGGGGCCTCTATTTATAGGCAGATCGACGGGGTGGCCGTGAACGGAGAATCTCCGGCGAGCGATTACAGCGGAGCAGTGGATTGGCAGGTGGTTTGAGCGGCCAGGCAGCATCAGTGGAGGTTACTGGAGTCGTTTCACAGCTAAACGGAGATGGTCTTGGCGTAATGGTGTCGGTCCACGGTGAGGTGACCGCACGGGCTCAACGGCGGCAGAGAGCGCGCTCCGCGCCCTGCGGTTCACGACGAGAGCGGCAGCGTATTCGGGGGAGTGGAAGGCCACGCGGCGGGCTGCGGTGGTTTGGGCGGCGCTGGGTGGCGTCGTCGGCGCCGTGTCTCCCGCTGGCGCCCGCAAAGCCGCCGCCGGCGTCGGCACGGGGCGGCGCACCTTCTGCTGCTCATCGCCGACGCCCGCAAGGTGCCAGGCGTTCGTGCGGTGCAGGAACAAGAGGGCGGGGACGAGGAGCAAGGCGACGCAGTGGTACTGGCGAGATCGATGCCCTTCTCTGAAGAAAACGACAGCAAGCCACTGCAGTGTTCTCTGAACTTTCTGAACTTGACATAGACAGTGCACTGCAGGTGTTCGACAGAAGGTTTTGGCTATGAGATAAATTTTTCTGGAGCTGTAACTTGGTGAGATGACCACTCAAAGCACCCAGGGGCTGCCTGACTTTACTTGGAATTTTTGGAGAAGGTTTTGAATGAATTTCACCAAATTTGTCAAATCTGGTCCAAACTTGCAGCAGGTGTAGTTTGAAAATTTTGAACTGAAGACCAGTGGATCTTCATGGTTCTAGGTTGAGGGTTCAAAGGACTAGGAGGGGAAGAAGGTTTGGTGGCAAAAATCAAGACAGAAAGTGGAGTTCCTTTGTAAATCTCCAAGTGCTAGAAAAGAAGGCAGAAATTTATTTGAATAGAATTTGAATGGAAATAATCACATGGGGAGGTTCAACTTGCTGGATTTGATGCAAATCATGATCCAAAGGTGAGGAAGTGGTTAGGAGAGAGGATTTGCACTAATGCCATGGCAAGAAGGAATTGTTGAAAGTGGCAAAGGACTTTCCAAAAGCCATAGTGCAAATTCAAAAAGATTTTCAAAAGTTCTTTTCCCAAATGAAAAAAAACATTTTGTCTTGAGTCCAAATGAAAAGCAAGAACTTCCAAGACCAAAGGCAGATCTTGGGTGAATCCAAACAAAACTTTTGCCATAAAGAAAAATATATGAGAGGGAGAGTTCTCTTCAATAAAAATTTAAATCACTCCCCTCAAGTCAAATAAAATCTTTTGAAAAATCCAAATAAAAACTTGGGTGTCACACGCACCTTCCCAGACGGATGAAGCATCCATTATTTTACACTTTGGTTCGCCATCATCTCAAACCACGTAGTATTGCTTCTGCCTCAAGAGGGACACGCGCATCGCCTTGGTATATCATGACACGTGGGACCGCATGACAGGCCATGCTCCCCCACCGATCGCTCGTTAAAATCATCTCATTTTTACTACTATACTTCCTCCGTATCGGTTTACATGGCGTGCACGTCGTTCTAGGTTGAGAATTTAACTGGCTATATATGTGATGAACAGTATATGTTTAGAAACTACATCCGCTTAATATTCCAACGATATACTTTTTGTGACATAGTAACTCAGATTTAGTTAGTCAAATGGATGACCTAGAACTACGTGCACGCCCTATAAACTGAGACGTCTAAAAAAACAAGACGGAGAGGGTAGTTCAGTACGTATCTTTTTAGATCAATATAGTCGGGATTCACCAAGGAGCAAAACCAAGTGGTAGGCTGCACCTGTCATGTTGGCGTAGCGACTCAAGCAGGGTCAGTCCGCACACGAAATGGCGACACACTTAACAGAACCCCTTTGGCCGACATATGGCTCATCCACCATCTTGTTCCACGTGCGATGCACCAAATTACAGTTCGGAGCAGCGGTTGGAATTGGAGGCACCCCGGTCGTAGCGCCGCAGTAGTAGAAAATGAGCGATGAGGGGTCAAATCACAAAGCCCCACCTTTCCCGCATTAAGCTGGACGGACAAAGCAACCATCATTTCACTCTAGGGCGCATGAGCATATAGAAAAGAGAAAACCAATGATGTGTGCGGCAGCTACCTAGGGCACCCTAGGGTAGGGGTCTCCACTACAGATCATTTTTTTTTAAAGCGCCTCCACTACAAATCGGCTTCTCCCTCGTCCTCTTGAAGAAAACCTATGATGCGTGCAGTGGTAGGGTTTGTAGGAGTACTACTAGGGCGTGCGGGGCCACGTCGTAGTAAATGGGAGAGGGATTGAGTTCGAGTCGATGCCTTAAATATGTGTGGGCCGCTTGGTTTTAGGGGAACGAGGCAGCATTTTGGGTTCGGGGACCAGTGGAGATATAGTACGTACAAAAAATTGTGGACGTAGGTTCGACCGAAAGGCAATGATGCATGGGCCCTGCATTTTGATATACCCGGGGCCGCGTGAAATTTGCTACTCTACTCAAAACTAGTAAGGTACACATGGATTGAACGCATGAGATTTCGAAACCAAATTATGAATAAATACACACTATAGCATGTAAAGCTTTGAGTCATATATGCATGATGTAGATGTTCGTTTAGTTCTTATAGTTCATCTCATTCAAAATCAATTAGTTTTATAAAAATGTTAAGATTCATGGGGTTGTGCATTGTAAAACATAAAGTAAAAAAGAAATAATGGCATTTCATTTAGAAAGAAAATCAATTATGATACGGAAGATTCTAGAACAAAGGAGAAGTGCATGTGTTTTGAGGTTTGTGCATTATGCTTAAGTTCAACCATGGAGTCTTCTAAATTGTACATGTGGCAGATCTGGTGGAATGTTGATGATATCCAATGGCCAGTAGTGCTCGGATTTGCCATCTCTGCACTGTCGGATTAGCTTCATCCAGCGACCATCTTTCAAGTTATTCGCACACTATATAGTTCTTGTGCCATAGTTGCATGTCTTGGAAAAAGATACTAGTGGGTTGTACTAGCTATTTAGGAATATAAGATGTATACATGGAAGTTGTAGGGAAAGAGATGACATGGAGTATCTCAATTCCTATGAGTAGGGATTGGAAAAGAGATGTCATTTGGTTGACATCATAGGAACTTTTCTATTGAATCTAGAGATGACATGTATCTCAATTCCTATGAGGAGGGATTAGAAAAGAGATGTAATTTGGTTCATATCATAGGAACTTTTCTATTGAATATACGCTAATGTTTATTTTCCTTAGAAATTATGGGAGTATAGGAATCCATTCATATGAACCAAGCTAAAGCTATAGAAATGATATCATGTTTATTTCCTTTGAAATGTGGAGTATATGAATCTATTCCTATAAACCAATTGGCTCTAAAGGAAAAAAATCCTATAAAAATCATATCATATAGAGTTCCTATGATATTCCTCCACACCAAAGGATGGTTGAAATTGCTGCAGGTGATACGATGGTCTTTCTTTGTAGACTCCTCCCCAATCTTTATAGTTACCTCTCGAACATGAATGAAATGATATATACAGGGTATTCTACATGTGCAATTTGGTACACGAAAACTCGGTAAAAGTTTGCGAGGTTCAAATTTTCAATAAAGCTATATGCACTGCATTTTGGAACGGAGGGAGCATACGGCAGTTGCTAACACTCACGTGGAAGATTTGTGTGTAGGAGGAGTGGCTGTTCTGTTAAATGACATGGCAAAACTGACACTGCCGGATGCCGATCTAACGGTTCTTACGGCGTTTGTCAGGAAAAGGCTTGTGGCGAACGTTTGTCGGATAATGATTTTGGACACATGCATTGCATTGATACGTGCCCTCCTCTCTCTCTCACGCACACGCACCCTCCTGAGTCCTCTCGCACCCACCGTCTATCTGCAGGTAGACGTCACACACATATGTGCTCTTCACACCCTACCCTCAGAACTTCTAAAAAACAAAAGACGCCGCGCACATTTTATTTTAGCTCACACGTCACACACTTATACTATTACTCTTGTGGCAAACGTTCTTTGGGCATAGTATATCGTACTCTCACGAAGAGAAGCGGTGCACGCACGCACTAGTTCTCTCACACCCACTCGCGGGTACACGTAGGAGCGCATTTTTTGAAGCTGGTACAACAAAATCACTCCACTACATATATAAACAGGAGCCTTAGCGCTTGCTTTACTAGGGTTCCTCTCGTTCACTCTCTCATGCTATCCAGATATAAGCAAGACATAGGTGGCCACACTCTCTCTCAGCTCACGGCTGGTCACAAATCCGGCCGGACAACCTCGACCGGGGCAGGGGTGTAGGTGCATCGTTCACGCTGTCGTCGGCAGCGAGGGAGGATACCAACGGCTGCCCGCGCGTCCTGATCGGCGGCCGTGCCATTCTCTCCGAGAGAGCGCCGTCTCCGGAGGGCCTCTAACCCCTTCTTCCTCCCTGTGGTATTGTGGCCAAGATGCGGCCTCCCGACGCCGTCTTTGCCACATGCCGACGACCCTCAGGTATATATTCCTTCAAAACCGGCCTTGCTCTATTGCCCCAGCTCCCCACTTGGCTTCATGTGGATCTTTTTCTACTTCCGTTCGCTGTTCCAAAGCCACCTAGACTTTTACTATTATTAGAGGTAAAGCTAGTTCATACAGTCGACTCTAAGAGTTGGTTCAAACAGGGAAGAAAGTGGGAAAGCTGTAGCATGAATCTAGGACTTAGTTCTAAGAGGAAACAGGGGAAAGTAGTAGATACTGGCTACCCAACCGGTCTCTTGGTTGAAAATACGAAGAAAGGATGGTGGATGGCGAAGGGTGGGGGGAAGTGGACCTATCTCTTGGTTGAAAAAGGAAAGAAAGTGACGGGTGTTGGGGGACAACGCAACTGAGAATGAGCAGGTCTAGATTTCCTGTGCTCACATAGGAAAATGTCGCCGAGGAGATAAAAAATGGGACAAATGCAGACATGATGCCTGAGTGTTTGCCGCTCTCGGCAACCACATCTGCCTCACCACTTTATGCCTCTATTGTCCCTACGCCCATATCGCTACCGTTAATGTAAAATCACATGAAGCATTAAGCACTGCCACCTAATGTCACTATAAGTAATGGTCTAGTGCCATCGATAAATTGAAGCAATGCCACCACCATTTTCTAAAGTGCTTCCGTCTTGCTTTATTTCCCATGAATTGTGTTTTTGTAGTACACTTAAATCTCACACCGCTAACATTGCTTCATCCCAGTGGAACTGCACAAATTTGATTGCACATTTACTGACCATGTGCTACTCTCATGACAGTAAGACTAATGCTATTGTTCTGCATGTTAATATAGTGGCAGTGTTGATGTGATGTGATGCTACTTACTTAAGGACACTTTCATAATGTCAATCTAGTGCCAATTATAACACAATAGATGCTGCTGTTAATCATACACCACTGCAAATATCTGTCACTGTTTAAATAACCGTATTTCGTATTTGCGCAAACAGGGATGTCTGTCTCCATATAGTTTCGGGATGTCTGTCTCCGTATCGTTTCTATCCACGCAATCAAAAGCACACACCTCAGTTTTAGTAGAACTGCGCAAAATGAGATGGCTATCCCTCGTTGTCGTCGTCTAACCACCCGTCTTCCAGGTATTCCTACATTGGTAGTTACTAGGTAGAATGACCAACGCAATCTAAAAGAAGCTGATTCATACGTTTTACTTCCTGATTGCAGTGCAGGGACGAGCGAAAACATCTGCATCCTAGTCCGAAATGCACTTTCCTCCAGTTCATCCATGGACCGAGGACAAGCTGGCACGACTGCACGGAGGTTTTTGGGACACGTGCGCGAACAAGAGGCATTGTGGTCTGCTTATTTCTGCAAATAGCGACGCTTAAATTTAGTGGAATGCACAAGACTTTCAGCTGGTCAGTACACTGCATGGTTCAGTTCAGCATTCCAGCTGAGAACACAATTATAATTGGTTATTCTGGAATGAGAGAACCTAACCCTGGATGGTGGCAACAAGAAAAAACCAGAGTGAACTCCAGGAAATTTAAGCCCGCCGGGAGGCCCTTTGCTCAGAGAAGCCTTGCTTGTTTTTTCCTGATTTGTAAACCATCTCACAACTTTGTCTTTTGCTATTAACTAGTATATGTTTGTTATGTTCTATGAATCATTGAGATGTATAAAATTGCTTAACTTATGCTTTTAAAGTTTTTTATGAAGCCGAGTTTAATGTGAGTGTTCCACATGAACGCTGGACTAGCGTGTGAACGTTTGGAATTTACATTGTGGCCTCAGTTAACTGCATGAACCACTGTAACTAGATACATAGTTGCTTATATGTCAGACAGCAGATTGTTGATTGTTAGCTAGTCGATAGCCTAGTGCTAAAGCGAGCTGAGCCAATGTGCCGTGTTTTGCACAACTGCTTACAAGTGGGTAGCACCAACAGTGTTTACAAGTACTTATGTATACGTCGACGCACAGTTCTCGAACAAGTACTCTATTTCATCAAAACACACACTGCTCGTATGATAAAACTAGTGAGGACGCATCTGTTTCGGCAACAATTATGATGATTCACGGGCACACAAAAGTAGCAGCAGTTCCCATAGACGGATTCAAACAGAGTACTAGCCCCAGAGGGCTCGATAACAGGCAAGGTTCGGATAATTAGACAGAATCCAAACTACTATTAAACACTAGCTGGGGCAAGTATTTCATGCCTCGATCTAATTTGGGCTGGACACAAGACGGACCTTGCCATGAACATCATCGAGGACGTCCGGCAGTAGCTCAATCCTGTGAACCTTCATGAAGAAAACCTTGTGGCCTTGCCACTCATAAACTTGTTTGTGGAGGCATGCCCCGTCATCTTCCTGCGTAAGCTTGACAAGAACAGTATGCCTCACAAACGAAGGAGTAGCTTTGAACTTCTTGTGCTTCAGTACACCCTGGACAACACGCCTGACAACAGTGAGGCTGGAATACAACTCTTCATTGGTATAAGCGCAAATGACTTCCAGGATCCAACAGCCTAAAAACTCTGTTTTCCCAGTGCGTATATTCAGGTCATCCGCCTCGTAGCGAGTGACATGTACAACCACACAATCCTTGTCTGCATCAGGGCTCTAATTGAAACAGAAACAAATTCTGAATTACTTTCCTGCATAAGAAACACAAGTTATTTAAACCACTATGTATAGCATGGCATCGAAGCTAATAAAATTTTGCATTATTCATCACCACATACTTAGATGAAAAACCACAATCGACATCGGCAAAGAAGAAAATCACCTTGGGCAGCTCAGCGCGGGGGGGGGGGGGGGGGGGCACATCCTCGAAGGGGGAAAACTGCTCCTGCAGTGCCACGGGGGCTGTAACCTCAAACGGGGCGTTGACCATCTCAGTAGTGGCCGTGAGCGTATCTGGGGTCGGCTCGGTGGCTGGCTCCATCTTCTTGGAGCTCTCTGTCTCGTGGGGATCAGCCTCCCGTGTCTGCTCCAATATCGGCAGATCTTTGCCTAGTTCTCCTTGGTCCATCATGAAACTAACGAATACTAGGAGACCACTGAAAGGAAAACACAATCGCAATGACAATGAAACAAAAAAGAGAGTGAGGATTGGTTACTGCTTTGCAAAATTTCTTTTTTTTTCTCTGAACAAAAATATACCAACATCACGGATCCGCTTACCTTCCCTTCGTTGGGAGAGAAGAACAGTGGCAGATGCGAGTGTTGCCTTTCTTGAAGACGGTGAGGGAGAAGGGGATTCAGCGAAGAGTGAAATGATGGTTGCTTCGTCCGTCAAACTTAGACTGCGGGGAGGTGGGGTTTTGTGATACGACGACTCGTTATTGTCGCGCTACGACCGGGGTGACTCTCCGCCTGCATACTGCCTTCTAATTTGGTGGATGGCATTTGGGCCCGCGCGCTGCATGGCCCGCATGTTGGTGAACAAAAGTATAACGGCATTCAGTAGAGGGAGACGTTTCCATGACCTAGGAGGAGCCAGAAGCGGTATTGTATCCACTGTACTAGTAGTAATTGTTTTTCTGGGTAGCTGTTGAGTGTGTCCACTTTACTAGTAGTAATTGTTTCTCTGGGCCCAAGACAAAACAGCCCATCCACACTAGTAAATAGTAAACTCAATTCAAAAGTCCATATATTTACTGAATGAGAGGCGCTACCCACACACAGCACACCGTCCCCCAAAAAAACCTGGGTGTTCTTCTTCCTCCTCACTCCCACCCACCTCACGTCAGCCCGCTCCACTCGTACCCCCAAATTCCTCACCTCACTCCTATAGAAAACCCCAGCTCCCCTTCTTCCTCACTACTACAGAAAACCCCTAGCTTCCCTTCTTCTTCACTCGCACTACAACTAGGCTCGTTACTCTGCTAAAATCCATGAGCGCGACGCGATGCCCTCGAGGAAAATGGAGTCGGCTAACCCCAGCGCCAAGAAGATGAGGCTCCCACCAGCGGCGACGCCTGTTGTAGATCCCGCACCCGGCAGCGCGGGGAGAAGCGGCGACCCCGCCCCCACCGGATCCCAGGAACCCATAGAATCTCGGGTGGACCGCATCAGCGATCTCCCGGACGCCGTCCTTGGGGAGATCATCTCGCTTCTCCCCACCAAGGATTGCTGCCGCACCCAAGTCCTCTCAATTTGGTGGCGTCCTCTATGGCGCTCCGTGCCCCTTAATCTCGACTGTCGTCAGCTATCTCTCTTCAATGATTTTGAAATCCCCAAAGCCATCATCTCCTCCCACCAGGGCTCCGTTCAAAGCCTCTGCATCCCGTCATGCTACCTGAGCAAGCATACCATGCCCTGCACGGTGGACGCCTGGCTGAAATCCCCTGAATTCACAGAACTACAGCGTCTTGAGTTCTACTATTCCCCTGGAAATCACCTACCAGATACCGAACGCCATCTACCTGTGCCCTCAGCACCGATGTCCATCTCGCGGTTTTCCTCCTCTCTCCACACCGCCACCTTTGCGCTGTACGACCTACCAGACAATCTGGTACTAAACCTTCGACTCCCATTTCTGAAGAAACTTTCACTTGTGCGGGTTCGTATATCGGAGGCCTCATTGCACAGCATCATCCACTCCAGTTGCCCTGGAGTGCTTGGTGCTTGTTTTCACAGTTAAAATCGGTTGTCTCCAAATAAAGTTGCCTAACCTTATAAGAATTGGAATTTGTTTTGACGGAAGGCAGCTCATCATCCAAGATGCCCCTTCACTTCAAAGGTTGATCATTGATTCTAGTTATTCACCGTTGCAAATAACCGTCCTCTCTGCGCCTTTGGGTGTAATACATGATCTCTGTGCTCATTTCAATATGGTGTTTGGCTCCATAGTTCTTCAGGTACTTTACATTATCATCTACACTTGTAACCATAAGCTGCATTTTAAATTTCTACGCATAAGTTATATGTCATCTTGGAGTACACATTTTGTACTAATATTATGTTCTATGCTCAGTGAAGAGTTTCTCCATGGATGTCCTATCAATGGTGCTGGATTCTGTCAAGGTCTTATATATCCAAATGAATAGTTTTGATCTGAACAAGATTATTGGCTTGCTGCAATGCTTTCCATGTCTGGAGAAGTTGTATATAAAGGTGATAATTTCACGCACATTGGAAGGCCGCATATAGTGTACTAGAATTAACCGTTCAGGTGTTGCTCTTTCGACACTCTTTTTTTAGACCTTAACTGTTTTCAATCTTCATGTCTATTTAGGCAACTGGACGGGGTAAGAAAGTTATAACCAATCAGTGGATTCGTAAGCATCGGGATTTTCTCACTTCTAATGAGATTCGATTGAAGACAATAACGCTAGAACAATATGTAGCCAACCGTGCAAACACTAGATTTGTCACATTCTTCCTGCTGAATGCGAGGTTACTATTGTCCATCAGGCTTAAGTTTATCAGCAGCATGGTTTTGACGGATGGGTATGTGGAAGAGCAAAAAAAGGAGTTTCAGGTGGGCAAAAGAGCTTCTGAACGTGCCGGGCTTCTATTTACAACATATTGTGGTCATAATCCAGTAAATTTTACGACCCAGGATGTTCATTCTATGGACCTGACCGATCCATTTGACTGTGACAGCCAAAAATAGTGTTCGAGTTAGATGTTGTTGCCCTTTTCAACCTGCGTTTTTTTTGTAAACCTGATGAACAATTAACCCTCGTGCTTTTGTACAGTTTGTAAGCTGGAGTTAGATGTTCTTGCCCTTTTCAACTCGGCTGTGACTTTCATATTTTCTTTGAAGCAAAGCAAATGGCTTGCCAGTCGTTTAATTTAGAGTGAAATATTGTAACAACTAACAAATCCCAACCAGTTATTTATACTAGTTTTAGCGACGGATCAGGGTAACAACGGGGCTGTGCGGGGGCTGTGGCCCGTCTAGCCAGGGTTTTATTTATGTTTACCACATCATGAGCCCAGTTGTGTTTTTTTCTTGCTGAAAATGGCTAGCCTAGTTCTATTTTTTAAAGAAATACCCAAATGAGGCCTACTTCCTTTATCAGCCCTGCTGGGCTGCAAATCTTTCAAGACGAGGAGAGTTTCATTCGGTTTGCCCAGAAATGGGCTGTACATTTTTAAAACACATCAAACCGGGAATTAGTTTCAATTTTTTTTCATTACAAGATTTTAAATTCCATTGATTTTTATGCATGGACAATTATTTGGAATTTGTATTTATATAAATTATTTTTCAAAATAGTTTGAATGTGAATCGATATTTCGGGATTAAAAAGAGTTGACCACACCGAAATATGCAAAAAATCTGTATACTTTTTAACCGTGGCCACAATATGGGGTGTAATGCTAACAAAAAAAAGATGGGCTCCAAAAAAGTTCTTAAGAATTAGCAAATGGGCTGTACATTATTAGAAATAATGCACACGAAAGCAATGACTGTTGGATGTCCATCCAACGGCTGTCGTGCTTCTTCAATCTCTGCTTTTCCTGCTCCAGCCACTCAAACAAGCGCCGGCGGGACTGCCTGCTCCCTCCTCCCGCGGTCGGCTATGCTGCCGCGCAGGCCTCACCGCCCCACCGTACTCCCATCGCTGGCCTAGCCATCCCTCTACTCAACCACACATGTTGTTATTCTTCGGGGATGGCAGACAAGTCTTCCCTGGCTCCGTCTCATTCCCTTCCTAGGCCTTGCCGTCGTCCACTGCCCTGGTGCTCTCGGCGCGACCTGGTCAACGTGGTCAATGAACGACATCCATCGGAAGTGGACTGTACGTGGAGAGGCTGACAGCTGGGTCCACGGCCGCTCGCAAGGAAATGCCTCCTTATTACGCGCAAAATAATGATTCCTCCACCTGACAGCTAGGACCCACGGGAAGGGCTTCTGTATTTCCCGAAAAAAATGTTCCCCCCGCTGACAGGTCAGACCCACCAGCTATATCTTCGCACGCAAGGAAGTGCCTCCTTATGACGCACAAAAAAATGAATACCCCCTGCTAGCTGGGTCCCACCATGGTGGGTGGCTGACTTGTGGGCCTACTAACTTGACGGGGACAGAGGGCTTTGTCAACTTAGTCAATATGAACGATTCTAGCTCCAGTGACCGTACGATGTCCATCCAACGGCCATAGTGCTTCTTCAACCTCTAGTCTTCTTGCTCCAGCCGCCCAAAGCAGCGCCGGTCGTGCCGCCTGCTCCTGCCTCCCGTGGCTGGCTGTGCTGCCGCGGAGGCCTCACCGCCCCCATACTACTCCCACCGCTGGCCAGGCCATCCCTCCACTCACCCACACCCCATGTTATTCTGCGGCGACAGCAGCCTCACACCGCAGCCGAACCAGTGAACCCTCGTACTCCTCTCCGCGTGGGCATCCACTGCCGCGTCTTCCCCGGCTCCGCGTCGTCCCCTTCCTAGGCCTCGCCGTCGTCCACCGCCTTGATGCTCTCGGCGCAGCGTGGTCAATGTGGTCAACGACCGACTTCCATCAGAAGAGTACTGTACGTGGAGAGGCTGACAGCTGGGTCCACGACCACAACCCAGTTTTTTTGTGATTTTCCAAGTAAGTCGCTTTGTCAGGCCTGTTGGGCTGCAAATCTTTCAAGATGAGAAGAGCTTCATTCGGCTGGCCGAGAAAATGGCCTATCAGTAATGAGAAATGGGCTGTACATTTTTAAAACACATCAAACCGGCAATTAGTTTCAAATTTCTTTTTTTCATTTCGAGATTTTAAATTGCATTGATTTTTATGCGTGGACAATTTGTTGGATTTTATATTGATATACATTTATTTTTAAAATCAGTTTGAATGTGACTCGAAATTTCGGGATTAAAAACAGTTCGGACTGCACCGAAATATGCAAAATTTCGAATAATTTTTTAACCATGGCCACAATATGGGATGTAATGCTAACAAAAAGAATATGGGCTCCAAATAAACCCTTAAGAATTAGCAAATGGGCTGTAAATTATTAGAAATAATGGCAGATGGGTTGTATGATGTTTTCCAAAGATTTCAAGCTTTCCTAAAAAAAAGGTTGACGCACAAGCAGTGACTGTTGGATGTCCATCCAACGGCCGTCGTGCTGCTTCAATCTCTGCTCTTCCTGCTCCAGCCACTCAAACAAGCGCCGGCGGGACTGCCTGCTCCCTCCTCCCCGCGGCCGGTTGTGCTACCGCGCAGGCCTCACTGCCCCACCGTACTCCCATCGCTGGCCTAGCCATCCCTCTACTCACCCACACCTACTGTTATTCACCGGCGACGGCAGACGAATCAGTAAACCCTCGTACAGTCGTACTCCGCTCCGCGTGGGAAACAACTGTCGAGTCTTCCCTAGCTCCGTGTCGTTCCCTTCCTAGGCCTCACCGTCGTCCACCGCCCTGGTGCTCTCGGCGCGGCCTGGTCAACGTGGTCAACGACCAACATGCATCTGAAGTGGACTGTACGTGGAGAGGCTGACAGCTGGGTCCACGGCCGCACGCAAGGAAATGCCTCCTTATTACGCACAAAATAATGATTCCTCCACCTGACATCTGGGACCCACCGAAAGGGCCTATGTATTTCGCGAAAAAAACGTTATCGCCGCTGACAGCTTGGACCCACCAGCTATATCTTCGCACGCAAGGAAGTGCCTCCTTATTAAGCACAAAAAATGAATACTCCCCCTTCTAGCTGGGACCCAGTATAGTGGAAGGCTGACTTGTGGGCCTACTAAGTTGACGGGGACGGAGGGCTTTGTCAACTTAGTCAATATGCACGATTCTAGCTCCAGTGACCGTACGATGTCCATCCAACGGCCGTAGTGCTTCTTCAACCTCTGGTCTTCTTGCTCCAGCCGCCCAAAGCAGCATCGGTCGTGCCTCGTGCTCCTGCCTCCCGTGGCCGGCTGCGATGCGGCGGAGGCCTCACCGCCCCCTACTACTCCCACTGTTGGCCAGGCCATCCCTCTACTCACCCACACCCCCTGTTATTCTGCGGCGACGGTAGCCTCACACCGCAGCGAACCAGTGAACCCTCATACTCCTCTACGCGTGGGCATCCACTGCCACGTCTTCCCCGGCTCCGCGTCGTCCCCTTCCTAGGCCTCGCCGTCGTCCACCGCCCTGGTGCTCTCGGCGTGGTGTGGTCAACGTGGTCAAGGAACGGCTTCCATCGGACGTGGACTGTACGTGGAGAGGCTGACAGCTAGGTCCACGGCCGCAGAAAGGAAGTGCCTCCTTATTACGCGCAAAATAACTATTCCTCCACCTGATAGCGGGGACCCACCGGACGGGCCACCGTATTTCGTGAAAAAAACATTTCCCCCTGACTGCTGGGACCCACCAGCTACATCTTTGCACGCAAGGAAGTGCCTGACAGTCGGGACCCACCTGGTCGAAGCGTACGTAGCGTTGTCATTCTGGTCGCGAACGTGTACGTACATACTGGTCAATGTAGAGGCGCGCACGTAGCATGTACACGTACGTACAACGTCCAGGGTGCAAGAAAGTAAATACGGCCATGTACGTACATACGGGCAGGGTCTCGAACGCCTACTCGCGCGTACGTACGGCCAGGGCTCGTGTACATGGCTGGGTCGGAACGAAGAAACAGCGTCGTCGTCGTGTTCATTGGGAGCCAACGGAATGCGTCGTGTTCATTGGGAGGAAACGAAACGCATGGGAGCCAACGGACTTGGACAGAACAACCGATGGAAACGAGGCCTGGCATACCGCAGAACGGAGGAAACGGCCTTGTGTTCGACCGGCAACGTTCGAAACGAGATCCTGTTCATCGGGAGGGGTCTGGCGTACAGCAAAATGGAGGAAACGGACCTCCTACGGTCAAAATGGGGATCTTGTTGATCGGGAGGGGTGTGGCGTACCGCAAAACAGAGGAAATGGACTTGTGTTGGAGCGCTACGGTTGAAACAGGGGTCCTGTTCATCGGGAGGGGTCTGGCGTACCGCAAAACAGGACTCCACGGGATACTATTCATCTCCACCGTCGACCCCTCCAGCCTCCACGGGCTACTGTTTATCCACCGTCGACCTCCTCCAGCCTCCACCTGCGACTGTTCATCCACGGGCTCCTGTTCATCCAGCCTCCACCGCGCGCTACTCCACCGGCTACTGTTCAACCAACCCTCTCCACGGGCTCCTGTTCAACCACCCCTCCACGGGCTACTGTTCATCCTGCCCTCCACCGTCTACTGTTCATCCTGCCCTCCACGGGGTGGTCCTGTTCATCCTGCCTTCCACAGGGTCCTGTTCATCCAGCCCCAACCGGCTCGAACGATCGGGGTCCTATTCATCCACCCCCACCGGGAACTGTTCATCCAAACCCCCCAGCAACGCTCACTGTTCATCCAGAGGCAACGCCATGGGGTCATGTTCATCCACCCCCACCGGGAACTGTTCATCCAAACACCCAGCAACGCTCACTGTTCATCCAGAGGCAGCATCGATCGGCTTCAGTTAGCAGCAGTAGCGAAGGAATCGCTCGATCAGGTTCAGTTAACAGTCATCGATCAATCGCTCGGGTTCAGTAACGCGTAGCCTGTAGTGCAATCGCTCGGGTTCAGTTAGAGCCCAATGCCTCGCTCGGGTTCAGTTAGAGCCCAACACCTCGCTCGGGTTCAGTTAGAGCCCAACGCCTCGCACACACGCTCGTACGTACGAGAGAAACGCGCATCGCTCGGCCCGGACCACCCACCGTAACCGGGGACTCCCCGATATTTTCTGTGCCCTCGTTTCTACCACGGTTTTTTCCGTCAGGGACGGCCCAAAGAATGTCATGCTGCTGCGTCTCCGGCCCGTCCAGGATGAAAAGCCCATTTTCTGTCATGATTTTTTGTCATAGAAGTAGGACCCCACCACATCTATGATGATACCGAGTTTTGTCACAATTATCGCCATAGAAGTGTCATAAGTATGACAGAAAAAAAATTCGTTCGGCCCAAAATGTCATGGATGTGTCTTTTTTTTGTAGTGGTGTTGCGTCAAACCGCTATGTTCATAAGACCAAGAAATTTTCTGCTTATTAATATGAGTATTATTCACCTACTGCAAGGCTATTTGCTAGGGCTCCAAAGCCGAAGTTCTCAGATGCTGCACTTAGACTCATTGCTTCTAATCCACCCCTGAAGATGTGGGCGGCTAAGAAAAATTAACTCTCTTTTGCAGGGAAAGGTCTCCAACCGGAAATCAAAGGCGCCCGATGCTCATGTTGGGGACCTAAAACAACTTGTAGGGCGCAAGATAAAATGCCCAATGGGTCTTACTATGTATTTCGTTCCTGGATTCCTTGACGATCACCCTGTTTATCCTAACCAAGATCTGAACTTTCATAATCCACTCGTTCGTCAAATGTTTATGCTTCACAATACCCTTAGTGAAGCCTACCCCCCTAACTGCAGTGTAGGGTATGACACCAAAGGCTTCAAAATGGATTATGGACAGTGGATGCACTAACAACATGACTGGTGATCAAAGTCTTCTGATGGATTCAACCCTACGTCCATCTGACAAGAGTCACATCACATTTGCTGACACTGGTAAAAGCAAGGTATTGGGTCTAGGTAGAGTTGCAATCTGAAAGGATCAACACATGGATAAAGTGATGCTTGTTGAATCCCTTGGTTTCAACTTAATGTCTGTCTCAATGCTTTGTGACTTAAACATGATTGTGATATTTGGAAAATATCGTTGCCTTGTGCTAATGAAATCTGACAAATCTCTAGTCTTTGAAGGGTATCGAAAAGATGATCTGTACATGGTAGATTTGTCAGCGGGACCACAGTTGGCCGTATGTCTTCTAGAAAAAGCTTCAGAGTGCTGGCTCTGGGATCGGAGGCTAGGGCATGCTGGCATGAGGAACTTGTACACTGTCGTGAAGAAGAAACACGTCGTTGGCATCGAGGGCGTCAAGTTCAAGAAGGATCATCTGTGTGGTGCCTGCGAAGCTGGAAAGATGACTAGGGCCAAGCATCCCTCAAAGCCAATCATGACGACATCACGTCCCTTCGAGCTGCTTCATATGGAATTATTTGGCCCTACTCACTACTCTACTCTTACTACCACTGCTTGCCTCTATGGTTTCATCATTGTTGATGATTACTCAAGATATACATGGGTGCATATAATTCTCTACAAGAATGAAGTGCAGGATGTCTTCAGACGATTCGCCAATCGTGCCATGATGAATTATGGCATCAAGATCAAGCACATCAGAAGTGACAACGGCACATAATTCAAGAACACCGGCCTCGACACTTATCTTGATACATTGGGCATCACTCATGAGTTTCTGCTCCATACACACCCCAGCAGAATGGCATCGTGGAGCGCAAGAACAGAACCCTCATTGAGATGGCATGGATGATGCTTGATGAGTACAAGACTCCAAGGAAGTTCTGGCCTGAAGCCATTGATACTGCATGCCACATCATCAACCGTGTTTATCTTCATAAGCTTCTAAAGAAGACATCCTATGAGCTCCTAACTGGTAAGAAGCCAAATGTCAGTTACTTCAAAGTATTTGGTGCCAGGTGCTGGATCAAGGATCCACATCACACTTCAAAATTTGCACCGAAAGCACATGAAGGTTTTATGCTTGGCTACGGAAAGGATTCGCACTCCTACAGAGTCTTCAACCTCTTTAACTATAAGGTGGTTGAAACTGTGGATGTGCGGTTCGATGAGACTAACGGCTCGCAAAGAGAGCACCTGCCAAATGTGCTAGATGAAGTCCCACCAAGTGAATCTATCAAACTGATGAGTACTGGAGAAATCATTCCTTCAAAAGCTTAGGCTGAAGAAGAAATCATCATTGCACCAAATCAACCTGAAGACAATGCTCAGCCTGAAGCTAATGCTGAAGACAAAGACAATGATCGGCAAGGGCAAAATCTTCGTCCAGTTTATCCTCGTGTTGCAAATGAAGTACAGATTGAGAAGATAATTAATAGCATCAATGCACCTGGTCCACTCACTCGTTCAAGAGCAACACAGCTAGCAAATTTCTGTGGGCACTTTGCATTTGTCTCTATATCTGAACCCAAGAAAGTTGCTGAAGCCTTCATGGAACCTGAATGGATTCAAGCTATGCAAGAAGAGCTTCAACAGTTCGAGCTAAACAATGTATGGGAATTGGTCAAGCGTCATGATCCTCGCAAGCACAATATCATAGGCACCAAATGGATCTATCGCAACAAACAAGATGAGCATGGTCAAGTTGTCAGAAACAAGGCTCGTTTAGTTGCCCAAGGTTACACTCAAGTTGAAGGGATTGACTTCGATTAAACATTTGCTCCCATGGCTAGGCTTGAAGCCATTCGCATACTGCTAGCCTATGCCAACCATCACAACATTCTTCTGTACCAAATGGATGTGAAGAGTGCCTTTCTCAATGGCAAGATTGAAGAAGAAGTGTATGTTGCACAGCCACCTCGCTTTGAAGATCCAAAACATCCTGATATGGTATACAAGCTCAACAAGGCACTGTATGGCCTCAAACAAGCTCCTCGCACTTGGTATGACACTCTCAAAGACTTCCTGAAGAGCAAAGGCTCCAAACCTGATTCTATAGATCCTACACTCTTCACGAAGACATATGATGGAGAACTGTTTGTGTGCCAAATCTATGTGGATGACATTATCTTCGCCTGCACTGACAAGAGATACAGTGATGAGTTTGGACACATGATGCAAGAGCAATATCAGATGTCCATGATGGGTGAGCTGAAATTCTTCCTCGGTCTTCAAATTCATTAGCAGAGCAACGACATCTTCATATCACAAGAGAAATACCTCAAAGATTGCTTGAAGAAGTTCGGAATGCAAGATTGCAAAGGATACATGATGCCAATGCCAACCAAAAGTCATCTGAGTCCTGACGACAATGGTAAAGAGTTTGATGAAAAGGTATACCGCTCCATGATTGGTTCTTTACTCTATTCATGTGCATCTAGGCCAGATATCATGCTTAGCGTTTGCATGTGTGCCCGATTCCAAGCGGCACCAAAGGAATCGCATCACTTAGCAGTGAAGCGAATTCTTCGATATTTGGCTTACACCCCAACACTAGGATTATGGTATCCAAAGGGCTCAGAGTTTGATCTAGTTGGATTCTCATATGCTGACTATGCTGGTGACAAGGTTGATGCAAGTCCACATCAGGCACATGTCACTTTCTTGGACGATCTCTTGTCTGTTGGTCTTCAAAGAAGCAGAACTGTGTATCTCTCTCCACTGCTGAATCTGAATACATTGCTGCTGGAATTTGACTTCGGAGCGCCACGATAATTGTGCACCGTGTCTGGGTCTAATACTTCCTATACGGTGGGTAACGCCACTACCAAATTCTTATGAAGTGTTTCATTTGGCGTTATAATTGCATAATCGTCATTTGGTTTGTCTTCAACATTGATTTGACTTCTTGTTTATCTTCACAATGTTGATTTGGACTTATGTTGATATATACATATATTCGTGTTATGTCCTCTACAACATTCACGTATAGCTATGTCTTCATATTTGCATCTTTCTGGAGCTAAGTGAATGTGATCGGACCCTAACCCCTTCTGTGCTTCTACCTCAAAGTCAGTCTATCCAAATCATATGCATTCTATTGAAACTGTCGATTGTCTTCTCTGAATCCTTGTCAGCAGAAGACACAGAGACAAAAGTTGAATCTATTTTTAATGCTACATCCTGATTGCCTGAACACCAGAGAAGCCGAAACGACCACCCAACAATCCAGGCGTGCGTGGGAACATGGAACAACTCCCAATAAGTTGCATGCATGCCATGTGTCCTTCAGATGTGAACCGCCAGGGGCACCTGCGTAATTACACTATGTTGTCCCTTTCCTTATAAATATGCAACTCACCGCGGTCATTATCTCTTCTTCCACCTCGCCACCTCGCACAAACCCTAGCGCCTCCGCTAGCTCGCGTCGATGCAGGAGACGAAGCGCTTAGCTGCCGCGACTTCTTCGACGCCGTCCTCATGCCGGCCGCGGACCTTGTCCTCTCCGTCGCCGCCATAGGTGTCTTCCGTCGCCGAGTTAGGGCACGGGAGATTGAACTGCTCGGCCTCTCTCTCTCTCGACCTCGTCTAGCAGTTCATCAAAGGGTAAATAAAACTCACTTTTTACTGCCTTTTTGATTCGTCAAATCCATCCACTTCAACCAAAAGTGGTTTCTTAGCTTCCGCATCTGGATCCGTCCTTGTCTGCATCTCATGACATGCTAAGGATGTTCACTTATGCTTCATAACTAGTTAGATTCCTCACTTGTACTTATTCATGGATTCGTATAGATCTGGAACCAACTCTCTTAAAATAAGTGAATGTCTTCGCACTATGAGGTCAATGTCTTCAAACTGATTTATCTTCAAAATCATCTAAGAATGCATATGACCTCTTCCCCTTCCCTCGCACCTCTAATGTTGTCACAGGTACATGTCCGTGGGAGAATCCCTTGGTTCTCATAGTCTACATTCATTTACAGAGTTCTTACAGCGGCATATTCACTCACCTGAAGCCAATTCCTGTCTGTCCAGCAAGAGGAAGCCATTCACTGTTTTGAAGCCATTCAGTCTGAATATAATGGCAATGGAAAAATCGGCAAGGAAAGGCGGCAGGCAGCGCCGTGGAGATACAGCTAAGGATTTACCTCCTGATCTGTTTGAAATGTACAAGACTGATCCTGAGGAAAGCTATGGCCAGCGCAAGACTCGAATCCAATGGATTCGAAGATATTGGGCAGAACAATGGTTCAAGTACCGATTTGTGACTGCTGAATATGCTGGAAAGAATGCTATTAAGCACCCATGGGGAGATATTCTATACAGAAATCTTCAGCAAAGTCCAAGTCTGAAGCCATTGCTCAAGGCTTCTACCCATGCATGGTCCGAAGACCGCAGCCCGAGAATGCCGACCCATCATCTATGTTATGGTGTCGCGACGACAATATTTTCAAGCGTAACTACAAGTTTGCAAAAGATTCTGCTGTGAAGAACAAGAAAAATCTTGGAAGCAACTTCAACCCAGGTCCGTCTGCTCCTAGGGCTGATGGCACACGCGATGCCAATCCCAATGTCATCGGCCCCTTGGACAACTTTGATGGCCTCCTCTCCTACATCGCAGCTCAGAGGGCCACTGTAGAGCAATCAGCTGACGACGCTGACTCTGACGAAGCGCCAACACCACCAGAGCCGCAGAAGAAGAAAAAGACAAAGGGTTCAAAGCCCTCTACCGTCCCAAAAGCTTCGCTGTGAAGCCATTGGCCACTACACCTCCTGAACACAGTGTGCAGTCTGAAGACTTGTCTCGGGTCTCCAAGAAAACTAAGAAGTCCAAGAAGAAGAAGCCCATGAAGAGTTCTGGGCATGAACTGACCCATGCCGCCATTCTGCGAAATGATGATGCCACCATTGATCTGTCTAGTGATGAAGATCTTGGTGATGAAGCCCTTGAGATGCTTATCAAGAGCAAGCAAGAGGCGGAGATCTTCAACGATCTGCCCCTCTTTGATGTGGACATTCTGAACAACTTCATCGATGAGTGGTTTGATGACCAGACTATCAGTATTGATGATCTTCAGCTTCCTGTGGACATCAGCGTCACATTCCACGGAGCCATTGCTAATGAGTTGGCCTTGGCTCAGAAGATAGTCGAGCTCAAGAACAAAATTGATTATGAGAAGGCTCACTTCAAGAAGAACATGGCCAAGCTCAGCGTGGTTGATGTTCAAATCTTCAAGAAGATGTTGCATGAGCTCAAGGAACAGTTTCACAAGAAGCGTGAAGAAGCAAAAGGTTCAAGAGAGCGCATGAAATACTTTGCACATAAATGTGTCCAAGCACACAATGAGGCTGAGAAGCGCAAGGCTCTTGGGCGTCCTGGCATCGACCCCAGAATGGCTGCAAAACAGAAGAAGAAGTCTGTTGTTGCCCAAGCTGAAGCATCAAGGCGGAAAGAACCAAGCATTGTCTTCCCTGCCAGCATGACAGGATCGAAGCCTAAGGTCACCTCAGCAGCTTCTTAGCTGAAGAAGACACGGGCTGCTGAAGCCGAAGCCAAGAAACGCAAGCACAAGAATGCTTCTGATGATGCCCCATTGAAGAAGAAATTGAAGACAACGTCTTCAAAGAAAGAGCGTGCTGCGGCTTCTAAGCCCCTTGTTGTTGAGCCCATTTCTGTTGCCCGTCCTGCCTCCACCAACCAAGAGCATCGCATTGTGATTCACAAGCCTGCTTCCAAAGAGGCTCATGATGATGAAGAAGTTCCAGCTGTTGACCCCATCACAGCTGAAGACATTGGTCCTGAAGACAATGTTGAAGATGATGAAGTCCTTCCTCAACTCGAGCACCAATTGGTATCATCGCCTGTTCTTACGAACAGCGAACTCATTAGCATTGGTCGTCCCCTGACGCCAATCACTCAGGATGATTCGTGGGCAGATCGCCCTCAACAAGACACCCCCATTCATGATGAAACACCCAGAACTCCACCACCTCAAGTCACCTCTCCAGTGCTTGACGACGACGACTACATGGTGCATACCACTCCATCACCACAGGCGTCGCCAGCTTTCTGCAGGCTTCGCAAAGGCCCTAGGCCACAGGACACAATGTCGAGCATTCTGGAAGGGGTAGCGCAACAAAGCTCGGTAGCACGTCAAGTGTTTCCAGAAGCCACCCCTACCGCGAATGTCTCTGAGTCTGAAGCCAAAGCTGCTGAAGACATTCCGGATGCATCAGTCGATGAAAATCAAGAAACAAGAGAAGAAGAACGTGTTGCCACACCCCCTGCCACTGAACAGGTCATTCTCGAGGAGAATGTGACTGTGCCCGACCCTCCTGTTATTGAAGAAATGGAGGTTGAAAACACAGAGGTTGTCACAACAAACGCTACTGAAGCCAATGACATTGTCATGGCCGAAGACAATGTGGAGCCTATCGGTGTCAAAACCGGCGGACCTCTGGTAGGGGATCCCGAACTGTGCGTCTAAGACGGATGGTAACAGGAGGCGGGGGACACGATGTTTACCCAGGTTCAGGCCCTGTCGATGGAGGTAATACCCTACTTCCTGCTTGATTGATCTTGATGATATGAGTATTACAAGAGTTGATCTACCACGAGATCGTAGAGGCTAAACCCTAGAAGCTAGCCTATGGTATCATTGTTGTTGTCCTACGGACTAAACCCTCCGGTTTATATAAACACCGGAGCGGGCTAGGGTTACACAGAGTCGGTTACAAGGGAGGAGATCTACATATCCGTATTGCCAAGCTTGCCTTCCACGCCAAGGAGAGTCCCATCCGGACACGGGACGAAGTCTTCAATCTTGTATCTTCATGGTCCAACAGTCCGGCTAAAGTGTATAGTCCGGCTGTCCGAGGACCCCCTAATCCAGGACTCCCTCAGTAGCCCCTGAACTAGGCTTCAATGACGATGAGTCCGACGCGCAGATTGTCTTCGGCATTGCAAGGCGGGTTCCTCCTCCGAATACTCCATAGAAGATTGTGAACACAAGGTTAGTGTCCGGCTCTGCAAAAAAATTCCACTTACCACCGTAGAGAGAATAATATTTCCACAAATCTAATCTGCTGACAGCATTTCTTAATGTGACGTTCTGCCGTGGTCTGGTCATGACAAACCGTTTTTCCGAGCCTGCCACTGCACGTGTCGCGAGGCGGTTTTGTTGGCACGTCTTGTTGAAGCAGAGATCGTGTCCCTCTTTTCACGGGATTCTCATCAATACGGGTGTGGGTAACCCAATCGTACCCGCTGGCATGACTCCTCGATTTTAGGCAAGTTCCAGACGGTCGTGCGGAGGGCGCTTGATATTCACCCTCTTTATAAAGGGGTCAAGGCCTGTCCTTTTCTTTTTGCACTTGATCTTTCCCTTCTCCGACCTCGAATTCTAGCACCCAAGGCGGAGGCCAAGCGCTTCAGACCTTCAATCATGTCCGGATCCAACCTTCAAGGCCGGTGGGTGGCCTCCTCCATCACAGAGGAGGACATCAAGAAGCTAAGAGAAGCTAGGTATCTGACCGCCGAAATCTCGCACAGGCTGCCTGCGCAAGGGCAGGTCATCCCCACTCCCGAACCCAACGAGAGTGTCGTATTTGTTTCCCACTTCCTCCGAGGGCTAGGATTTAGTCTTGACCCCTTTTTAGAGGGCTTATGTTCTATTACGGGCTCGATTTCCATGATCTGGCTCCAGATTCCATCCTTCACATCTCGTCGTTTATCGTCGTGTGTGAGGCCTTCCTCCGCATCGCCCCACACTTCGGCTTATGGCTCAAGACCTTCAATGTGAAGCCGAAGTTGATCGATGGGCGACACGCAGAGTGCGGAGGTGCCATAATAAGCAAAGGCGTCGATGCTCCATGGCCAAAGGGATCCTTCCCCGAGATGTCCAACTTATGGCAGCAGGAGTGGTTTTACATCACGGCTCCCCGAAGTACTAAGTGGGTAGCTGCCCCTGCCGTCCGTTCGCCCCCCCCCCCCCCCCCCCCCGCCACAACTGGCATCATGGGTCAACAAGAGGCTGGACTGGGGGCCGGCTAATGACGTGCCGACATTGCAGAGTCGCATCCGGGATCTCCTCAAGAGAGATGTCAGCCTTGTCATGGTAATGCAAGTCATGGTAGTTCGTCGGGTCCTGCCATGCCAACGTCGATCTCTCCGTATGTGGGAGTTCAACCCGGAAGGACCGCGAACCATTCAGCAATTCTTTGGTGTGACTCTCGAAGAGATGTACAGATTGTTCTTCGGATCACGAATAAAGTGTCCGGACACCACCAAGGATGCGGGCCTAAACTGCAATCGTCCAGACACCCAAGTAAGTAATTCTTCGGCCGAACATGTTGTCTCTTTATTTATCACAACATCATTCTGAAAAGTCGGTCTCTGACCAGGACTGGATAAAAAAGGCGAAGATCATCAGGTGTTCGGCCCCCCTTCCCGAAGGCTCACCGGATCCTGTACTAGCCAAGATGCTTGAGCTCGCACCTTATCAAGCGCCATCAGGGGAAGAAAAAGGGAGGAATAAAGAAGCCGAAAGCAGGCCTCACTCATTATTCATTCAAACCAGGGAATTAGTGCCTCCGCGAAGGAGGATAACCCGGGAGATGAATCTAAAATTCCGTCTCCTCAAGGAAGGAAGAGGACCGCCTCTGAAGACTTGGAAACAATGGTTTCCAAACGAGGGAAGAAACCTTTGTCAGGGGGCCCTACCCCGGAGGGCATCCTTACCGCACAGTGCCCGCAAGGGGACCAGCCCTCCACCGAGCTGTAAGTAAACAAAAGTACTTTATAGTAAATATATCTTAATTTATTTCCGAGGGCAATAACCGAGACATATGTCTTGTAGTTCGGATTGTAGTGCGTAGCAGGAACAGCTCCGGTGCGGTGGAGGGTGGCGAAGTTGGAGCGGCAGCGGTGAGGCGCAGGACGGCGTGGTTGAACTGGCTCGGGTACGGACGGCTCGGCCTCGGCTTCAACTACTAGCCGTGGAGGGCGTTGCGGTTGAGGTTGCGGTGGACGACGACGTCGGGGTATCGGCTCCGGCGTGATGGAGGAGGGCGGCGGTTGATGGGTGGGATGGGGTGGCGGACGGAGGACGCCGGGGTTTCGCGGCTGGTGGAGAGGTAGTTTTGGGGCCAACGGAGTACGAATGGGGAATCGGACGGGTGGGGGGAACCATGTTTCGGTCTGGGACGCGCTTGTTTTTGGCTTTTTTGAACAGAAGATGGGACGCGCTTGTTTGAAATTTGGGGAAAGTACAAACTTTGCCCCCTCTTCAATTTCGGACCTACTACGGGTCGGGGGTAGGATGGTAATCCCAGGTGTCCCAAATAGTGGTCGGGAGCGATTTCGGCCGCGCGCATGTGTGCTTAGGCGGCCATTGTGTATGAATGTTTTTCGAATGCGGTTGCGTGGCGTCTAGATGAAGCTACAAACCTACCCCGGTTTAGACCTTTGGACGTCGGGCCGGTAGGTTTCACGGGTCGGAGTTATTAGAAAAGTAATTTCCTTGTACTACCAAACATTGGTCTCACGCGGTTTCGGGCGAGTAGAGGCTCTTTTGGCGCTTCGTTCGAAATTTTGAAACACAAGCATTCACGTTTAGAGTACTCTTGAACTATGAGGATTGACCTAAATAGACAACGTTATATTTGACCTTGTATGTTTGAAAACCTCATTAAATTATCCGCTTCTTTTTGAAATTTTGACACTTGAAAATCCTATAACTACGATTATTTTGGAATGGAGGAGCTAAATTTGAATCTATTATGTACACGACTACATATGCTATTATGTACAAAATCAGAGCAAAGATTGGTGCCCCCATAATTTAGGTATGGTTTACAAATGCCATGATATCAAATTAAAATAATTGAATGGACTTCATGTTGAATTCGATTTTTTTAAACCACCTTAAGTTGAATTCAAATGTATGCTAGTTCATAGGTAGCTATTTATAATGTCCATTGTGTAACTTTCGTATGTATAATGTGCTTTACACACACAACATGAACTATACTCATGTTTATATTCGATTGCTAAAGCGATGCATTGTCTGGAGTTCAAAATACTAACTATGTGGATCAACAATTGTGTCGAATAATAACATAGACATGCTCAAATTCGATAGAATCTAGATGTCTGATGGATCAATGACCGCTCCTTACGCGAATTGCAAATATCATGATCCCATCCTAATATTTGGATACAATTTATATATTTAATCAATGTGCAGAGCAGTCTTTTACGTGTAGTTTCACTCTCCATCGGTGGTCTCTCACACATGCTCACACACTCTCTCCCGAGGTGTCTTTCTCGCACACATGCTCTAGATATAACCCTCCCTCCCTCTCGTAACCATTTACAACTGTTTTCACTAACCTTTATCACAAGCACTCTTCCTCTCGCAAACATACACATGCACAATCCTCATCGACCCTTTCTATATACATGGACCTGCCTACGTGTCTCATGTACGGACATTATCTTTACGCCTGTCTCTCACGCATTGTCTCACACCTCTCTTCCTAATCGAGGAGTACGATTCCAGCAGAGCATTCTGTAGGATGCCCCTTGAAGTTAGGTTGGATGAATAGTAATATCAGAGATAAAGGGGTTACCTTAGTCCGAGAACCTAGGGTTACAAATCCTAGACGGCTTTGTCAGTGGACACAGAGTCCTTCACAATTCTGCTATCTTTGTCTTGTATGACTAGTCATCCATGGGTCTTCCTAAATGCGTCACGGGCCGACCAATGTGGCGCAGGACGGAACCGAACGAAGGGCCTCACCTCGACCCACCGGACCTCACGCGGTGACACACCCTCTGCCCCCATGTCTCATTATCTTCTCACACCCACACATACCAACACAAACACCACACACACAGAAAATTTCTCCTGGTGCCTCTATTCCCTCCCCCCTTGCATATACACACTCAAGGGAATGGAATCTCTTGTCGTGACGTCATATTCGTCTCTCTCTCTCTAGACCACTCTCATTTCTCGTGCTATCTCTCCCACGCCCCCCCCCCCCCCGTCGGCCCCTATATCCATGCCTCTCTCGAATACGTAATACACACACATACCTCTCTAGGCCCCGCCAAATGCATCAACTACACATTCACACATGTTACATCACGTACCCCATTGATCTAAAAAGCCCTCTCTTCACGTTTATTTTGCATACAACATTCCTTTTGAATAAAGTGTGGCCAAAAAATTATTTTAGAGTTTCTACATATATACAACATTACAAAGTTATATGGAGGAGTACAAACGCTAATTTGCATTGCATGGTGCCCATAATGATATTTATTCCGCACTGTGAATTTGTATATTTTTGTACTATATACAAAGTTAGTCATAATAAAGAGAAACGAAGAGCATCTCTCTCTCCATCGCATACCCCCCTGTATGCCCCTTTCACGTATGCACACAAAACTATCTCCAGGTCCTCTAAAAGTAAGCCCCCAGAAAATTCACGCATGTTTCATCTTTGTCTCGCGATATATGCAATGACGATCATTGTATTTGAAGCAAAAGCACGATACGTACATTGGACTTCAGAATCCACTCATTACGGTCACCATTTACGTTTAGTGGTTATTATACAGTCACGGGCTCACCGTACAACTCTGTATTTGCTCATGACATGACTAGTTGACCAGTTAAACACTCCACGTGGCACCTCTAGTGTTGCATCACATTATCTCACTACCATCGTGCCCACCTGTCGACTTGTATCTACTCTACATCTACACTCTTATAAAATACATAAAATACACTTATAAAAAACAGAGTTGGTGATGATGGTGTGCCTACCATCCTGCAATATAGGTCATCCGATTTATATCTGACGGATAGGAAAGAAACTATGGCAATTTTGCAAAAAGGTACCCACCCACCTCTCCACATTTGCAAATAAGGCCTTCCCTCGTTCATCCTTTTCTCTCACAAGATAAAAAAGTCATACAAATGCATCTTGATGTTACGTGCAACGCACGGGCATCTTGCTAGTAAGAATGAAAACAAACGACAAAAAAATATTTGGACGGTGGTTCGAAGTCATGACCGCGGGCACAGCGGACAAGGTGGCCTTGTATTGGTATGCTGAGCCATATGTTTTAACACACAGGAGCTGGTGTGGTGATTATACACACACGCACGCATGCACACGAACTGCATCCACGCAACACTCACACAAACACATGCACCCACGCACGCACGCAACACTCACACGTACACACGCAGCCACGCACGCACGCAACACTCACACGCACGCACGCAACACTCACACGCACACACGCACGCATGCATGCACACAACAGTACACCACACGACCAACACACACTCTCACGCTCAAGTGCTCAACCTACACCTGCATGCGCACACATCAGGCCCTCACAGACACATACACAACCAGGTGATTCCCGCGCACGGGTTGGAGCCTTGTCGCGCCTGCGTAAATTTGTGTTTATCTGACCTTTTGCCTATGCGAACTGACAGGTGGGACCCACAAGGAACGTGGTCAATTTAACTAGTCAACATGGCGCCACGCAGACTATTTGGCCGGTCAACAGAGTGCAATCCGATGCTGAACTGTGAGCAAGTGACCGTATAATGACCGCAAAACGTATATAGTGACCGTAATCAGCTTATTCTGAAGTTCGGTGACCGTATTACGCTTTTCTCTCTGTAGGCCCTCCAAAACTACATCTCTACACGTTCTCGCATGTTACATCTAACAACTATGCAATACAGCACTACTACTACACTCTAACACAATAAATCATATGTGTTTTTAGTTTTACTAGATATCATATTGTTACTTATAATTATTCAGTTTGCATACATTAAAATTGCCTGTGAAATGTATGGCCAGTATCATCTACCACGCGGGAAAAATCCCGCCCTTTTCTGTTTAATCGGGTTTGTATCGATGGATCGTGCGAAACAGCAAAACTATAGTACTATACAGTACTACAAGTGACAGTTCACTGGGCCGTCGTGTCGTCTACTCCTCCGCCGTAAGAGTGGAGCGCTCGCTTTCATAAATCTTCTAGTCCCTTTCACCGACATGTGGGACATCAAGCTACCGGGTCCACGTGCCATACCGGAATACAATGCAGAGCAGCCGGGGTGAAGCACCCCAGTCATGGCACGGCGTAGTAATGAGCAATGAGGCGTCAAATCACAAAGCTGCACCTTTCCCGCAGTTAAGTTGGAGGGACGAAGCAACCATCACATCATTTCACTCGTTGCTGAATTCGCTTCTCCCTCATCTTCTTCAACTTAACCACGTGTTGCTTCTGCCGTTGTTCTGCCTCATCTGGGACGCGGATCGGCTTGGTAAAGCACTGACACGTGGGACCGCATGTTAGCAAACCGCCAGGACAACGTCCTCCGAAAATAAGAAGCCTAATCCTAGACTTACAAAGGGCTACGTAACTGCTACGTATACTTTCCATCTAATCTATATATGCCCCCCCTGATTTTCAGCTGGGGTGGGCCTAATCCTCTCCTTTAATCCAATCAAATAGTCCCACATCACATCAGTTTGTAACTTTACGTAAACCATTACGTGGATGTAGCATTGCTCAAATAAGAAACCTCCCCCGCCATCTGCGCGGCAAAATCACCTCCTTTTTACTAATCTTGATTCTATAATTTTTTAGATCAATATAATTGAGATTTGTATAGATAGCACACAAGAGCAAAACCAAGTGGTACGGTTAAGGGCATCCACAATGTGTAGCCAAATGTGAAAATAGCTTTTGGCATCGTGGGAACCATTGTGGACGGTGTTGCCAAAGCCAAAAAGATGGAACCGAAGCTCCCTGATTGATTGATTGAAGGAATAGAAAAATGCAACGTCTCTCCTCTTTCTCCCATGCTTGGACGCATGTAGTACAGTATAGAGCACAGAGTCTACTCCCCTATCCCTTCTATCATAAATCACAAAGCAGTGAGGCGTCAAATCACAAAAGCACGGACGAAGCAACCATCATTTCACTCTTCGCTGACTCCGCTTCTCCATCGTCTTCTTCGAGAAACCATCTCACCACACTAGTACTCCTAGTAGTACTAGTAAAGGACTTCCTGGATGCAAATAAGGCGGTTGTCTCGGCTTGTAGGCGGCACTTGCGAACAACTTACCGTGGTCTCCCTCAACGGTGTTCTCCGTCGAACGCACTTCGCCAAACCACCAAAAAAAGATATCGTCGACGTCACCGCAATGGGGAAGGAAGTCAAATATAGTTACTACCTCCATTTTTTTGTACACAAGGCCAGTATATATCAAAATTACAATTTGCAAAATGCCACTAACACTAATCGAGGAAAAATTGATGGGGTTAGCAACCAAGGACATTAATATCCCCTGCATGCATGCGGAAGTGAGAAGGTTTGTTTGCATGGCACTGCATTAATCAAGCGATGAGGAGTGAGATGATTAGCTCTTTGGTCTTTGGAGAAAAAAATACGCATTAATTGACACGTGAAACGAGGATTTGTATCGATTAAATCCCGCGAAGGAAAACCCCGCCTTTCTTTTTTAACACTAGTACTCCTAGTACGTACGTACTTATCCTGTTTGGGTCTAGGCCTTGCATTGCCAAACTTCGCCACACATTTTTGCCAAGCTTGCCTAAAGTTTTCAAAATGAGAAGGAGGTACACTTGCGCACGGCTGTCACGGTCGCACCGCACCCTCACACGGTCGCTCCTGCACGCCGCGGTCGCACCGCACCCTCACACAGTCGCTCCTGCACGCCGCAAACCCAACCAAGGGAACGCACCCTCACTGACAAGTGTTGTCGCATGTGAACAAACCAAACTCAGCCATCCTATCGCTGACACATAATTTTCGTTCATAGAGTATGTTTATCCAACCGCATGTTGGGGAGTATCCGTACGGCCCATGCGGTGGTCTGTTGGGGAACAAGAAGAGGTGAGGAAGAAGGAAAGAAGGGTTAGGAGACGTAGGATATTCATCCAACTGCCTGAAATGGTAGACTGACCCAAGTCAGGTGACTTGCATAACAAATATATGTTTTTACACAGCAAAAGATCCATAAAAACAACAACATAAAGAAAAACTATCACTACTCGCGGAAAGAGACGGCCTCGTCGTCTTTGGCTGCCGGCGCGAACCAGCCGTCGTTGCCGACGTGTGTCTCCACACCGTGGTTGTCCTCGGCCTCCAGCTACTCGTTCAAGTGGAGCATGCGGGCGCTCTGCACGGACGAGAGCACAACCCGGTTCAAGTCGAGGACGTCCGGTTCCGCCTGCAGGAGGGCCTCGATGCCAGCGGCATCCGCGCGCTCCGCGTCGAGTCGAGCCTCCGCCGCCCGGTTCAAGTCCAGGACGTCCGGTTCCGCCTGCAGGAGGGCGTCGATGAGAGCGGCATCCGCGCGCTCTGCGTCGAGTCGAGCCTCTGCCGCCCGGTTCAAGTCCAGGACGTCCGGTTCCGCCTGCAGGAGGGCCTCGATGGCAGCAGCATCCGCGCGCTCCGCCTCAAGTTGAGCCTCCGCCGCCCAGTTCACATCCACGACATCCGGTTCCGCCTGCAGGAGAGCCTCGATGGCAGCGGCATGCGCGCGCTCCGCGTCGAGTTGAGCCTCTGCCTCCCGGTCCTCCTTTAGTATTGCCATGTTGAACCGCTGGTCCGCCTGCACCATGGGGGACTCGGACGCCGTATCATACCCATCGGGGGGCTTCTGCGCCGCGACCTCCGCCATGACCATTGGATCGGCTTCCTCCTCCTTGTAGCTTGGCTCCAGAGAACTCGGGGATTGGCCCGCCGCAGAGCGAGCTTGGGAACGGAGGTCTGTGGCGCCGACCGCCGCCGCAATTTCTGTGCGGCGCTCCGGCATCAGCATCTTGTAGTAAGTGATCTTGCGGCGCACCATGGCTTTCCGGCGAACTAGGGGACGCTTGATGCGGGCTAGGGATCGAAAGGTGGGGGAATGGGCTGGAGATTTGGTGTGGTTTTAGGGCAGTGGCTGGCGTAGGCCGAGCAGCGAAGGTTCTGGTGTGAATAGTGGTTCTGATGACGACCGGTCAATCGGTTTTGACTGTACATCGCTCTTGTCGCGTTCGCGTTGCAGCCCGGCACGCTGGACCCTCCACGTCGCTCATCGAATGGAACGCGCTTCGTCTTGCGTTTTCGCTCGCTTGTGGGACCGCAGTTGAGAGCAAACCGACATCCCTCCCCCTCCCCCGCTCGCGTCATTTATTATACCACCACTCCCTCCGTTTTATGCGGAGTAAATAAAAACAGAGGGAGTATACTACGGATGAGGATCCCCTGACGTGGCCGAACCCATTGAGTAACTGACATGCGGGGCCTAGCAAGCATGGGGTCCGCCAGTAAGTGACCGAAAGGGAGGGTAAGGCAGGGATACCTACGTCAGAGGATCCACTTCCACTATACTACTTTGACCAAATGTTAGAGTAATAATATATGACATGCAACTTACACAAATGTTAGAGTAATAATATATGACATGCAACTTACACAAAGCATACACGGTCTAATGCGTTTTTCGAGGCTAACTTTGACCAAATGTTACAGTAATAATATATGACATGCAACTTAAACAAAGCATACGGTCAAATTCGTATGTGAAAGGAGTTTCCAATGATATAATTTTCACATTATACATCTCATGTACTATTAATCTTGTCAATAGTCAAATTGGAAACCATCTCGAGTACAAATCTAGGAGTACGTATGAATCTAACAATATTGATTGGGCGCTGTTGAATGTTGATACCTTTTTGATCAAAGTAGAGATACTTTGACTACACATAAAACTTATATGTAAACTAGAAAGGATATGGGGAGTATATTGTACGTTCAAAAATGAAACGAACATTGAATACCCTTTATATATGATTTGTGGATGCTATGATCACCGGTTCAAAATTTTGAATCCGTCTTAGGTATCATGTGCCCCCACTCGTTCCCTCTCGATTTCATCTCGGGGTCCGGAGATCTATTGAAAGAGGACTAGGGTGGGTACATGTGAATGATACTCGGCGGAATGTTCAAATGAGGCATGCGGGAGGATGGACTCGACTGGAGGGCGACATGATCGATGGAGAAGAGGGTTGGAGAGGAATGAGAAATAAGCAAACGCCACATGATTATACTTGAACGGCTCAAATAAACAATAAGTTGTCTCGCTTGGCCTACATAGTGAAAGGCCTAATGCGCAACGCGGAGCACTGACGCTCGAATATGGCCGGGAAAACAGGGAAACCGACATGTGGGGCACACCCGTCGGTACGACGTAGCGCGGACTAGTCCAATGGAGGAGCTGGCCCACGACCTCCTCGCCACCGACAACCGTTCATGTGGGTCGTTGGGGCCAACAACGGGGCGCAGCTCCAGCACTGCCTCTGGACACGGCGACCGCGGTGAGCGACACGCTCATATCGTTGCTAGACACGGTCGGTTTCAGTGTGCCGAGGGTGGCGTTAGTGTTGTGGCATGACCAACGGTATGTTTGGTTTGTCCCAAGGTTGCCCCATCAAAGCATTGGGTAGCCAAAATTTTGGTTGAGGTATTGGTTGCCCATGATTTGGCCGACATTGGCAAGAAAAATGAACTAGAGTTGGTTAGAGTTCATTGGCATGCCAAAGAAATGGCAACCATCCAAACAAAGACCAATCTTTGGGTCATGACCAAAATTTTGGTTGAGGTATTGGTTGCCCATGATTTGGCCGACATTGGCAAGAAAAATGAACTAGAGTTGGCGAGAGTTCATTGGCATGCCAAAAAAATGGCAACCATCCAAACAAAGACCAATCTTTGGGTCATGACCAAAATTTTGGTAAGGTGCACTTTGGCCACAATCCATACACACCCCAACACCCGGCTCGTCGAGGATGCACGGGGCGCCGCGACGCGTCCGCGGAGTGGTGTAGCGCGGCCAACTGCATCCTCTGGACTTGAGACCATGCCGGGTCGTCTTACTTTTTCAATGACATGCGGGGATCGCATGTGAGCAAAGGGCATCTCCAACGTTGCCACGACCGCAGCTGACTACCCTGGCACACCAAAACCCTCGTCCCTCGCGCCGTCGCGCGGTGCGTTCCTAGCCGGCGCCAGCTGCCCGCATTCATGTCGTCCATTCGTATGTCGTCTTTAAGAGGCTCGGTGCCCGAGGAACCAACTCCCACGACTTAATGACGCACCCGGACGCTTGGCCTCACCGGAATGCGCTACTTAAAGCGGCAACGCCCAGCTAACCTCCACACCATAGCGCATCGTCCTCCTACCTGGCACCACATCTGCCATGACCGCAAGTGCGAACGCTCTGCGGGAGAGCTTGTCTTCGGGGATGAAGCTCGAGGCCGCCACCCTCCATCAAGTCACCTCTCGCGACGCAATAGCGGCGTAGCCAGACGCAGACGCGACCGCACAAGCGGTGGCCACGCTGGCGGCCGACGACGGGAGCACCGTCAGCCACGCGTCCTACTTGCCGCCGTCCAACGTCCGGCACCGCCGAGGTCGGGGACTCCTCCGAGGATGAGTAGGGCATGGGAGGCGGCAGGGCATGGTGTGCCACTGGCCGTTCCATATCCCGTGTTCTACTCTTCCTCGCCGGAGACCACACCTTCACTTCACGGGTCTTGAACCCCGCCCCCGTACATAGAGATCGCAGATGGAGGACGTCGGTCGCCGCCGTAGAATAGGTTTAGGGTCAGGTTTCTTTTATTTTTCTGTCCTATAAAAGTTTGAAATCTAATGAAAATTTGCCGTGTTTGCATTAATCTCGGCCGGTATATAAACTTTCACAATAATATACATATTGTAGGAGTACTAGCAAGATGCTCGTGCGTTGCACGGAAGATCAAGATCTTGTGGGAGAAAAGGATGAACGAGGGAAAGCCTTATCTGCAAATGTGGAGAGGAGTGCGGGTAAATTGTCATAGTTTCCTTCCTATCCGTTAGATATAGATCGGACGGCCAATATTGCAGGATGACAAGCACACCATCATCACCAACTCTGCTTTTTATTGAACCGAGACAAATCTAACATGCGAAGTAAAATAAACACATAGGGTCTATACATACACAAATTATCTTAGGCACTCCAATAGTACGTCCACTACACATTCACGCATTTCACATCTTTCTACATCTACGGGAACCTATGAAAGGGTTAACGTAAATTGCCTCTCTCTCTCCTCCCCTGATTTTCATGGTGGTGGGCCCCTCCCTCCCCCCAATGTACAATCAACAGCTCACACGTTTCACATTACGTTAATTACGTAACTGGGATTACGTAGGTGTAGCATTACTCGTCCTAAAAAACCCAACTAAGCCAACCTCCCAGCATATCGCGTGGGAAAAGACCCGGCCGCGCCGTTTTAGTCGGGATTACCGGATTACTAGTAGTAGTATTGATGGATCACGCGAAGCAACAAAATATTTTTTGAGGGGGCGAAGCACCTAGTTTAAAAGGAAAAAAGGCGGTACACTCACAGCACTCCTGTCGCGGCCGCATTGCACCCCACACACGTTCGGTCCTGCACATAGCTCACGCAAACGGAACGCGCTTCGGCTTGCCTCTTCACTGACACGTGGGACTGCACTTGGAGAAACCGACCATGCGCCAAACTCCCCCCGCCCACCGCGCGAAAATCCTCCCCCCCCCACACCCAAAAATTCCCCCAAATCCGATTCAACCACCCTTCGGCCAACTAGCCAATAATATTCCCCAAACCCCCCTCCCCTCTGTCCCCCTCCACTCCATTCGCTCCGCCAAAGCCGCACTCCCCGCCGCGCCGATACATCGGCGTCGCGGTTTAGCGATCCTCTCGCTACTACAGTACGCTCTCGTAGACTGCCGTCCTCTAGCCGCGCCGCCACCTCTGGCTACGTTCTTCTGGAGGCGCACGGCGGTCAGCGCCGCCACCGCTGGCGACGTTCGTGTGGAGACGCACGGCGGTCAGCTTCACCCACGGTACGCGCATTCTAGACTGAGGCCCCGTTCATGTCAGTGTAGTGCTGAATGTTAGCTGATAGACGCTGTTAATCTCACTGTTGGCCGAAGTAGTTTACTGTCAATATGCTCTGCTTAAGAAGCTTCCTTGCCCTGTTCTGCACTCAATCTGCTTAGCTGAGATGGCATGCCAAGGCCGATTAGTTGCTAAAATATCCTGCCATATATTTATTGTGACGTAGATTGCCATGGTCTAGTAGCCAATCTGTTAGGTGAAATAGCTCTACACCGTTTTATACTCGATCTTTGTTGCTGCGATGGCCTTCGATAGTTCGATGGCTGTGTGCTCGGCCTCATTGACTGCTGAAACAGCCCGCCATAATTTGGCACTCAAATCCGTTTGCTGAATTAGCTTTACATATATTTCGTTACTTAGATCTGCTCGTCCAAATATCTTGCCATAGCTTTAGACATCGACCTAGGTATTTTTCTGGACTTCATACAAAAGCATATGTGTTTTTCCTGTAATATCTAGTAGAAGAACTAATTTGTATGTCCAACAGATGGACAGGACTTGGATAACTTCCGCTCGAAGATTCTCCCCTGCATATGTCGAGGGGGTTGAAAACTTCATGAACTTTATGAGAGCTGAGTACGATGGTCCAAAATCAGACGTGCTCTGCCCGTGTAGCAGTTGTATGAATTCAGTTACAAGACCCCAGTCAACTGTGCAAAATCATCTACACTTGTATGGGATGTCGGTCACATATACTAGGTGGGTTCATCATGGTGAAGCTGTGAACGTCAATGTTATTGACTACGTGGAAGCAGCACATCACCATCTTGATCTGCCTGATGCTTAGGTGGAAGAGGAGGAGGAGGTGGTGGTGGCGGAGCCAGTGAGTTTGACCAACATTGAAACAATGCTACAAAATGCTCGTGCATTCCGTGAACTTTCACCTGCAGAAGAAAAATGGTGGGCCCGCATGTTGGAACAATGCAACGTTGCTGTCACCCCAGGAAATAAGCTGTCAGTATTCTCAGCTATGGTCACCTTTCTTCAGGTGAAGACATCTGAGCGGATGACCAACAAATCATTAGGTGCGATGTTGGCTGCTTTCCGCAAATCTTTCCCAGATGCGTCTGAGCTGCCACACACCTACAGTAAAATGAAGAATTTCCTTCGTGCAGTTGGAATTGGATATGATATGATCCATGTTTGTAAGAATAATTGTGTTCTGTTCTGGAAGGATTATGCCAACTTAAGTGAATGCCCGAAATCCAAATCATCAAGATGGAAAGATGGCGATGCTATGAAGAGGATTCCTCATAATGTTCTGAGACATTTTCCAATTACACCAAGATTGCAGAGGTTGTTTCATGATGCTGAAACAAGAGAGGATGTACTGTGGCATTCTAGGAACCAGGAGTACAGAGATCAGAATGTAATGAGCCATCCATCTCATGGTAGTGAGTGGAAAAGCTTCAATGATAAACACAGAGAGTTTGCTGCTGACCCGAGAAACATTAGACTTGGCTTAGCTTCAGATGGATTTAACCCATTTGGCCACCAGAGCGCCACATATAGCATGTGGCCAGTGCTTGTTATCCCTTACAACATGCCTCCAAATGTCTGCACCAAAGAATCAAACTACATGATGGCCTTGCTCATCCCAGGTCCAAAAAGTCCTGGAAAGGATTTTGATCTGTTCATGGAGCCTCTTGTGGAGGAACTTCAACAGCTATGGAAGGGTGTTCTCACTCGAGACCTATATAGCAGCCCACCAGCTGATTTCTTTCTGCGTGTTGTTATAATTTGGTGCATCCATGATTATCCGGCTTTGGGCACTATGTCAGGGCGAACGACACATGGTTACAATGCATGTGTTCGCTGTGACAGGAATCCGCTGTCATACGCAATACTTAGCAAGATCTGTTACATTGGACACCGCCGTTTCCTTGCCAAGGACAAGCCGCATCCTAGAAAATACCGAAGACATGTGTTCAATGCAAAGCATGAAAACCGTGATGCGCCAAAGAGGCTCACCGCCGATGAGTTGCAAGTGGAATTAGAGAAGATCAGGCATATTACACCAGGAAACCATCCTGGTAATGGTTGCGGGAAAAGGAAGCATGGCAGGGTAGAAGAGAGATTATTGTTTACCCGCAGGTCCACTTTGTGGGACTTGGATTATTGGAAAGATTTGGATCTGCGGCATAATCTTGATGTGATGCACATCGAGAAAAATATATGTGACAGCATTATCGGCACACTTCTTAATATTGAAGGCAAGACGAAATATACCTTAAAATCTAGGATTTATTTGACACACCTGGGTATCAGGAAGGATTTGCAGGTGCAAGATGAAGGTAAACCACGGGATATGGCACCAGCTGTGTACGTCTTGGACAAGGTAAAAAGAAAAGAATTATGCGAGGTCCTGTCACGTGTGAGATTCCCACATGGATTTGCTTCCAACCCTGAAAGGAGAGTCAGTGCAGATGGAAACAAGGTACAAGGGTTGAAAACTCATGACTGTCACGTCCTACTTCAAAGGGTTTTACCTGTTATCCTTAGAGGATTGGGCCGCCCTGACTTATACAGAGCAGTTGCAGAGTTGGGACAATTCTTCAGGGAACTCTGCAGTAGGAATATCAGGATAGATGCTTTGGAGCGTCTTAGAGACAAGATACCAACTATCCTATGCGACCTTGAGAAGATATATCCTCCAGCCTTCTTTGATGTGATGGTGCATTTGGTTGTTCATCTACCTGATGAGGCACTACTTAGAGGTCCAGTACAGTATGGCTGGATGTACCCTATTGAAAGGCGGCTAGGCACTTTCAAGGGCTATGTTAGGAACAGAGCTAGACCCGAGGGTTCCATTGCAGAGGCCTACATTGTTATAGAAGCATTGACATTCTGCTCAAAATACATTGAAACAGCTGATCAGCTTAGCAAAGAGGTGGGTGAAGACAATCTCGGGCTCAATGTTTTCGATTATTCTGTTCGAGTTACAGGGAAGAGTCGACAAGAGGACAAACCTAAAGATTTGGACAAAATGGTTTGGTATGTGTTGAATAACTGTCCTGAGATACTACCTTATATCAAGTAAGTGCAGTACTACAGCTTATACATCGTAATCTACTAAACTTGCAGCACATTCTTATATATTTAGATGTTTGACGCGATCACTATGTTGTGCAGCATCTACAAAGAGGAGTTACTGCCGCAAAATCCAAGAAACATTGACAAACTGGTTATGGCAGGATTTGCGAAATGGTTCAAGAACCATGTAAGCTTTTGAAGTGCACTATCAGTTTTTTTAATATATTGAGTACATAAGATGATCAGCTTGTCTATTTTCTAACCATAGGTTAAGAAGATGCGGGAGGATGGGCAGGCAGTTGATGATGCCCTTTACTCACTAGCAATGGGTCCTGATACTCGGGTAAGACATTATGAATCTTGCGTTGTTGGAGATGTGCGCTACAACACCCTTGCACGAGACGAAGGCAGGAAGACACAAAATAGTGCCATCATGAGCACGGATACGTATGACAAAGAGACAACTAAAATGTATGCTAACTTAACAGACATTGTTCAGTTGCAGTGTATCTCCAGTTTCGAGGATCATCGGTGTGTGGTTCTGTTGTGCTGTCGTTGGTATAACCTGTTTTCCAGGATCGCAAAACCCAGAGTTGATGATTATTTCAAATCCATCAATGTCAAGGCGGCGTACCAGACCAACGAGCCTTTTATTTTGGCAAATCAAGCAACACAGATATTTTTCTTGGAAGACACATTTGCACGTAGCGATGACTGGAGAGTATTGCAAAGGTTTGAGCAGAGGAATTCATTTATTGAAGTTGCACAACAAGATGATGCTTACACTGCTCCTGATGTACAAGATAACACAGATGTTCCTAATATCTTTGAGAACCATCATGTTAATGACGCCGGCGAAAAGATTGCCTGTCGTGTTGTGGACATACAAGAGTTGATCAGGAAGAAGCCAACGTTCGAGGACATTGAGACGAAGAAGAAGATGACAACGTGGGGAATTACGATTCAGACTGATACACATGGCGAAGATGTTGACGCTGCTGCTGCGGATGATGATTACATTGCTTTTGTCGTATTTGCCTGTCAGAAGACGTTTTTTTATCTACTATGTGAAATTGTGTTTGCTATGACAACTGAAACCTGATGAACATGTTATTTAGTATTTTGCTGTGAGAACATCACTTGTTATGTATGCTGATTTGTGTTTGGTGATTGTATGACAACTAAAACATGATGACATTGTTGTTTAGTTGTACTCATATTTGGCTGTGAAACTTGAATTTGATGACATAGTTTGCTGTTGGACTGCAATTTGCTCGACGTCTTCGAATGAGAACAAAGCTGACCCGACAGGGCCTCTGCTATTTATTTATTTATATGAGCAAAAGGGGATACCCCCTGATTTCCATTAATAGAAATCATTAGATGTTCACAACACTACGCCCAGCCTGCTACACAGGTTTCATTCATTACTAGTTTCAGCAAAGTGCTCATGTCGTAGCCACTGAATACATCACGAGTGCTACATACACTGCAAATAAAGAGACAATCATCCTACAGAGCACATCGATTTTGCCCATTACCTTCACAAGCTCTTTCATCTCCTCATTGCTGTCAAGGCCGTTCAGCAGCTGTTGCTTGGCCATGATCAGAGGAACTGCATCTTTAACCTTCTGCTCTGCATCTTCCTCTTCTGCCGTTCCTTCAGTTACTTGTCCAACACCCCAACCTGCTGGTATTGGGATTCCTCGGCTAACCAAATAATCAGCGTAGTTGCATTCCCCCACATCAGCAACTTCCCAGAAATACAAATCACACGAATCTTCCCTTTTCTGCACGAATCAAATTGGAAGATCATCAACCAAACTATTAAAAAATCAGCAACTAAAAGCAGCAGATCAACACTTAAACATATTATTACCCCATGATTCGGGCATTTGTAGAAGACTCGGCCAGGGTTGCGGATTGTGGTTGAGACGCGACGGATGACTCTGCGTGATTTGCAGCAGTGGCACCACACCAACGGCAGCGGGTTGCGATGAGCAATCGGCTGCGGTGCGCGTGCCAGCGGGGGTGTGATGAGACCCACAGGCGATGGTACGGGTGGCGACTTGGCGCATATCTGGTTGTTGCCTGCTGAAGAGCAGGTGGACGAGCAGCCAGCGGACATGGTTGCTGCGGCCAGAGCTTCTGGTGCTAGGCAGAGTAAGTAGAGAAGAGGAGAAGCAAACGTTGGATATGTCAGTTTCATTACTTGCACAGTAGCATAGCACCATATATAGTCATAGTCTAGGTTAGGATTCGAACCAGCTATAGGAGCACGTCTTTCTTTTTTCTAAAACTCGGCAACGTCTCTTTACTGGTACACTAGCTTGTTCTGTACGCCTTCCCAAGTCTTTGATTTTCTTTCCCTTTTTTTTGCGAGGAAGGAAGGAGGACAAAATTGAGAGTTCCTGGGACTCGAACACAAGACCTCTCGGTTGAAAACCAAGGGTGTTAGTCACTTATGTGGCAAACGTTCCCTGTGAGGAGGACGGCAGACGAACGCATTTTCCTCGCAGTTTTCTTCATATATATATATATAAGTATGCTACTTGGTGTCCGCTTAGTCAACAAACGATTGTGCCAACCTTGACCGTTGGATTGACATTCAACATCTGTCGCGTTTCTTCAGTCTCTTCTTCCTCGAGCCGCCAAAGCCAAACCAGCGCCGGCGAGACCGCCTGCTCCCGCCTCCCACGCCTGGCTGTGATCTTCCCCGGCTCCTGTTCGTTCCCGTCCGAGGCCTCACCATCGTCCTCCGCCTTGGTTCGCTTGCCGCGGCGCCGCCCTCCGGTGTTGTCAACATGGTCAACAACCGAGAGGAATAAGGAGATGACTGTACATGGTGAGGATGACAGTAGGGACCCAGCAGCGCGCGCAGTAATTTTGTTTTTTCGAGACGGAGAAGGGTATCAACTGGGTTGTGCGGGACCCGTGGCCCGTCTAGCCCAGGCTTTTATTTCATATGTTTAGCACATGACCAGCCCAGTTTGTTTTTTCCTTTCTGAAAATGGCTAGCCAGCTATTTTGTTTTTTGCAGAATAACCAACGTAGGCCTACTTGCTTTTCTACGCCCTGCTGGGCCGGAAATCTTTCAAGACGAGGAGGGATGCATTTTGCCCAGAAAATGGGCTATAAGTAATAAGAAATGGGATATAAGTAATAATATGGGCCAAAAAATGAAAAAATACAGCAAACAAGCAATTAGTTCCAAAATACTGTTTTCTTTCGGATTTTGATATTTTAAATTTCATTGTTTTTGTGCGGGTAAAATTTCATTGAATTTAAATTAAGGTATATTTAGATTTAAAATTAATTTGAATCTGGCTAGAAATTTCGGGTTGTATGCTGTTTGGGACAGATTTGGAGGCTGACTTGTGGGTCTACTAGGTTGACGTGTACTTTGGCTTTGTCAACCTAGTCCACAAAAGATTCTAGCAGCAGTGACCATTGGATGTTAATCCAACGGCCGTGCTGCTTCTTCAATATCTGATCTTCTTGCTCCAGCCGCCCAAACCAGCTCCGGTGGGACTGCCTGCTCCCGCCTCCCGTGGCCGGCTGTGCTGCCGCACAAGCCGCACCGGCCCACCCTACTTCATTGCTGGCCAGGCCATTCCTCTACTCACCCACACCTCCTGTTATTTTCTGGCGACGACAGCCGGACCAGTAAACCCTCGTACTCCCCACCGCGTGGGCAACCATTGCGGAGTCTTCCCCGGCTCCGTGTCGTGCCCTTCCTAGGCCTCGCCGTCGTCCACCGCCATGGTGCTCTCGGCGCGGCCTGGTCAACGTGGTCAACGAACGACATCCATCGGCCATGGACTGTACGCGCAAAATAATGATTCCTCCACCTGACAGCTGGGACCCACCGGAAGGGCCTCTATATTTCACGAAAAAAATGTTCCCCCCGCTGACATGTCGGACCCACCAGCTATATCTTCGCACGCAAGGAAGTGCCTCCTTATTACGCACAAAAAAATGAATACCCCCTGCTAGCTGGGACCCACCATAGTGGGAGGACGACTTGTGGGCCAACTAAGTTGACGGGGACGGAGGGCTTTGTCAACTTAGTCATTATGAACGATTCCAGCTCTAGTGACCGTACGATGTCCATCCAACGGCCGTAGTGCTTCTTCAACCTCTGGTCTTCTTGCTCCAGCCGCCCAAAGCAGCGCCGGTCGTGCCGCATGCTCCTGCCTCCCGTGGCCGGCTGTGCTGCCGCGGAGGCCTCACCGCCCCCTACTATTCCCACCGCTGGCGAGGCCCTGCGGCGATGGCAGCCTCACACCGCAGCCGAACTAGTGAACCCTTGTACTCCTCTCCGCGCGGGCTTCCACTGCCGCGTCTTCCCCGGCTCCGCGTCGTCCCATTCCTAGGCCTCGCCGTCGTCCACCGTCGTGGTGCTCTCGGCGTGCCCTGGTCAACGTGGTCAAGGAACGACTTCCATCGGACGTGGACTGTACGTGGAGAGGCTGACAGCTGGGTCCACGGCCGCAGCAAGGAAGTGCCTCCTTATTACGCAGAAAATAATGATTCCTCCACCTGACAGCTGGGACCCACCGGACGGGCCACTGTATTTCACGGAAAAAACATTTCCCCCTGACTGCTGGGACCCACCAGCTTCATCTTCACATGCAAGGAAGTGCGTCCGGCCAAAAAAAACACCGTTCGCCCCCCTGACTGCTGGGACGCACCAGCTACACCTTCGCACGCAAGGAAGTGCGCCCGGGCAAAAAAACGATTCGCCCCCCTGACTGCTGGGACCCACCGGCTACATCTTCGCACGGAAGGAAGTGCGTCCGGGCAAAAAAAATGATTCGCCCCCCTGACTGCTGGGACGCACGAGCTACATCTTCGCAGGCAAGGAAGTGCCTGACAGTCGGGACCGACCTGGTCGAAGCATACGTAGCATTGTCATTCTGGTCGCGAACGTGTACGTACATACTGGTCGATGTAGAGGCGCGCACGGGTCGTAGTAGAGGCGCGCACGTGTCGTAGTAGAGGCGCGCACGTAGCATGTACACGTACGTACAGCGGCCAGGGTGCAAGAAAGAAAATACGGCCACGTATGTGTACATACGGGCGGGGTCTCGAACGCCTACTCGCGCATACGTACGGCCAGGGCTCGTGTACATGGCTGGGTCGGAACGGAGAAACGGCGTTGTCGTCGCGTTCATGGGGAGGCAACGGAATGCGTCGTGTTCTTTGGGAGGCAACGGCATGCGTCGTGTTCATGGGGAGGCAACTGAATGCGTCGTGTTCATCGGGAGGCAACGGAACGCGTGGGAGCCAATCGGCTGGGTCGGAACGGAATGCGTGGTCGTGTTCATCGGGAGGGCTTGGACGGAACAGGCGATGGAAACGAGGCCTGGCGTACCGCAAAACGGAGGAAACGGACCTCCTACGGTCGGAACGGGGTCCTGTTGATCGGCAGGGGTGTGGCGTACCGCAAAACGGAGGAAACGGACCTCCTACGGTCAAAACGGGGGTCCTGTTGATCGGGAGGGGTGTGGCGTACCGCAAAACGGACGAAACAGACCTCCTACGATCGAAACGGGGGTCCTGTTGATCGGGAGGGGTGTGGCGTACCACAAAACGGACGAAACGGACCTCCTACGGTCGAAACGGGGGTCCTGTTGATCGGGAGGGGTGTGGCGTACCGCAAAACGGACAAAACGGACCTCCTACGGTCGAAACGGGGGTCCTGTTCATCGGGAGGGGTGTGGTGTACCGCAAAACGGGACTCCACGAGATACTGTTCATCTCCACCGTCGACCTCCTCTAGCCTCCACGGGCTAACGTCGACCTCCTCCAGCCTCCGCGGGCTCCTGTTCATCCAGCCTCCACCGCGCGCTACTCCACCGGCTACTGTTAAATCACCCCTCCACGGGCACCCCTCCACCGTCTACTGTTCATCCAGCCCTCCACACCACGGGGTCCTGTTCATCCAGAGGCAATGCCACCGCTCACTGTTCATCCAACCCCCCCCCCCCCGCGCAACACTCACTGTTCATACAATCGATCGGCTTTAGTTAGCAGCAGTAGCGAAGGAATCGCTCGATCGGGTTCCGTTAACAGCCATCGATCGATCGCTCGGGTTCAGTAACGCGTAGCCTGCAGTGCAACCGCTCGGGTTCAGTTAGAGCCCAACGCCTCGCTCGGGTTCAGTTAGAGCTAACGCCTCGCACACACGCGCATACGTGTACGAGAGAAACGCGCATCGCTCGGCCCCCGACCTCCCACCGTAACCGGGAACTCCCCAAAATTTTCCTCCCCCTCGCTTCTACCACGGTTTTTTCCGTCATGGACGGCCCAAAGAATGTCATGCAGCTACGTCTCTGGCCCGCACAGGACGAAAAGCCCATTTTCTGTCATGATTTTTGTCATAGAAGTAGGAGCCCACCACATCTATGATGATACCGGGTTTTGTCACAATTATCGTCATAGAAGTGTCATATGTATGACAGAAAAAAATTCTTTCGGCCCAAAATGTCACGGATGTGTCTTTTTTTTGTAGTGACTCAAGCCGGACATAGTTCGGCCAAGGGCCTCCTGACAAGCAGAGAGACCTTAATGAATTTAGCACATCGCCAAAAGGCGAGTGCTGAAAGATATCCGCGGAGGTAAACTCCATGATCGGCGCCCAATCAGATTCGATAGGCATGGACGCAGGCGGTTCGGGGCCTGTGGCCGGGGACGAATCCGAGGATCCGGCGACACAGGTCTCATAGGAGGTGAAGTCAGTATTCGGCTCTATCGCCACTGAGTGTGTGGCCTCCGAGGCGGAGTCCATCCACCCGTCCTCGGACGGCGCAATAGACTCCGGATCTAGGGCCGGAGTAGCCATAGGTGTGATCTCCCGAACACCATCCGACGGCAGAGCTAAGTCGTGCTCGTCGTGACTGTGCGGCGCACCTGACATGGGCTCGAATCCGTCAAAGATCAAGTCTCCACGGATGTCAGCAGTGTAGTTTAAATTTCCAAACCGGACCTGACGGCCAGGGGCGTAGCTCTCGATCTGCTCCAGATGGCCAAGCGAGTTGGCCCGCAGTACGAAGCCGCCGAATACGAAGATCTGGCCGGGGAGGAAAACCTCACCCTGGATCGCATCGTTGCCGATGATCGAAGGAGCCATCAAGCCTTGTGGTGACGGCACAGTGGAACTCTCAATGAAAGCACCAATGTCGGTGTCAAAACCGGCGGATCTCGGGTAGGGGGTCCCGAACTGCGCGTCTAAGGCGGATGGTAACAGGAGGCGGGGGACACGATGGTTACCCAGGTTCAGGCCCTCTCGATGGAGGTAATACGATTGATCTTGATGATATGAGTATTACAAGAGTTGATCTACCACGAGATCGTAGAGGCTAAACCCTAGAACCTAGCTTATGGTATCATTGTTGTTATCCTATGGACCAAACCCTCCAGTTTATATAGACACCGGAGGGGGCTAGGGTTACACAGAGTCGGTTACAAGGGAGGAGACCTACATATCCGTATTGCCAAGCTTGCCTTCCACGCCAAGGAGAGTCCCATCCGGACACGGGACGAAGTCTTCAATCTTGTATCTTCATGGTCCAACAGTCCGGCTAAAGTATATAGTCCGGCTGTCCGAGGACCCCCTAATCTAGGACTCCCTCAGAGCCTGAAGCCAATGTTGTGCGTGAAGCTCATGTACAACCTGAAGCCACCTGGAATGCTGAAGCCACTGTTCCCCCTCCAAGGCCTCACACCATGGAACAGGCTTACAATCGTGGCCAGCTTGTCACAATGAGATGGCCCATTTTGCTCCCTCCAACGGCTCCAGGACCACAGTACGACTACCACATTGAGTAGAGGCCTCAGGTTAAAAAGCCAAAGCTTAGACTGCCAAGGTTTCCAGGTGCTGCTACAGCGCCAGGATCTTTCAGCGTGAACAGCTTCAGGGAGCACAACACATTCTTTGACAGCGCCAAAAATCCATATACGAAGCCAAAGATCTCATCTGATCGCTTCTGGAGCTATCAGCAGCACAGCTATTACTCCTGCATTTTATACAATCAAGAGCGGATCTTTCCTCACATGCGTCTTGATTGTGAAGCTATTGCCGGGCTGCCCTGTCTTGAAGAAGCACTGGATTGCTTTAGGGATGCTGGTCTTCTACACTTCGTCACTTATAAAGAGCACTGGAATGAAGAGCTTCTGCTGTAGTTCTATGCCACACTTCACATTCGTGGCTACAACAGGGATCCGAAGACATGGATCCTTGAGTGGATGACAGGAGATGTGCACCATGAAGCCAAAGCTCAAGACATCATCGAGTTGTCTTCTCTGCCCACTCTAGGTGAGCTCTATGAGCCTGGTTGTCAGCTACACAGAAATGAGCTGCAGAGTATATTCCAAAAGCCTGAGCCAAATATGAGTCAGATGCTCAGCATGATGAAGCCATTGCCACAAGATGCTGAATATCCCAAGGAATTCTTTGTCAAGGACCTCGAGTACCTGCCCCGCACAATTTATCATATTCTGAGGCGGACTCTATGGCCAATCAAGGGATATTCTTCCGAAGCCAAACTTGAAGGCACCATGAAGACTTTGGTATTCTATATTGTCAATGGCATCAGATTCAATACCCAAGATTTCTTCATCAGGCAACTTGCTGCATTGGGATTGATCTATTTGGCTTGAAATTTTATGCTCCATGAGTGATGCGCCTGATCAAACTCCACTCATCTGTTGACTATCAGTCCTCAGCGCGCAACCATCTTGTATTTCTGCCTAAGGTTGATCTGTCAGTTGAAGCCATCAACCCTGAGCCTGCCAAAGAACCCCTATATCTTCATAATGTTGATCGTCAAAGCTTCACCCAACCACTAGAAGGTATTCATGTTCCAAATGTTGTTACTCCTGCGTACCCTCTGGCTGGCAATATGCGTGAGCCACATTGTGCCAACACTGAAGCCACTGCCAGTACAATCGCTCAAAGGCCTCGGAAGCGTTCTCGCGTTCTCAGCGACCGAGAGCTTCTTGTGGCCTTACATCAGAAGTAGGACAAGCACCATGAATGGCTAGAGCGTCAGATGCAGAGTATCTTGGTGGACGTCAATCACATCAGAAACTTGGCCACCAAGAACTCGTTTGTAGCCCATGAAGCCTGTCTGCGGTCTTGGAAGAGTCTCACACTGCTATGCCCTGAAGAAGATCTTCGCGAAGATGGCTTCACAGAAGGCTTCAAATTTGACTCCAGACCTCCACACAATGCAAGCTGGCGCCGCACTCCATCTATAGAAGATTTCGAGTGTTCATCTTCGGCTGCAACTGTTGTTGCGAGAGTCGTCGATAAAGAAGACGACGCCACTTCACCGACCATGGCTGCACTGCATCTCGACGCTGCACTAGGCCCTTCTGCACCATCGAACTCAAGCATCGACCCTGCACCTTCATCTACTCCTGATGGGAACGGGTAGATACTCTATGTCTTCAAACCTTTTTGGTCCTTCCTGACAAAAGGGGGAGAAGCATATGAGTTGATAGTCTTCAAGCGGGTCCTTATGGGGGGTTGCTATATTTTGCCAAGTGTTTACAACTCTCGTCTTCTGATACATTTGGTTCTTCGGGTTGTAACACTTAAACTCGATGGTCGTCTGCTACTTCTTATGCTACCTAGTGATGCGATGATAAATTCCGCATGAAGCTATTCCGTAGACGTCCATTTTTTATTTTGCATGTCATTATCTTCGTTATATCTTTATATGCATGATGAATTATCTTCATAAGTTGAAGAGGATCTCCACAAAGTAAAACCTACCATGTGCATTTGCATTCAAAGGCAAACTACTTATATGCACATCTTCAGGGGGAGCCTTTTGCTACTTATGAAGACAATGGCTTTATCCCTAAACTTTCACATACTTTTATCCCCGTTGAAAACTTCAACCAGTTTGTCATCAATCACCAAAAAGGGGAGATTGTAAGTGCATCTAGTGCCACCCCTAGTTGGTTTTGGAGTATTGACGACAGACTTGGTTGAGGGACTAATGTGTTTGTGAGAATTGCAGGATAACACAGGTAGTAGTCCCTCATTGATTCGGTTTACCTACCAGAGATGACACCTAAAAATGTGTGAAGAGACAATGGTGGTTGTGAAGATATTCACAACGAAGATTATGACTCGAGAAGACATTCACATGAAGACTATGGAGTGCGAAGACATAGTTGTTTGGTAGTTTTCTTTTCTTCTTTGTTGAGTCATAGGAACCACCGCACTGTTAAGTGGGGTCCTAGTGAACAAAGTCAGAGTGACTGATGTGATGCTCAACCAAATCCTATGTCTTCAAGCGAAGACAATGAGAGCAAATCTTATCCAGAGTTGGATGAGTCGGCTTTACTTGTAGCCCAAGTCAAGCTGCCGCGTGTGTTTGAAATCTGACCGTTGGACACGTGTCAGTTCCTTAGTGACCCAGGGTCATTTTGGACAAATCAGGTCGGGTTGCCTCCTGGCTATAAATAGCCCACCCCCTACACCATAAATTGGTGGCTGCTCAGAGTTAGTGCACGGCTTTTGTCGTTTGAGAGCAACCCACCTCTGAAGCATTTGAGAGAGAGATCCTTGCGAGGACAAAGCCCAAAACACCCAGAGCCAAAGAGTGTTAGGCATCACTGAAGTCTTTCTGTCCGCGTGATCTGAAGACTTGTTACACTTGAGGACTGTGAATCCTCCAGCCGGTTAGGCGTCGCGTTCTGAGCATCCAAGAGTCATTGTGGATTGCCGGTGAACAAAGTCTGTGAAGGTTTGGAAGTCTACCTTGAAGACTTACCAGAGTGATGGGCGAGGACTAAGTGTCCTTAGCTCAAGGGGAATAAGGTGAAGACGCGGTCTTCTGAGTTAAATCTCAGCCTCCCTAACCAGACTTACAGTTGTCACAACAACTGGAACTGGTCCAACAAATCCCTATCCTCCCCAAGCAACTGGTTCTATCTCTTATCTCTCCTTACTTATAGTTTGTCTTCGTGAAGTCATTGCCTGCTTGCATTATCTGATTGACTTCACTGTGTGAAGACTGTTGTTGTTTGGCTCCATCCTATCTTCCACCCTGATCCATACTACCTAGCTGCTGATAGTCTTCGTGCTTTATCTTCATTACTTATTTGACTATGGCTTGTCTAGTGTAGTTTACCTTCCGCTGCATATCAATAGGTTCATTTCTATTGTTTGTCTTCAAAGCCCCCGTGTTTTGAAGACTTTCATAAAAATCACCTATTCACCCCCCTCTAGCCGATAACTAGCACTTTCAGTTATGAATTTTCAAAGAACTTTGCCCATTACTTTGAAATTTCATAACAAGTTCATATGAACTCTGAAAAATGCAAATAAGATACTAGAACGTTTAGAAAAATATCACCTATAATTTTTCTTTTTATTCATGAAAATTTATTGTTTATACCTTTTTATGCTTAATAATATTAATAACATTAATAACCTCGGGTAGTTTAAACATTACTTTTTTACTGAATTAAATTACATGCACATGAAGGTAATGTTTTCCTGAGCATTTGATATCTTATTTGCATTATTACGAGTTCATATGAATTTGTTCTGAATTTTTGAAGTATTGGTCAAAGGGCACTTGGATGACCACACACACAAATCTCAAGTAAAAAATGAGCAGAGTCGAAAAGTAAGGGCAAAACACGTGGGGTGGTTCTGACTAAGGGAAAAAAATGCATTTCTCCCTTTTTTTCTTCTGAGATGTTGCTGTGGAGCCTTGACTAACCAAAAATGTTTAGAAATGACTATAGCTTTTTGTTTTGATTAAAGGCACAATCACGATGATTCCTTCGAGGTCCAAAAGCCGGTACAAATAAACTTTGAACAAAATTTGAATTAATAGAAAGTGTATATATTTAAGATATTTTTATGTAGTTTTCAAGATTTTCTTATCCCAGCAATTAAATTTGAAACTTTTACGGACCTTAAAACATGTCATAATTTCACTCACAAATCCGATAAAATATGCGCACTAAACTTTGAATTGTTATTTTGTTTTCAGAGTCCTTTATTTGTGAATAAACATATTGTTCACTTATTGTGATTATAGTAGAGTAAATCAAAATTTAATTTACGAGACACACAAGACGTCAAGTTAGGGTTTAAGCCTGGTGGGCAAGGCTCGGCCATCACCTTTGTACCCACAAGCCAGTATTGGTTAACAAAAGTGAGTGTAACACATATCCTAAAATAAGGACTACTAACAAACTTTGAATTAGTAGAAGGTGCACATATTCAAAGACTTTCATGTATTTTTTTACTAACGAGGCTTGCAATCCCAAAAATGTGGATACCGGGACTGTGATTATCAATTGTGTTTGGTATGTAAATCTTTTATATGCAAATAAACAGGATTTCCCCTTATTCAGAGTATTTTCTAAAGCATTAAAATCACATTTAACTTGTATATTAAAAGCATATGACCTATAAAATTGAAAATGCAAAAAACAACAATATAAATTGATGGTGATTTTAAATTATCCTTTCATGTTTCTAGTTTCCACCTTTTAAGGTCATTGCATACCCGTTGGAGCACATTTATTAGCATTTCCCCCCGAAAAGGAGGGTTAACCCTCGACTCCACATCGATCGCTGCACACAACCATCTCTTATTTCTAAATGTGAAGTTCAACACAAAGTCATAAACAGGAAAATAAAAACCAAGTCCATCACAACCAAAACGCAAAACATGACACACTCATGCTCCACTTTTATTGGAGCACATCCATTAAGCATGCTACAAGTGTTAAATGGAAGTGGAATGAACAAATCTAATGTAAAAATACAAAATAAATATGCTTGCGAAATGCGACACACAACAAGTGTGGCCTAAATTATTTGAATTGATCTATTCAGACAACTCGGTTGAGTGAATTTTTCTTCGAGCATAAGGTTCACACAGTAAGGATTGTCGAGAAAGTATCAATGAATGGCCCTTGTCACATCTCCGGGCTGACATCTCATCCATGATACTACACCGCTTAGTTGGCTACGCTATCTCTCCTTCGTAAGTCCGTCCGAACCTGGTTCAAATCATTGTCCGACTCCCACAAGTATACATCAACCAATCACCTTGCCATTGTATGTACCCGTCATTACTATATCCGGCCTCGACGCTTGCTAGGCCATAGCATGTCGACCTAATGGTTGTTTTCTCTACAATAACATTTACGCCATAGTGGGGATGCACTTACTTGAAGTCATGTCTCCTCAACCTTTTCGCAACTTGGCAAATCGGCAGCCCTGGATAATCCAAAGTCACCATCTCCTTACATGGCTCATTACATCAAAGGAAGACCTCATAAAAGAATGGCTAAGAAGGCGTAAGAAGTTCCAGGCCCATAAGGAGAAAGGCAACAAGAGCGCAATCGAGAATCAAGCCTTGCACTTACCACTTAGGATCATCCTAATGGCAAGTGAAGCACTCACAAGAATGCCCACTACCATGATACCTCCTTTGAATACTGAAGGCTAGGGATTGCCGAAAACCACTTCCAAGATCTATGACAAACTTCTTGCTCATATAAATTCCCTCATTATGCTAAAACATCATACCTTAAGGCAATCCAAGTGGCCAGAGAGCAACAACAAGAAACTCAGACTTCCAGCTCCCACTTAGTTTTTTCATGCACCAACACCTAGCCGCCACAACAAATCACTCATAACAAATAACAGATGCCCAAAGAAGCAAAGGAAAAGCATGGGAAACAAAATGACTCCAAAGCCAATCACATTTCTCACATGCCTCTCTTTGCTCGCCCAGCAAGCATGAATGGTTCAGCTCCTACTTCTTTGACAAAGGGCAAGGTAACAACCCCCCCCCCCCAAAGTGCGAGAAAATGCCCTCAATATATTAATGAAAGATAATCCAACGAGACTATCACAAAAGGTTAGTGATCCCTTGTCGAGCAATAATTTCTCGAACTGTCAACCACTGTGAGAGCCCTCTACATGGTCAAACTCATAGGTCTTGAAGATGTTCTACGAGTTCTGACAAGAATAGTGGCCACTCTCAAAGCCAACGTCACCGGGACTAAGGTCGCAAGCATTCTTGTAACTCTCCCAATAGAAATCCAAGGAACAACGTCCTCGTTATATTTGTGGCATGAAGCTATGGAGTTGTACTTCGGAGAATCCGACCCACAACAATTCATCGAGATCTTATCCACGGTTGTTCAAGCTGGAGGGGGAGGAACAACTGAGATGTGCAATATTTTTCCTGCTAGCGCTATTTGGAATGACTCGGATTTGGTTTCACAATCAAAGCAAGAACTCCATCAAGACATGGGCACATTTCCCCATAAACTTCTAAGGAAATTTGATACAACCATTGACTTCATACGAGCTATAGATTGTCTAAAATACAAAGAGAGCCTCTTTGAAACTACTTCAACTGATTCTCGCAAGCAAGAAGACAAATTGCCAAGGCCCTGATCACCGGCTTAGCCCCATGTATCTTCCATGGGCTCTTAGTGGCGTTGGTGACCTTCTAATGTTGGCGGGCGTGCTATGGTATGTTCCGGCGTATACATGGTATGGACGGTTGCATATTGATGTCCACTTCGGGGCTATGAGCTCGTATGACTGTCGTGGCGTGATGATCTAGTTTGCAGCAATGCCTTCTTCATTGAAAATGGAGACGACGGGACAAGGTGACTTAAGTTTGGTGGTGCTCTTGAACACAGGGTCTCGAGCTCCGGAGTGAAAACTCTAGGTTTGTCATACACTTGTTGTACCCGACAATGATAGTGTCTCCATATCATCCCCTTATTGGAGGTAATGTACGTAGTTTGCTCGAACTTTCTTTTGGGGGTGAAATTCTAAGATATAGTCTCCATGGGTGGGTCTGGCAGTGACAACACATATGCGTCGTTTCTTTATTGGAGGCATCGTTATTAAAGCATTTTCCCCATAATCTGGTTGCTGTCATTGATGGTGGTTGATTTTGCTGCATGTTGTAGTTTACTTCGACGTGAGTTTCACAGGCCATTGATTTTTCCCTTCTATTTTCTTGGTGTGTGTCTTGATCTTGCCTAGGTGCATTATAGTCATGCTGACACTGGATGTGCTCATGATGCTTGTATTCTTTTGATATGATATTATAAATTAATAAAAACACTATTTATTGAAAAACCAGTTCGGCACACTCGTCGACACTTTGATGGGTTGCTCATGTGTGCACCACGTCACATATGTGTAGCACCACCTAGTGAGAAAGAAAATATACGCTGGGCCATTTCTACAAAGGTATGGCTAAGTCTTAGTCAACCGAGACTTAACCAAATCTAAATCAAGTGATATAACATGTAAGAAACAAAAAAAAATTAAAAACAATTTTTTTCACGGATCTTCACATAAGATCCGATGAATATAGCATCGACTGAGACTTAACTTTCAGTCGACTGAGATTTAGCAATCTCGTTTCTACAATTCTGAGCGAAAATATACACCACATATGCTACAGTTTCAGTGTTTCATCACCTTCAGAATGAAAAACAAAAAATACAGAAGCTGTAGAAAAGCAAACATGCATGAAAGTATCAAACACAAAAATTTCTCTTATTGTTCACGAAGTAGCGGCCGTAGTGGCTTTGCCATCAGTTGCAATTGCGGCGCCGTGAGATCGAAGGTGTTGCACAAATTCGTCGATGTACCGCTCCTGCCGTTCCGAATTAGCTACGACCTCCTGCATCTTCGCTGCACCTGCCACGAATCTCCTCCTTGCCTCCCCGTCAACCATGACGTCCCGGACCGCGCTCGCGATGCCATGACGGTCGAACGACCCATCGCTCTCGTCCCTCGCCACCTGCAACCCCGCCATCTTGGCCTCCATTTGGCGCGCATTCGGGCCTTGGTCGCCGAAGATGGGCAGCATGACGAGTGGGTGCCCAAACAGGAGCCCTTCGATCAGCGAGTTCTGGCCGCAGTGCGTCAGGAACCCGCCCACGGCGGGGTGCGCCAGGATGCTCATCTGAGGAACCCACCCCGTGGTCACCAGCCCCTGGCCGCGAGCGCGCTCTTGGAAACCCGGTGGAAGCATGTCGGCTCCGTCATCTAGGACGGCGGCGCCGCTGGGCTTCCGGAGAGCCCAGAGGAAGCGCGTCCCGGCGAGCTCCAGCCCGAGGGCGAGCTCGTGTACCTGCTCCAGGGGCAGCGGCACTTCGCTCCCCAGCGCCACGTACACCACCGAGCCGGGCGACTGCGCGTCCAGCCAGCGCACGGTGGCGTGCTCTGATGATTCATTGGTGCCGCCGGCACGACGGCCTCCGTCGGGTGACGGTGGGAGAAGGCCGAGAGGCACGACCGGCATGCCGAGGAGCGGTTGCACCAGCGGGAAGGACTCGGGCTCCCACTCCACGCAGCTCCGGATGACCCCGAGCGCGGACCTCTCTTTCGTCAACAGCCAGCGCTGGGAGAGGGACATACCCGATGCGCCTTGGTCGCCGTACATGGGAGCCATGTCCTCCTGCTCGTAACGAGGGCGGGTCTCGGCGCGCGCAATAGCGATCACAGCAGCGGTCGGGAGGAGCATCGCGCATGGCACCTGATTGATTGAGCATCGAGCTAGATTTGACATGTGCATGGGATGGAATTAATGGAACGAAGCGAGCAGCGCGCGCGGCAGGTGAGCCGAACCTTGTGCTGGACGGCGGCGGCGGCGACCCAGTGGTGGAAGCTGTCGGCGATGACCCAGTGAGGCCTCGTGCCCTCATCGGCGCACGCGGCGGCCATGAACTCGGCGAAGGGCGCGGCGAGGCCGTCGAAGGCTTTGAAGTGGAGCTCCCGCTGGTCGACGGGGACGTCGTTGGTGGACTCGGCGCCGTCGGGGAGGCCGTCGACGCGCGGCAGCGGGAGCGCGACGAGGTCGACGCGCGGCGCCGCGGCCGGGCGCAGCGGCGGGAGGCGGGCGAGGTTGCGCGGCGTGGAGACGTATGACACGCGGTGGCCTCGCGACGCCAGCCGCTCGGCGAGCTCCAGGTACGGGAGCATGTGGCCGAACGCGAGCCAGGGGACGATCACGACGCGCAGCGGCGAGGAGGAGGACCCGGCGCTGTCCATGGCGGGGATCAGGAGCTAGCTCGGCCTGCCTGACGACGGGCCGTGTGTTCAAGTACACACCAAATCTCAAAGTTGGAGTACTTTGTTTCTTATTTTGTTCAGTGTCGAACGTTAAATAAGTTCCACGGCATCCACCATCCGACTATTATCGCCACTTGCAATCTGCAGCCTCACCAGTATGATAGTGGTGTGTCTAGAGTATGTCCAGTGGGCCCATGATGGTCCCACCATGAATATCGACAGAGTGGTAAACAGTACGTTGTACGAGAATGAAGGCAGCCTGACACCAACTGGTACTACGAGCGAAACTATTTGCAATTATGATCTATGTTGACGCTTGAACCGCTACTTTGATGCATGATGCTCGACGGAGTATCATGCATGATGCATCGGTAGATCTAGCAGGCCATGTATGTACGCACATCACATCTATGTACTATACATGATGGGCAAGTTGTCTAAAGAAAAAGATGATTGGCAACGCAACGCGTGGCGCGCTAAAAAAACGATTACAGCGTCGGAATCGTGAGTTTTTTGCGCACCGGAGCGCTGGCTCCAGCGGCCGCTGCAAAATATAGCGTGCGCGAGCCGCTCCAGCAGACACGCTATATTTGTTCTCTTTTCTACTACGACTCGATACACATTCGGCTCTAATAAAACGATAGATGAAAACGATAGATAGATAGATAGATACACATTCCGCTCCAAGAAAACGATACATAGATAGATAGATAGATAGAGTACATAGATACATAGCCTCCTCCAACGATAGATAAAACGATAGATAAAAAAAGCTACTCCTCGTCATCCTCCTTCGACTCGGACTCCGCCTCAATGATGTCCTCCTCCGACGTCTTAATGAAGGCGTCACGGTACCGATCGTCTTCGGAGTCCCAGGACGACGCTGCTCCTAGCTCGATGTTGAATTGAGCGGCCGCCTTCTGCGTACGCCGGTCCTCGCGATAGGCGGCTCGCTCCGCCCTCCTTTGCGCGAAGAACTGCTGCTCGTTGATGACGTCCTGCGGGAAGGGTTGGCGCCACAGTTTCATGGCTTCCTCGTCCATCTCGGGAGGCTGAGACGGCGCTCCCGCCTCCGGTTCTCGCGACAATCTTCGTCAGTGATAAGCCGCGGGGGAGGCGCCCGCTCCCGCGTCGGCACCTCCGGGAAGTTCATGTCCCTACGAGACCGCCGGAGGCGCCACGCCGTCGTGTCGTACGCGCGAGCGGCCTCGTGGGCGATGTCAAAGGTGCCGAGGCCGAGGCGCATGTCGCCGGACCGGATCTCGGCGGAGAGGGTGCCGCAAGGGCGCGTGCGGACACCGCAGTAGCCCGAAACTCCCCGGCGGCGCGGCGGCATGGTGGCGCGGCGGTGGTGCGTCGGCAGCGAGGCGAGAAAGCGGCAGAGGGAGCCGGGAGAGAGCGGCAGAGGGCGCGTGGCGAGGTGGAGAGTGGTGGGAGGGCGCGTAGGTGGGCGATTCATTTATAAAGCGCGTCGGAGGCCGCGCGCCCGGCCGCTTTTTCGCACGCGCCTGAGTTTCCCGCCACCGTTAGAGCGCGCGAACCCGCCCCGTGCGCGCTAAAACTGCCTTTTACCCAGCGTGCGTTTTTTGCAGCAACTGTCGGAGATGCTCTAATGCCAACTTGAACCGTTGATCCTAAACGGACGTTCAATTTGTCCAGATTTTGTCTGTTTGGGACATAAAAACGCACAGCGGATGCAGTCGGATAGGCGAACACGGCCTCTGCACCCAATGATGCTACCGCATTTGAAGCAGACACACCTGTTTTTGCAAATAAAGAATTTATCAAATAGATCAAGTATTAGTTGGAGTTGTACGAAGAACGCCATGGATAGATACCCGTGGCCAGAGGTGCCTCGCCGAGGGTGGCCGCGCACAGGAGGCAACTAGCGACACCACCGTGTTATGATGATCTCTCTCCCGTTCGAACCCAACGGGTCAAGCGGCCCCCTGATCGGGGGCGCCCAACCAAACCATGGTTGGTGGGCCCCTTTGACCCGTGCTATATAAACAGAGGTGGGGGCCGGGGCACGGGATACAAGATTCACCGCTGCCGCAAACCCCACCAACACTCCTTACCGATCTAGGGTTAGTGTGGTGCTCACGGGGAGGACACCACCGCCACCATCTCTCTGTCATCACCGGCCACTACTTCACCATGGCCGGCACCGGCTCGAGCTCTTCAACCCAAGGAGAAGGTAGGGCTACCGGATTGATCTAGCCTAACCGATCCAAAGTGACCTATCAAAGGTATCAGCCAGATTGGTTTAGGTTTTTAAGTAGGAAAATGAAACGGGAGTTCTAATCCCGCAAAAGAATCCCCTCTCCTAAAACCCTAATCGACAGGGCAATGAATGAATCCTCAACGGAAAAAGTAGCGCCACCGCAAGGCCGTGCCATTCCTCTCGATCCGGACGGGCATCGGCAAGTCGAGCCGTTCGGAAGAAGAACACACCCTGCAAAGGGCAAAGGGGCACCGCAGCCACACCGTTCGACGGCGGCGCGCTTCCGCTAAGGGAAACGCGTCACCGGCGAAGGGGAGGCAACGGTGCCACGGATTATCGCCGGACGCACATGGGAGCAGGGAAGGCCTCCGTCGCGCCTCACTCGCCTCTCTCTGCCATTGGATTCGGTGGATGGGGAGAATAGGAGGGGGAAGGAGAAAGAAAAGCGGGCCGCGGCGCGGCGCAGTGGTCGTTGACGCCGTCGCCGGCGCAGCGCGATGCCCCGCCATGCGGGACAGAGCAAACGACGGAGATAGGAGAACATAAAGGAGGAAAGGAAAGGGCGGCGCGGCTCGGCGCTGTGGCCATCGACGCCGTCGCCGGCGACCGGCCCAGCGCGGTGGCCGAGCGGCCGACGAGAACGGCGCGCATAGAGGAGGAGGAGGGAACGAAGGCGAGCGGCGCGCGAGGGGAAGAATGATTTAGGGCTTCCCCTCCGCCTCGCTGACGAGCTGTTTTGACCGAGCGAAATCGACGCTCGGCCGTCTGATTGCATCGGATGACCCAGAAAGAATCCCTAGCGCCCGGCTGGGCCTTTGGGCCGAAAGGGGGAGCCGACTGGTGATACGTCTCCAACGTATCTATAATTTTTGATTGTTCCATGCTATTATATATTCTGTTTTCGATGATTAATGGGCTTTATTATACACTTTTATATTATTTTTGGGAATAACCTATTAACCGGAGGCCCAGCCGAAATTGCTGTTTTTTTTCCTATTTCAGTGTTTCGCAGAAAAAGAATATCAAACGGAGTCCAAACGGAATGAAACCTTCGGGAACGTGATTTTCGGAACAAACGTGATCCAGAGGGCTTGGAGTGGACGTCAAGCAATCAACGAGGAGGCCACGAGGCAGGGGGCGCGCCCTCCATCCTCGTGGGCCCCTCGTGGCTCCACCGACCTACTTCTTCCTCCTATATATACCTACGTACCCCCAAACCATCAGCAGAGGAGCCAAAACCTTATTTCCACCGCCGCAACCTTCTGTACCCGTGAGATCCCATCTTGGGGCCTTTTCCGGCGCTCCGCCGGAGGGGGCATTGATCACGGAGGGCTTCTACATCAACACCATAGCCTCTCCGATGATGTGTGAGTAGTTTACCTCAGACCTTCGGGTCCATAGTTATTAGCTAGATGGCTTCTTCTCTCTCTTTGGATCTCAATACAAAGTTCTCCTCGATTCTCTTGGAGATCTATTTGATGTAATCTTCTTTTGCGGTGTGTTTGTCGAGATCCGATGAATTGTGGGTTTATGATCAAGATTATCTATGAACAATATTTGAATCTTCTCTGAATTCTTTTATGTATGATTGGTTATCTTTGCAAGTCTCTTCGAATTATCAGTTTGGTTTGGCCTACTAGATTGATCTTTCTTGCAATGGGAGAAGTGCTTAGCTTTGGGTTCAATCTTGTGGTGCTGATCCCAGTGACAGTAGGGGAAACGACACGTATTGTATTGTTGCCATCGAGGATAAAAAGATGGGGTTTATATCATATTGCATGAGTTTATCCCTCTACATCATGTCATCTTGCTTAAAGTGTTACTCCGTTCTTATGAACTTAATACTCTAGATGCATGCTGGATAGCGGTCGATGTGTGGAGTAATAGTAGTAGATGCAGGCAGGAGTCGGTCTACTTGTCACGGATGTGATGCCTATATACATGATCATACCTAGATATTCTCATGACTATGCTCAATTCTATCAATTGCTCGACAGTAATTTGTTTACCCACCGTAATACTTATGCTATCTTGAGAGAAGCCACTAGTGAAACCTATGGCCCCCGGGTCTAATCTCTATCATATTAATCTACCGTTATTTCTATTACTGTTTATTTTGCTTTCTTTACTTCTAGTCTTTATCTTAAAAATACCAAAAATATTATCTTATCATCTCTATCAGATCTCACTTTTGCAAGTGGCCGTGAAGGGATTGACAACCCCTTTATCGCCTTGGTTGCAAGGTTCTTATCTGTTTGTGTAGGTACGAGGGACTTGTGCGTGGTCTCCTACTGGATTGATACCTTGGTTCTCAAAAACTGAGGGAAATACTTACGCTACTTTACTGCATCACCCTTTCCTTTTCAAGGGAAAACCAACGCAATGCTCAAGAGGTAGCAACTAGGCCCAGGCCGCCAGCCGCCGCGGGCGGGCTAGGCCAAGGCCGCAGCTTAGCCGCGCGCACTAGGCTGTGCTGCCGCTAATTTTTTTTGTTTTTTCAGAGTATAGAAAATTTTCTGAAAAGAAATGTTCATGAATTTTTATAAAGAAAATAATAAACAACAACAACAAAGCCTTTAGTCCCAAATAAATTGGGGTAGGCTAGAGGTGAAACCCATAAGATCTCGCAACCAACTCATGGCTCTGGCACATGTATAGCAAGCTTCCACGCACCCCTGTCCATAGGTAGCTCTTTGGTGATACTCCAATCCTTCAGGTCTCTCTTAACGGACTCCTGCCAAGTCAAATTCGGTCTACCCCGCCCTCTCTTGACATTCTCCGCACGCGTTAGCCGTCCGCTATGCACTGGAGCTTCTGGAGGCTTGCACTGAATATGCCCAAACCATCTCAGACGATGTTGGACAAGCTTCTCTTCAGTTGGTGCTACCCCAACGCTATCTCGTATGTCATCATTCCGGACTCAATCCTTCCTCGTGTGGCCACACATCCATCTCAACATAGGCATCTCCGCCACACCTAACTGTTGAACATGTTGCCTTTTAGTCGGCCAACACTCAGCGCCATACAACATTGCGGGTCGAACCTCCGTCCTATAGAACTTGCCCTTTACCTTTTGTGGCACTCTCTTGTCACAGAGAATGCCAGAAGCTTGGCACCACTTCATCCATCCGGCTTTGATTCGATGATTCACATCTTCATCAATACAAGTTCATGATTTTTTATTCGGTCAAAGAAAAGTTTCTGTAAAGAGTAAAAATTTCATGATTTTTTTTCATGTTTGTCCGCTGCGTAAATGATTAGTAGTGCTCTTTTACAAAGAAAATAAAAGTTTACATAGAAATAAGTTTTTAAGAGCATGTTAAAAGTGATTATTAAAATGAATATGATTATGTTATTTATTTTTATGACCAATGTTGTTAATAACATGATCATGTTTTATTATTGAATTTAAAGGTGCATTTATTTTAATATTTTGCCCAACGGTAATATAGATTTAATTGCATAGATAATTGTATGTTTAATTTGACCAATGTTATATTTATGCATATGATTGTTATACTGATCTCACCTAAATTGTGATTTCAGGAGGCTTCCACTTGATGAGTTGCCTAAAAGATGTTCCGACACTCAGAGGTGACAATTACACTGAGTGGAGGAAGAAAGTAGAACTGGCATTTGTCTGTGCTGAGCTGGACTGGGTTGTGGACACTCCACAGCCGGTCAGACCTACAGAGCCAGTCAGATAGGCCACTGATGATGATGCTGCATGGGATAAAAAGAGGGGGGATCATGCTCCTGTGGAAATGTTATATTCCATAGGAAACCAAAAGTGGGTCAATGCAAACAAAAAATGCATGGCATTTATAAATAATACAATTGAGAGCGCCATTGTGGGCTCCATTGCGGAGTGCACTTCCGCAGGGGAGTTGCTTACAAAGATAAAGAGTCAGTTCACTGGCTCTTCAAAGATATATGCCACCCAGATGTTAAAGCAACTGGTGATAGAAAACTACACAGGTGGTAGTCATGGAATAAGAGAGCACATCCTCAGGATGAGCAACATGATAGCAAAGCTTAAGCCCATGGATGAGGATCTGGAGATCAAACCAGCGCTCCTGGTCCACCTGGTCATGGCTTCACTACCAAAGGAGTTTGAAACTTTTGTTGTAAACTACAATATGTCACCTGGAACATGGGACATTGAAAAGACAATAGCAATGTGTGTCCAAGAAGAGGACAGACTCAAAGCCTCACATGGTGGTTCACTCAACTATGTGAAGGATCATAAGAAAAAGAATTACAATCAAAACACCAAAAGTTCCCCCTCAAAGCCACATGGTAAAGCTCCCTATCAGCATCAGCAGAAGTCTTTCCCAGTGGACAAAGATACCTGTCTCCACTGTAAGAAGACCGGGCATTACAAGAAAGACTGCCCTGATTGGCTAAAGTCAATCATGGCAAAAAGAGGTAACAATATAGTTTCCTTTGTAAATGAATCCTTGTATACACAATTTTCGAAATCTACTTGGTGGATTGACTCAGGAGCAATTGTTCATGTTGCAAATTCTTTACAGGGATTCCATTCGACGCGGACTATGCAAAGAAGCGAAAGACGCATTGAAGTGGCAAACAGAGTTGAAGCAGAAGTTGCAGCTGTCGGCGACATCTCCTTGGAGTTAGCCGATGGATTCAAGCTTCTGCTTAGAAATGTTTTATATGTTCCATCATGTCATAGAAACTTGATTAGTGTTTCATGTTTGGACAAAGATAATTATGAATGTTATTTTGGACATGGAAAGTGTGCCATGTGGTTTAATAATGCTTATGTGGGTGATGCTTTACTACATGATGAGCTTTATTTATTATCGCTACGTGAAAAAATGCATTCTGTGTTTAATGTGAATGAGCATGTCGCGTCGAATAAAGAACAAAAGAAAAGGAACAGAACACACGACTCATCGAAATTATGGCACTGTCGCTTGGGCCATATTTCCAAGGGGAGAATAGAACGATTAGTCAAAAGTGAAATTCTTCTTCCGTTAGAATTCTCAGACTTAGAACAATGCATAAATTTCATTAAAGGAAATTATATAAAACAAATAAAAAGGGTGCAGTCCATAACGCAGGCACACTAGAAATCATCCACACTGACATTTGTGGACCATTTCCGGTGAAAAGTGTGGATGGATATGACTCGTTCATAACATTCACAGATGACTACTCTCGCTATGGATATATTTATCCAATCAAAGAAAGATCGGAAGCGTTGGATAAATTTAAAATATTCAAAGCTGAAGTTAAAAATCAGCATGTTAAAAGAATAAAGATAGTAAGATTCGATCGTGGGGGAGAGTACTACGGTCGGCACACTCCATATGGCCAAGTCTTTGGACCTTTTGCAAAGTTCTTGCAGGAGAGTGGCATAGTAGCCCAGTATTCAATGTCGGGCGAGCCTAAGCAAAATGGAGTAGCTAAAAGGCACAACCGTACACTTATGGATATGGTGTGCAGCATGATGAGTTACTCCACCTTGCCATTGGGATTATCGATGGAGGCGCCTAAAACCGCCAATCACATTCTCAACAGAGTACCAAGCAAGTCGGTGCCCAAAACACCATACGAGCTGTGGAAAGGAAGAGTGCCCTCCCTACAACACTTCAGGGTGTGGGGGTGCCCTGCTGAGGCCAAAATGTCTAATCCAAACAGTGCAAAGTTAGATCCCAAAACAGTGAGTTGCCACTTCATTGGCTATCCAGGCAGATCAAAGGGTTTTCGTTTCTACTGCCAGACGGATATACAAAGTTTGTAGAAACAAGACATGCAGTCTTCTTAGAGGACGAAATGATGAGGGGAAGCATGGTAGCTTGGAAAATTGATCTTGAGGAGAAGAGGGTGCATGCACCTAATCCGATGATTCAGGAGCCATTTTTCTCACTACCAGTTGCAACTCCACCCATGACAACTATGGGAGTAGACCCGGAACCTGTCCGTCAGGAGCCGATTGAACCCGTTGTTGAGTATGAAAGGGAGGTACAACAGCAAATTTTAGAAGTGCCAGAAGTTGAGGCACGGAATGTGCCAGAAACTGAGGCCCTTGGAAGGTCTACAAGTCACAAAAAGTCAGCTATTTCTACTAATTATAAAGTTTATAACACGGAAATAGTTCATACAGAAAAAGATCCCACCTCATATGAAGAAGCCGTGAGAAGCCCTCATTCATCAAAGTGGATGAAGGCAATGGAAGACGAGATGAAATCGATGAGTTCCAAAGATGTTTGGGACTTATAGGAAATTCCTAAAGGAGCCAAGACAGTAGACTCCAAATGGGTCTACAAAACTAAGTATGACTCTAAAGGGAATGTAGAAAAGTATAAAGCAAGACTTGTGGAAAAAGGATTTACACAAAGAGAAGTGATAGATTACAATGAGACATTTTGTCCAGTCTCATGTAAGGATTCCTTCAGAATCATAATGGCGTTAGTTGCTCATTTTGATTTAGAGTTACATCAAATGGATGTAAAGGCGGAATTTCTCAACGGGGATTTAAAAGAAAATGTCTACATGAAACAACCCAAGCGTTTTATCATGGAAGGCAAGGAAAATATGGGATGCCGCTTGAAGAAATCCATTTTTGGATTAAATCAAGCCTCTAGACAGTGGTATTTAAAGTTTAATCAAATGATTAAAAGTTTTGGATTTAAAGAAAATATTAAGGATAACTGCATTTATGCAAAGTTTGAAAATGGGAAATATATTTTCCTAATCTTGTATGTGGATGATATCCTGCTTGCTAGCAGTGATGTTAGTCTACTACAAGAAACAAAGAAATTCTTATCCTCAAATTTTGACATAACAGATCTTGGTGAAGCATCATATGTTTTGGGCATAGAAATTCACCAAGATAGGAACAATGGAGTCTTAGGACTATCGCAGAAGGCATATTTAGAAAAGGTTCTTAAAAAGTATAATATGCATGGGAGTAAAGCCACACCTGCTCCTATCGTTAAGGGCGATACTTTTGGGAAATTCCAGTGTCCCAAGAATCAATACGAGATCGATCAAATGAAAGCAGTACCATATGGTTCGGCTGTTGGAAGCTTACAGTATGCACAAGTGTGCACTCGCCCTGACTTAGCTTTTATCACCGGGGTACTCGGTAGATATCAAGAGAATCCAGACATTGAGCACTGGAAGATGGTAAAGAAAGCATTGCGTTGTGCACAAGGCACGAAGGACTAGATGCTAACATACAGGAGATGTGATTCCCTAGAGATAAAAGAGTATTCTAACGTAGATTTTGCGGGGGACAGAGATGATAGAAAATCCACGTCAGGATACATATTCACTCTTGCTAGGGGAGCTATTTCATGGAAAAGCTCCAAGCAGTCGATAGTTGCATCATCCATGATGTATGCAGAATTTATAGCATGCTTCGAGGCCACGGGGCAGGCGATATGGCTAAAGAAATTTATACCCGACTTGAAAGTGGTAGATTGTATTCACAAACCACTAAAGATGTACTGCGACAACCAGCCCGCGGTATATTACGCTCACAACAACAAGTCGAGTAATGCTGCCAAAACAATAGAGATAAGGTATTATGTTGTGAAAGATAAAATCCAGGATCAAACAATAAGTCTCGAGCATGTAAGGACAAAGGATATGCTTGCGGATCAGCTAACGAAAGGCTTACCACCCAGTGTGTTCAAGGAACACTTAGCCGGCATGGGTTTAAAGGAAAGCCTTATGATTCCTGGATATGCCTAAAAGGAACAGAATTTGTTTCTGAACAAAACGTATGTTGTAGTTGTATGATTCTATCGGCAATTAAGCTGTGACGATGAAACAAGCTCTATGTACCAATATGTGATTGAAAGTGCAACTATCCCTGGGTGGTTTTGGTAATTCCTAACAGCATATAGCTCATTGAGCTAATGCTATTTCAAGATAGATATTTCAGGAAAGCTCAATGATTGGCATGGCATGGATTAGAAAGCGGACCCTTCAAAATGCTAAGGACAAAAGATTGGCTTAAGCTCAAAGCACAAGACTCTACATTTTCTATTTTAGTGATCCAAGATCACTAAAATCTATAGGAAAAGCCAATACTATTAAGAAGGGATGAGGTGTTGCTTAATGAGGTGCTTGCTCAAAATGCTTAGTGATATGCTCCAAAACCCTCCCCTACTTTCTCATATCCACATATGTACCAAACCAAAAGTCCAACTCGGCCCCACCGATTCCTTCTATCCGGCGCCACCGAGTTCAGTTGACATAGCCACTGTCATAAACCATAGTCTTTTCGGTCTCATCGATAGGGATCTCTGTCTCACCGAGATGGGATTGTAATCTCTCTGTTTCCCTTCATAACGTTTCGGTCAAACCGAGATGAGCGATCGGTCCCACCGAGATTGCAATGCAAACACTTTGTTTCCCTTTCGTAACATTTCGGTCCAACCGAGATGAGCGAATCGGTCCCACCGAGTTTGCCTGACCAACTCTCTATTTGACTATTACCAAAATCGGTCCCACCGAGTTTGTGTAATCGGTCTCACCGAGATTACGTTGCCCTAACCCTAATGATATCGGTCCCACCGAGTTGACATGTCGGTCCCACCGAAACACCTAACGGTCACATTATGAACCAAGTCGGTCTGACCGAGTTCTCTAAATCGGTCCCACCGAGTTTGGTGATTTGTGTGTAATGGTTAGATTTTGTGTGGAGGCTATATATACCCCTCCGCCCACTCTTCATTCGTGGAGAGAGCCATCAGAACATGCCTACACTTCCAATACATATTTTCTGAGAGAGAACCACCTACACTTGTGTTGAGGTCAAGATATTCCATTCCAACCACATAAATCTTGATCTCTAGCCTTCCCCAAGTTGCTTTCCACTCAAATCTTCTTTCTACCAAATCCAATCCTATGAGAGAGAGTTGAGTGTTGGGGAGACTATCATTTGAAGCACAAGAGCAAGGAGTTCATCATCAACACACCATTTGTTACTTCTTGGAGAGTGGTGTCTCCTAGATTGGCTAGGTGTTACTTGGGAGCCTCCGACGAGATTGTGGAGTTGAACCAAGGAGTTTGTAAGGGCAAGGACATCGCCTACTTCGTGAAGATCTACCCTAGTGAGGCAAGTCCTTCGTGGGCGACGACCATGGTGGGATAGACAAGGTTGCTTCTTCGTGGACCCTTCATGGGTGGAGCCCTCCGTGGACTCGCACAACCGTTACCCTTCATGGGTTGAAGTCTCCATCAACGTGGATGTACGATAGCACCACCTATCGGAACCACGGATAAAAAAAATCTCTGTGTCAACATTGCGTTTGCTCCCTCAATCTCATCCCTTTACCTTCATATGCAATTGTTTTACATTCCGCTACTATACTCTTAGAATTGCATTTGTAGGTTGATTGCTTGACTTGTGCTAAGTTGTTAAAATCTGCCAAGAACTAAAATTGGGAAAAGGCTAGATTTTTATTTGGTCAAGTAGTCTAATCACCCCCTCTAGACATACTTTCGATCCTACAAGTGGTATCAGAGCTTTGGTCTCCATTTGCTTTGATTTCCATATCTTTTGGTGGTCATGGCCTTGGTTTCACAACCTAGGAGAGTATGGCGTCTAGCGAGGGAAATTACCACCGTAGAGGTCCTTACTTTGATGGTACAAATTTTGCTAGTTGGAAGCATAAGATGAAAATGCATATTCTTGGACATAACCCCACCGTTTGGGCTATTGTGTGTGTTGGCTTGCAAGGTGAATTCTTTGATGGGAGAGAACCAAACCGTGAAGCTACCGCGGAAGAGTTGAAGATGTTACAATACAATGCTCAAGCTTGTGATATTATCTTCAATGGATTGTGCCCCGAAGAATTCAACAAAATCAGCCGTCTTGAGAATGCAAAGGAAATTCGGGATACTTTGATTGATATGCACGAAGGAACCGACTCCGTCAAGGAATCCAAATTGGATGTGCTTCAAAGTCGACTTGCCAAGTTCAAAATGAAGGATGGTGAAGGTGTCGCCGAAATGTACTCTAGGCTTGCTCTCATCACAAATGAGATTGCCGGCTTGGGAAGTGAACAGATGACCGACAAATTCATCATCAAGAAGATCCTAAGAGCCTTGGATGGAAAATATGATATTGTGTGCACATTGATCCAAATGATGCCCAATTACAAAGATCTCAAGCCAACGGAAGTCAGTGGAAGAATTGTTGCTCATGAGATGTCACTCAAGGATAAGGAAGAGCTTCACAACAAGTCTAGTGGTGCTTACAAAGCCTCGTGTGATGCTCCCACATCATCAAGTGAGAAACAAACCTTCAATGAAGAATTGAGCCTAATGGTCAAGAACTTCAACAAGTTCTACAAGAGTAGAAGCAAAGAAAGAAGTTCCAAGTCAAGGTCCTACAATGACAAAAGATCTTCTAGTCGTGAGCGTAATTGCTACAATTGTGGAAGACCCGGACACTACTCAAATGAGTGTACGGCTCCCTACAAAAGAAGAGAAGATTCTCCCAAAAGAAGAAGTAGAAGAGAAGAATCACCACCAAGAGAAAGGAGGAGTAGAGATGATCGTTATGAACGAAGACCCTCTCGGAGAAGCAAGGACTCGGAAAGGAAGGAAAAGTCATCAAGGGGCTACACAAAAAGAAGACATTAAGCTCATGTTGGTGAATGGGTATCCGGCTCCGACTCCGACAATCACTCCAAAAGAAGTTATCAGTCTGACTCCGAATATACTCAAGATGAATGTGTTGCCGGTCTAGCACTTGTGCCAACCAACTCCTACGACATATTTGACTCACCAAATGAAGGAATTGGAAGATGCTTCATGGCAAAGGTCCAATGGTAACACATCCCGAGTATGTTGATTTCAATAGTGATGAAGATGATTTGCTAGGTGATGATGATTTACTTGTTGACAACTCTAGTGGTGAAAACTATGATGAAACGTCAATTAATCATGCTAATCAAGATAAAACGAATGGTGATGATAAGAAGGAGATTGAGCGTCTAACTAAAGAACTAAACACTCTGAAGTTAGCTCATGAAACTACCTTGGAAAATCATCGAGAACTTTTAAATACTCATGATAAGCTACGCTTTGAAAAGCTCAACCTTGAGCAAGAGCATGAGTTTTTAAAGGCAATCAATGATGATCTTCGCAAAAAAAGTTCTTCTTACATTGTCAAGCGTTTACTCTTGTCTACTTACATGCCACAAGTTAAATCTAGCAACAAGTACAAGAAAGATGCTTCATCTAGTAGTAACAACAATCATGCTAAATCCAATGTTGTTGCTTCTAGTAGTTCTCTTTATTCCACTAATGATTCTCTTAGCCAAGTTACACTTGAGCAAGAAAATAGCTTATTGAAGGGAATTATAGAGAAAGGTGTTTACAAGAGCCTTGCCGGAAGTAAGCAATTTGAGGAAATTGTACGCAAGCAAGGAAGACACCGGAAGAATCAAGGGGTTGGTTTTGAACGAAAGTTCAATGCCAATGGAGTTGAGTGGGAAGAAGATCAATACCCCAAGACGAAGTTTGTTCCTCAACAAGAGAAGTATGATCCTACTTCCTTCAAGGGGACACAAGCTCAAGATGATCTTCCACCACAAGACCACAAGCAAAAAGGCAAGGACAAGCTTCAAGAGGAAATCGATGCATTTGAAGAAGCACCTAAGGCCTTGGTCAAGTGGGTTCCCAAGACTACATCAAGTACTACTTCATCAAGTACAATTACAACTCCGAGGATTCCCATCAAGATGGTGTGGATCCAGAAGAAGAAGAACTAGAGAGCTCTTGAGGGTGACTCCGCCAACACACTTCACTCTTATCATTTTGGCGAGAACAAGTGCAAACAACTTCCATATCTTGCACTAGTTCAAGGAGTCACAAACCCTCTTGTTGGTAAGACAAGGGACAAGGTAACCCAATACTTTCATGGACATCATCTTGTGTATGCATCACTCTATGTCTATGAATATCCTTGTTTGTTCCTTGTGGGACTAACCCGTGTAGGTATTGAAAGTGCAACTCATTCCAAAGGATTGCTCCAAATGATCTACATCAACATTGAGCATCTACATCTTCAACACCTACATGAAGTCATCATCGACAAAACCCAAGGTTAGTTCATCCCTCTAAGGGGGGATATCACATCTAGGGGGAGCTTTACTCTAATCAATTGAGCTAAAGCAACTCTAATGGTGTGAACACAACAATGCTTTATGTAAAAGTGGTAACCCCACTTGTGCTTAAACGATGAGTATGACCTATGATCAAAAAATTTCATTTGACTCCTATGTCAATATACTCATATATAGATGACCTAGTCATCGCCAAATTGCTTGATAGATGCTAGAGTGTTTGTGCATGCTTTGTCACATATTTCATTTGCCATTTTATTGTGTGAGCATGTTGGTTGCATGTTTTACTCATTCGAGGACATCCATTTGTTGTTTTGATTGTTTGGCTCTTTCTATTTTGCCAAATGGATGGACAAGAATGCCTAAGAACTCCCTCTAGCTATCTATGCTTTCCTCGTCTCAAACTCTATTCATGCTACATCACAAAGTTTGATCAAGTCAGATTCGAACCACTCTGTGTGAGGAGCACTCGGAGTTCCCAATTCGTCATAGACTTAAACCTCCAAAACCTCTTTGTGCATCTCGGTCTGACCGATTCATCCTTTTCGGTCCTACCGAGTCACTAAGTTGATCTAGGGTTTTCAATCTCGGTGCAACCGATTAGAACCTTTCGGTCACACAAGTTGCAATAACTGCTTGCAGTTTTGCATCTCGGTGCCACCGAGTCGTTCCACTTGGTCACACCGACAGGGTCAGGTTATATATACCGACGGGCGAAATTTTGAAAAAAAATCCGAACCCTCTCGCCCGCGCAAAACCTGCTCTGCCTCTTCGGGTCTCCGGATCGTCCTCTCGCCGCCAGCGACCTCCCGCCGCTGGTCTCCGCCGCCGTCAACGGAAGTCTTCACCGACGTTGCCGCCGTAGCAAGTTCGTCGCCGAACTAGGGTACGAACTTGATCATTGTGCTAATCCCTAACTCCGATTCTTAGCACATTGCTTTGCCATGATTCTTGCCATGATTGAAATCATCTTGTCCAGCGAAAACGTCCTGTAGATTAGTTTTGATTTGAAAATTTAGGGTTAGGTCTCCGCCGAATTCATCTCGGACCGACCGAGTTGTAGAAATCGGTCTCACCGATTTTGGCATAGGCCAAAGCACACGCATTTTCGGTCCGACCGGAAATTGCAAATCGGTGTGACCGAGTTCGATTCTTTGTGAAACCCTAGCAGTCTCGGTACCACCGAACTGTGACTCGGTCCGACCGAGTTCACTAGTTTAGGTTCCAAAAGCTGCTTCGGTATCACCGAGTTTACAAATCGGTAGATCCGAAATGCTTTCTGTGAAGAACTAAAACTAAGTTTTTAAGTCATCCATTTTGCAAAACTCATGTACTTTGTGATGCTCATCTACTCTACCTCATCTATAACCTGTTCACAGGGTCTGCTGTCAGAGTATTTGCAAAGATGTTTGACCAGAGTGATAGTCAGAACAGGTCTGAGCAACATGTGCAGTTGAGTGAGAGTTCAGATCCCTCTAGCAGCTATGATGAAGGCAGCAGGAGCACACCAAGCAATCTGCCAAAGGCTACCACAAGGACAAGGAAGAAGAGGAATTCTGACTCTGAAGATGAAGATTATGTGGCTGTTGAAGATGAAGCCACTTCAAAGAAGAAAGTGCTGAAGAAAGAGTATGGCTCAGCTGCTGCAACTAAGCCAGGTCTGAAAACAACGATGCCAGCAAGAAGACAGCCCATGTCTAAGCCAAGAAAAGTTGCCACAGGAGAAACAATGGAGTTCACTCTTGAACCCAAGGAAACTGGAGATGGCAAGAAGAGAAAAGAAAGGGTCAAGAAGACCATTGCCAGAGTTATTGGGAAGCCATCAATGATGAGAGATTCTGAAGAAGAGGAAGAGGATGCTGCACCAGCACCCAAAGCTCAAAAGCTTATGGGAGATGCAATCAAAGCAGGGGCTGCTCCATCAAAGCCAAAAACTGCTCCCAAGGCTGCTGCTCCAGCTCCAAAGCCAAAACCCAAAAGGAGCACTAGTAACATACCTGCTGAAGAGAAGAACAAGGCCCCAGTGCCTCAAGCTGCTGAAGAAGAGGAAGATGATTATGTTGTGTTGAGGAAGCTAAAGCCCAAGATCCCTGACCACACTGATGCACACCCAGTTGCAGAAAATATGAATCAGGAAGGATGCAGGATTGAGACTATGGAGAGAGTCTGATCCCTATGCTATCAGGAGAAGGACTGCTGTGGACTACAGATTCCACACTAAGGAACAGCAGGACTTCTATGAGACTATTTTGCTTGACAAGAAGCCCGTTGTGTGTGATATGAGATGGGTTGACTGGGAATTCATCAAGGAAAATGAGGATCACTTCCCTGGAGTGCTTGATAGCTTTAAGGCATGTGGAGTGGATACTTTTGTTGCCCAGAAGCTCACCAAGTGGAATGATGAGCTCATCATGCAGTTTTACTCCACTGCCCACTTCTATCCAGATGGAAGGATTGTATGGATGTCTGAGGGTACTAGGTACCAATCTACAGTTGATGAGTGAGCCAAGCTCATAAATGCTCCTGAGGAACATGAGGATGACTTGGACATTTATGCAGAGAAGAAAGACCACAACACTATGGCTAACATGTACAAGGAGATCCCAGATGCTGCTTTGGATACACATAAGTTTGGATCTGTCCATTACCTGTTGTCTGGTCTGCCAACAATCAACTGGATCTTAAGGCACACACTCCTACCCAAGTCAGGTGATCACAAGATGATCAGAGGACATGCTATCAACTTGCTGCACATATTTGATGTCCCACAGAAGTTCAAAGTTATGAGCCTGATTGTGGAAACAATCAAGAGGACTGCAGCTGATCAGAAGAGAAGTTGTGGGTATGCCCCACACATTCAGGAGCTAATCAACTCAAAGATGGGCAAAGGCAAGTACATCTTGGATAAGGAGCACCTGCCCATCTATCCTGAATTTGAAGATAACACTATTGTGATGAATGAGAATGAACCATCTTCAGCTCAAGCACATGAAAAGAGAGAGAAGGCTAAGGCTGAGAAGGCTGCAAAGATGCCAACTGTGGAAGAGGCATCTCAGGAATTCTTGAAGAGCAAGCAAGACCAGCTTGGATATCTGATCCAATCCACCCTGAGGATTGAGAAGGCCTTGGCCACCCTGACCAAGAACCAGGAGAGCTTGGAAAGGATTATTGAGACAAAATTCTATGACCTTGATGTCAAGGTAACTGAAATCCAAACTGCAGTTGAGCAACTTCAGGAGGAAGCAGAGGAGAAGAAGGGCAAGTCTAACACAGATGCTTTTGCCAGAGTGCCCAGAGGACAGAGATCTGCTGCAGTGCCGGTGACAGACACTAGAGCCACATGAAAGGATCGATATAGTTGACTAGAGGGGGGGTGAATAGGCAACTAACAATTTTTAGCTTTTCTTTACCAATTTAAACTTTGCATCAAAGTAGGTTGTCTAGATATGCAACTAGGTGAGCAACCTATATGATGCAACAACAATAAGCACACATGCAAGCAAGAGATAAAGCACAAATAAGCTTGCACAAGTAAAGGCACGAGATAACCAAGAGTGGAGCCGGTGAAGACGAGGATGTGTTACCGAAGTTCCTTCCCTTTGAGAGGAAGTACGTCTCCGTTGGAGCGGTGTGGAGGCACAATGCTCCCCAAGAAGCCACTAGGGCCACCGTATTCTCCTCACGCCCTCACACAATGCGAGATGCCGTGATTCCACTATTGGTGCCCTTGGAGGCGGCGACCGAACCTTTACAAACAAGGTTGGGGCAATCTCCACAACTTAATTGGAGGCTCCCAACGATACCACGAAGCTTCACCACAATGGACTATGGCTCCGCGGTGACCTCAACCGTCTAGGGTGCTCAAACACCCAAGAGTAACAAGATCCACAAGGGATTAGTGGGGGGGTTCAAATTTCTCTTGGTGGAAGTGTAGATCGGGGCCTTCTCAACCAATCCCTAGAGAATCAACAAGTTTGATTGGCTAGGGAAGGAGATCGGGCGAAAATGGAGCTTGGAGCAACAATGGAGCTTGGAGGTGGAAGAGATAGTGAACTAGAGGAGGAAGACACCCCTTATATAGTGGAAGAACAAATCCAACCGTTATCCACCAACTCAGCCTGCGCAGCGCGGTACTACCGCACCTCAGGCGCGGTACTACCGCAAGGGCACGCGGTACTACCGCCCATGTAGCAGAGACCAGAACAGCCAAAAATGCACTAAAGCAGAGGGCGGTAGTACTGCTGGCGCGGTACTACCGCTCCCCCTTGCGGTACTACCGCAAGGCAGGGGCTGTCCAGGGGTGGGAAGGCACGGATATAAAAATTACATCTGTGGCTACTTCCGCAGAGTTGGAGTCGATGCAAAAATCTGACGCGGTAGTACCGTAAGCCAGCAGCGGTACTACCGCGCGAGGCGCGGATGTAAAAAATTACATCCGCCCCTTACTGCCGCGTACTTGCGGAACTAAGTCAGAGACCACGGTACTACCGCTTACTAGAAGCGGTACTACCGTGGGTCCTTGCGGTACTACTGCACCAGCGGGCGGTACTACCGCAAGGTCCTGCGGTACTACCGCACACCCTAGTTCGGCAAGCAAGAGCAATATTTGCATAGACAAGGAAAACATAGGATGCTCCAAAGGCTAGAGGAAAGGAGGTGCAAAGGAAGATGTGTACGTGATGAATCCACCCAACCTTTCCAACACGGACGCCCTATTAATAGTACGGCTTCCCTACGACTCAATACCACCGAAAAGAAACGAAGAGAAATGTCGTCTTCTATAGCCTTCGAGGGGAACCAAATCATCTTGTGCCTAGTCAATATATCTGAAATATTCGATGCACATGATTAGTCCGCAAAATCATTGTCATCAATCACCAAAACCAACTAAGGGATAAAAATGCCCTTACAATCTCCCCCTTTTTGGTGGATTGATGACAACACGGGATTTGCACGAGGGTATAACGCGAGCAAGGGCAAACCCCAAGTCTCTAAAATATAGACGGGCTCCCCCTAGATGTGTGCTATCTCGATGAGTGCTTTGGACTGCACGGCACACATACTAGGATCAACAATCCCCCTATATTTTATAGACATGGCAAATCTTGCAATAAGGCAAAAGCTAAGCAAGATAGATAGGAGCATAGTGTAATAAGCATAATATAGAATGAGCTCACTAAGGTACGATAGAGTGCATATGTCTTACACCATATGATCGAAGGTCTCACGAGCACAAACCAAAGCAAACCAAAGCAAATGAAATAAACGAAGTTCAACTGACCCAAACACGACACAACTTGCAAATCCTACACTCTCTCCCCCTTTGGCATCGAGACGCCAAAAAGGCAGAGAGGACACCTACAGCAATAGTGGTGGCTCAAGCGGAGTAGTCACTTGCACGCTCCCCGTCAGACTCTGCAGCTGGGACGGACTCCTCCTCAGACTCGGTCCACCGATAACCCTGCTTGTGCATCCATTCTGCCTCTGGGGTGATGTTCACCTCTAACCCACTAGATATGTTCTCGCCAAAGGTCCTGAAAATCCGCTTGTCGCGGCGGCGAGTCTCCTTGGAAGCCACATGGGTCTGGTACTGCCCCTTTGCCTGCATACAGAACAACATCTTCATCTTGTTCTTCAGTCGCTTAGCCCAAGAAGGCTCGGAGGTGGGAGGGATGTAACCCTCAGAGATGTCCTCGTCTGCTGCCTCCTCCTCATCCTCATCTGCATCCACGTCCATGGCAGCCGCAGTATTAGCACGAGAGGTAGTGTTGGCCCACTGAGGCTTGATACGGAGGTTGATGGGCTCATGCCGGATCCAACCAGGAGCCTCAAACTCATCCTGAGGGTAGACCCGCTCCCAAGTAGCCGAGATCAACTGAAACAAATAAGGTCCATAGATGGGGACCTTGCAGTTGTAGACCGCAAACCGAAGCTCATGCCACATGATATGTGAGACATCAAGTGGTAGTGTCTGAGAGTTGTGAGCATCTTCACACAGGAGCATCATATCCACCAGATAGGCATGCACCTTGTCCTTGTCCCCAATGCGTGGGAAGAGAGTGTTGCGGAAGATCCGGTGCATGATGTCAAGAAAGGAGTTGAGTACCCAAGATGACTTGGCATTGGAGAGCCTCTTCTCCACATAGTAGGGCATAAGCTTGTTCTTGTTGGCAGACTCGGGATTGGCATGAGGGCGAACACCTTGGGGTGTGGCGAGCCCCTCATCCAGAACCCCTAGCAAAGTCATGAATTCCTTCCAAGTAGCAGTCAGCTGCCGACCTTTGGTCATCCAAGTCATGGTCCTTTCCTCATTGGGATGAAAATGCACTGAGGCAAAGAACTGAGCAAGGATCCCAGGATCATAATCTTTGTGGAATGAGATGATATGCTCAATGCCAAATTGCTCCACTAGGTCTAAAGCCTCACCAAAGTATTCCTGGTGCGCCTCTTTTCGCATGTGATGCATGTTGATCCACTTCACGTCCACATAGGTGTTTTGCTTGGCCTTGATGACATCCAGATAAATGAGATTCTGCTGCTTGGTCCAGAATAGCTCATTCCCTCGAAAGTTGGCACGAGGGTTTCCATATGGATTGATCTTCCTCCGAGAGATGAACTCAGCAAGCGGTATCTCATCCATACCCTGGGCGGGTTCCTTCTCTTTGGTGGTGGTGGTCTTGGTTCTGCGTTGGGGGGCATTGGAGCCCTCTGCTGCCTCTGTGTTGTGCATACGCTTGGATCTCGTGTCACGGCTTGGATTGGAGCGGCGAGCCGGAGCACCTGAGCCACCACCTAAAACACACACCACAAAACAAACACGCACGAAACGCGAGAAGGATCAATGCAAAGACCACAGCAAGGCAGGTGAAACAAGTAGACATGGCACGTGAGAAGTGCCACAAGAGGGATTTGAGACAACGGTAGTATCGTGTGTTGCGCCACGTGCGGTAGTACAGCTCTAAGGAGCGGTAGTACCGCAGACACGGTAGTACCGCACCAGCAGGGCGGTAGTACCGGACGTGCGGTAGTACCGCACCTGAAGAGAGGTAGTACCTCACGGTGCAGATCTGAAACAGCCATGGAGATCTGAGCACAACCGTGTCAACACGCGGTACTACGGTCGATCAAATCCATCACGAGACAACTATAGCAAGTACCATCACTACACAAAACTACTCTCCTACATCCTACTCTTGCATAGATTTGGCCTAAAAACTCAAGAACAACTTGCATCTCCCCAAAACCTAAAAACAACAAGACGAACAAAAAAAGGGAGGGATTGGGGAGAAACCTTGTTCCATGGCAAGAGGGAGTGGTGGGGAACGATCCCACCGGTCGGAATCCGAGGAGAGCGGCCGGAGACGGAGATCCGGCGTGGACCTCCGGCGCCGTTCTTGAGCGAGAGAGAGAGACGGAGTGGGCAAAGAGACGAATGGGTATGGGGGAGATAGAACTCCCCCTGCCCGTGTTTAACCCCCCACGCGCCCTCGACCGTACGGTAGTACCGCACGTCATCGCGGTACTACCGCCACGGGCGGAAGTACCGCACCGTGACTTTAGTACCGCTTCCCCAGGCGGCAGTAAAAAATTACTGCCGCGCTGGGTGCGGAAGTACCATGCGCTCCTTACGCGGTAGTACCGCACGTCATTGCGGTAGTACCGCCCGGGCGGAAGTACCGCACCGAGGCCGTAGTACCGCTCCCCCAGGCGGCAGTAAAAAATTACTGCCGCGCTGGGTGCGGAAGTACCGCGCGCCCCCCCCTTGCGGTAGTACCGTGGCAGGCCGCGGTAGTACCATGAGCTCAAGAAAAGATAGTTCCAACCAAAAGAGAGGACACCGAAGCACGGAACCTTCAAGCGAGAGACCACACCAAAGAGCTAACACACTGGACACCACAAGCACAAGCTCGGCACGAAGGAAGAGAGGCAAGAGACAACACACACCAAAAACGAGACACAGACTCTCCAAGGAGAGGGCGGTGGCCGGAGCCACCTATGTTTGAGTCAATTGGTATGGCACCGCGAAGAATTATCCTTGGGCCCATGACCAAAACTCGTCTTTGAAGCACAAGTACCATCAAAAATGGCTAATGTGAAAGAGTTGATCACTTTATGCATAATGGGGGGAGGGAGAGTTCATTGAGAGAACAACACTCCCCCTATGTCCATGCCTACACCTAGATTAGACAACAAGTTGAGTGTGGTGGGGTATGCAAGGGTTCAAGCAACATTGCTCGAATCAATGATATTTAGCTCATGCCTTAACTCGCGAAATCTTGCTTCATCCAAAGGCTTCGTGAAAATATCTGCAAGGTTATCATGGGTGTTGACGTAGTTGAGCTCGATCTCCCCTCGCCTAATGTGATCTCGGATGAAGTGATACCGAATCTATATATGCTTCGTCTTGAAGTGTTGCACGGGGTTGAGAGAAATCTTGATGGCACTTTCATTATCACACCAAAGAGGCACTTTGTCACAAATGACACCGTAATCCTTTAAAGTTTGCCTCATCCATAAGAGTTGTGCACAACAACTGTCGGCCGCCACATACTCCGCTTCGGTGGACGAGAGAGACACACAACTTTGCTTTTTAGAATACCAACTTACCAAAGAGCAACCAAGGAATTGGCACCCTCCGGAAGTGGACTTCCTATCCACTTTGTCTCCCGCCCAATCGGAGTCCGAATACCCTACAAGCTTGAAGTTTGCTCCTCTTGGGTACCATAAGCCAAAGTTTGGGGTATGAGCCAAATATCAAAAGATTCGCTTGACCGCCACAAAGTGGCTTTCCTTAGGTGCGGCTTGAAACCGTGCACAAATTCCCACACTCAACATGATATCCGGCCTAGATGCACAAAGGTAAAGCAAGGAACCAATCATGGAGCGATATACCTTTTGATCCACCGCTTTACCATTGGGATCGATGTCAAGTTGGCACTTGGTGGGCATTGGAGTGGACGCCGGCTTGACATCACTTAGCTTGAATCTCTTGAGCATGTCTTGAGTGTATTTGGCTTGGTTGATGAAGGTTCCTTCTCTTCTTTGCTTTACTTCGAAACCGAGAAAGAACTTCAACTCTCCCATGGAAGACATCTTGAACTTTGAGGTCATGAGTGCGGCAAATTCCTCATTGAAAGCTTTGTTAGCGGAACCAAAGATAATGGCATCAACATATAGTTGGCACACAAACAACTCCCCTTTGACCTTCTTAGTAAAAAGAGTGGGATCGATTAGCCCAACTTCAAACCCACGATCTTGTAACAACTCGGTAAGGTGGTCATACCACGCATGTGGGGCTTGTTTAAGGACATATAGTGCCTTATCGAGTTGATACACATGATCGAGAAAGTAGGGATCCTCGAACCCGGGGGGTTGTTTGACATAAACCAACTCATTAATAGGACCATTAAGAAAAGCACTCTTCACATCCATTTGTTGCAACTTAAAGTTGTGATGAGAAGCATAAGCAATCAACAAACGAATAGATTCAAGGCGAGCAACGGGAGCAAAGGTTTCACCGTAGTCGATACCCTCGACTTGGGAGTAGCCTTGTGCCACCAATCGTGCCTTGTTGCGGATGATGGTCCCATGAGCATCTTGCTTGTTCTTGAATATCCACTTGGTTCCAATGACATTGTCGTTCCCCGTTGGCCTTGGCACTAATCTCCACACCTTGTTGTACTTGAAGTTGTTGAGTTCTTCATGCATGGCATTAAGCCAATCCGGATCTTCGGGTGCTTCATATACCTTTTGGGGTTCAACACAAGAAACAAACGCGTGATGTTCACAATAGTTTGCCAATTGTCTACGAGTGCTTACCCCCTTTTGAATGCTTCCAAGCACATTCTTCATGAGATGACCCTTGGTGGAGAGCTTGGATGCAATCTTGGCGGCACGACGCTCCAATTCCTCCTCAATGGTGAGATGAGGAGCGGTCACTTGATCATCTTGAGCGCCGTCTTGAGCTTGTTCTTGATCTTGAACTTGCTCGGAGGAGAGAACTTGACCTTGGGCATCACTTGGTGTGTCACCACCGTCTTGAGCATGATCTTGCCCTTGGTCTTGTTCATGAGGTTGAGGGCCTTCACTTTGTTCCTCGGAAGCGTGTGGGCCTTGGGTTGGTGATGGCTCCACTTGAGTGGAGCATTGTCTTTCTCCTTCGGCCACAAGGGGTTCCTCAATGGGTAGGATAATACCAACACCCATTCTTCTTATGGCTTGAGGAGGAATTTCATCACCTACATCACAAGTGCCACTTTGCTCCACTTGGGAGCCGTTATTCTCATCAAACTCCACGTTACACGTCTCCTCAATAAGTCCCGTGGATTTATTGAGGACACGGTAAGCATGAGAGTTTGTAGCATAACCAACAAATATGCCCTCATAAGCTCTAGCCTCAAATTTAGACAACCGAACACCTTTCTTGAGAATGAAACACTTACACCCGAACACCCGAAAGTACTTGAGGTTGGGCTTGTTACCGGTGAGTATCTCATATGGAGTCTTGTTCAAGCCCTTGCGGAGGTAGAGCCGATTGGATGCATGACACGCAGTGTTGATGGCTTCGGCCCAAAAGTTGTATGGAGACTTGAACTCCGCCATCATGGTCCTTGCCGCATCCCTCAACGTCCGGTTCTTCCTCTCCGCAACACCGTTTTGTTGAGGGGTGTAAGGTGCGGAATATTGATGCTTGATCCCCTCATCACTAAGAAACTCATCCAAGGTGTAGTTCTTGAACTCGGTGCCATTGTCACTTCTTATTGTCAAGATCTTTGCATTGTGTTGACGTTGGGCTTCATTTGCAAAGTCAATGACGGTTTGTTGGGTCTCGCTCTTCCTCTTGAAGAAATACACCCAAGTGTATCTTGAATAGTCATCCACAATCACCAAGCAATACTTCCTACCCCCAAGACTATCAAAGGATGGAGGCCCAAAGAGATCCAAGTGAAGGAGCTCCAAAGGCCTCTTCGAGTAAATGATAGTCGTGGGAGGGTGAGCCTTCTCATGTAGCTTTCCTTCGATACAAGCACTGCAAGCACGATCTTTAGCAAAACTAACATTCGTTAGTCCACGGACATGGTCCCCCTTGAGAAGACTTTGCAAAGATCTCATATTGACATGGGATAAACGGCGATGCCAAAGCCATCCCACGTCAACTTTAGCCATTAGGCATGTCGCGGTCTTAGTGGGTCGCTCTGAAAAGTTAATCACATAGAGACCGTTCGACATGCCCAACAAAGGCTACTTTAAGAGTCTTGCTCCACAAGAGGGCCACGGTATCAATATCAAAGAAAGTGACAAAGCCCATGATTGCAAGTTGACGAACGGAAAGTAAATTGTATGCAAGGGACTCAACAAGCATGACCTTCTCGATCGTGAGATCATGAGAAATGACAACTTTGCCGAGTCCCAATACCTTAGAAGACGAGGCATCACCCCACTCGACATTGGTGGGCATAGATGGAATCTTGTGCACGTCCACCACCAAATCCTTGCTTCCGGTCATATGATTTGTAGCTCCACTATCGAGCAACCATGATCCCCCACCAGAAGCAAACACCTACAAGAGATCAATGCTTGGTTTTAGGTACCCATTTTGTAATGGGTCCTTTGATGTTAGTAACAAGGGTCTTAGGAACCCAAATAGACCATTCAATATACTCATGAGGAGAACCAACAAATTTGGCATAAACATGCCCATCACTAGCACGGCATAACACATAAGAAGGATTAAAGTCGTCGGCTTTGTTGGACGGGGTGGCATTGCCCTTCTTGACACCGCCACCCTTCGCATTGTTCTTCTTCTCCTTGGAAGCACCCTCTCCCTCCTTCACAAAAGTTTGCTTGAGAGGAGGAGGTCGTTTGGTCTTGTCATTCTTCTTCTTGTTCTTGGGCTTGGGTGCGAACCCAATCCCCTCCTTGGCCACAACTTCCTTTTGATTGCTCAAAAGGTCGTTGAGGTTCTTCTCACCTTGTATGCATGACACAAGGCCTTTCTCAAGTTGCTCCTTCAACTTAGCATTTTCCTCAACAAGATGCACATGCTCACAACAAGGGTTAGTAGCATTTGCATTATCAATTAACACCATATGAGGAAAGGTGGCTTTCTCCTTGGTTAGCTTCACTTGGAGTTGATCATGAGACTCCTTGAGGCTAGCATGAACACCCTTCAAGACTTTGTGAGTCTTGTCGAGAATGTCAAACTCATCTTTGAGTCTAGCAAGATCAACCCCAAGCTTTGCCTTCTCGGAGTTTAGCACACGAGAAACAACAAGAGCATGATCAAGATCTTTCTTTAACTTAGCATGATCATCGTTGTGTGACTCCTCAAGAGCCAAACGAAGACCACACTCTTCGTCAAGAGCATTGGAAAGATCTGAAATCTCATCGGCATAGTCACGACTATGCCCCTCCATCTTAGAGATGGTATCTTCGTGAGCCTCGATCATGTCATTGGCTTCACCAAGTTGTTCCAAGAGAGCAACAAAGTGCTTCTTGGATTTACCCTTGAGTTTACCCATAAAGGTCTCAAACTCATTCTCCTCCACATTTGTCCCCTCATGTTCATCAATGCTATCCGAAGAAGGATGATTAATGATGGTAGTTTTGATGTTGGGGGTTACCTTGTTGGTGGCTTTAGCCATGAGGCACTTGGCGGTGATGTTCTCATTGGGTGAGTCAAAGAGAGATACCTGTGGAGTCGTCGCAATGGCAACGGAGGCCATGGCAACCGACTCACCATCTTCCTCATCGTCATCATCCTCATTGTACTCTTCTTGTACCACCAATGCCTTGGGAGGATTCTTCTTGGTGAAGTTGCTCTTGTTGGGGAACGACTTGGCCTTGTCCTTTCGGATGAGCTTGCCACCATTGTCTTCCCTCTTCTCATAAGGGCACTCCGCCACAAAGTGGCTCACATTGCCACAATTGAAGCAAGTCCTCACTCGTTGCTTGCCCTTTGCGCCACTTGAATTGTTCTTGTTGAATTTGGGCCTTGAGTTCTTCTTGCTCCAAAATTGCCTTGAAGCAAGCGCCATGTGTTCATGATAGGCATACTTCGTATCTTCAAGGTTGCTCTCCTCTTCTTCCTCTTCATCCTCTTCCTCCATACTAACCTTTGCCTTTAGAGCAAGGTTGGGCTTCTTTACTCTTTGAGAGCGAAGAACCGCATTATCGGCGGTCTTGTCCAAGATGCTCATAGCAACGAACTCATCCAACACTTCACTTGAGGACAAGGTGTGGAAATCCAGCCTTTGACGAATGACGGAGGACATGACTTTGTGGTAGGGCATCATTGCCTTGAGGAATTTGCGCTTGATCCAATTGTCATCCGTGTCCTTACTTCCATGATCTCGGAGAGAGACTGCGAGTTTAGTTACTCTCCGATAAAGCTCACGAGGTTCTTCATCTTCTTTCATTGCAAACTCATCGGCTTCATCTTGAACCACTTCATAGTTGGAGCGTTGAATGCTTGCGCTTCCCCGATCACTTGGTGCCAAGCATCTTTGGCCATGGTGTAGGGCCGGAGATGAGGAAGATCTTCGGGTGGGATTGCTTCTTGGATGATGAAGAGAGCATTCTCATTGAATTGATCATCCACGACTTCTCTAGGAGTGGGGTTCCTTCGGTTATGCGGATAGAAACCTTCTTCAATGATTCTCCAAAGGTTAGTGTTCACATGATTTAAATGACGGTTAAAACGATAGACCCAAGAATCAAATTCTACATTCTTCTCAATCTTAGGGGCCGGTCCGGCATGATTCAAATGAGTGGAAGGAAGCGGTCCACCATAGACAAGTGGAGGTTCCACATGGGCAAAGATGTCGGTGCCATTTTTACCACTAGAAGAAGGAGCTTTCTCGCTAGTAGGCTTCCCCCTTGTCGGAGGTAGCATCCGTCTCCTTGTTAGCGGGATCACCCACTTTCAACGGTGCGGTGGAAAGTTTAAGCCCTTCTAAGAATTTATTAAACATGCTTTCGACCTCGGTCGTCATGGAGGTTTTCAATGTGACCAACGCCACATTGAATTCCTCATGAGAGACCGTGGTTCCCCCATCTCCCGTAGACGAGACCGGATTCACACCGGAGTGCTCCTCCACACCGTCTCCGACGTCAACCATACTCTTTGGACGGTAAAGTCCTTAATAAAGAGACGAGGCTCTGATACCAATTGAAAGGATCGATATAGTTGACTAGAGGGGGGTGAATAGGCAACTAAAAATTTTTAGCTTTTCTTTACCAATTTAAACTTTGCATCAAAGTAGGTTGTCTAGATATGCAACTAGGTGAGCAACCTATATGATGCAACAACAATAAGCACACATGCAAGCAAGAGATAAAGCACAAATAAGGTTGCACAAGTAAAGGCACGAGATAACCAAGAGTAGAGCCGGTGAAGATGAGGATGTGTTACCGAAGTTCCTTCCCTTTGAGAGGAAGTACGTCTCCGTTGGAGCGGTGTGGAGGCACAATGCTCCCCAAGAAGCCACTAGGGCCACCGTATTCTCCTCACGCCCTCACACAATGCGAGATGCCGTGATTCCACTATTGGTGCCCTTGGAGGCGGCGACCTAACCTTTACAAACAAGGTTGGGGCAATCTCCACAACTTAATTGGAGACTCCCAACGATACCACGAAGCTTCACCACAATGGACTATGGCTCCGCGGTGACCTCAACCGTCTAGGGTGCTCAAACACCCAAGAGTAACAAGATCCACAAGGTATTAGTGGGGGGGTTCAAATTTCTCTTGGTGGAAGTGTAGATCGGGGCCTTCTCAACCAATCCCTAGAGAATCAACAAGTTTGATTGGCTAGGGAAGGAGATCAGACGAAAATGGAGGTTGGAGCAACAATGGAGCTTGGAGGTGGAAGAGATAGTGAACTAGAGGAGGAAGACACCCCTTATATAGTGGAAGAACAAATCCAACCGTTATCCACCAACTCAGCCTGCGCAGCGCAGTACTACCGCAGGGGCACGCGGTACTACCGCAGGGCCCCGTGGTACTACCGCCCACGCAGCAGAGACCAGAACAGCCAAAAATGCACTAAAGCAGAGGGCGGTAGTACTGCTGGCGCGGTACTACCGCTCCCCCTTGCGGTACTACCGCAAGGCAGGGGCTGTCCAGGGGTGGGAAGGCACGGATATAAAAATTACATCCGTGGCTACTTCCGCAGAGTTGGAGTCGATGCAAAAACCCGACGCGGTAGTACCGTAAGCCAGCAGCGGTACTACCGCGCGAGGCACGGATGTAAAAAATTACATCCGCCCCTTACTGTCGCGTACTTGCGGAACTAAGTCAGAGACCACGGTACTACCGCTTACTAGAAGCGGTACTACCGTGGGTCCTTGCGGTACTACCGCACCAGCGGGCGGTACTACCGCTCTAAGGAGCAGTACTACCGCATGCCCTAGTTCGGCAAGCAAGAGCAATATTTGCATAGACAAAGAAAACATAGGATGCTCCAAAGGCTAGAGGAAAGGAGGTGCAAAGAAAGATGTGTACGTGATGAATCCACCCAACCTTTCCAACGCGGACCCCCTTTTAATAGTACGGCTTCCCTACGACTCAATACCACCGAAAAGAAACGAAGAGAAACGCCGTCTTCTATAGCCTTCGAGGGGAACCAAATCATCTTGTGCCTAGTCAATATATCTGAAATATTCGATGCACATGATTAGTCCGCAAAAGCATTGTCATCAATCACCAAAACCAACTAAGGGAGAAAAATGCCCTTACACCACAGCACCAGCAGCTACAGCTCCAGTTCCACCTCCAGCAGCTACTCCACCAGCTCCAGCTACTTCATCAGAAGCCTTCGTCCTTGGAGTTCTCTCAACACCACCTCCCGAAGATCAAGCCTGAGAGTCGTTTAGCACTATGCATTCTCAAACTTTTTGGTAACTTGTTTCCTAAGGGGGAGAAAAATGTATAGATCATAGGCTTCGAGAGAGAGAGTGTTGGTTTTTATCTCTCTTTGCACTTATTTGGTTTGATTTTAAACTTTATTGCGTGCTTGTGTGAGCTACTTGTGAGATACTTGTTTGATCTTGTGTTTGATCATATGCTACCCTTAATGCTTGATTGGATGATATTATCTCTTATATCCTAGATGATCATTCACTTGTTTTGGTGATGAGTGCATGCTTTAACTTCTATCATTTTGAGCGCTCCACCAAGATGTATGTGACATGGAAGAGTAACCCATGATCCTAATCGATTGTGCATTTGCATTCAAAAGCAAATTTTAAATAATGCACAAATTTAGGGGGAGCTCTTGCTTATCACATACTTCTCAAAGCAATGATGTTTTTCAATACTATTTATCATTTGTCGAAGCTTTGATCTATATGTTGTCATCAATTACCAAAAAGGGGGAGATTGAAAGTGCAACTATCCCTCGGTGGTTTTGGTAATTCCTAACAACATATAGCTCATTGAGCTAATGCTATTTCAAGATAGATATTTCAGGAAAGCTCAATGATTGGCATGGCATGGATTAGAAAGTGGACCCTTCAAAATGCTAAGGACAAAAGATTGGCTTAAGCTCAAAGCACAAGACTCTACATTTTCTATTTTAGTGATCCAAGATCACTAAAATCTATAGGAAAAGCCAATACTATTAAGAAGGGATGAGGTGTTGCTTAATGAGGTGCTTGCTCAAAATGCTTAGTGATATGCTCCAAAACCCTCCACTACTTTCTCATATCCACATAGTCCCAAACCAAAAGTCCAACTCGGCCCCACCGATTCCTTTTATCCGGCGCCACCGAGTTCAGTTGACATAGCCACTGCCAGAAACCCTAGTCTTTTTGGTCTCACCGATAGGGATCTCGGTCTCACCAAGATGGGATTGTAATCTCTCTGTTTCCCTTCATAACATTTCGGTCAAACTGAGATGAGCGATCGATCCCACCGAGATTGCAATGCAAACACTCTATTTCCCTTTCGTAACGCTTCGGTCCAACCGAGATGAGCGAATCGGTCCCACCGAGTTTGCCTAACCAACTCTCTGTTTGACTATTACCAAAATCGGTCCCACCAAGTTTGTGTAATCGGTCTCACCGAGATTACGTTATGCCCTAACCCTAATGATATCGGTCCCACCGAGTTGACATGTCGGTCCCACCAAAACACCTAACGGTCACATTATGAACCAAGTCGGTCTGACCGAGTTCTCTGAATCGGTCCCACCGAGTTTGGTGATTTGTGTGTAACGTTTAGATTTTGTGTGGAGGCTATATATACCCCTCCACCCACTCTTCATTTGTGGAGAGAGCCATCAGAACATGCCTACACTTCCAATACATATTTTCTGAGAGAGAACCACCTACACTTGTGTTGAGGTCAAGATATTCCATTCCAACCACATAAATCTTGATCTCTAGCCTTCCCCAAGTTGCTTTCCACTCAAATCTTCTTTCTACCAAATCCAATCCTATGAGAGAGAGTTGAGTGTTGGGGAGACTATCATTTGAAGGACAAGAGCAAGGAGTTCATCATCCACACACCATTTGTTACTTCTTGGAGAGTGGTGTCTCCTAGATTGGCTAGGTGTCACTTGGGAGCCTCCGACGAGATTGTGGAGTTGAACCAAGGAGTTTGTAAGGGAAAGGAGATCGCCTACTTCGTGAAGATCTACCCTAGTGAGGCAAGTCCTTCGTGGGCGCCGGCCATGGTGGGATAGACAAGGTTGCTTCTTCTTGGACCCTTCATGGGTGAGCCCTCCGTGGACTCGCGCAACCGTTACCCTTCGTGGGTTGAAGTCTCCATCAACGTGGATGTACGATAGCACCACCTATCGGAACCACGGATAAAAAAATCTCTGTGTCAACATTGCGTTTGCTCCCTCAATCTCATCCCTTTACCTTCATATGCAATTGTTTTACATTCTGCTGCTATACTCTTAGAATTGCATGTGTAGGTTGATTGCTTGACTTGTGCTAAGTTGTTAAAATCTGCCAAGAATGGGAAAAGGCTAGATTTTTATTTGGTCAAGTAGTCTAATCAACCCCCCCCCCCTCTAGACATACTTTCGATCCTACAGTGATGAAACAAATAAACTAGAAAGTATAAGGTTAAAAGTAGAGTTGAGATCAAGGGGGAGAATGTTAGGATGATCTCTCTCCCGTTCGAACCCAACGGGTCGAACGGGCCCCTGACTCGCGCCCTGATCGGGGGCGCCCAACCAAACCATGGTTGGTGGGCCCCTGTGACCTGCGCTATATAAACAGAGGTGGGGGCCAGGGCACGAGATACGAGGTTCACCGCTGCCACAAACCCCACCAACACTCCCTACCGATCTAGGATTAGCGCGGTGCTCACGGGAAGCACACCACCACCGCCATCTCTCTGCCATCACCGGCCACTACTTCACCGTGGCCGGCACCGGCTCGAGCTCTTCAACCCAAGGAGAAGGTAGGGCTACCGGATTGATGTAGCCTAACAGATCCAAAGTGACCTATCACACCGCTCCCAGCATGCAGCAATGGCTGCTCACAGGAGGTTAAGGGGAGCTGGATCCGGGAGCTGTGGTGGCGCGGCGTCTGCGCACCCACCGGTGTACCGCGCTGCTGCTCCTCGCCGGCGTCCTACACCAGCTGCACCTCCTCGCCGGCGTCCCTCGCTGCTGCTCCTCATCAGCGTCCCGCGCCATCTGCAGCTCCTTGCCGGCGTCCTGCGCTGGTGCTCCTGGTCGGCGTCGCATGCTCTTCCTCGGCGCCCCGTGGGTGGGTGGGTGGGACGGCATGGTGGATCATGGGAGAGAAAAAAGGAGAGAGGATGACAGGTGGGTCAGGCGTGGACACTGTCGGACAAAGAGGACGCGAAGACGTTTGTTTTCTGTCCGCTTTGGTCCTAAATCCAGATCAACTTTGGTCTGAAAATGGAGCAGAACGTATACGAACTGGACAAAAATAAGGACGGGGTTTACGGTTGTGTCATCTTTTTTGTCCGTTTGATGCAAACATGCACGGCAGGAGGATTTGGGGTCTAGCATTGGAGTTGGCCTAAATGGCTGATGACAATTTTGGAGCCACCAACCCACTTGCTGTGAGACCGACCGTCAATGTTGATAAGAGATAAAGCAAATGACAGGGAATAGTAATTGTGAACATTTGTTTCTTATTCATTGATGTGGGTATTATACCCACCCAAAGGGTGTGTTACAAGATATGTCTTCTACAGAAAGGACGTGAGCCAATAGTTACGTATGTTGCCTAGTAAAGGACGATGGTTAGGGGAGAGGCTGGGATTATTTCTAATTAATAAGATTTAATGGACGTCGATAACTGCCACACGTGTGGCATCTAGGGGGTATCTGCCGCACGCCCCGTGTGGCATCGACACAGGCCCGCCCGCCCGAGCACGTCCGCCGCATCCCGTCACAGTCCGCATGTTCGGTGTGCGGCGCGATCGCCCGCATGAGCACGTCCAGGCGAGCGACCACGCGGCCCGCACGACCCGTCTCGGCCGTCGCCCCTCCCCGCCTGCGAGCCACACGCCCCGCGTGGCAGTAACCACACGTCCCGTCGCGATTGCTATGGTCCGGACCTCTTCCATGTACGTGTAACTGCAGTTGCCATGTCGGACAACTACAGTTGCCATGTCACTGAACTATAGTTGCCATGTCGGATAACTACAGTTGCCATGGTTGCTCAACTGCAGTTGCCATCTCAGGTCAAGTACCGGATGCCATTTTTGGGCAACTGCAGTTGTTGCCATGTATGGACTGGTCTACTACAGTTGCCATGATTTGAAAACTTTAGGAGTTGCCACCTACTAACACTAGACAGTTGCCATGTAGCACTACGAAACATGGCAAAAAACATGTCCGGGTAAAGAGAAAGTTGCCTCTGCTTACAAGCACACTAGGGCAATTGCCATGTACCCTGCAAAAACACATGGCAACTGATAGCTTTTGGTGTGTGGGGAGAGGAGACGGGCATGTGAACTACGGTGGTATCTTTAGGAGTTGCCACCTACTAACACTAGACAGTTGCCATGTAGCGCTACAAAAACAGACGTGGCAACAATAACATGTTCGGGGTAAAAGAGAGTTGCCATCTGCTTACAATCACGAATAGGGCAGTTGCCATGTAACCTGCAAAAAACATGGCAAATGGGCAGTCGTGGGAGATGGGGGACAGAAGTCGTGCGGGGCGTGCGGGCGCGACGGCAGTTCCACCGCACGCCCCGAGTCGCAACCGCTGACCTCAGAAGGAAAACAACGTGCGGGCAAACTTCCTCACACGCCACACACGCGAGTTGTCCTACGTGGCACACAAAATCAGCCCTCTCGTGCCAAGATTCGTACAAAAGGCACTGGGTGGCGATCGAGGCGTGTGGGCGAGTTGGCTAACGCCCACACGTGTGGGCGTTAGTGTTTTCGAATTTAATTTATTCTTGACACTCCCCTAATCACTGCTTCTCCTTGTGATCATACATAATCTTGTTTAAAGTCTCCTCCAAAATCCTTTGAAAAATTTATGAGGAGATGTGCAATATGCCCTGAAAAACTTCTTCCAAAAATCCAGTGAAAAAATAAGGAGAAAATAACATATCACGATAGTTGTATTACTATTGCCTCATTAAAAAACTTCTATGAGAAACCATTTAAGAAAAAACTCATAAAGGAAAAAAGAGTGCAATATCTAAGATCCAAAGATCTTGAACAGGTTAGAGCAACTCTAGCAGACCCCGCATCCCGCCGGCCCGCAAAACGCGTTTGCAGTTCGCGCAAAACCGCTTTTGCGGGCCGGCGCGGGCTGGCACAGATGCAAACCCCGTATAATGGACCCGTAAAAAAGCATATTCGCGGAATATGCTTTTTTACGGGTCGGCTTATGTGGGTTATGATCTGGCGCAGCTCCTCCCGGCCCGCAAAACTTATATTTGCAACTTAAATTGATCTAGCATAATGCTTTTCTTTGCTTTTGCAACAACATTAGATACAAAAGATATCACCAAATCTTGGCTAGAATAGCAAAACCAAAGAAAACAAGAACCACAAGTATGCATTTCAGAAGATTTCCAACTTCCATAACTGCTCCCACTAGTTGAAGCAATATCTTCTCCATGACTCATTGTTGATCTGCGGATTCTTGATCTTGCTTTCTTCATTCTTAATCTTTGGTTCGAAAGAAGTAGACGTTGCTTCCCCTCTAGTTGCACATGCAGCCGCATCATTGCCTTCGATTGTACTAAGGAGTGCACTAACATCTATTAAGTTTTTTTCTATCAACAAATCAATGTATTGGCCTTCCCAAAACCAAAATGAGCATCCATCGTCCTACACAAAAGAATGAGCAAGCTCGAAGTGAGCTACCGCGATTGAACTAAAGAATGAGCTATGGAACGAGCTACCGCAAGTGCACGTACCCCGTCGTTTTTGCATTTGTAGAACACCCATCCGGGGTGCTTCGGCGTGCCCGAAGTGAGCCCCGGCACTTGGCGCGGGCAGTCGTCGCACTCTATGAGCGGCATCGGCAGGCCACAAAGACGTTGTGCGAGCGCCGAGCCCGGTGGACGGCCGGACGAGTCCATGCCCGCAAACCTTCGGCGGCGGCGGGCGGATGAACCCGTGCCTGCATGCGGCGATGCGCCCTTGCCTGGGCTGCGGGAGAGGCTCCCTGACCACTCCATCGCCTGGGGCAGCAACCGGCGGCCGGAAAAAGCCAAATCCGGCGGCCCGCGATGAAGTGCCGCAGATCTGCAAATCCGGCGGCCCGCCGACGCAGGGGGGAAGGGAGGGGAGGCCTCGTGCGCGTAGCGCCCTTCCGGTGTGCTCCTGCCGGCTGCTGTCACCGGAATCTTAGGCCGCGGCTGGCGGCGGCGAGAGGGGGGAGAGGAGAGGTGGTTGGTGGGACAAAGCGCGGGATGAAATGTCCCCCCACCAACCGCTTCCGCTTATATGCAGGGCACCGCAGCCGCGAGGGGGAAACCCGCGTTTTCCCGGGTTGGGGTCGGGATTTTGCCGCACCCCCTAAAAAATTTTGCGGGCCGGGACGGGATGCGGGGTCTGATCGAGCTCGTTTTTCCGTCCCGACCCGCATTTTGGCAGTTATTTTACGGGTCGGGACGGGATGTGGGGTCTGCTAGAGTTGCTCTTATCATATGGGAGTACACCCTCTCTCTTGGATGTGCCTAACTGTCCTCGGTTTCCTGTGACCGCCGATGATATCGCGGTGCTCAAGCACCAAAGCACACCACGGCCGCTCGCCGGAGGACGCCGAGTAGTGATGCCGACCTGCGCGGATGCAAGAAGAGGATGCCGATCTTCGCCGGGGAGCGTCGATGCGGGAGTGGTCGTGGCGTGTGCAGCCATGGGTCTACGCCGCTGCTCTTCGGGACGTCGTCAGCCTCTGTCTTCCGCTCGCGCAGCGGGGCTGATGGGATCACTCGGCCGGGAGCGTGTTGATAATGTGATAAGAGATAAAGCAAATGATAGGGAATAGTAACTGTGAACAGTTGTGTCTTATTCGTTGATGTGGGTATTTATAACCTCCCAATGGATATGTTACGAGAGGTGTCTTTTATAGAAAGGACATGAGCCAATAGTCACGTTTCTTGCCTAGCAACCGACGGTGGTTAAAGGAGAGGCAGGGATCACTCCTAATTAATAAAATTTAATTAATTCTTGACAAAAGTAACCCAGAAATATGATCATGGTCATCACCGCACCATTGAGGGCGTCGACCACAACAACCGGAAATATATTCTCTTTTTTTTCATGGGGAAAGGTTCTTTGAGATTCGGTGCGTGCATTGGCACCATGTGAACAGGGAGTGTGAAAGGGTAGCACATGTCGTCACCTTCAGCCACTCCGGCGTGAGCACGACGTATGTCGTCATCCTTTGTCGAGCCATGGCTATCGATGGACGACGAGCGGATACGGGGGGTGGTGATGCGGAGAGAAGGGAGATGTGGGAGGGAAATGAATACGGCTAGACTTAGTGGTCGTTGTCCGACTTAAATAGTTGGACTTTGGCCCTCGGGCGGCGAGCCAAAGAGGCGCCACCCGGCGACATGAATGTCTCCACACCCCACCCGGAGGAGAAGCCCGTCAGACCGATGGGTTTCTGAGTGTTTCCACGTGGGACCCCGCCGTAAGTCTGACGTGGTGGAAGCGCCCGGGCCTCCCCATATCCCATCCCGGATTTGGGCTCGATATGAGGGGTGCCGGTCGGTCCAGGTGTATAGGGCCGACATGAGGAGCCCGTCTGCATCGTTTTCTTTTTGACCAGTTCAAAAGAATAGAGGGGGAGATTGACGTAATGCGGTGAGTGCATTGCTTGAGCCTCGTGGGCATATATATATATATATAGTAGTACATAATCTTTTTGATGTACAAGACAAGCTAGAACAAATCCTAGTCTATCTAATGTTTTCTAAATAATCACGATACTCAACATCCCCTGCAGTCACAAGGTAGCGATGCAGACAGTGTGACTGGAGAATAATACGAAGGTAAGCTGACGGACATCCCCCCACAGTTGAACGGTCGATGCATCGCGGAAGTCGTGGCTAGAGTGGAAACCGGCGAGGTTGCTCAAGTAAGGCGGTAGGCCCTTGTGTCGATGTCGATGTAGTCGAGAAGCGTAGGGTGGTAACCTAGCAGTCGCCGCCTCCTCGGGCGCGGCCGGTCAACACGACCGGCGGACAAAGCCTTGGCACAGACGGCGCTGCCCCCAGCGGCGGTCATGGAGACCGACCGCCCCGGGGGTGGCGCGGAGCTGAAGCGGCGCCGGCTAGGGTTTAGATCGAGATTAGGCTGATATGATGTGGAAGAATAGAGGGGGAGATTGGCGTGATGCGATGGATGTATTGCTTGAGCCTCATGGCCATCTATATGGAGTACATGATAAAAAACGATGGGAAAAGATTAACCGGAGTGAGGCGAGACTGCCAACTCGGAATTTAGGAGTAGAAATTTTGTTTGATTTGTAAAAACTCTCTTTTTACCATAAATAAAAAATAGATTCGCACTGCCGTCAACGCACCAGTGTGTTTTTATTTACTTTCTACTTACCCTTTTTACACTGTTTATAATTAACTTTTGATTGCATCCACAATTCTTAAAAACAATAAACTTTGAACATTTTACAAATATAGATTTTCAGAAAATGTGTTAAAAAACGTTTTCCAATTGTTTGATTTCAATTTCAGGAAGAAATTTTAAATACATTTCACTAAAAGTTACAATCAGTAAATTGAAATACGCTTTTTTGAATTTTAGTTTCCATAAAATATTATTTCAATCATCCACAGAAGTTGCAAAACCAATATTTAAATATAAAATTATACTTATAATCAAATAAAAATTGAAACTTGCTATTTGTTTTTGAAATGCAACGTAATAAATGAATTTGATTGAAGTACAACTATAATAATTGAGATTTGGTTAATTATTTATGATTTTTGGTAGAAAATTTGAAATATTAAATTCAGACTTACATGACTCAAAGAATCAAATTCAAATGATATTCTAAAGACAGTAAATTAATAGAAAATTTCAAATATTTTTTGATTCCATGAATATCATACAATACTTTGTTGATTATGTCAATGAAATTTTGTTGTTTCTATAATTCATATTGTCACGAATAATATATTATTTCAGTCAAAGCTTAATCAACTTTATAAACACTTCACACAAATTTCAATCATTTCAGTCATATTTCAATCAATTTCAGAAGGAAAAACCAATTATTCCTGCCATATTTAAGCATATAGGTTTAAGTGTATCATATGTTATTACGCAATTCATGGCCCGCTATTCGGCGTTTTGGACTCGTATGTGTCATGGGTCATGTACACAAGTGTTACCCCACCAACTAGGCCTGACGAGAGATCAACACCACCGTATAAGAGAACTTTGGTCATATCGCACAAATGACATCAACTTAACGCCTAAATCCACAACATATGAATCTTTCAGTTCTCGGAACAGAGTGAATTAAACCATTATAAATCGTAACTAGCAAAATCTCTTGTGTTGCTATGAAGCCACAAAAGACGGCGAGTCGGCCAACGGCTTGGGGTGTGTGTTAGGGGGGGGGGGGGGGGGGGGGATGCATTGGAACCATTGAAGTGGCATCTTGTAGTTCTAGTTAAAAGTAGGGGGAAGAATAATTTTGGTTATGACATCACTACTTTATTAACACAAAATGGATATGTTGTTGTTAAATACTTTCAACAATTCAGAATTGTAGGTATTGTAATTTTCAAATTCTTCAAAGAATACACCCTTCCCCTACTCAATCCAAAAAATTCACTTCAAAAATTAAAAACAGCGAGGCAGTTTGGTAACAACATCCGCCTCAAGTCGAAATTAATTAATTAGTACAATAGTACAAATACCAACGGAACCAATAGCTTGTTTAAAAACGACAAACAAAATTGTGTGACGTGTGACATGCAAACCAATACTCCCTCTGTAAACTAATATAAGACCGTTTATAGATCACTAAAGTAGTTTCTAGATCATCATGTTATAATACCACGTCATGCTGCACTAAAAGACGCATGCGAAATCAGATGAGAACAAGCTCGAGAACTGACAGGGAGAAAGGACCGAAGAAGACGGCACCTGTGCCTGACCATGTCCGCATCTTTGCCAGAGAGGTCTTCCTCTCCTTGAATATATGGAGAAACTGAAATTAAGGTTTCTTTGATGATATCAATAACCACCACTGAAAGCTTGTTAACCTTGTCCCTTGGCTCAGACACGATGAAGTGTATGTGATTGGGCTCGTCCCTATTCACAAGAGGGAACATGGGCACAACATTGCGAGGGAGAAGACGCTTAAGGACGACAAGATACTGAAATTTTTGAGACGTAATCACCGCTTCCTTGTGCCAAACATTGTCTTCCGATGATGCTCGAGTATGACAGGTGATGGTGAAACTAGAGCTAGCAGCGAGCGGGCCAAAAAAGCCGTCATCGTCACGGGCAACGTCGACAAACCTGAGCTGATTGCCATCTTCCCCAGGGATGACGCACAGGCTGCGGTACATCTCAAGGGTATTTCCGCTTCGTGAAGAATGCCGAGGGCGGTTGTTGATGGGCAATCGGCTGTAAGAGATGCTACTTCGTACTCTTGTTTCTACTAGTGCATCATGGCGTGGGTTGTAGGACATGATGCCTCCTTGGTGGTAATCAACCCAGATTACGCAGTCCTTGGAAACGATGGTAGCATCGGTTGACCAAGCGATCAGATCGGTGAATTCCTCCTTGGTATGCAGAATCGGCAGCGTCATAATCTTCCACTCGCCCATGGCAACATCATCATGAGAACCATCGGATGTCGTCCACGGAGTGGAAGACGCATAGTTCTGCTCCCATACGTGCACTGCCCTTTGCTGAAAGATCAAACTTGGCCAGCTGCACCACCGTGAAGTCACCGTCCATGCCGCAGTATATTCCGATCGTGTCACGATTGAAGTGGCGTTTCATGGTCGCACCCTTGCCCCACTGTTCGATCACCATGGGCTCGGAGCACGCCGGGAGCCGCTTGAGCGCGCCTAGAGCGGCATTGAACACGAAGTAGTCCCTCCGGTAAGGGTCCCTGTCGGCGTCGTTGTCGGCGAGGCTGAGCAGGAGGAGGTTCCCGTGGGCCGACAGGAGCTCGGTTCCCCTGCCCCTCCCGTCGTGGTGGCGCGGACCGCGCGGCCATTGCACGTAGAGGCGGGAGAAGGCGGGAGGGGCCGCGGGGAGCAGGGCGACGGTGAAGGCGTCTCCCAGGGAGGTGATGGAGTTGGCCCTCAGCGGCGCAGCCGCTTCGTCCGGGAAGGAGCCGTCGTCGACGCCGTCCCTGCGGAACACGAAGCGCTCCAGCATGATCCATGAGGTCTCCGTGGGCGGGCCGCCGGCGGACCAGTAGGTGGAGGACGGCAGGGGACGGGGATAGATCGGCCAGGATGAAGATGTATACATGGCCATGGATCGGCGAAGACGAAACGAACTTCGGGGTATTAGGGTTTGAGAGGCGGTGATCGCGTTGTAGTTTACGTCTTGAGACAGACTATATGGAACACTACGTGTTTGGTTCGGCTGCTGGTAACGCAAACGGCAAGGGCGATGCTGGGCCTGGGCGTCGGCCAATCGATCTCGTGCCTGGGTCGGTCGCCTCGCCAGCCGCACGATCACCCTGCGCGCAGCCGTTCCATCACCCCATCTCACCCCTCTCAAGCCGGCCTCCCACCGGCAAGAAGTGGTCGACCACCGGCAAACCCAGCTCCACGGACGTGGTTGGCTCCGGCGAGAAGCAACAGTGGCGCGTGCCCTCCGGCTATCTCGCTCCGTCGACCTCGAGCTCATCGTTTGTGCATTTGTTCAGGAGATTTTTAGCAACTGAAGTGCGCCGCTTAGCAGCAAACCACCTGCCGTATGTCGTTGTCGACGCCCAAATATGAATGTGATGTGTCGCCTGGATGAACTGTTTGGGGGAGCAAAATTGTTGTGCGAGTTGTGGTAATTCCTTGGGTGCGGGTTTAAGGAGAGATACGTGGATAGTGTTTGCAAACCAGTTAAGTGGTGCGAATGCGAAAGATTAATACTGAGACCATTATTATTCAAGCATGACTACTGAAGTAGCAGCAGGGCAGGCGAACTACAGGTATCGTAGCTACAGTAGTACTATTTATTCAGCCGGCCATGAACTCCTCCGTCGACCACTTCGTGTCATCACTTCACGCCACCCGCGCATGATCACCATCGGTTCGCCCCGCCGGCCGCTCACTGTATCCTGCGATAGTGCCATGCGTTGCATGCATGCAAATGCGCCATTAGAATCAACGAGCTTGACGAGCTAGCATTTTTCCTAGTGCAGTGTACTCCGCAAGTGGTGTGAGGGCTTACTTGTCGCAGTCGGTGTGGGGGCTGACGGGGATGGAGATGCCGAGCTTGCAGAGCGCCGGGAGCTGTCGGGCGCGGTCCGGGAGCACGCCGAATGACGGGCCGGACTGCTCCAGGCACCTGCAGAGCGCGCGCCGTGCGCCCGGCGTGCCCGCCATCCTCCGCAGCCCCTGCGCGCCGCGGCAGCAGCTCTCGCTCGGCGCCCCGGCGACGGCGCCCACCAGGAACGACCCGCACGGGATCAGCGCGCTCACCGCGTCTCCGCACGACATCTCAGCCGCCGCCTCGGCCGCCACCGCTGCCATGGCAGCCGCGAGGAGCATCCCCACGACGAGGATGGCATTGGCCCTACGAGTGCTGGGCGCCATCGTGCTGCACTCTACGCTCTCGAGCGAATGATGCGTGGGCTGGTGCGGGTGCTGTACACATATGTATAGCGTGAGGAGGTCAGGAAAGTTGGTGGAGCACCTGAATGCGCCATGCCGCTCGCCGCGTACTCGTTGCCGCTTTGGGTGCTCTTATCGTAACCGCTCCCCGGAGGCTTATTAAACCGGACCCTGATAGAGTAGAAGGCCCTCGCCGGACTACTCAATGCGCCGCACTGTGCCGGTGCAACTGCAATGCCCGCCGTGGCTCAGTTGATCTGCTGTCAGGGGCAACTAAGTTTTTTTACCGGAGCCGGGAGCTACCGGTGGAGAATCTGCCGTTCAATTGCTTTCTTTGAGATTCGTGCCAGCTTTTTGTGTATAAAGTAAAAATAATTTACTATGCAATACAAACAGTAGACAAAGGAATACATCTGTGCATATGAGATGTGTGGCAGCTTTAGATGTGACTTAGTGGGTGACTGATTAAAAGGACGGCGCATGGGTTCTCTCCCCAAACAAAGTAGTTGCATTTTATTTGCTGCTCATATTTTGAATGGTTAACAGCTTATGAACCAAATTTCTATTAATGAATTTTTTTTACGTTTGAATTCAGGGTGATAAGACCTTTAAAACAAGACCGGTCTTGGATACAATTTGGCTAGATTGAATTTTTACTGTTTCAATTAATTTCACATTACAAAAAATACGATTTTACTCATTTCAATAAACAGAGTTTACTCATTCCGAAAAATTTATTTCACTAATTTGAAATACGGATTTCACTCATTTACAAATTGATTTTATTATTTCAAAATAATATTTCATTTATTTCAAACAACTGATTTCACTCAGTTGAAAAAACTTAGTTCACTCATTTCAGAGAACACATTAGATTCACTCATTTGAAGTACTATATTCCACTCGTTTAAAAAACTTATTTCACACATCACAAAAAGTATATATTTTCAAAGTTTGTTTCACTCGTTTCAAGAAACTAATTTCACTTATTTCAGAAAACACATTACATTCAGTCAATTGAAATACTATATTTCACTTGTTTCAAAAAGTGATTTTACTCGTTACAAAAGATAGATTCCGCTCATTTCACTAGTTTCAGAAAACACATTACACTCACAATATACAGAAATAAATAAGGATTTTTCACAAAAATAATATTTCAATTAAAAAACTATTTCACTCATATGAAAAATATCATTCAAACACATATTTCTCTGCAATAATTAAAATCTATGAAATTAGTGAAATTAGATTTTTGAACTAAGTGAGATCTATGAAAATAGCTACTTCTTGAAATGTGTGAAACATGTTATTTTTAAATCTGACTGACATAAGCAGTTTCACACAGAGTGAAATAACATGTTTCATATGTTCCATATATAGAGTGAAATAAATTTCGAACACTGAAATAAGCAGTTTCACACAGAATATATAGAGTGAAATAAGTTAACTGAAATGTTGAAAATTAAATGTATTTGAAATGTATCCAAAATTGATCTTGTTCTAAAGGTCTTGACACCCGGAGATCAAATATATAAAATATTTCACATATGTAATTCTGGTTTAAAAGATATTAACGGTTGAAAATGTCAAATGAAATTTAAATGGGTACCTTTGTTATGGGAGCCAGAGGAGGAGAGTATGTCTAAGCCATGCATGCATCGTACTGACAAAAAGTGCTGACAAGAGTTGACAAGACATTTCATACTTGATGATGTTCAACAGAATACAAAGGAATACTAGTATGCATGTAGACAGTGTGCACCAATCTCCAAGAATTTAAGGGTGGATTTAGCACCAGTACATCCCTGCACCGGTAAAAAGAGGTTTGCGCTGTCAGGGGCGCCTTCATAACGTACGATCTCTGTTCGCCTGCTCGCGCCGTTTTATCGCGCGTCTCCTGGTCTTGGGTGTACCTCGCGAAGCTCTTCTCTGTCACTAGTAAAAAGCTTGCACGCGTAATAGCGTCTCAGATGATACACTTTTAGTGAAAAGGACAACACAAAGACGTTCATAATTTATTTATTTATTTTTCGAAAACAAGGACGTTCATAATAAAACCAATGGATGGACAATTGGACATATCTTGTCAAGCTCATTTCCTCATAAGCTTGTCCAAGTAATTCTAAGATGGCAACTTAATTACATCACATCGGACGTATAAGAAACTTGTTAGTCTTCATCGACAATAAAAATAGTACTCCCTCCGTAAAAAATATACAAGTGTTCAGATCACTAAAGTAGTGATTTAGATGCTCTTATGTTTCTTTACAAAGGGTGTAATGGTTAAATATTTAAAACCTCAGAAAGATCAACAATCAATTGCGTATCATGATGTGAATGAACCGACCCGGAAAAGCTCCAATATATGAAGGCTTTTGAAGCTGTTGTGTGCTTGATTACTTGTTATACTTCAACGATGGATGTACTCAATTTTAGCTCCGATATATGAAGGCTTTAGAAACTCTATGTATCCATCATATACTCAATTTTAGCTCTGATATATTTTTTTCTCTTGAGTATTTGTCATGCTTATGGTCATGAATTTCTCTTAAGCAAAAACAATCAAGAGAAAAAAATATCATCTGTTAATTCATGGAAGTACCTCAACAAAACATCTACTGATGAGCCATCTCCAGTTTTGCAAATGGTCATAAGTACTAGTACAAATTTCTGAAATCATCACAACACAGTGTAATTTGGTGGCTGAATTAAAGATTTCAGTAAAAATAAGGATTGAAGTATCATGTTTTTTTACAGCAAATACACTTTATTCCTCACAGAATAGATAAGTCATTTACAAAAAGAGGAGAAATAAAGTCTGAGATAGAACAATCCCAAAATCCTGAACATCTAATGGTTAGAGAATTTCTAGCTAGACTATCTGCTACCTCATTTGCTTCCTGAAAACAATGCACAAAGGAAGTCTTTGCAAATTCTAACTCCATTTGCTTACACTCCATGATGATAGCCGCCTCAGGACCAAAGTATGCTTCTTATTGATTAAAGGCTTCCACTGCAACCGTACTCTCAGATTCAATGATCAGTGAATTGCACCCCAATCCTCTCTGCGAGAATCATTCATTTCAGACCGCAATTATTTCAGCTGCATCAACATTACTAATATGTGATATGAACCAGTTAGCTGCTGCAATAAAATCACCTCTGTCATCGCGAGCAACAACACTTGTAGGTCCAGACAAATTTTCAACACAAAAGGAGGCATCAACATTTATTTTAACTGCCCCTCTATCTGGTTTCTTCCACATGCGATAATGCTTTCGAACTGGTTGTTTAGGAGTTGTCGATCTAACAAAGTTAGTGCAGATATCCTTAATTGCAGTAGCGGTGTGGTTAGTGGCCAGAATATTTTCTCCCTTCATGAATTGTTGTCGCTGCCATCGGATGTACCAGGCTGCAACTGCAACTAATTCGGGCAATGGCAACTCTCCTGTAGCAACTTGAGGCCTACCAATGTTCTCCATGGTGACTGGTCCAGAACGGTCTTCAGCAACCGCCTTTGTGATAACATCTACCAGACCAAGTTCAGACCAAATTTCAATAGCACGAGGGCAAGTGAACAAACAATGTTGGATGTCTTCAAAACCAACATGACAGATTGGGCACTCACCACTTGTTGGGATATGACGTCCGACAAGAACTCCGAAATAAGGTAGTACTCCCCTAAGCACTTTCCAAACGAAATGCTTCACTTTACCTGGGATATGAAGACTCCAAATATGTTTCCATATAGTGTTCAGTTGGGAACTGCCTTGGCCCTCTAGCCAATTCCATTGATGACCGAACTGATGTTCAAATTCCACGTGATAGGCCGACCAAACAGAGAACGTCCCTGATCGAGTACCACTCCATGCAACAAAATCCTCTAACAGTTCCACCCGAAGAGGTATTTGGAGGATTCGTTGAACATCCCCACGCGAAAAAACTGATTGAATAAGGTCAACATCCCACTGTCCAGTGTGTGGATCAATTAATTCTTCAAGTTTTCCCAGTAATGTATCACCCCTTGGTGTTATTAATTTTTGAGTTTCACTTGATGGTATCCAGGGATCTTGCCAAATGTTAATTTTTGAGCCCGTGCCAACACGCCATATGCAACCCCATTTAAAGGTTTGCATACCTGAGACAATGCTCTGCCAAGTGTAAGAAGAACCCTTCTTTGGTCCCGCATTCAGGTTGTTTCCGTCAGGATAGTATTTTGCACTAAGAACACGTGCACACAAAGAGTCTGGATTCCGGAGCAGTCGCCAACACTGTTTTGCTAACATAGTTGTTGGGGAACGTAGTAATTTCAAAAAAATTCCTACGATCACGCAAGATCTATCTAGGAGAAGCATTTCAATGAGCGGGGAGAGTGTGTCCATGTACCCTCGTAGACCGAAAGTGGAAGCGTTTTATCAACGCGGTTGATGTAGTCCTACGTCTTCACGATCCGACCGATCTCAGCACCGAACGTACGGCACCTCCGTGTTCAGCACACGTTCATCTCGATGACGTCCCTCGTACTCTTGATCCATTTGAGGCCGAGGGAGAGTTCCATCAGCACGACGGTGTGGCGACGGTGATGATGAAGTTACCGGCGCAGGGCTTCGCCTAAGCACTACGACAATATGACCGAGGTGTAAAACTGTGGAGGGGGGCGCCGCACACGGCTAAAGATCAACTTGTGTGTCTATGGGGTCCCCCCTCCCCCGTATATAAAGGAGGGGAGGAGGAGGCCGGCTGCAAGGGGCGCGCCCAAGGGGGGAATCCTACTCCAAGTAGGAATAGGTTCCCCCCTTTCCTAGTTCAACTAGGAGAATAAGGAAGGAGAGGGAGAGGGAGAGGGAAAGAGGGGCCGCGCCCCCCTCCCCTTGTCCTATTCGGACTCCCCTTGGGGGGGCACCTCTTGGCTACGGCCCTCTCTCTCCCCTGAGGCCCACTAAGTGTTGGGGAACGTAGTAATAATTCAAAAAAATTCCTACGTGTCACCAAGATCAATCTAGGAGATGCTAGCAACGAGAGAGAGGGAGTGCATCTTCATACCCTTGAAGATCGCTAAGCGGAAGCGTTACAAGAACGCGGTTGACGGAGTCGTACTCGCGGCGATTCAAATCGCGGAAGATCCGATCTAGCGTCGAACGGGCGGCGCCTCCGCGTTCAACACACGTACAGCCCGGGGACGTCTCCTCCTTCTTGATCCAGCAAGGGGAGAGGAGAAGTTAAGGGAGAACTCCGGCAGCAAGACGGCGTGGTGGTGGAGCTTGTGGTATTCCTGCAGGGCTTCGCCAAGCTCTACGGAGGAGAAGGAAGAGTTGAAGGAGGGAGGGGCTGTGCCAGGGAAGGGGGTGCGGCTGCCCTCTCTCTCCCTCACTATATATAGGGGGAAGGGGGTGTAGAGGAGGCGCCCTAGGGTTCCCTAGGGGAGGGGCGGCGGCCACAGGGGAAACCTTAGATGGGTTTGGGCGCCCCCACCCCTAGGAAACATGCCCCCCAAGCTGGGAGGGGCGGCTGCCCTAGGGGAGGCGCCCCCACCTCTCCAGGTTACGTGAGAGGGGTTGGGAGGGGCGCACAGCCCCTTAGTGGGCTGGTGTGCCCCCTCCCCTTGGCATATAAGGCCCCCCAACGCTTGTCGGGGCCTCCGAAACACCTTTCGGTCACGCTGGTCGTCACCCGGTACTCCCAGAACAATTCCGGACTCCATACCCTTCGTCCAATATATCGATCTTCACCTCCGGACCACTCCGGAGTTCCTCGTCACGTCTGGGATCTCATCCGGGACTCCGAAAAACCTTCGGTAACCACATACTATTTCCCATAACAACTCTAGCATCACCGAACCTTATGTGTGTAGACCCTACGGGTTCGGGAACCATGCAGACATGACCGAGAAACCTCTCCGGCCAATAACCAACAGCGCGATCTGGATACCCATGTTGGCTCCCACATGTTCCACGATGATCTCATCGGATGAACCACGATGTCAGGGATTCAATCAATCCTGTATTCAATTCCCTTTGTCTATCGGTATGTTACTTGCCCGAGATTCGATCGTCGGTATCCCCATACCTCGTTCAATCTTGTTACCGGCAAGTCTCTTTACTCGTTCCGTAACGCATGATCCCATGGCTAACTCCTTAGTCACGTTAAGCTCATTATGATGATGCATTAGCGAGTGGGCCCAGAGATACCTCTCCGTCATACGGAGTGACAAATCTCAGTCTCGATTCGTGCCAACCCAACAGACACTTTCGGAGATACCTGTAGTGCACCTTTATAGTCACCCAGTTACGTTGTGACGTTTGATAAACCCAAAGCACTCCTACGGTATCCGGGAGTTGCACAATCTCATGGTCTAAGGAAATGATACTTGACATTAGAAAAGCTCTACCAAACGAACTACACGATCTTGTGCTATGCTTAGGATTGGGTCTTGTCCATCACATCATTCTCCTAATGATGTGATCCCGTTATCAATGACATCCGATGTCCATGGTTAGGAAACCATAACCATCTATTGATCAACGAGCTAGTCAACTAGAGGCTTACTAGGGACATGTTGTGGTCTATGTATTCACACATGTATTACTGTTTCCAGTTAATACAATTATAGCATGAACAATTGACAATTATCATGAACAAGGAAATACAATAATAACCATTTTATTATTGCCTCTAGGGCATATTTCCAACACTAAGGCCAATAACTTCTTGGGGGGGGGGTCCGGTAACCCTCCGGCACTCCGGTTTTATCCGAAACTATCCGGAACACTTCCGGTGTCCGAATAACATGGTCAAATATATCAATCTTTATGTCTCGGCCATTTCGAGACTCCTCGTCATGTCCGTGATCTCATCTGGGACTCCGAACAACCTTCAGTACATCAAATCACATAAACTCATAATACAATCGTCATCGAATGTTAAGCGTGTGGACCCTACAGGTTCGAGAACTATGTAGACATGACCGAGGCATATCTCTGGTCAATAACCAATAGCGGAACCTGGATGCTCATATTGGCTCCTACATATTCTACGAAGATCTTTATCGGCCAAACCGCATAACAACATACGTTGTTCCCTTTGTCATCGGTATGTTACTTGCCCGAGATTCGATCGTCGGTATCACCATAACTAGTTCAATCTCGTTAATGGCAAGTCTCTTTACTCGTTCCGTAATGCATCATCCCACAACTAACTTATTAGTCACATTGCTTGCAAGGCTTATAGTGATGTGCATTACTGAGAGGGCCTAGAGATACCTCTCCGAAACACGGAGTGACAAATCCTAATCTCGATATATGCCAACTCAACAAACACCGTCGGAGACACCTGTAGAGCATCTTTATAATCACCCAGTTACGTTGTGACGTTTGATAGCACACTAAGTGTTCCTCCGGCATCCAGGAGTTGCATAATCTCATTAGTCATAGGAACATGTATAAGTCATGAATAAAGCAATAGCAATAAACTAAAAAATCATTATTGTAAGCTAACAGATGGGTCTTGTCTATGGTCAGGAAACTTAACCATCTTTGATTAACGACCTAGTCTAATAGAGGCATACTAGGGACACTTTGTTTTGTCTATGTATTCACACATGTATCAAGTTTCCGGTTAATACAATTCTAGCATGAATAATAAACATTTATCATGATATAAGGAAATAAATAATAACTTTATTATTGCCTCTAGGGCATATTTATTTCAGTCTCCCACTTGCACTAGAGTCAATAATCTAGATCACATCACCATGTGATTAACACCAATAGTTCACATCACCATGTGATTAACACCCATAGTTCACATCGCCATGTGACCAACACCCAAAGGGTTTACTAGAGACAATAATCTAGTTCACATCGCTATGTGATTAACACCCAAAGAGTACTTAGGTGTGACCATATTTTGCTTGTGAGAGAAGTATAGTCAACGGGTCTGCCATATTCAGATCCGTATGTATTTTGCAAATTTCTATGTCTACAATGCTCTGCACGGAGCTACTCTAGCTAAATGCTCCCACTTTCATATGTATCCAGATCGAGACCCAGAGTCATCCAGATCGGTGTCAAAGCTTGCATTGACGTAACTCTTTACGACGAACTCTTTATCACCTCCATAACCGAGAAACATTTCCTTATTCTACTAAGGATAATTTTGACTTCTGTCCAGTGATCCACTCCTGGATCACTATTGTACCCTCTCGCCAAACTTATGGTGAGGTACACAGTAGGTCTGGTACACAGCATAGTGATGTCTACTACGCAACCGTCTTCTTGTAGACGTTGTTGGGCCTCCAAGTGCAGAGGTTTGTAGGACAGTAGCAAATTTCCCTCAAGTGGATGACCTAAGGTTTATCAATCCGCGGGAGGCGTAGGATGAAGATGGTCTCTCTCAAGCAACCCTGCAACCAAATAACAAAGAGTCTCTTGTGTCCCCAACACACCCAATACAATGGTAAATTGTATAGGTGCACTAATTCGGTGAAGAGATGTTGATACAAGTGCAATATGGATGGTAGATATAGGTTTTTGTAAACTGAAAATATAAAAACAGCAAGGTAGCAAGTGATAAAAGTGAGCACAAACGGTATTGCAATGATAGGAAACAAGGGCTAGGGTTCATACTTTCACTAGTGCAAGTTCTCTCAACAATAATAACATAATTGGATCATATAACTATCCCTCAACATGCAACAAAGAGTCACTCCAAAGTCACTAATAGCGGAGAACAAACGAAGAGATTATGGTAGGGTACGAAACAACCTCAAAGTTATTCTTTCCAATCAATCCGTTGGGCTATTCCTATAAGTGTCACAAACAGCCCTAGAGTTCGTACTAAAATAACATCTTAAGACACAAATCAACCAAAACCCTAATGTCACCTAGATACTCCAATGTCACCTCAAGTATCCGTGGGTATGATTATACGATATGCATCACACAATCTCAGATTCATCTATTCAACCAACACATAGAACCTCAAAGAGTGCCCCAAAGTTTCTACCGGAGAATCAAGACGAAAACGTGTGCCAACCCCTATGCATAGGTTCATGGGCGGAACCCGCAAGTTGATCACCAAAACATATATACATCAAGTGAATCACGTGATATCCCATTGTCACCACAGATACACACGGCAAGACATACATCAAGTGTTCTCAAATCATTAAAGACTCAATCCGATAAGATTACTTCAAAGGGAAAACTCAATCCATTACAAGAGAGTTGATGGGGAGAAGCAACATAAGATCCAACTATAATAGCAAAGCTCGCGATACATCAAGATCGTATCACCTCAAGAACACGAGAGAGAGAGATCAAATACATAGCTACTGGTACATACCCTCAGCCCCGAGGGTGAACTACTCCCTCCTCGTCATGGAGAGCGTCGGGATGATGAAGATGGCCACCAGTGAGGGATCCCCCCTCTGGCAGGGTGCCGGAACAGGGTCCCGATTGGTTTTTGGTGGCTACAGAGGCTTGCGGCGGCGGAACTCCCGATCTATTCTGTTCCCCGATCGTTTTAGGGTATATGGGTATATATAGGTGAAAGAAGCACATCTGGGGAGCCACGAGGGGCCCACGAGGGTGGAGGGCGCACCCAGGGGGGTGGGCGCGCCCCCCTGCCTCGTGCCTTCCTCGTAGCTTTCTTGACGTGGACTCCATGTCTCCCGGGTTGCTTTGCTTCCAAAAATAACTTCTCCAGAAGGTTTCATTCCGTTTCGACTCCGTTTGATATTCCTTTTCTTCGAAACACTGAAACAAGGGAAAAAACAGGAACTGGCACTGGGCTCTGGGTCAATAGGTTAGTCCCAAAAATAATATAAAAGTGCATAATAAAGCCCATAAATATCCAAAACAGATAATATAATAGCATGGAACAATCAAAAATTATAGATACGTTGGAGACGTATCAGCATCCCCAAACTTAATTCCTGCTCGTCCTCGAGTAGGTAAATGATAAAAACAGAATTTTTTATGTGGAATGCTACTTGGCATAATTTCAATGTAATTCTTCTTAATTGTGGTATGCATATTCAGATCCGAAAGATTCAAGATAAAAGTTCATATTGACATAAAAGTAATAATACTTCAAGCATACTAACTAAGCAATTATGTCCTCTCAAAATAACATGGCCAAAGAAAGTTCATCCCTACAAAATCATATATTTTAGTCATGCTCCATCTTCACCACACAAAGTATTTAAATCATGCACAACCCCGATGACAAGCCAAGCAATTTTTTCATACTTTTGACGTTCTCAAACTTTTTCAATCTTCATGCAATACATGAGCGTGAGCCATGGACATAGCACTATATGTGGAATAGAATGGTGGTTGTGGAGAAGACAAAAAGGGAGAAGATAGTCTCACATCAACTAGGCGTATCAACGGGCTATGGAGATGCCCATCAATAGATATCAATGTGAGTGAGTAGGGATTGCCATGCAACGGATGCACTAGAGCTATAAGTATATGAAAGCTCAACAAAAGAAACTAAGTGGGTGTGCATCCAACTCGCTTGCTCACGAAGACCTAGGGCATTTTGAGGAAGCCCATCATTGGAATATACAAGCCAAGTTCTATAATGAAAAATTCCCACTAGTATATGAACGTGACAAAATGAGAGACTCTCTATCATGAAGATCATGGTGCTACTTTGAAGCACAAGTGTGGTAAAAGGATAGTAACATTGTCCCTTCTCTCTTTTTCTCTCATTTTTTTTATTTGGGCCTTTTTTTATGGCCTCTTTTTTTCGTCCGGAGTCTCATCCCGACTTGTGGGGGAATCATAGTCTCCATCATCCTTTTCCTCACTTGGGACAATGCTCTAAAAATGAAGATCATCACACTTTTATTTTCTTACAACTCAACAATTACAACTCGATACTTAGAACAAAATATGACTCTATATGAATGCCTCCGGCGGTGTACCAGGATATGCAATGAATCAAGAGTGACATGTATGAAAGAATTATGAATGGTGGCTTTGCCACAAATACGATGTCAACTACATGATCATGCAAAGCAATATGACAATGATGGAGCGTGTCATAATAAACGGAACGGTGGTAAGTTGCATGGCAATATATCTCGGAATGGCTATGGAAATGCCATGATAGGTAGGTATGGTGGCTGTTTTGAGGAAGGTTTATGGTGGGTGTATGATACCGGCGAAAAGTGTGCGGTATTAGAGAGGCTAGCAATGGTGGAAGGAAGAAGGGTGCGTATAATCCATGGACTCAACATTAGTCATAAAGAACTCATATACTTATTGCAAAAATCTACAAGTTATCAAAGCAAAGTATTACGCGCATGCTCCTAGGGGGATAGATTGGTAGGAAAAGACCATCGCCCGTCCCCGACCGCCACTCATAAGGAAGACAATCAATAAATAAATTATGCTCCGACTTCATCACATAACGGTTCACCATACGTGCATGCTACGGGAATCACAAACTTTAACACAAGTATCTCTCAAATTCACAACTACTCAACTAGCATGACTCTAATATCACCATCTTTATATCTCAAAACAATTATCAAGCATCAAACTTTTCTTAGTATTCAACACACTCATAAGAAAGTTTTTACTAATCTTGAATACCAAGCATATTAGGATTATTTAAGCAAATTACCATGCTATAGAAGACTCTCAAAATAATCTAAGTGAAGCATGAGAGATCAATAGTTTCTATAAAACAAATCCACCACCGTGCTCTAGAAGATATAAGTGAAGCACTAGAGCAAAACTATATAACTCAAAAGATATAAGCGAAGCACATAGAGTATTCTAACAAATTCCAAATCATGTATGGCTCTCTCAAAAGGTGTGTACAGCAAGGATGATTGTGGTAAACTAAAAAGCAAAGACTCAAATCATACAAGACGCTCCAAGCAAAACACATATCATGTGGTGAATAAAAATATAGCTCCAAGTAAAGTTACCGATGGAAGTAGACGAAATAGGGGATGCCTTTCGGGGCATCCCCAAGCTTAGGCTCTTGGTTGTCCTTTAATATTACCTTGTGGTTCCTTGGGAATCCCCAAGCTTAGGCTCTTGCCACTCCTTATTCCGTAGTCCATCGAATCTTTACCCAAAACTTGAAAACTTCACAACACAAAACTTAACAGAAAACTCGTAAGCTCCGTTAGCGAAAGAAAAGAAAACACCACTTCAAGGTACTGTAATGAACTCATTCTTTATTAATATTGGTGTTAAACCTACTGTATTCCAACTTCTCTATGGTTTATAAACTATTTTACTAGCCATAGAGTCATCAAAATAAGCAAACAACACACGAAAAGCAGAATCTGTCAAAAACAGAACAGTCTGTAGTAATCTGTAACTAACGCAAACTTCTGGAACTCCAAAAATTCTAAAATAAATGGGTGGACCTGAGGAATTTGTCTAGTAATCATCTGCAAAAAGAATCAACTAAATAGCACTCTCCAGTAAAAAGTTTTGGCTAATCTCGTGAGCGCTAAAGTTTCTGTTTTTTTACAGCATGATCATAAAGACTTCACCCAAGTCTTCCCAAAGGTTCTACTTGGCACAAACACTAATTAAAACACAAAACCACATCTAAACAGAAGCTAGATGTATTATTTATTCCTAAACAGAACCAAAAAGCAAGAAACTAAAATAAAATTGGGTTCCCTCCCAACAAGCGCTATCGTTTAATGCCCCTAGCTAGGCATGATGATTTCAATGATGCTCACATAAAAGATAAGAATTGAAACATAAAGAGAGCATCATGAAGAATATGACTAGCACATTTAAGTCTAACCCACTTCCTATGCATAGGGATTTCGTGAGCAAACAACTTATGAGAACAAGAATCAACTTGCATAGGAAGGTAAAACAAGCATAACTTCAAGATTTTAAGCTCATAGAGAGGAAACTTGATATTATTGCAATATGTAGAAGCATATGATCCTCTCTCATAATAATTTTCAGTACCATCATGAATGAATTCAACAATATAACCAGCACCTAAAGCATTCTTTTCATGATCTATAGAATTTTTATTACTCTCCGCATAAGCAACTTTATTCTCATGAATAGTAGTGGGAGCAAACTCAACAAAATAACTATCATATGATTGAAAATTAAGATCAAGATGACAAGTTTCATGGTTATCATTATTCTTTAAAGCATACGTGTCATCACAATAATCATCATAGATAGGAGGCATGCTTTCATCATAGTAAATTTGCTCATCAAAGCTTGGGGGACAAAACATATCATCTTCATCAAACATAGCTTCCCCAAGCTTGTGCCTTTGCATATCATTAGCATCATGGATATTCAAGGAATTCATACTAACAACATTGCAATCATGCTCATCATACAAAGATCTAGTACCAAACATTTTAATGCATTCTTCTTCTAGCAATTGAGCACAATTTTCCTTTCCATCATTCTCACGAAAGATATTAAAAAGATGAAGCATATGAGGCAAACTCAATTCCATTTTTTTGTAGTTTTCTTTTATAAACTAAACTAGTGATAAAACAAGAAACTAAAAGATTAGATTGCAAGATCTAAAGATATACCTTCAAGCACTCACCTCCCCGGCAACGGCGCCAGAAAAGAGCTTGATGTCTACTACGCAACCTTCTTCTTGTAGACGTTGTTGGGCCTCCAAGTGCAGAGGTTTGTAGGACAGTAGCAAATTTCCCTCAAGTGGATGACCTAAGGTTTATCAATCCGTGGGAGGCGTAGGATGAAGATGGTCTCTCTCAAGCAACCCTGCAACCAAATAACAAAGAGTCTCTTGTGTCCCCAACACACCCAATACAATGGTAAATTGTATAGGTGCCCTAGTTCGGCGAAGAGATGGTGATCAAGTGCAATATGGATGGTAGATATAGGTTTTTGTAAACTGAAAATATAAAAACAGCAAGGTAGCAAGTGATAAAAGTGAGCACAAACGGTATTGCAATGATAGGAAACAAGGGCTAGGGTTCATACTTTCACTAGTGCAAGTTCTCTCAACAATAATAACATAATTGGATCATATAACTATCCCTCAACATGCAACAAAGAGTCACTCCAAAGTCACTAATAGCGGAGAACAAACGAAGAGATTATGGTAGGGTACGAAACCACCTCAAAGTTATTCTTTCCAATCAATCCGTTGGGCTATTCCTATAAGTGTCACAAACAGCCCTAGAGTTCGTACTAAAATAACACCTTAAGACATAAATCAACCAAAACCCTAATGTCACCTAGATACTCCAATGTCACCTCAAGTATCCGTGGGTATGATTATACGATATGCATCACACAATCTCAGATTCATCTATTCAACCAACACATAGAACCTCAAAGAGTGCCCCAAAGTTTCTACCGGAGAATCAAGACGAAAACGTGTGCCAACCCCTATGCATAGGTTCATGGGCGGAACCCGCAAGTTGATCACCAAAACATATATACATCAAGTGAATCACGTGATATCCCATTTTCACCACAGATACACACGGCAAGACATACATCAAGTGTTCTCAAATCATTAAAGACTCAATCCGATAAGATTACTTCAAAGGGAAAACTCAATCCATTACAAGAGAGTTGATGGGGAGAAGCAACATAAGATCCAACTATAATAGCAAAGCTCGCGATACATCAAGATCGTATCACCTCAAGAACACGAGAGAGAGAGAGAGAGAGAGATCAAACACATAGCTACTGGTACATACCCTCAGCCCCGAGGGTGAACTACTCCCTCCTTGTCATGGAGAGCGCCGGGATGATGAAGATGGCCACCGGTGAGGGATCCCCCCTCCGGCAGGGTGCCGGAATAGGGTCCCGATTGGTTTTTGGTGGCTACAGAGGCTTGCGGCGGCGGAACTCCCGATCTATTCTGTTCCCCGATCGTTTTAGGGTATATGGGTACATATAGGTGAAAGAAGCACATCTGGGGAGCCACGAGGGGCCCACGAGGGTGGAGGGCGCACCCAGGGGGTGGGCGCGCCCCCCTGCCTCGTGCCTTCCTCGTTGCTTTCTTGACGTGGACTCCAAGTCTCCCGGGTTGCTTTCCTTCCAAAAATAACTTCTCCAGAAGGTTTCATTCCGTTTCGACTCCATTTGATATTCCTTTTCTTCGAAACACTTAAACAAGGGAAAAAACAGGAACTGGCACTGGGCTCTGGGTCAATAGGTTAGTCCCAAAAATAATATAAAAGTGCATAATAAAGCCCATAAACATCCAAAACAGATAATATAATAGCATGGAACAATCAAAAATTATAGATACGTTGGAGACGTATCACATAGCATACTTTATAGAACCTATGACTGAGGCATAGGGAATGACTTTCATTCTCTTTCTATTTTCTGCCATGGTCGGGTTTTGAGTCTTACTCAACTTCACACCTTGCAATACAGGCAAGAACTCCTTCTTTGACTGTTCCATTTTGAACTACTTCAAAATCTTGTCAAGGTATGTACTCATTGAAAAATCTTATCAAGCGTCTTGATCTATCTTTATAGATCTTGATGCTCAATGTGTAAGCAGCTTCATCGAGGTCTTTCTTTGAAAAACTCCTTTCAAACACTCCTTTATGCTTTCCAGAAAATTCTACATTATTTCCGATCAACAATATGCCATTCACATATACTTATCAAAAAGGTTGTAGTGCTCCCACTCACTTTCTTGTAACTATAGGCTTCACCGCAAATCTGTATAAAACTATATGCTTTGATCAACTCATCAAAGCGTATATTCCAACTCCGAGATGCTTGCACCAGTCCATAGATGGATCACTGGAGCTTGCTCACTTTGTTAGCACCTTTAGGATTGAGAAAACCTTTTGATTGCATCATATACAACTCTTCTTTTAATAAATCCATTAAGGAATGCAGTTTTGACATCCATTTGCCAGATTTCATAAAATGTGGCAGTTGCTAACATGATTCGGATAGACTTTAAGCATCGATACGAGTGAGAAAATCTCATCATAGTCAACACCTTGAACTTGTCGAAAACCTTTTGCGACAATTCGAGCTTTGTAGATAGTAACACTACTATCAATGTCCGTCTTCCTCTTGAAGATCCATTTATTCTCAATGGCTTGCCGATCATCGGACAAGTCCACCAAAGTCCATACTTTGTTCTCATACATGAATCCCATCTCAGATTTCATGGCTCCGAGCCATTTCGCAGAATCTGGGCTCATCATCGCTTCCTCATAGTTCGTAGGTTCGTCATGGTCTAGTAACATGACGTCCAGAACAGGATTACCGTACCACTCTGGTGCGGAACATACTCTTGTTGACCTACGAGGTTCGGTAGTAACTTGATCTGAAGTTTCATGATCATCATCATTAACTTCCTCACTAATTGGTGCAGGAATCACTGAAACTGATTTCTCTGATCAACTACTTTCCAATTCGGGAGAAGGTACAATTACCTCATCAAGTTCTACTTTCCTCCCACTCACTTCTTTCGAGAGAAACTCCTTCTCTAGAAAGGATCCATTCTTAGCAACGAATATCTTGCCTTCGGATCTGTGATAGAAGGTGTACCCAATAGTCTCCTTTCGGTATCCTATGAAGACGCATTTCTCCGATTTGCGTTCGAGCTTATCAGGTTGAAGCTTTTTCATATAAGCATCGCAGCCCCAAACTTTAAGAAACGATAGCTTAGGTTTCTTGCCAAACCACAGTTCATACGGTGTCGCCTCAACGGATTTAGATGGTGCCCTATTTAACATGAATGCAGCTGTCTCTAATGCATAACCCCAAAAACGATAGTGGTAAATCGGTAAGAGACATCATATATCGCACCATATCTAATAAAGTACGGTTATGACGCTCGGACACACCATTACGCTGTGGTGTTCCAGGTGGCATGAGTTGTGAAACTATTTCACATTGTTTTAAATGAAGGCCAAACTCGTAACTCAAATATTCGTCTCCGCGATTAGATCGTAGAAACTTTATTCTCTTGTTACGATGATTCTCCACTTCACTCTGAAATTCTTCAAACTTTTCAAATGTTTCAAACTTGTGTTTCATTAAGTAGATATACCCATATCTGCTCAAATCATCTGTGAAGGTCAAAAAATAACGATACCCGCCACGAGCCTCAGCACTCATCGGACCGCATACATCGGTATGTATTATTTCCAATATGTCAGTTGCTCGCTCCATTGTTCCGGAGAACGGAGTCTTAGTCATCTTACCCATGAGGCATGGTTCGCAAGAATCAAGTGATTCATAATCAAGTGATTCCAAAACCCCATCAGCATGGAGTTTCTTCATGCGCTTTACACCAATATGACCTAAACGGTAGTGCCACAAATAAGTTGCACTATCATTATTAACCTTGCATCTTTTGGCTTCAATATTATGAAAATGTGTATCATTACGATCGAGATTCAATAAACCATTTATATTAATTGTAAGACCATAGAAGGTTTTATTCATGTAAACAGAACAACAATTATTCTTTGACTTAAATGAATAACTGTATTGCAATAAACATGATCCAATCATATTCATGCTCAACGCAAACACCAAATAACATTTATTTTAGGTTCAACACTAATCCCGAAGGTAAAAGGAGTGTGCGATGGTGAACTTATCAACCTTGGAATCATTTCCAATACACATCGTCACCTCGTCCTTAACTAGTCTATGTTTATCTTGCAACTCTTGTTTTTGTGTTACTACTCTTAGCAACTGAACCAGTATCAAATACCGAGGGGTTGCTATAAACATTAGTAAAGTACACATCAATAACATGTATATCAAATATAGCTTTGTTTACTTTGCCATCCTACTTATCCACCAAGTATCTAGGGTAGTTCCACTTCCAGTGATCATTTCCTTTGCAGTAGAAGCACTCAGTTTCAGGCTTGGATCTAGCTTTGGGTTTCTTCATGGGAGTGGCAACTTGCTTGCCATTATTCTTGAAGTTCCCTTTTCTTTACCTTGCCCTTTTACTTGAAACTAGTGATCTTTTCAACCATCAACACTTGATGCTCTTTCTTGATTTCTACCTTCGCCGATTTCAGCATCGCGAAGAGCTCGGGAATCATTTTTGTTATCCCCTTGCATATTATAGTTCATCACGAAGTTCTAGTAGCTTGATGATAGTGACTAGAGAACACTATCAATCACTATATTATCTGGAATATTATCTCCCACTTGATTGAAGCGATTGTAGTACCCAGACAATCTGAGCACATGCTCATTGGTTGAGCTATTCTCCTCCATCTTGTAGGCAAAGTACAGTCAGAGGTCTCATACCTCTCGACACGGGCATGAGTCTGAAATACTAATTTCAACTCTTGGAACATATCATATGCTCCATGGCGTTCGAAACATTTTTGAAGTCCCGGTTCTAAGCCGTAAAGCATGGTGCACTAAACTATCAAGTAGTCATCATACCGAGCTTGTAAAACGTTCATAACGTCTGCATCTGCTCCTGCAATAGGTCTGTCACCTAGCGGTGCATCAAGGACATAATTCTTCTGTGCAGCAATGAGGAAAATCCTCAGATCACGAACCAAGTCCGCATCATTGCTACTATCATCTTTCAACTTATATTTCTCTAGGAACATATAAAAATAAACGGTGAGCTACATTACGAGCTATTGATCTACAACACAGATATGCTAATACTACCAGGACTAAGTTCATAATAAATTAAAGTTCGATTAATCATATTACTTAAGAACTCCCACTTAGATAGACATCCCTCTAGTCATCTAAATGATCACGTGATCCAAATTAACTAAACCATGTCCGATCAACACGTGAGATGTAGTAGTTTTCAATGGTGAACATCACTATGTTGATCATATCTACTATATGATTCACGCTCGACCTTTCGGTCTCAGTGTTCCGAGGCCATATCTGCATATGCTAGACTCGTCAAGTTTAACCCGAGTATTCTGCGTGTGCAAAACTGGCTTGCACCTGTTGTATGTGAATGTAGAGCTTATCACACCCGATCATCACGTGGTGTCTCGGCACGATGAACTGTAGCAACGGTGCATACTCAGGGAGAACACTTGTACCTTGAAATTTAGTGAGAGATCATCTTATAATGCTACCGCCGTACTAAGCAAAATAATATGCATAAAGGATAAATATCACATGCAATCAATATAAGTGATATGATATGGCCATGATCATCTTGTGCCTTTGATCTCCATCTCCAAAGCACCGTCATGATCACCATCCTCACCGGCTTGACACCTTGATCTCCATCGAAGCATCATTGTCGTCTCGCCAACTATTGCTTCTACGACTATCGCTACCGCTTAGTGATAAAGTAAAGCAATTACATGGCGATTTCATTTCATACAATAAAGCGACAACCGTAAGGCTCCTGCCAGTTGCCGATAACTTTTACAAAACATGATCATCTCATACAACAATTTATATATCATCACGTCTTGACCATATCACATCACAACAAGCCCTGCAAAAACAAGTTAGACGTCCTCTACTTTGTTGTTGCAAGTTTTACGTGGCTGCTACGGGCTTAGCAAGAACCATTCTTACCTACGCATCAAAAACCACAACGATTTTTCGTCAAGTGTGTTGTTTTAACCTTCAACAAGGACCGGGCGTAGTCATACTCGATTCAACTAAAGCCGGAGAAACAGACACCCACTAGCCACCTGTGTGCGAAGCACGTCGGTAGAACCAGTCTCATGAACGCGGTCATGTAATGTCGGTCAGGGCCGCCTCATCCAACAATACCACCGAATCAAAGTATGACATGCTGGTAAGCAGTATGACTATTATCGCCCACAACTCTTTTTGTTCTACTCGTGCATATAACATCTACACATAGACCTGGCTCAGATGCCACTGTTGGGGAACGTAGTAATTTCAAAAAAAATCCTACGATCACGCAAGATCTATCTAGGAGAAGCATAGCAACGAGTGGGGAGAGTGTGTTCACGTACCCACGTAGACCAAAAGCGGAAGCGTTTTATCAACGCGGTTGATGTAGTCGTACGTCTTCACGATCCGACGGATCTCAGCACCGAACGTACGGCACCTCCGTGTTCAGCACACGTTCAGCTCGATGACGTCCCTCGTACTCTTGATCCAGTTGAGGCCGAGGGAGAGTTTATCAGCACGACGGCGTGGCGACGGTGATGATGAAGTTACCGGCACAGGGCTTCGCCTAAGCACTACGACGATATGACCGAGGTGTAAAACTGTGGAGGGGGGCACCGCACACGGCTAAAGATCAACTTGTTTTCTATGGGGACCCCCCCTCCCCCGTATATAAAGGAGGGGAGGAGGAGGTCGGCCACAAGGGGCGCGCCCAAGGGAGGGAATCCTACTCCAAGTAGGAATAGGTTCCCCCCTTTCCTAGTTCAACTAGGAAAAGAAGGAAGGAGAGGGAGAGGGAGAGGGAAAGAGGGGCCGCGCCCCCCTCCCCTTGTCCTATTCGGACTCCCCTTGGGGGGGCACCTCTTGGCTATGGCCCTCTCTCTCCCCTAAGGCCCACTAAGGCCCATAACTTCCCGGGGGGTCCGGTAACCCTCCGGCACTCCGGTTCTATCCGAAACTATCCGGAACACTTCCGTGTCCGAATAACATGGTCCAATATATCAATCTTTATGTCTCGACCATTTCAAGACTCCTCGTCATGTCCATGATCTCATCCGGGACTCCGAACAACCTTCGGTACATCAAATCACATAAACTCATAATACCAGTCATCATCGAACGTTAAGCGTGCGGACCCTGCGGGTTCGAGAACTATGTAGACATAACCGAGGCATATCTCCGGTCAATAACCAATAGCGGACCCTGGATGCTCATATTGGCTCCTACATATTCTACGAAGATATTTATCGGTCAAACTGCATAACAACATGCGTTGTTCCCTTTGTCATCGGCATGTTACGTGCCCGAGATTCGATCGTCGGTATCACCATACCTAGTTCAATCTCGTTATCGGCAAGTCTCTTTACTCGTGCCATAATGCATCATCCCACAACTAACTTATTAGTCACATTGCTTGCAATGCTTATAGTGATGTGCATTACCGAGAGGGCCCAGAGATACCTTTCCGAAACACGGAAGGACAAATCCTAATCTCGATATATGCCAACTCAACAATCACCGTCGGAGACACCTGTAGAGCATCTTTATAATCACCCAGTTACGTTGTGACATTTGATAGCACACTAAGTGTTCCTCCGGTATCCGGGAATTGCATAATCTCATAGTCATAGTGTGACGCCCGGATAATCAAGCTACAGTAAAACTCTGCTAATGATGCCACGTCACCTCCGTTACTGTTTCTAATCCTTCGTTAGTACAAAACCGATTCAAAAATCAATTCAAAATATGGCAAACAACAAAAGTTTTCAAACATTGAAACAAAAATGTTCGGAGTGAACCAAATATTGCACAGATAATTATGGTGGAGAAACCACACCTTTATAAAATGTTTAAATACTATGAGATGAATAAAACAGTAGCAAAAACAATTATATAAGTGCTATTAAATATAAACAAATATTAAACTAGTTTATTTAGTCACTAAAAACTTTTTACAACTCCAATTTAGGTGTGGGCTTTAACTTATTATAAAACTATAACTATTAAAGAAATAAAATAAAACAGTAAAGGAAAATAAATAAAAGAAAAGAAAACACACAAAAAACAGAAGACAATCAAACAAAAAAAGGAAAAGAACCCCCCCCCCCCCCCCGCGCTGGGCCAAGTGGCCCAGCTGGCCCCAGCCGCCCGAATGGGCAGGCCCACCCCGGCGCCCTACTAGGTCGCCCCGAACCCCCTGGCCAAACCCTAACTGCTACCCCCTCCCCACTCGTCCCACTCCTCCCCCTCCCCCGATCCAGATCGGATCGGGGCACAACGACCCGACGCCGTCGCCGCCGCCCGGTACCCGCGCCTCGCCCTGCGCCCTGCCGACGCCCTCGCTCCGTGCTCGAGCCCAGCGCCGCCCGGCGACCCTGCTGTGGTGGACGAGCCACCCGCCGGTGACGACCCCCTCCCTCGCGCCCGTGCCACGGCCTCCTCCTCAGCGGACCCCGCCACCGCCCGTCGCCTCGTCCTCCTCATCTCCTCCTCGCCGACGACGCATCCTCGTCCTCCTCCCCAAAGGCTCCACCGGGCCTCGCCGCCCCCCCTGCTCACCAACGCAGGTGAGGACCCCGGTCCTCCTCCTCCTCCCCGTGCCCTCACGCCGGCGCTCGCCCGCGCCACCGCACCATCCGCTTGCTGCCGGGAGCCGCCGAACCGCGCGTCGCGCTCGCCGACGCTTCCCGCACTCGCCGCCCTCGCTCCGCGGCCTCGCCCCCTTGCTCCCGCTCCGCCGCAGCCGCTGCCTGCTGCTGCTCCGGCCGGCGAGCCTCGCCGTGGCTGGCCTGGCCAGTGCCCAGTCGGGCTAGCGCCCGTGCGCCCGTGCCCGCTATGGCCAGGGCCACTTACCACTAGGCCAGTCCCCCCGGCCCTATGACATGTGGGGCCGCACCCCTCAGAACGTATATAAAAAAAGGATTTAAAAAATATAATAATAATAAAATAAAATAAAATGAATTAATAAAATTAATGATTAATAATTAGTTAATTAATTAAATTATTTAAGTTAATTAATCTAATTAACTAGTTAGTTTAATTAAACAGTAATTAGATTAGTTAAACCCTAATTAGACTAAACAGTCAATGACGAACGGGACCCACACGTCAGTTGACCAGTCAACTGCCCTGTTGACTGCTGACGTCAGCATGTACTGTTCTGGATAATGTTGAATTAAAATAATTATATAAATGCTAAAATTCAATTAAATCTTTTAAAATTAATATAAAATAAACCGTAGCTCGGATGGAAAAACTTTGTACATGAAAGTTGCTCAGAACGACGAGACGAATTCGGATACGCAGCACGTTCGTCCGCCACACATCCCTAACATATCAAACTCGCAACTTTCCCCCTCCGGTTCATCTGTGCGAAAACACGAAACACCAGGAATAGTTTCCCGGATGTTCCCCCCTTTCCCGGTACCACCTCCTACCGTGTTAGGCACACCTAGCACCGCGCATTGACATGTCTTCCATCGTCTTGCTTATGTTTGCATTATATTTATTGTTTCTTCCCCCTCTTCTCCGGTAGACTACGAGACCGACGCCGCTACTGGTGCCCCGACCGACTACGCTGTTGACGACCCCTCCTTCTTGCCAGAGCAACCAGGCAAGCCCCCCTTGATCACCAGATATCGCCTATTCCTTCTCTATACTGCTTGCATTAGAGTAGTGTAGCATGTTACTGCTTTCGGTTAATCCTATACTGATGCATAGGCTCTCATTGTTGCTACAGTTGTTACCCTTACCTGCTGTCCTACTGCTTAGTATAGGATGCTAGTGTTCCATCAGTGGCCCTACACTCTTGTCCGTCTGCCATGCTATACTACCGGGCCATGATCACTTCGGGAGGTGATCACAGGTATATACTATATACTTTATATACATGACACATGTGGTGACTAAAGTCGGGTCGGCTCGTTGAGTACCCGCAAGTGATTCTGATGAGGGGGCTGAAAGGACAGGTGGCTCCATCCCGGTAGAGGTGGGCCTGGGTTCCTGACGGCCCCCGACTGTTACTTTGTGGCGGAGCGACAGGGCAGGTTGAGACCACCTAGGAGAGAGGTGGGCCTGGCCCTGGTCGGCGTCCGCGGATACTTAAAAATAACACGCTTAACGAGTTCTTGGTATTTGATCTGAGTCTGGCCATTTGGTCTATACGCACTAACCAACTACGCGGGAACAGTTATGGGCACTCGACGTCGTGGTATCAGCCGAAGCCTTCGTGACGTCAACGACTAAGTGGCGCGCGCCGGATTGGACTGGAACGCCTACTAGGCTAGGTCTGCTTTCGGCCGCGTTCGCAACGTGCAGGTGTGCAATGGGCGATGGGCCCAGACCCCTGCGCCATAGGATTTAGACCGGCGTGTTGACCTCTCTGTTGTGCCTAGGTGGGGCTGCGACGTGTTGATCTTACGAGGCCGGGCATGACCCAGGAAAGTGTGTCCGGCCAAATGGGATCGAGCGTGTTGGGTTATGTGGTGCACTCCTGCAGGGAAGTTTATCTATTCGAATAGCCGTGTCCCTCGGTAAAAGGACGACCCGGAGTTGTACCTTGACCTTATGACAACTAGAACTGGATACTTAATAAAACACACCCTTCCAAGTGCTAGATATAACCCGGTGATCACTCTCTAACAGGGCGACGAGGAGGGGATCGCCGGGTAGGATTATGCTATGCGATGCTACTTGGTGAACTTACCATCTACTCTCTTCTACATGCTGCAAGATGGAGGCTGCCAGAAGCGTAGTCTTCGACAGGATTAGCTATCCCCCTCTTATTCTGGCATTCTGCAGTTCGGTCCACCGATATGGCCTTTTACACCTATGCCCATGCATATGTAGTGTAGATCCTTGCTTGCGAGTACTTTGGATGAGTACTCACGGTTGCTTTTCTCCCTCTTTTTCCCTCTCTATACCTGGTTGTCGCAACCAGATGCTGGAGTCCAGGAGCTAGAGATCCCGAGGATGATTCTACATGGAGTTCGGCTTCGAGGAGTAGTTAGGAGGTCCCAGGCAGGAGGCCTTGCCTTTTCGATCGTTGCTACTTTTGTGCTAGCCTTCTTAAGGCAAACTTGTTTAACTTATGTCTGTACTCAGATATTGTTGCTTCCGCTGACTCGTCTATGATCGAGCACTTGTATTCGAGCCCTCGAGGCCCCTGGCTTATATTATGATGCTTGTATGACTTATTTATGTTTTAGAGTTGTGTTGTGATATCTTCTCGTGAGTCCCTGATCTTGATCGTACACGTTTGCGTGCATGATTAGTGTACTATTGAATCGGGGGCGTCACACATAGGAACATGTATAAGTCATGAAGAAAGCAATAGCAATAAACTAAACGATCATTATGCTAAGCTAACGGATGGGTCTTGTCCATCCCATCATTCTCCTAATGATGTCATCCCGTTCATCAAATGACAACACATGTCTATGGTCAGGAAACTTAACCATCTTTGATTAACGAGCTAGTCTAGTAGAGGCATACTAGGGACACTTTGTTTTGTCTATGTATTCACACATGTATCAAGTTTCCGGTTAATACAATTCTAGCATGAATAATAAACATTTATCATGATATAAGGAACTAAATAATAAATTTATTATTGCCTCTAGGGCATATTTCCTTCAATAGCAAGGTTAAAACTGTGAAGGTCCCTAAACCCCATGTGACCTTTCTTGTTTCGAACACACATCTTCCACCATGCAAACCAATGCATTTTCTTTTTCTCCTCCTTATCACCCAACCAAAATCCCGCAATCTCATTAGTAACGGATTTGCAGATCCCTTTTGGAAGTTTAAAACTGACATAGCATGCGAAGGGATTGCATGTGCAACTGATTTCAAAAGTATCTCCTTTCCTTGCATTGAGAGGACCTTTTCCTTCCAAGCTTTCAAACGGTGACATATTCTATCAATAAGGTGTTGGAAGCAGTCACTACGGTCTACCCCAACCATGGTGGGCAAACCTAAATATTTGTCAGAGAGGGCTTCCGTCAAAATATCCAAGTCCCTACAAATATCTTCTCTAACACTGACATTTTGTATTGGGGCTAAAGAAAATACTAGATTTTGCATTACTCGCCATTTGTCCCGAACTTCTACAATAGGTATCCAACACTCTTTTCAAAGTATTAGCATTATGAACATTAGCCCTCATAAGAATCAAGGAATCGTCGGCAAAAAGGAGATGGGGGATAGATGGAGCGTTTCTGCAGACTTGTATGCCTTCAATTCCTCCAACTTCCTCTTCATGAGCCAGCAAGCATGAAAGACCCTCAGAACATAACAGAAAAATATATGGTGACAAGGGATCCCCCTGTCTCAGGCCTCTAGTTGGCAAGAACTCCTCGGTCTCTGTATCATTAAATCTTACTCTGTAGCTCAGCAAGGAAACACATTCCACTATCAGATCAACCCACTGCGAATGAAACCCAACTTCAACATCATCTGTTTCAAAAAACCCATTCAACTTTTAACAATTTTACTTTCGTACCGCCCCCCCCCCCCCCCAAGAAAAACACATAGAGGACTAAGATTACCCCATACCCCTTCACAATAAAGGGCAAGATGGACTTTTGTAAAAGTACGCCGCGGGACCTCGCACTTAAAGGCGTGCGCTGCTAGCCACTTTGGTATTTTGTAGCCCGAAATATATAAGAAAACACAACAACGTTCATATATATGAAATATTTTCTAAAATGATTTGAAACTTTTACTGAAAAAATGTGCACAATTTGGAAATGCCGAATAATTTTTGCATTTATGAACCAAATTCGAGCAAATATTTTATGAAATTTGAAAAGAAAAATCGCAGCATGAACAATTTCTGAACATTTTTCAAAACATGGGCAATTTATAAATTTTGGTTTTCTTTTTTGGGGGAATTTTTGTCCTCTTATTCTTTTGTTTTACCTTCTACTTTACATTTTTTTTAATATTCGCGAACTATTTATAAATCATGAAACTTTTCTTAAATCCATGAAGTTTTCAAATTTGTGAATATTTTCTTAAATACATGAACTTTGTTTTCAAATCCGTGATTATTTTTTCAAATCCACAAACTTTTTCAACTATTATGAACTTTTTCTAAAGTCTGGGATTTTTTTTCCAATTAATGAACATTTGTTTTCAAAATTGATGAACTTTTTTCAAATCTGCGAACGCTTTGGCTGGCCCAACCGGCACCGACGGGAGCGATGCCGTTGCCTAGTTGGGCCAAGGCCTAAGCATATTTTTTTTTCTATGTTTTTTTGTTAGTTCATTTTCATCTTTTTGAACTTTATTATTTTCTGAAACCTGTTAAAAAATTAAGATAGTTTTAGAATAATAAAAATTTTCTTCTTTTCAAATATTGTTTACAATTTTGAAAAATGTTTTGGAATTGCAAAAAAAATGCTCCTGTTTTCGAAAAAAAATTAATTTAAGAAATGTTTAAATTTGAAAAAAGTTGATAATTTTTAGAAAGGGTACGTGGTTTGCAATTTGTGTACAACATCAATTGTTTGGAATTTTTTCACAATTTTGGAAAAAAATTAAGTTTGTTAAATTTTCGTGCAAAATTTGAAATTCCAAATTTAAAAAAAAAATTCAAGAAAATGTTAGGATATAAGAAAATGTTGATGTCGATTGATAATGATTTAAATTGAACATAACAGAGGCATTCAAATTAGGAAAAACGTCATGCTCATGGATGCACCCGCCTGGCCTATTTTAGCTCACTTCTCTCAACCGGTGTTTTTTTCGGACTATGGATAAATGAACCCAACTTGCAGCAGCCTGACACAGACATATGAGACATCCATGTCAGGTTTGAACGACTTCCAACATCGTTTGCACATTGCTACGTGTCCGGTCATCTGTCGACCCTTTTTCTTCGAGAAAACTTCAGAAAATGCAAAACTTGTAAAAAAATCCAAATAATTTTGCAAGATGCCTGGAATACATCATAGAATCTGGTGGAAAAAATTTGGGCCATTTGACAGATGTCAAAAAACAATGTGCTTTCTAATGGACCTTTCAAGCTCGACCCGAACACCCTTCATTGTACATGGTCTATTTTTGGACATCCTTCAAATGACCCCAACTTTAGCAGGTGGGCATGCCCATGGTAAGCATCCATGTCTGGTTTGTCATGAGAGTGTTGCACATGTGGTAACCTAAAATTGCTACATCCAAGGTATGCAAATTTTTCTAAAATGTAACAAGAATTTGCAGTCACTGTATGAAGTGAGGTTGGGATGAGATGACCGGATGTTAATCCAAGAGAAATTACCGACATATGTTTAGGTTCAGACTTCATCAGACAGTAAAGGAGCCATTGATGAAGCTGCCAACCATACAGTGTTTTAGCGAAACCACTTGAGGAGTACTCGTTGCAAAGATCATTCCAACTTCCCAGGTTGCGACAAGTGGCGCACATGCAGCACGCCACTTGTCGCAACCTGGGAATTTTCCCTTTTTTCGTAGTTTCGTTTATTCAAAATGGTTTATCTCTCAAACCGTGCGTCCAAATCTCGAACCGCTTTCACCGTTGAATTCCTCGCGTCGAGATCTTCAAAACTAGATCCCATGTTGATAGGTTTTGACGAACTTTTTTTTATGAAAAAAACCGGACGAAAAAACCAAACCGGGAGCACGGGTTTTTTCCCTTTACGAAAGAGGCACGCCCGTGCCTCTCACGAGAAATCACAACCGTGCCTCTCGCGGAAGCAAAACCGTGAGTCTCGCGGAAGGAATAAAAAAGAGAAAACGCGTTTTTTTCGTTTCCGAGGAGGCACGGCCGTGCCTCTCGCGGAAGCAAAACCGTGACTCTCGCGAAAGAAAAAACAAACAGAAAACGTGTTTTTTTTCGTTTTCGAGAGGCACGGCCGTGACTCTCGCGAAAGTACATCCGTGTGTCTCGCGGAAGCAAAACCATGACTCTAATCTAAATCTGCTATTGATGAACATAATTAAATTTGCGATTTAATGACTAACTATCCAATTGGATATTTTAAACGTATCGCTGGAAAAATTGCATACTGACCAATTACAAAATTAGTTTTTAGAAAGTGCACCTACTAGGCTGCATAAATTTTACTATAAAGTAGCACAATCATAAAATGATTGGCTACCTTTCAAACAAAACAAATGAAAAGTCCCAAAAAATTCATATGTGTTTTTACAACATAGATGCATGCCACCTTTTTTCTCTCTCTAGAAACACAACACAAGGGCAAAACACTCACATACACGCGCATACACTCATTCCTATAGACGTACATTGTCAGAAAACTTAAAATAAATCCAAGAAACACCTGCGACAGATGTACAACTTAAAGGTTCCACTACAAAGAATCTAACCATCTGAACTACTTTCGGTTCGCTATGTACCACTCTTCTTTTTCACTGCATACCACTATTTTGATTGGCCACTGACCTAGGATGCGGCAGAATGTGGGATCTTAAAATTTTAGAAACTCACGGCCCACATGGCCTCAATGCAAGATCCAGTGGCATACAGATCGACAATGTTATGAATATTAAAACATTTTTGTTGATTCTCGATCGACTAAGGATTTCTTATTACACAATCGACCCTGAGAGCCATAGATCCAGAGGATACATATACACTCTTTTGTAGTAAACCAACAAATTACTACACGATAAATATCTTTTACGTGCCTATGACTAAATTTTGTAAAATCGGTTCTGACATGTTCATGTACGGCCAAAAAAACTGTAGTCAAAGTTTACAGAATTGTAGAAACTTACATGGATCATGAGTTCATGACGTCAAATCGAGGGTTCTCATGTGTCAACATTGACCGAGAAACAAGTAACCGTGAGGCGACTGAAAATTAGCAGACAAGTATAGCCGTGCAGCCTTTTGGTGGCTGAGATTCATGGAGCGTGTTTTTTGGAAAAAATAATCAAAAACAACATTTCAAAGTTTCGAAAAATTCTGAAAAAAATGCACATTGACATATGGATGCATACTACGTGTGTGAAAATTTTCATAAGAAAATACATTGACACGCGAGCTACACAACACATGACAAATTTGCGATTTTGAAAACATGAAAAGTGCATGTACTGCTGACTAAAAAAACCGAGTAGCGATTTTCACTTTTTGTGTAGCTGGCGTGTCAATCTATTTTCTCACGAAAAATTGCCCACGTGTAGTATACATTCATATGACAATATGATTTTTTTTTCACAATTTTCTGAACCTTTGAAATGCAATTGTTGAATTTTTTAAAACAAACGGGCCTCATGGAGCTCGAGCACCAGACGTGTTGTAGTTGGGAGATCAAAAAATACTTGCCTTGGCGTTGGCGCCCGAGGCCATCATCGTCGGGACCGCTTTATTCCCTCGCACCGCCGTTCCCATGGCATCGCCAGCCGAAACCCTTCCTGCGCATCCAATTCCCCTCTCTTCTTTTCTTTCCCATTAATTTTCCCTAGCTACAAACCCGTCTCATTCCCATCATGAAGCGATCCATTTGATTTGATTGAGACATATGTTCTGAGCTCGATCTGTCGGGCAAATGAGGATCATGGTGCGGACGCTGCGCGGGGACCGGGTGGCGCTGGACGTGGACGGCGCGGCCAAGACCGTGGCGCAGGCCAAGGGCGTGGTCATGGCCCGGGAGCGCGTCCCCGTGGCCATGCAGCGCCTCTTCTTCGCCGGCTGCCACCTCGACGACGACGACCGGACACTCGCCAGCTACGGCGTCCAGCACGACTCCGTCCTCTTCCTCGGCCTCCGCCTCCGCGCCGCCGACACCACCCCGTGCCAGTACGCGCGCGTTGCTCTGCTCTGTCATAAAGAACTTCCTTTCTTTTCCGGCGAGAGATGTTCATCTGACACGATCGATCGATGCGCTCGCGTCGCGCTTCAGGGACCAGATGCATAGGTTGCAGGTGCCGGCCGGATCGATGACCGCGAAGCAAGAAGTTCTGCATCAGCAGCAGGTGCATGTCCATGACCATGGCCCCGAGGGCGCGAACGGCGGCGTCGACGACGAGCCGGAGAAGGCCAAGTCCAGGAAGCTGCCGTCGCGGCGCGTGCTCCGCAAGATCCTCTCGAGGCTGCACGTGGACGCGTGGACGAGGCAGCACGACACCAAGCTGCTGGACCTGCTGCAGCGCCACACGGCGGGACGAGGCGGCGGCGTGGGCGACCTGACCGGCGAGGACTGGTCGGCCATCCGCGCCGAGCTGAACGCGGCCACCGGGTCCGGGTTCCCCGTGGAGGAGCTGCAGCGGCGGGTGGGCGAGTTCCGGCGCGAGGTCGAGGCCGTGGGCCGGATCAAGAGCCACCCGCGGTTCGCCTACGACCCGCGCCGCCGGGTCGTCGTCGCCGAGGAGGCCGACTGGAAGCGCTACACGCTGGTACGTGCCCTGGAATTCTGCATCTGTGGATCGATTGATCCACCGTGAAATGCCTCTTTCTTATCTCCATCTGTTTCAGGAGAACCCCGATGCGGCGGCGTACGAGGGGAGGAGCCCGCGTCTGGCTCTGACCCGAGCAGTTTTCGCCGGAGACGGGCATGGCGGCGCCGGCGCGAAAAGCCGGGAGTCGCGGCCGAGGAGGTACCTGAACAAGTTGCTGCGGAGTTTTGGGCTTCGATGTAAGCTGTAGACAGACCCACCGATCAGTCGATCACAGTTCACACTCTGTACAGCTGGATGAATTGGCTGCGGATTTGAACGATTTGTTTCCGTTGGACATATTTTACCGAAGATGAAAAAAAAAATGAGAAAGGCCATTAGCCAGAGTGTTTTTTTTTTATATTGATGAGCGAAGATTGTAGCTCTGCCGATTTCATTAAGTTACTTTAAAAGGGAAACACGTTTAATATTCACAAACAACTTTACATAAGTGTGCAAATCAAATATCCAAGCTAGAGAAGCCAACATATGGTTGGATGGTTAATCGGGTGGATGAGCCCCCTAACCCATCATGTATTTGTAAATCTCATTAAAAGATAGGGGAGAGGCTAGATGTAAGTCGACAGAAACTAAATTTAGGGTCAGTGGATCGTTTCAACCTTCATATGCAGATCCAACGGTGGAGATGCCTTCTTCTGCCTGCGCTCCTCTCTCCACTATTCCTTTTCTACCTCCGGCCAGCCACACAACCCTGTCCATGACTAGTTCTGTGGTCCCTTCCTAAAGAAATATAAGAGCGTTTAGATCTAAACACTCTTATATTTCTTTAGGGAGGGAGTACTTCAGTCCTTCATCTCTCTCTTTACAGTCTCCTTTCATATGCACTGAAGTTTCTGGAGGCCTGCGCTAAATATGCCCAAGCAATCTCAGACGATGTTGGACAAGCTTTTATTCAATCGGTGCTACCCAACTCTATCCTATATATCATCATTTCAATTGTTGGGCTTTATAAGAAAGTAAAAAATTGTTTATTCCAAGCTTTGGAGAAGGAAAAAACTTCTATATATGCATGATGAAATTAATGTAACCAGTAAATATTTGGACAAGAATATTTGATCAGTGATATTTCAAAAGTTTTCGTTTCTAGACCAGTGGCGGTGAGTATTTGAAAACTTCAGCAAATGTTGTGGCAAACCATAGCTGCCTCAAATGTGATGGTTTTGTAACTTGATGATTACAACAAAACAAAAAAGCATACTCAAATATACCAAATGAATTAGAGATGATGTTGAACAGAATAACTATATTTTTTTTTGCGTGGAATAACTATAATTAACATGTTGTCAATATAAATCCTAGTAAGAGAGGGTAGACTTTTTTTAAATAATGGGTATAACATTGTTTCACAACTACTTATTTGGATACTATAAAATTAGATTGAAAGCTCTGATGGCTGAGGTCCAAAGTACCTCGTCTGAAGTTGTATATTCTTCCCTAGAGGGTATATGATTGCACATAAACGTGAGAATACCATTGCATGGTTAGAATCTTATTTAAAGTAATTGACAGTTACTATGAGAAAGGCAATTATGACAATAGGATTCCAAACATGCATGGTACTCTCTCTGTTTTTATTTACTCTGCATATTAGATTTGATCGAAATCAAACTTTGTAAATTTGACCAAGTTTATAAAAAACAATATAAATATTTACCATAACAAATCTATATGTTGTGAAAGTACATTCGATAATGAATCTAATGTTATTGATTTGTTGTTGTATGTGTTAATATTTTTATTTAAAAACTTTGTCAAAGTATAGGAAGCATAGCTTTGACCAAAGCTAATACGCTGACTAAATAAAAACGGAGGGAGTAACTATTAAATGAGTACCACACACACACAATACAAAGAGCAAGTATAATAGGGTGACGTAAGCAGGCTATAAGGAATATGATAATATATATGTGCTTAGTTGGAGGAAAGAGAAGAGAAAAGAGAAGAGAAGCGGACTCTTGGTTAGTAGCCAGCCGGAACACGAGACCCAAGACATTTTGTGAGGATGTAAGGCGGACCAACTATTAATAAACCAGTACATATTTAAAATTTACTATTATACATGCCGGCTAAGGGGTTGGCTGTAAATGACATGGCAACTTCTTATAGCTGACCGTTGGCTGTATTGATAAATTAGTACATATTTAAAATTTACTATTGTACATGCCGGCTAATTGATTGTGAACATGACCATCGTCAAATGGCCATAGTGCCTGCAGTTGCAAGAAAAATTGGAGGAGGACAATGTTGCAGGGAAATACGCTGTATCAGGTTGTCTCGTCTTATTATGTTGCAGGAAAATTCGGACTAGGACAAGTGTGAAATTTAGAGTGCTATACGTACTGAAAGGAGAGTACGCCTGTGCAAACCAGCAGACACGGAGCAAGAAAAACCTCAATCACGCACGGCACGTTTTATGATTATAATCAACGGAGGAAACAAGCAAACAAAACTCTCATCAGTAGTGCATGAGGGTGACGTTGTACTCGATGATGGCGTCCCCGTTGCCGGTGTTGAGGTAGTGCGTGCGGAGCAGCGCGAAGCCGCGGGCCAGCCGGAAGGCGCCGCGGCCGCCGACGACGGCGAGCTCCCTGCCGTCCCCGTCCGCGACGGGGTTGCGCGAGAAGACCACGAAGGAGCTGCCGTTGTAGTCGTTGAAGGCGAAGTCGATGCCCAGGACGAGGCCCAGCCCGTGCCTGCCCGTGGACGCGTACAGCCCCTGCGCGCTGCCGACGACCCTGGACGTCCGCTCGGGCCCCTCCGTGAGCACGTCGTCGACGACGTAGACGGAGCTGAAGGGCGTGGGGTCGCCGGGCCTGGGCGTGGTGCTGGCGCCGTGCGCCACCGGGACGGCCGTCGGGTCGCTGCCGCTGAGGGTGTCGTGCAGGTAGAAGCGCAGGTTGGTGAGCTTCTCCTTGCCGAACCGGTGGCCGCCGTGGGCGTTGGCGGCGTTGCGCGGGTGGGAAGCGACGACAAGGAGGAGGACGGCGAGCAGGGACAGAGTCCTCATGGTGCTCTCTTCGTTTTCGACTACTGAATCTTGTTTTTCTTTTTTGGTGGAATGGATCCAGCAGGCCTGGTTTGCATGTTTTATAGGCGAAGATGGGCATATCTACAGGACTAAAGAAGGAAACTCTTAAGACTGAAATAATGGTGCACGTTTACACTCCGCTGGCAGCATGACAGCAGTACAAGACTACAAAGAGTCAAAGAGAAGGAAATTACACGACCATAATTTTCAGAATCAAGGCGCCTAAAATGGTGCCATATTGATGGCAATATCTATTGTCCCCAAATAATGACCGGGGATCACTGCAAACCTGTCTAGATTCACTGCTTCATCGGACAAGCCAAGACGAGCGACTCATGCGCAATAGAAATTCAGAACTGAAAACTACCGAATGGTAACAGCTACTACAAGTACAACGTATGGGACACTGAGGGCACAGCATGCAGCAGAGTGTAGAATTACACGTTTCTAAGAAGGAACCAACCATGGGTTACATCCAGAACGCTCGAACCGCAAAGAACTTGTCATATCTGGACACTTTGTAAGAGCAAGCACGTCGGTCCGTGACGCCAATGCCATTGTGCTCGACGCCGACGCGGAACGTGGTCACCACCAGCAGACACTCGTCGCCGTGGGGCAAGCACTCCGTCTGGTCAGTTCCCTCGCGTCGCAGCTGCTCCACGATGCAGTGCTCGCCGCTCTCGGCCATGTGCACGAGGCTGGCGTCAAGGTGCCTCCATCCCGGTTCGTCAAGGAGCATCTTCTCCCCGATGACCTGCGAGTCGGGAGGCCAGTCCTGTTGGCACGACGGGACGCGGCAGGCCACGAGGTGCCCCGTGACTTCGCCTTTCTCGTCCGCGTGGAACCCGATCCACGCGTCAAGCTCGGCGTCGTACACGGCGTGGCCTTTGAACGGCAACGCCGAGCTGCCCCAGTCCGTCCACCCGGCCGTCCTAGTGTCGTAGGATAATGTAGTGTTGACATCGTCGAAGATACACGGCCCCGGCACCGGCGCCATCGATGCCCCCGACAGGAAGACGGTGGTGGCTTCCCGTGGATGGACCGCGTGCGCCTTCACCAGGAGGGGGCCGATCGAGACCCTCTCGCACCACCACCGGCGGCAGGCTATGTGATAGTCGTGGTACGGGTTTTTCAGGACGTCACGGCCGTCGCCACTCGGGATGGACAGCGTCGCCGTCTTCATGTCGTAGACGAAGGTGGTGCCGTCGTGCTTGTCCATCCAGGGGAAGAAACACTTGGCGATTATGCAGCTGCCTTCCGCCGCTATCTCCACGCACTGTCCGGCGTCGATCTGCAGCCGGATGACCGCAGGTAGGGGAAGGCGCCGCGGGGCCGAGGCAGAGGGAGAGCCGACGCCGTCGTCCAGATCGGCGTCAACGTCCATCTTGTAGACGCCGTAGTTTTTCCTGGTGCGATCTTTCTTGTAGTCATCTAGCACCAAGTACAGATGCCGCCTCGTGGTCGCCGCCGCCGCCTGATGTGGATCCCCATTGGTGGCATCCGTGACAAGTCCCCGTGATGATACCAGGTCGCCGAGAACCGCTGTCTGTGTTGCGTCGTGGCGGCGGACAGGTCGGAGGCGGGAGATGAGTGGGTCGGGTCGACGGAGGAACGATCGCCATGCCCGCATCGCGTTGGAAGACCAGGGATATTCGAGTGTTGTGGTGATGCAGGCCACCTTAATAGAGACAAGTGTGTGGATTTGAGCAATGCTGCATGGGCAGAGTGGATTGCATTGTTCGGCTGCCACCACCCCCTTCTTGTTTCACGGGCCTGCTATTTGGGCCATACGTCTATTGGTCCCGTTATCTAGTCGTTATCTTTTTTGTTGGCATGATTTTGGTGGTTCACTTAGGTGGAAGTGGAAGACAGGTGGCATAGATGACACAGGTGCACACCTAGCGCACACACCCACGTCAAACTACCACTACCAGTTAGACACACGTCGCTATACGACCCACACAATCGGAAAGAAAAGCAAATAAACATAGCTGGCATGGCTGCGTGCACCCTATCATCTAATAGACTATCGATTTGTTGCAGTCCGGGACTGAATAGCATTTTATTCATTTATGCCATTGCATTTTTAGCATAAGTGATGTGAAACCATATAGCTAGTGTTGTTCACACATGCCATGGTCTCAAGCTCCATCGCGAGGTATCCATGGAGCAGCATGTCTTCAACTTGGGCTCCATCCAGAAGTACACCCGTGGTGTGAGCCCCTGCCACCATTAGCCATGGAGGAGGAATAACTTCCTGGAGGAAGGGCACTAGGGAGGTAAGCGCCATGGGAGGAGCGAGGAGACACATGAGGCACTGCGAAAGTGGAGGCGTCGAGCGGGAAGAATGTGATGCAAGAAATGGAGGAGGAGCACGCGCAAGGGAAGATCTGCACGGGCATAGGGGGGATTAGGAGAAGATGTTGGATGAGAGGTCACCGGAGAGGAGCGATAATAAGGATCAGAGGTGGAGGAACCGATCGATCTCATTCATCGGTTGATATTTTTGCCTGATAAAGGACACTTTATTTGACCCATAATGACAAATCATAATGAGTTCTAATCAAGCCTTCACATAGTTAGGATGCACACACCCGCTATCAATCTATGGTCCCACGCACACAAAGTGAAGACAAAATACATAGGGTGCATGACAAATACAAAACAAACACATGAAAGTCGTCAAGGTTTGAAATATCAGTCAACCCACATTTCTTCAGGAACAACACAACGACACAACGCATAGTGCTCAATTATTTTCATAGGACCGTACATTTAAAACCAAATTCAAAAAAAATAATTCATAAATCATGCCTAGTCCTAGATATCTAGTTTAAAAACTAGAACTAATTCCTTTCACCAGCATGAATTCAGAGGCCACTCTTCTCCCAAACACAGTAGTTGTTGCCTTTAGCTGCAATCTTGAAACCCGAGGGGATCACGTTTTTGCCAATATTGTATCTTGCCCCGATCTTGGTTATAACCTTGTCCCCAATCTTTGCAACATAGAGATCGCCTTCGGCTTTGAGGATATCCAGTTTGCTACCCGGATGGATCCCGTTCCTTGACCTGACTCTAGCCAGTGCGGTGATCTCCTGCTTCAGCTTCCAGTCGAACACATGGTCGTAGAACTGCGCACGCAAAACCAACTAGTTGTGAGTTCAGATCAAAAACATCATGGGGCACATTTGATGTGAAATGTTATGGTGAAAAAGCTGTGCAGTGGTACTTACGATGCATGGTATGCCCGGGTGTGTGAGGATGTACGCATAGCCCTGCATGACCTTATCCGAGGGGAATGGCCACAACCTCTGCGTCGACCCAGTGTCGTGGTTGTCGATGAACGTGACGGTCTTCTCCGGCATCCACCCAATCAGACCGGGCGCCTTGCCGTCGCTGCCACGCATCCTCCCCAGATCGCCCTGCACGGCCTCCTGGAGAACGCCCTTGGTGGGGAAGTCAAACGCCGTGGCCGGCCCGCCGACGCCCTGCACCCAGTTCGCGAGCAGCTGTCGGTCCCTGTCGTAGAGCTCGCCAACGACGAACGCCGGCTTGCTGTTGTCGACGTAGATCTTGGCCATGGCCGCGGAGTATCCCTTGGCGAAGTCGAGGCGCCATCCGTCGAAGCCGAGGTCGGTTTTGAGCCAGTTGAGCCAGGCGGAGAGCTCCCTCTGCACCCGCGGGTTGAGATGGTCGATGTCGGGCGCGGCGTCGAAGCCACCGCCGGTGTCCCTGTGGCCGCGGCCGTTGGAGTACTTGGTGTCGTCGCCGCAGATCTCGTCGGGGCCCCAGTCGAGGCGGTTGTCGGACGTCCCGCCCTCGAAGATGCAGTAGACGCCGCGGCCGTCCTTCTTGTCGGCGCACCGGTGGTTGATGACGATGTCGGCGACGCACGAGATGTTCTTGCTGCGGAACGCCTGGATCAGCGACTTGAGGTCGGCCCCGCTGCCGTACTTGGAGTTGAGGTTGTAGAGCTGCCCCGGCAGATAGCCCTCCGGCGACACAGACTGCGACGGCGGCGGGAGCCAGACGTGGGTGGCGCCGGTGCTGGCGATGTCCTCCACCTTCCCTTGCATGAACTTGTACCACCCGCCTTGTGTCTTCCACGATTCCCAATTAAACCCCTGGCCAATCAAACACCAAAGCACATTTCATCATATGAAGAATTCTGAGTGCAAATGAAACTTGAAGATGCATGCATTTTCTCACCTGGAAAAGAATTTGAGCCTGTGCTAAGCTGGAGGCGAGACAAAGCACAACAACCAGAAGGCCACAGAGAGTGGCAGACTGCTTGGCCATAGCTTCAGTCTCTGCAGTGCAGCTCGCCTCTGCTTCCTATGAAATTGGGACTCCTGGACCGACGGCTGCTCCTTGGTTGGCAATGCCTGAGCTCGCTTGTATTTATAGGTACTTGGAGCTTGGAGATAACTAGGTACCTCAGTAAAAACTATCAATTCTCCTTAATTTTTCTCCAAAGATATCCGCATGGATAAGGACCGCTGGCTTCTGAGATAAAATGGATAAGGAACTAGAGTTTTGTATATTAATTACTCTCCATGTATATGTGCACCAGACAAGCACTCTGCTCATAGTTTTAAAAACCGGAACCGGCGATTCCTGCGTTTCTTTAAGCCTGGTGGACCGTTTGATTAATTGAACCAGGAAAACCCGGTCGAATCAGACGGTTTTTGAAAAAACAGATGAACCAGGCGGTTCATATAATACCGGACGGTTTGATGTTGATCCTAGAAAAACCCCACGATCGACTTGTTTTTGTGCGTACATGGTGAGGGTAGAGTCGGTAAAGATAAAAAAAAATCTTTTTATAGGGTGGCGCGGCGACCCGACCTCCCCCTCACCGCTCCGGCTCCGCGCGGCAGCAACAACACACTCTTTTTTTTATCATGTATATAAATATAATTAACATGTAGTTATTGGTTGTGATTAGACATTTTTTCTTATTGATTGGTGTATTTGTTGATAATATATATATCCAGTGAAAATGTCTTTTCAATGAAAATCTGAAAATTCGTACGTGAGCCATCAGATCTATAATGGACGTCATGGATCAAAGGTGGGATCCCTGAGCATCCACTTAAATGCGATTAACAAATAACCCCCTATTTCTCGTAATGATTAGCCAAAATCGTTGAGGATTGCCTTACCCAACTGCGACCTAACTCTCCTACGTCCACGGGACGCTGCCGCCGGGAACGCACCACGTCAGAGCTCCGTCTCATCGTCGGTAGGACTCCCGAGGAGCCGAGGCGAGAACACCGCTGCGGGGAAGACGAGGATATCCGCGGCGTCCGAACAGGCAGCTTCACCGACGACGCAGACTGTGTGACAGGGGAGGGGAACTGCGTAGGTGACGCGTATGCCGGCCGCACCGGCCATGGGGATGAAGTAGAGCAGCGACGTGCTACCAGGGCCACCAAGCTGATGCGCCGGGTGACGGTGGGTGTGACCTGCAGGTAGCCGCGTCCATCACAGTGGCATCCGCATGCGTCGACCTCGAGCGGCAACACGGCGGACGCGGGCTGCCCCCATGCTATTTAGTTCTCTGAAGAATTGTACCTCAGTGATCCAATTTCTCTGACGAAATATTAGTGCAGCCTCTGTTCTCTGAAGAATTGTACCTCAGTGATCCAATTTCTCTCACGAAATGTTCAGCGCAGCCTCTGTTCCCTGAAGAATTGTACATGCAAATGCTGAAGCTTGTGCGCTGATATTTGCTAATCTGTTAGTGCTGTGCAACTTCCCTGTAGTTTTTGAGGATTACTGATCGGTGGTGATGAAGAAATTGAAAAATCTGAATACACAACTTCGAATTCCATGCACAGTTTCAGCTTCATAAAATGTTGGCACAAAACCCATAAATTAACATCTTTGTAAAATTTTGCAGAGCTTCAGCTTAATAAAATATTGGCACAATGCCTATTCAGAAATCATGTACTCCCTCCGTCCCATAATACAAGAGCGTTTTTGTCACTACACTAGTGTAAAAAACGCTCTTATATTATGGGACGGAGGGAGTAACACACGAACTTGTAGTTCCAAATAAGCAACAAGCCATGTCAATTGATTACTGTGGTGGTCGTAAACTCTGGAGCTAGTGTTAGGTTAACCTCTACACTACACGGCCAGGGGACATAAGGTTCGCACGGACGAGAATGAGCGCTGACGTTGAGTAAAAGGAAATGTAGGGAGTGCACTTTAAAGTTTTTATTTATACAAAGTCCATATTTTTTATTAACATGCAAATTATGAAGACCACAGTTGCATAATTATTATACGTGCAGCTATAATGTTTCATTCGCTCAGCACAAATCACTTGCTCCCTTTTTAACGGTCGACACAAATCATTTATTTACTGAAAAAAGTGATGCTTCCGTAGATGGAGAAAATGTTTCCATACTTCCATGACGAAAAGAATGCATCTTCACAAATGTCGCCAATCATTTGATAGACAGTGGTCGGAAATAAATCACAACGTACCAAAATTGTTGCTCCCTAAAATTGCGTGATTTTTTTTTCTGCACAAGCAAATAGGTTGTGATCTTCTTCTTTCGTAAAGAAACAAAATGTGTTTCCGTGTTTAGTCAGATACGATCTAGAGATCGTTCGTTAGCCCAAATCCCACAACGCACGCCGCATTCAGCCCTTTAAAATGGCAGCGCACCCCCGATTCGATCACGAGCATGCGCCGTTGGTTTCTCCATCGCCAAAGACAAGGATGATGCCTACCCACGCCGCCGCGCCGGTGAGGGCGTGGGAGATCCCCTCCCACGGCCAACCGGACTTCGCCGACGTGTTCAAGCCCGACGGTGTCCCAGCGGCGGCGACCGCGGTGCACGTGGCCCGCGTCCCGCCGTGAGTCCTGCACCATGTACGTCCCCGCTCCCGACCCGGAGATGTCGTACTTCGCGCGGCGCCACGCGTACGCCTACATCAGCCCGGACACGGCGCCGGCCCGCGGTAACCCGAAGGCGTTCCTCCGCGCCGTCTTCCGCACCCTGGCCCCGGACCTGTCGCAGGACATGGAGCTCCAAACGCCCAGCTGCTTCGGCGACGTGGTGGTGTGCTTCCGCACGCCGGAGGACCGGGAGGCGGCCATGCGCAGGCAGCCGTTCGAGGTGGCCGGCGGCGTGACGGTGAAGCTGGTGCGCGAGGGGGAGACGCCCAACGTCACCTTCACCCCGATGGAGTGCCTCGCCCACGTCGCCCTGCATCGCTACCCGGTCGAGGAGCGGACGGAGGAGGAGATCCGCGGCATCTGCTGCCACTTCGGGGGCGTGCTGGAGGTCGACCGTGCCTGCTTCACGACGCCTGACCTCGCCACCGTCTTCGTCGTCCTTAACATGGAGCACCCTCGAGAGATCCCCCGCGAGCTCCGCATCAGGTACAGCGACGGCTCGCGCTGCGTCGTCCCCGTCGAGATCCTCAGGGTTTGGGACAGGTCCGAGTCCCTTGACGCCAATGGAGAGCACGTGCCTCTCTTCCAGCCACCGCCTGCGGCGGCTTGATTCTAGATACCATGAGTTGGCTGCTATTGTTGCTGCTGCAAGTGGTGCCCGATGGGATTGGCAGCAAGCTAGCAGTATTCACCGAGTCCTTAATAAGAGCAATAGTCGGCTTTATTCTCGTTAATGTTTGTTAGTATGCATAGCTACTATGTCAGTGCGTGATTTCTGAGAACTGCATCACTGTATGATGATGCAGATGGTTACACCGCGAAGTTGATCTTACTTATTATTACTCCCTTCGTCCGAAAATAAATCTTGTTGGTTTAGTATAACTTTGTGACACTTATTTTGAAATTGTGGGAGTACTTCTTATTGTCGCTAGCTGCCTCCCGGGTCGCTCCCAAGTGACTCCGGAGGCACCGCCGCCGCCACCCAACAAGTCAATCCTAGCCACCAAATCCCCCTGCTGCTGGAGGAGGCAGACTCTCGGTGGACTGTGACGGCGGGGCCGTCCTTGCTACTTCCTCTCTCCTCGGATCCAGCCACTTCTCCAACCCCCACACCTCCTCCGCCCATCAACCGCCGGCAGGTCCCAGCGTTGGGATGCTCCAGCGACTCCGCACCGGTGTTTGGAGGCATTCCTTGACCGTGGCGTCAGAGCTGTCTGCTCTGCATACATGCCGGCCTACAACTTCTCCGCTTGTGCATCTTTAGATGCAGCGGTGGATGGTTGGGTGATGCGCGGGACCTCCCTGTGCGGGTCGGTCTCTAGCCAGATTTGGTCCGATTTGGGATCGGGACCTTGGTGCGCGCAGGGCTTCCCGTTGTATGTGGACCATGGCAGCGAGGTGTTGGCCTTCCGTGCAGGCGGTGGCCTGCTAGCCGCGCTATAGTCTTTGCCTTGCGGTGGTGATTCAGATCCGGTAAGCCGTATGGTGATGACTACAAAGTACTGCGGCGACTTCCTACGGCTCCACAACGATGATGGTCATCGAAAGGTTTGGAGGGGTTATCTCTCCTGATTCGGTGGTTGACTTCGATGGTGAGATTTAAATTATATATGACGGCTTGACGCGGAGGGATGGTTGTGCAGCGGCGACGGTCGCATCGCCTGGAATTGCAGAAAAATGGTGACGACAAGACATGAGTGACTTCGATAATGGTGCTACTCGAGCACCCGGTCTTGAGCTCCGCGGTGAAATCCTAGGTCATACCCGAGTGGTTATGCCTCGCAATGGCGACGTTTTTCTTACGTCGTTACCTTCTTGAAGGCATTGCTTCGATCGGCTCAGATTGATCTTCAGGGTGAAAATCTAGATTTCGGCCTTGTGGTTGGATCCGGTGAGGCGGCGCCCGAGTCTCGCTCCCTTCCGGAAGGCGATGCGTTGAAAAACCTCGTTGTTCATGTGGTGTCATGAGATGGTTGTTGCGGATTTGGTCATTATTGTAGTTTGTCGATCGCAAATCTGATCGCCTTGTTTTTTTTCCTTTTTCCTCACCTTCATATAGCTTTGGTTTTAAATGACTTTACATGTTGTTGGCATTTTTTCGCGCCTTTGTGAGTTGGTGTAGGCTGCTGTGTGCATCTTAATTATGCAGAGGCCGGTGTGTGTGCTAATTATGCTATGTATCTTCTTGATGCTTCTTTTTGAGCTAATAAAATCCATCCTTTGTCGAAAAAACTTGCTTAGTGTCACTTCTTCCGGGGCTTAGATTTGTGTTAGAGGCTAAATAAGATTACAATGCTAAAGCAGCATGTTATGTTATGTTATGGAGGCCGTGTGATGAAGTCATGAAACTGCTGCCTTTTTATTTTTTTTGTTTTCTGCAGTACTTCACAATGTAAGAGCATCTTCACCTGATGTCCCGACTTGTCAAAATTTTGGCCTCGTTTGTAATGAAGCGAAAACTTTAGGGTGTTTTGTGTAAAATGTTAGGGTCTTGGCTGTGAGATTTTCTTATTTTGTGAGATGGAAAAATAAAAATTAATTAATTCGCTTTAAAGAAGAAAGAAAGTGAAAAAAACAACCTAAAACCTAAAAAGTGCTCGCGGGCTCTTTAGACAGATCGAGCACACACCCTTCCGAGCCGTCCGATGCGATCAATGGTGTGCGCACCAGCCCACGGGAACCATCTGGTCGGGACGCAGAGCAGCACGAGCGCTCGTCTGTCGCTTACCTGGTCGGGACCCCACGATACATCGGCACGCGTCGAGCGGCGCATAGACGAGCTCTCTTCCCCGCTCCTCTCTCTCTCTCTCTCTCTCGGTTCGCTGAGAGACACAGAAATTCCCCACTCCTCCCCCCCAAATCTCATGGACCAGTTGCGATTAAGGAAGGGCGCGGCCGGCAGGGAACCGCCGCCGTGATTGGGTGGGGTCGTCGAGGACCATGGCGGCGTAGCAGGCCATGTCCGGGCACCGGATCGACAGGCTCTCGGCGTCAGATCTACAAGCACCGGGCGCCATCCCCGTCGGCGGCCCACACGTTGCCGCTCCAGCACCCGCGGCAGTACAAGTGGGCGCGCCCGACAGACCTCATCTCGTCAGGGGCGTCCACGTCCAAGTAGATGTCGCGGGCGAGGGGCGCGTCGTTGACGGCCATAGAGACGACGATGCCGTCTACGGGAAGGCCGACAACGTCGCGGACGTGCAGCTCGTCCGAGCACCACCGCTCCCAGACGCCTTGGGCGCTCCATTTGAAGTGCCGGAGCATGGCGTCGTCTTGGTCTTGGACGACATGAGGTACATAGCGGATCTAATTAATGACTAAACTTAGCGATTCTTCAAAAAAGAATGCTCAACGTGATGCCATATTCATGCGTTTTGCTGCATACACATATGCTTTTCGTTGCTCTGTTGGGAGGGGAAGGGAGAGACTGAATCTGCTCTCCATTTCTTCAGACAAAATTTGCAGTGCAAGCGGGCAAATTGTATCCACCACTTAGGCAATTTTCAGGGAAATACTGGCTTGTGATTGATTCTACAACTGAACTGGACTGCAGTTGCTCTACATCGAGAATTGTTGGGGCCTCCATTGTAGGGTGATTGCTCAGCCCGTGTCAAGGAATTGGATGGATGGATGTTGGCTGAAGTGAATTGGATGGATGTTGGCTGAATTGCTCAGCCCGTGTCAAGGAATCTTCAGACAAAAAGATTGCTCAGCCCGTGTCAACTGAACTGAATTGGATGGATGTTGGCTGCCGGCCGGCTGATGTAGCAGGAAAGGAAAGTTCAAGCCGAGGTTGCACATCATGCAATGCGCCGATGAAGAAGCAACGGATTTTCACTTGTACTCCTAGTATTATGTAAGATTTTTGTGTCCTTTACTTTCAGTGCTAGCTGCTTCAATTGATTTACCATTGTGTTCTTTATGTTTGTTTACAGCTTCCTGTTATCCTCTAGTTCAGCCACTCCTCTGCTTATAGACTATTGTTGTTAGTAATGTTCTTCACCCAATATTCCTGTTTACTAGGTAGTTGCCTGAACATACTACAAGCTTTTCTATAGCAGGCATGATTTGCGAGAGATGGGAAGATGTTGTTTTAAATCCCTTTCAAATTTTCCAGTGTTGGCCAATTTACAGGGTGCGACGATGAGGGATGCACAAACAAGCTGTGGCCAGTGGGAGAGGCAAGGGGACCTGTTCACCGCTGCAAGAGGGATGTCGAAGGAACCAAAAGTGGAAGCTAGCATAGCGACACCATGTTCTTTTGTCTTCAAGAGGTAAATGCCATCTCTTTTTGAAGAACTGAACTATTTTCACCATCGTTTGTTTCTGTGTCATATATGAGATTTTTTTGTGATCGATAATACATGTTTATTTAGAATCTCAATGCCACCTCCTCGCGTCCACTATTGCGGTCAAAGGCAAAGTTGCTAATAAGAATCACTAGTTGTCTGGTATAAGATGCAAGTTGCCTAAACGACGACCACTTGTTGCCTGGGACAAAGAGACATGTTGCTTGGGATGAAAAGCTCCCGACCAGTTAGTTTTTCTGCAGTATAAAGGCAAAGTTGGTTAAATGACAATCAGTCTTTTTTTTTAAATGTCTACTAGTTGAAGAGGGTGTGTGTGGTCCGTTTTTTGGGCAAATCGATGATTTTGAGCGCAGGGGTGGTTTGCGGCCTCGGGATGCGGGGGATGGAATCGTCGGCGATTTTGGGCCGGAAGTTTTTAAAACTTGCCCAACACATGATAGTTAGTTGCTAGAGATGTTGGCGCGAGTTGCCCAAGATCCGCCCCCGAGAGTGTTGGGTATATTTTTTAGCCAAAACTTGCTCAACACATGATGGTTAGTTGCTAGAGATGTTGGCGCGGGTTGCCCAAGAGCTGCTCTCGGGAATGTTGGGTTCTATTTCTGCCCAAAACTTGCCGAACACATGATGGTTAGGTACTAGAGATGTTGTCGCGAGTTGCCCAGAGATCCGCTCCCAAGAGGGCTAGTTTTTTGGGCCCAAAACTTGCCCAACGCATAATAGTTAGTCACTAGAGATGCTGGCGCGAGTTGCCTAGAGATCCACTGCCGGGGGGTGTTGGGTTCTATGTTTTGCCCAAAACTTGCTCAGCGATATTTTTTATACTTTGAGAAACCTATGAGAAACTAAGAGGACACGATGGGGGGGCCCCTCTGGAAAGTGCCAAAACTTGCCTAACTTATTCCGCTACACATGCTTTTGGCGTGAGTTGCTCAAGGATTTTTGTGAAGTGCCTAACTATTGCGTTTGTAGTTGCCTCAAAATGATGCAAACTTGCCCTTTCATGCAAAGTTATTACATATAGTTGCTACACATGCTCTTTCGTGTGAGTTGCTGAAGGAATGTTTGTTAAATGCCTAACTATTGCGTTTGTAGTTGCCTCAAAATGATGCAAACTTGCCCTTTCCTGCAAAGTTATTACATATAGTTGCTACACATGCTCTTTCATGTGAGTTACTGAAGGAATTTTTGTTAACTGCCTAACTATTGTCTTTGTAGTTGCCTCAAAATGATGCAAACTTAATACAGACAATTGCTACACACGGTGCGAGTTGCCCAAGGAATTTTTGTAAACTGCCTAACCATAGCCTTGTATTTGCCTCAAAATGATGCAAACTTTGCATCTCTCTTCTCGCATAGTCTTTTTTCAAACTACCTTTGCATCTCTCTTCTCGCATAGTCTTTTTTCAAACTACCCAAAATGATCAAACAATTTCCCCCTTTTTTCCAAGCAAGTTATTGAATGAGTCAAGCAACTAACATAGGGAACACAGGCAACTGATATAACAACATCATATGTTTTTTTACATTTTTACCCCCAATAGGTGGGTGAAAGCAAGTTAATTGAATGAATTAAGCAACTAACATAATGAACACAGGCAACTAATACATTTTTTTACTCTCCTTTTTCTAGCAGGCCACTTTTACGTGTTGAAGGAACGATGGAAGAAGGCATGCCTTTTGTTGGGACAGATGTGTTTTTCAAGTGTTTTGGGATGGAAAAATTCACCAAAATAAGACTTTTAAGATAGCAATGTGTGTTCTATTCCAGAAACTAAAAGTAGTAGTATCAGCAAATTCATATAACTATTTTTGCTTTTTCTTTGGTCTTATTCTACCAGCAGTAACAAAACTACTACTGTGTGTTTTTATGATTATTTTTTACCTAGTCCTTACAATTTTTCCCTTACTATGTTTGTCTATGACTATTTTTTTGCTTCACCATGGTTTTTCCCTTACTATGTTTCTTTAGAGGAGAAAAGCTACGAAGAAACGTTAGTTTTTTTGTTTCATTCATTTTTTGCAGGACCCACATACAAAAATATCAAAGCCATGGAAGGCCTAGAGCAGCTACTCTCCAGGTAATCTCCATACCATGCACCAGTAGATTACTTGCTTTACTATCTAGAGAGGAACTAATCGTGTGTGATTTTACCGATTTTTTGCACATAGTTGATTACCAGCATTGGACTTGCTTTGAAAACAGCCCACCTAGATGTTGGTGCTTTTAAAAAAGCTAAATTCTATCACCACAGCAATGTACAAACCAAATTAAAATCCATAGTTGCTTCTAGCCCTCTTTTTTCACCCTTAACACATGACCACACATGAATTTGTTTGCTCTTAACAATGTTTTTGCTCAAAACACCCCTAGAACTTGCTTCTGCTTTCTAGAGTTGCTAAATGATTGAACCGGACTTTGCTTAAAAATAGCAGTGCACAAAGCAAATTAAAATTTAGAGATGTGTTTACCCCATTTTTTTTCACCCTCAACACATGAGCACACATGAGAGTTGCTTGTTTTTTACCACTGTGTTTGCTTAAAACAACCATAAAAGTTGCCGCTCCTTCATGTTTTCCAACACACTTTTTTACTAGTCCAAAAGCAAGCCTAAACACACAACAACCAGTACTTGGAAACAAAAGAGAAACGTAAGCAGGCATTCTGTTTTTTCATCCCTTGCCGAGAGTTGCTTGTTGTCAATACATGTTTTGCTTAAAATATGCATTGTAGTTACTCACTTCCTTTTTTGGGTTCTTTTCTTCTCTGCAACAGGTGTAGTGCAAAAAAAAGATACTAGTTGCCCAGGGACCAGGTGCTTTTTTCTCTTCGATGGGTGGTCACACAAGACGATGGGGTGGAAGAAGAAAGAAGAGGGAGAAGAAGAAGGGCGTGGGGACAGCTTGGGAGAGAAGAAGAAAGGAGAGAGGGGGCAATGCTTTTGGTGAAGCGCGTGAAGGGAGGGAGAGAAGCTGGGTGGACGGAGGGACGTGGGAGACGGTGAACCCTTTCCTTTCCAAATCTGGACTGGGGGGGGGGGGGGGGGGACCAAAACATACCTAATATGGGAGGCTGCCAGGGGGCACTAGCGGGCACACGTTTGCCCGCTAGACGCGTCCAAAAAACAATTAATTCACTTTGAAGAAAGAGAGATCAATCATGGGAAAAAGGGTTGGACAACAAGTGCGTGCACGCTTGAGAATTCGTATATACTAGATCGGGTCCGCGCCAAGGCGCGAGGGTGCCGGTCCCAACGGATAATAATAAAGTGAAAAAGAAACATGATAGAAGGAAGACATAGTGATGCTCAATATCGGCAAAAGATTATAGGGTAACATCAAGTTCAGTGTGTTCACAAGACCATAAAAAATAGGCAACACACCTTGATGCAGGGTGCCCGAAGGACATTAGCTGCCATTAAGTTTAGTACAACAGTGCCGGGTGCCAAAGGACATTAGCTGACATTAAGTTTAGTACAACAGCAGGAGCATGAGAGCAAAAGCCTAAGACACAATTCTCAAGGAAGGATATGATTCAGTAAAATGTAAGAATGTCCAATATAGTGGTTCATATCCATAGAGTGGGTCATACGATCATGATGCATGATATAGCAAAAGATATCTTGCGTCAACACATCTTGCCCGCTTGTTCACAGTTTTGCCTCAGCCATGGCCTTCTTGATGTCGTCTTCTCCTGATAGCAGCAAGGCATTAGCAATTAGAAGCCAGGGAGTGAGCATGACTGGAAAAGCAATACATACGATTCCAATTCCTTTTCAGGTAGGATATGGTGCAATATTTACATAGACCATATCCAGATCATAGTAGTGCATAGTTCCTTATAAGTTGTACAAAACAAACAGCAGCACACTACAGAAGATAGGAATGCGCAATGAGACCTTTAGCTAGGTCTGATAGCTTGGTTTTTAAGTTACTTTGAGGCAAAAGACATCTGGTTCTTCACCTCAAAATGATTTGCATGTAGGAATATCAGAATATGATTCTGAAATCATGGCACTTGGCTGGTTAGTATGGTTTGTCATCACATTCAGTTGCTTTCAGAATGGAAAAGGACAACTAATAATTGGAAAGAACCATATATTCTGCCTATGCCATATCAGTGTTTAATTGGTCGGGCCATATATAAACCTTTTACCACGGGGTGTTCCTTTATTCTGCTTCAAGAATAGACATGAATGACATAAATACGTGCATAGCACTGTTAACTAAGAAAGGGAAGATTAAATTTGGGAGTACACAGGCAAGCCAAGTCAGGTACGAAAATAGCAGATAGCAAAGCAATGTGAGAATAGCCGTCGAGTATAGTGGCGTACCTTCCATTCTCAAAGAGTTGATTGGTTTATGACGATGGTTCCAGGAGAAAGCTGCAATAGAAAAAAAATAAGATATTCTTACAAAGAAGGTCCAATGGTTTAAGCAGGATATGGTAATAAATATACATGATATGTGAACTTTAAAACTATTGCAGAGAGGTAAATGCAGATTTCTAAGGAACATATTGTACTAATTGTTCAGGCAAAGCAAAAAAATAAATTAAATTGGGTCCATGATGTATAGGTGGGTCAATGCTTCAAGGATTATGGCTTGTGGTAGGGCTACCTTCATAAAAATGAGACAGAATGAACATCGTCAGTGGCGGCCATACGTGGAGTTGAGACAGAAATAAATCATTGAGAATAATTTATAGTTTCTTTAAATGAAACTTGTCCAAATCGCAATTGTGATGCAACTACAATGAGAAGTGGTCGCCGACCATATGACAATGCTAAGATTCTGTCAAGCATGCAATACCAAGCCCATAATTCTATAGAAGTTCATTTGCAGAAGATAAATATACTTGCATAGCTACTGCTGGAGAGCATCAACGGTGGCATCTTATTTGCCAACTATATTATTCCTATTTATACACAACATATTTTGACTACTGCACAAGTTTTCATACAAGAGTTCTGCATTAAATAAAATATGGATCTTACCCATTATATCCTATAATATTTCCATACAGAGCGAAGGCAGCAAACATGAATCCAACATACCAACTGCAACTCCACAAGGCCTATCACTGACAAACAAAATAGCACCTGCATCAAGAAGACGACACAGTCACACATCTCACCGGGGGAAAAGGTTTTTTATACTCGAGAGACCAAACTGATGGCAGCATCCAATATTAAAGACCACATATTCAAGAAGGAAACTAAACTTCTAGAAGCAAAGTTTTTTTCTTCAATCACATATAAAAAACAGAGTTTCCAACTGTGTATAACTACTTTTTATGCATGCACAAATTTAGAGATTGCCAATATCCTATGCCTGCTGGATATTAGAAATGCAGGAAGCAATCGTAGTTCTTTTGGAACCAAGTCAACAAAAGAACTCGGAGACGAAATATGATACTCAAACCTCACAGTTTAGGCTATCTAATGAGATTCTTCCAGTGAAAACTGCATAACTTTAAAGTAAATGCCAAGTATCACTAAATGTGTGCTTGAAAACTGACAAAGCTCACAGATTTAGTTTAGATTCACCTAAACTAAATGTGTGCTTGAAAACTGCATAACTTACAAGCAAATAGCAAATATCACTAATAATATCAAAACAAAAAAGGATGGACAAAATATAAGATTCATGTACCAATCAGAACTGAGATTCTCGGAGTCCCACGTCAAACATTCAGTCATAAAATATATTCTTTATCAGGTTTTCAATATCACAACAGGTTAACAATCACACTATCAATGTAAGGTATTATCAGCAATGAAGACTAAAAAACACATATTGAAACCATATACAGGGCGGAGCCGGCGAGGCTGCTGGGGCCACCCGACAACCTCAAGGCCATACTAATGAACAAACGCTTCCTAGTATACATCAGGGGTTCACATATGTTATAGTTTGCTATCTAGAACAGTCTGGACATGAACTTAATTCTATTGGATAATTCAAAATGTGGTGTTGCATATACAGTAGCTAGCAGATACTATACTTGAACTAAAAACTAAACCTATAGTTGTCTGCTCTCTGATTTCAAAGTAGCATGGTTCAATTCATGTAAGGCAAGAAACACATCGGTTTGAAACTATTAGGAACAGGGGCACAAGCGTAGCTTAGAAGTGGAATAAGTAATGTACTCCTCTCTCTCTCTCGCTCAAAATTACAGCACTGCACTTGTTCCTAACTCATGTTGTGATGACTAAGTTATATGAGTCTAAGTGCATGTGTTTTTGTGTGTCTGCATAAGTTGATCTAAGTTCACCATACGGTAACCGGCCACGTCCGAATAAATTCATTCATGATATTTCTTTGCTTGCTACTACACGCCAGGTCCAACTTCACACACCCTTTCTTCGTTGAAGTTATACTAACAGCAGCATGGAATATTTGGATTATGCGAAATGGCAGAACTTTCAGAGCTGAGAGAGCTACTTTCAGTGCTTGGAAGTGTAAATTCATCCATGATATTTCTTTGCTTGCTCACAGGGTGAAGGACTGTAACAAGCCAAAGCTTTTGGCTTGGATTGCTTCTTTGTTGTAAAGCAAGTACAGTTAGTTAGAAAATAGGTAGACTCTTTCCCCTTTTGTTTTTCTTCTTTGTATAGTTTGTTTTTACTTGTACAGTGGTACTTTTTCTAATAAAGGACTGTGGGGCTTTGCCTCACAGTAAATATTCAAAAAAAAAACGTCCGAATAAATTCAAATGCCCAGACAAAATAATTCATATCCAAGTCCCAAATGGTTACTACAATGAAAATAAATTTGAGATCAGAGAGCAGTTAAAGGAAGACATACAACACAGTTTCGACATTCAGTCCAGGAGTGCATATACTTCTAAAGAACATGACTTAGTTTATTTATGTAGTATGGATCCTTTCATTTGAAGTAGGGAAGCACATGAATTTCGGCTACTGCACGTGAGAATAGGCGCTGGCTTGGGGCGCAAGGTAAGGATCGAAATACCTTGGGGTGGTGTGGAAATGGCGGGGTCACCAGCATCGATTCCGCACCGTGGAGAAATCTGTAGCAGTACAATAAGCCTTTGAAGCAAATAAGCTTATGGATAAAGTTACGTATCTGATCTGTCAAAAGGGGGAAAATAGATCAAAAAAATCTTACTATTTAAAAAGCTAGTGCATTTATATGCTTGTAAGCCTAACTGAATTAGCATATAGGCACACCAAATTTCAGGATATCCATGTAATTGGTATAGGAGCAGTAACCATGTGCATATCAATGAGCAGAAAAATAATATGAGCACATTTCTTTCTTCCGATATCAAACAAATATCACATATCACAGGGCAGTTATAAGAGCATGCATCAAGCTTAAACAGGAAATTTGAGATGACATCGCCGCCACACATTGTATATACACATACCTTCATCGTCAACTGATGTATATCAGATTGTTATTGCTTGGCCCTTTCACAGTGTGGCTAGCTCGAATGGTCGGCTTTTTGGCAGGGCGGTGTTCCCTTAAAATCTGATCATACAAAAAGTCACAAATTTCACACATCACATCACTGTCATAAGAACATGCACAGAGGTTAAATTAAGAAGTCCAAGACAAATTCAATGTAGTATCCATATTTTTAGAACGGCAAACAATTATTTGTAAGACAGTGCATGATATTTTGTACCATAAAGTAATCTTATAATGTTGCAGGCATGACCATGAGGTTATATTCAAGTTTTACCTTCATTGTCACGGATGCATATCAAATTGCTGATCCTTGACCCTTTGATAATGTGGCTTTATGAGAATACAACGCTACTGAATTAAATGATGAAAGTTGAAACAACCAGCAAAGTGGAGCAATAATGGATGCAGAATCGATGGCTTAGCGTTGTAACATCAGAGACTTGGCTCCAGCATTTAGTATGGTTCTTCATCTTTTTTTGGTATAATCAACAGTAGCAACATTTTCACAGTTATACTAGAATGTTCATAAAGGAATCGTCTAATGAGAAATCACAACAACTAATCTATGTTGCATCTTATAAGGGAAGCTACAGACTGCAACATAATACATCAATTACAAAAATGCATCTAGATCCAATGTTTGACCGCATAATAAGCCACCAACAGCACAAGAAAAGCCTAAATGTCCCCTTCCTTGGAACCTAGCTAGACTAAAAGCAACAAAAACAAGCTCACCTCGACCGGCGCCACTGCTCCACCGCTCCCTCCTGCGCGCGTCCGCCACTCCCTCCTGCGCGCGTCCGGCACTCCCTCGCGAGGGCCGACTGCGAGCCGTGCTCTTCCTGATGAGCATCAAGGGGGCGTGGAGGAGGAAACGGCACGACAACGCGAGGGCGAGCAGAGGCGGAGGCGGCGGCGCAGCCACGTCTCCCGTGCTCCTCTTGCCGTGTGCACGCGAGGACAACGACGACGACGCCGTGGACGCGGACGGCGGGGACCGGCAGGCCGGGAGAAGGAGCCGGCGGCGGTGTGGGGTGCAGCTAGGGTTAGCGGGTTGAGGCTGAGCCCCCTGCCGCCCCGCAACGCCTGGAACTGCCGCTTGGTGGCGGGCTGGGCTTCTGGGCGCGGGCGGGGGTTGCTGTTTCTTCGAGAGGCGGGAGGCGGTGGGGAGGAAAGGAGGCGGGAGGCGGTGGGGAGGAGAGGAGAAGAGGGGAAGAGCGCGGGGAGGAGAGGAGGGGAAGAGAGGAGGCGGGCTCGAGGGGGAGGGGAACGACCAGCACACTCTCAACCTCTCACGGTCTCAACCCTAGTTGGGCACTTTGCCAACAATGTGAAATTACGAAAATGCCCTTGGCGGGGCACGAGAATTACACACGGTGGCATGAGATTTTTACAGCGAGAGGTAACTATTCATTGCAACAGTGACACCTCTTCGATCCGACGGCCGAGGTCTTCCAAGGACTCGATCCGACGGCCGAGATCCGATCAAGCAACCAGATCCGACGGCCGAGAGTCGCTCAGCTCTGAGAGAGCCCATGTTCTCCCAAGTAACATATATCTGGATGTTTGTTGGCAAAAAACTTGGTTCGTTGATCTGAGCGCGCGAGCAAAGAAAACGACATCTTCTCGTAAACACAGAAACGAATTCCATCGTAAGTTGGCTCACGCGCGCTCGGCTCGGCTGAAAAATGGAGTAGAATAATTTTTTCGCCTTGACCCTGGAAATGGAGAAAATGGAGCGACAAATTTTCCATTGCGATTGCCGATTGGAACTGCACGTCCACTGAAAACATTAACGGAAATGCGCTTGTATGCATCCCCACTCACCCAAGTCAAGTCAAAGCACTACAAAAGTCAAGGTAGGGGCAGTGCGGCCATTACTCTAGCGGGACATAGACCTCCAGTCCAGGGTGCAGCGAGCGGCCCAACCTTGGCGCTTCCGTGCTGCAGAGTCATGGAACAGCCTTGCTCATGTCAAGGGCTAGTGAATAGTGATTCAGCTACTCCCGAGTAGACACACACTGGAACCGTAGTAGCAACCATAGAAAGCTGAAGTCAAATGCATGCGGCATGCCCTGCCCTCTCGCAGTCGCAGAACAGAGCTGCCATGCCATCAGCCCAAAGTCCAAACCACACAGAAGAGAGAGCTGCCTGCGCTGCAGTAACGGCGAGCGACCAAGCACCACTCCTCGGGTCATCCATGAAAACAGCACCACTCTTCGGCTCGGCTCTTCCTCCTCTCAACATCAGACTCCATTCCACATTGGAATTCCACTTCACTTCTCGCGCTGTCCAAATGCTGTCCGCCGACGCCCTGCTGCCGGAGGGCGCGACGCCGTTGGAGATTCCCTCCGACCGTCCGGCCAACTTGTGCCATTTCAAGGGCCCTAAGGTCCCTGCCGCCGCCACCGCGGTCCGCGGCCTCACCGACGTATCCTCCCGGACTCCATCATCAAGCTGTACTGTCGCGATGGTTCGAGGGCGCACCACCACCACGCGGGGCGCATCGCCTACGCCTGCATCACCCCTCCGTGCGGCACGGACCCGGAGCCCTTCATCCGCCGCGTCTTCCGCACCCTGGCGCTCGACCTGCAACAGAACTTCCAGTTCCTCCGTCCCGCCTTGCGCTCCGGTGACATTCTTATGTCATTCCGCAGGCCTTGTGACCGGGAGGCGGCCATGCGCAGGCAGCCGTTCCAGCTCGACGGCGTCGCGGTGAAGCTCGTGCCCGTTGAAATGGTCACCGATGTCTCCCGCGGCGGCGGCTACATGGTCCACGCAGCGCGGCACGACTACCCTGTCGAGCAGCGGACGGGGATACACACCGCGGACAACTGCCGCAGCTTTGGGCTCGTGCGCGAGATCGACCGCGCCTGCTTCGCAGCGCCCGACCTCTCCACCGTCCGCGTCATCCTTCAGGTCGAGCACCCTCGAGCAATCCCCCGCGAGCTCCGGATCTACTACGACGATTGCTCCGCTAGCGTCGTCCCCATCGAGATCGTCAGGGTTTGGGACTGGTCGCACTCCTACGACGCCAATGGGAAGTACTCTGCAAGGCCAAATAACGAAGACTAGGAACTGGAGCCTCCTGGACGCTCCTGTATGTAGTCAAAATGCATGTGTCTTTTGTCCAATACTAGTAAAAATGGTCTGCCCTTGTGTCTTTTGTTCATATACTGTATCTCCTATCATATGCAGAATTGAAGTGTGAAAACAGTATGAAGCATGGTATTCATCAAGATAGAGATAACTGTACGGTCACACAATACTATCAGTCGTTCACCCCAGACCTGGCCACCTGGGCCGGCCCAGGGCTAAACATGCCTGGCACAGCACAGCCCACCACAACACGTTTACTAAACACACCTAAAAAAAACACGTTTACTAAACAGGTCATGCTGAGCCGTGCCGGCCCGCGTGCTGCGCCCCAGGCACATGCACGACCCCTATAGTAAACGGGCCGGAGCGCAGCATGTTCGGCCCATGTGGGCTGCATGCTTTTCGGCCTAATGAGCTACTTGGGCTGGTTTTGTGGGCCTATATATTTATAAACGATAAACAAGCCGTGTTGTACCAGCATGCGGGCCTTGCCTCGCAGCTCAGACACGGGCCAAGGCTTGCTGCATGCCAGGCCAGGCCTATGACGGGTCGAGCACGTGTGCGGTGGCCCACTTGGCCAAGTTTGGTTCACCCCTTTGATGAGCTCATTGGCTCTATATAAAGTGCCGATCAAGGTCAAGATCTCCGAATGGCTTCTCTTCAGGGATCACCTCAACACCAACCACGACCTCCTCAAGTAAATTATTACTACTGATTGTATTCATCCATTGTACGGCTGCGATACAGGTTTGGAACGCACTATAGTTCGTCGCCCCGCACTCCCTTACTATGATTTTGGACATACCCGAGCAGGATGGCCTCGACAACAACATTTGTCCTTCGATGGCTCTCTCAATTCTGTGGAAAAATTGAGAATTCACGAACAACTGGTCTTTCGCGCGGAAGAGAATTCCCCTAGGGTTACTGTCATAAATATTACAAAAGATTTCTCCCTCTAGACTTTTAGATTCACTCATAAGAATGTGGTAGTCGTGTCTTGGCGCCAATAATTCTCTTTGTGCGTTAGCGCTGTCTTGTAACCTGCCTTTGGCGCTTTGAGTAATGCATTCATGCGTGTATCCTCTCCTCTTCGGCAATTGTTCAAAAAATACTATCAGTTGTTCCGAAGAATGCACGAAGTACATTTTGATGCAATACATGGTTCATAGATAATAATAAAAAGAAGGGACCCTGATAACCACCGAACGTTAGATTTTGACGTAACTTAGAACAAACAAAGACGTTTGGTACCTTTTTTTAGTGGAAGACGTTCGGTATGTGAGAACGCTGGACCAAACGTTTTTGTTTGATACGTTCGACCGGCAGCCCGAACTCCCTTCCCCACCGCTATACATGCCTTTTTACTGAGAAAAAGAAAAGAGAAAATAAATAAGTGTTGGGGAACGTAGTATTTCAAAAAATTTTCTGCGATCACGCAAGATCTATCTATGAGAAGCATAGCAACGAGCGGGGAGAGTGTGTCCACGTACACTCGTAGACCGAAAGCGGAAGCGTTTATCAACACGATTGATGTAGTCGTACGTCTTCACGATCCGACCGATCCTAGCACCGAACGTACGACACCTCCGTGTACAGCACATGTTAAGCTCGATGACGTCCCTCGTACTCTTGATCCAGTTGAGGCCGAGGGAGAGTTCCGTCAGCACGACGGCATGGCGACGGTGATGATGAAATTACCGGCGCAGGGCTTTGCCTAAGAACTACGACGATATGACCGAGGTGTGTAACTGTGAAGGGGGGCACTACACACGGCTAAAAGATCAACTTGTGTGTTCTAGGGTGCCCCCGTGCCCCCGTATATAAAGGAGCGAGGGGGAGGCTGACCGGCCCTAGCTAGGTGCACCGGGAGAAGGGGAATCCTACTAGGACTCCTAGTCCTAGTAGGTTTCCACCTAAAGGAGAAGGGGGAAGGAAGGGAGAGGGGGGCCGCGCCCCCAACCCCTTGTCCAATTCGGACTGGGCTTAGGGGGGGTGCCACCTCCTGGCTGCTGCCTCTCCTTCCCTCTAAGGCCCACTAAGGCCCATCAACTCCCCGCGGGGTTCCGGTAACTCCTCCGACACTCCGTTTTTACCCGAAACTATCCGGAACACTTCCGGTGTCCGAATAACATGGTCCAGTATATCAATGTTTATGTCTCGACCATTTCGAGACTCCTCGTCACGTCCATGATCTCATCAAGGACTCCGAACAAACTTCGGTACATCAAATCACATAACTCATAATACAAATCGTCATCGAACGTTAAGCGTGCGGACCCTACGGGTTCGAGAACTATGTAGACATGACCGAGACACATCTCCGGTTAATAACCAATAGCGGAACCTGGATGCTCATATTGGCTCCTACATATTATACGAAGATCTTTATCGGTCAAACCGCATAACAACATACGTTGTTCCCTTTGTCATCGGTATGTTACTTGCCCGAGATTCGATCATCGGTATCATCATACCTAGTTCAATCTCGTTACCGGCAAGTCTCTTTACTCGTTCCGTAATACTTCATCCCGCAACTAACTCATTAGTCACATTGCTTGCAAGGCTTATAGTGATGAGCATTACCGAGAGGGCCCAGAGATACCTCTCCAAAACACGGAGTGACAAATCCTAATCTCGATCTATGCCAACCCAACAAATACCATCGGAGACACCTGTAGAGCATCTTTATAATCACCCAGTTACGTTGTGACGTTTGATAGCACACTAAGTGTTCCTCCGGTATTTGGGAGTTGCATAATCTCATAGTCATAGGAACATGTATAAGTCATGAAGAAAGCAATAGCAATAAACATGAACGATCATAGTGCTAAGCTAACGGATGGGTCTTGTCCATCACATCATTCTCTAATGATGTGATCCCGTTCATCAAATGACAACACATATCTATGGCTAGGAAAATTAACCATCTTTGATTAACGAGCTAGTCAAGTAGAGGCATACTAGGGACACTTTGTTTGTCTATGTATTCACACATGTACTAAGTTTTCGGTTAATACAGTTCTAGCATGAATAATAAACATTTATCATGATATAAGGAAATATAAATAACAACTTTATTATTGCCTCTAGGGCATATTTCCTTCGATAAGGACCGATTTTGTCTCTGACTAAAAAAAACCTCAGTTTTTGCTTGACCAATAAAAAGCCCATTTTTGTTGTTGTGACTAATAAAGCGGAATTTTTTTGCAATGCTATGAAAAAATTGTCAATGCCCAAAAATAGAGGGAAATAAATTTGACATACATCGATGAAAAACGATATATCATGGATTGTTTTAGTAAAAATTGCCATAGTTCAAAATACAAAAAAAATGCCAATAGACCATGAAAAAAAGATTGCCATCATCTTTTTTTTAGAAACGGAATTGCCATCATCTTTAAAAGCAGCATTTGCCATGGTCCAGTTTTTTTAATAGCGCAAGAAAATAAAAAGGCATGGCAGTTTGCATCTGTACATAGTGGCAAAAAATATTCATTAAAATTGTGACGTATTTTTACTATGTACAAGAAGACACAAACCAATGTTAGAACCCAAAAGGACGTACCATATATTGTTTAATAGTAATTGCCATGTTTCATAAAGTAAATTTACCATGGTCTCATAAAAAAAGCGGAAATTCCCATGAAAGATTAAACTAAATTTTTGCATGGATGTAAAAGTGAAATTAGTCATGATGTTAAAAATTAAACTCCCACTGGACTCCTTGAAGGTGTAACACCTTGAAGGCAGTCTCGATGATCCGGGGATCTCCACTTTGCGGCTAATCTCGTTCGCGCGCATCACCTGGTCCGAGGCCCCCAACCACGTCGAGTCGGGGGCCTTCATCCGTTGCGTCTTCCGCACCCTGGCGCTCGACCTGCCAAAGAACTTCCAGCTCTTGCCTCCTTTCCGGGCTGCTCAGCTCAGATATTCCTATGATATTCCGCACGCCCCGTGACCGGGAGAAGGCCGTGAGCAGGCAGCCGTTCCGGCTCGACGGCGTCACAGTCAATCTCCTGCCCATCAGGTTGTGGACTTGTGGTTAACCTCTGCCGTAGCTACATGGTCCAGGTGGCGCTGCACGACTACCCCATGGAGCAGCGGAGGGCGATGCTCATCAGAGACAACTGCCGCAGATTCGGGTTTGTGCGCGACATTGACCTGACCTGCTTGGGGCACCCGACCTCTCCACGGTCCGCGTTGTCCTTGAGGTCGAGCAGCCCCGAGAGATACCCCGCGAGCTCCGGATCTACTATGGTGATCGCTCCACTACCGCCGTCCCTATCGAGATCGTCAGCGTTTGGGAGCGCTCACACTCGCACGACGCCAACGGACAGTTCGTGCCTCTTTTCAAGCTCTCAAAACCACCGCTACTGAAGGTGAGGCTCAGAGGGCTCCGGCCATCTGGCTGCAATCTGTGGAATCCGGGCAATGTTCATTCTAGGTTAGGGCCTTATTATGATGTGATAACCTGGGTGCTACGTATTTGTCAGCCAACTCAGTGTTTCACGCTTGAACAAAATACATCAAAGTTGATTTTCACTTTGTTTGAGAATGAGTGGCTCGGAAGGACCTTCAGATCCAGTTCGTGTCAACTCATGATCAGTTAGCACATGACGAAACCGATCGATGCACAATAACTCAGGCAGCTCTGCAACGATCTCAATCTTGCAGGATGAGATCGAACCGGAGTGTTAAGATTACCATGTTTTGCATATCCTCACGATGTACAATTAGTAGTTGCCGTATATAGAAGATCACTCACGGGCAGTCATATCAATCAGGAATTAATCTGACTGATACTGATTGATTGCAATACTAGATATACAAGCCTAGCTGCATATAAATAGAAGATAGGCCGATGGATGAAGACCACGGCAATCAATCCCAAATCCTAGCACCTTTCACAGCCACAATCTCGAAGATATGTAGGCGGAGAGAAATCTCCCGATCCCGAGTCTTCTTTCCAAAGCAACCGCAGCGCTGAAGTAAAATGCACGAGCGACCAACAGCCACGACACATCATGCCCATTAAAAGCACCACAACTCTTCGTCCTCCTCGCAACGCCAGTACCCTCCCTTCCACACTTCACTTCTTCTTGCACCGTCGATGGAGATGCTGCCCGGTGACTCCTTGCTGCCGGTGGGTGCGACGGCGTTGGAGATTCCCTCCGACCGCCCGGCCACAGCCTGCCATTTCAAGAACCCTAAGGAACCTGCCGTGACGACTGCGGTCCGTGGCCTCGCTCACGCGTTCCTCCCCGCTAGTAAAAAAGGTCCATTTGTCCCGGTTCGGGAACCGGGACTAAAGGGTCGATACTAAAACCCAATACCTTTAGTCCCGGTTTTTATACAAATCGGGATAGATGGGGCTCCACGTGGCCGCTGCGGCTTGCTCAGGCTGGGGTCCTTTTGTCTCGGTTGATAGCACCAACCGGGACTAAAATGCATCCACGCGTGAGCAGTTCAGAGGCTGGGGTTTTTTTTAAAGGGGTGGGGGTTTGGGGGTTTGGGGGGTTTTGTAGGGTTAATGTAGGGTTTCATATATTGTGTTAGCTAGCTAATAGAGAGAAGTGTCCTCTCTTATCTCCGTGCTTAGTCGACGCTACGTGCCACGCTAGCTAGTAAGCAAATGAAGGGAACCTTTAAGTACAGAAGATCGTCATGAACATATACAGAGAGAAGTGATCGACCTCTCCTTCTCCGAGAGATTGGTCGAACAACAAGTTTTCGTATATCTATCCGACGCTATTAGCTACATATATACAATAAAATATCTCTTACAATATAATCCCCTAATTATATATGAACTCAAGTTTCACATGGTATTCTCCGTCTTTATTGATGATGTGGTCAAGAAAGAATCCGTTCCTCTTGAATTGCTCGCATGCGATCTTGTGATAGGAGTTCATCCCGCATCTGAAACATCTAATTTGAAAAAGGGGGTCAATACATATATATGAATGAATGAAACTCAACACAAATGATGGTAATAAAATAAAATTATGAATAATATTGCTTACGTACTTCATATTGCTTTTTAGAGTAGCCCCGCTCATAGGTCATGTGGCGGATGGACTCGCAAACGTAGTATCCACAGTAATCATTCCCTGCTTCCTGCCACAACCATTTTACAATAAATACATGTCAATCAAACTGATAAGCAAGCATGCTAAATGGTATTGATGAAACTAGCTGTCGGATCGAAAGTATGTCTAGAGGGAGGGTGATTAGACTACTTGACCAAATAAAAATCTAGCCTTTTCCTAATTTTAGTTCTTGGCAGATTTTAACAACTTAGCACAAGTCAAGCAATCAACCTACACATGCGATTCTAAGAGTATAGCAGCGGAATGTAAAACAATTGCATATGAAGGTAAATGGAGGAGTTTGAGGGAGCAAACGCAATGTTGACACGGAGATTTTTTATCCGTGGTTCCGATAGGTGGTGCTATCGTACATCCACGTTGATGGAGACTTCAACCCACGAAGGGTAACGGTTGCGCGAGTCCACGGAGGGCTCCACCCACGAAGGGTCCACAAAGAAGCAACCTTGTCTATCCCACCATGGCCGTCGCCTACGAAGGACTTGCCTCACTACGGTAGATCTTCACGAAGTAGGTGATCTCCTTGCCCTTACAAACTCCTTGGTTCAACTCCATAATCTTGTCGGAGGCTCCCAAGTGACACCTAGCCAATCTAGGAGACACCACTCTCCAAGAAGTAACAAATGGTGTGTTGATGATGAACTCCTTGCTCTTGTGCTTCAAATGATAGTCTCCCCAACACTCAACTCTCTCTCATAGGATTGGATTTGGTAGAAAGAAGATTTGAGTGGAAAGCAACTTGGGGAAGGCTAGAGATCAAGATTTATGTGGTTGGAATGGAATATCTTGACCTCAACACAAGTGTAGGTGGTTCTCTCTCAGAAAATATGTATTGAAAGTGTATGCATGTTCTGATGGCTCTCTCCACGAATGAAGAGGGGGTGGAGGGGTATATATAGCCTCCACACAAAATCTAACCGTTACACACAAATCACCAAACTCGGTGGGACCGAATCAGAGAACTCAGTCAGACCAAATTGGTTCATAATGCGACCGTTAGGTGTTTCGGTGGGACCGACATGTCAACTCAGTGGGACCGATATAATTAGGGTTAGGGCATAACGTAATCTCGGCGAGACCGATTACACAAACTCGGTGGGACCGATTTTGGTAATAGTCGAACAGAGAGTTGGTTAGGCAAACTCGGTGGGACCGATTCGCTCATCTCGGTTGGACCGAAACGTTACGAAAGGGAAACAGAGTGTTTGCATTGCAATCTCGGTGGGACCGATCGCTCATCTCGGTTTGACCGAAACGTTACGAAGGGAAACAGAGAGATTACAATCCCATCTCGGTGAGACCGAGATCCTATCGGTGAGACCGAAAATACTAGGGTTTCTGGCAGTGGCTATGTCAACTGAACTCGGTGGCTCCGGATAGAAAGAATCGGTGGGGCCGAGTTGGATATTTGGTTTGGGACATATGTGGATATGAGAAAGTAGTGGAGGGTTTTTGGAGCATATCACTAAGCATTTTGAGAAAGAGCCTCATTAAGCAACACCTCATCCCTTCTTAATAGTATTGGCTTTTCCTATAGACTCAATGTGATCTTGGATCACTAAAATAGAAAATGTAGAGTCTTGTGCTTTGAGTTTGAGCCAATCTTTTGTCCTTAGCATTTTGAAGGGTCCACTTTCTAATCCATGCCATGCCAACCATTGAGCTTTCGTGAAATATTCATCTTGGAATAGCATTAGCTCAATGAGCTATATGTTGTTAGGAATTACCAAAACCACCCAGGGATAGTTGCACTTTCAATCTCCCCCTTTTTGTTAATTGATGACAACATATAGATCAAAGCTTCGACAAATGATAAATAGTATTGAAAAACATCGTCGCTTTGAGAAGTATGTGATAAGCAAGAGCTCCCCCTAAATTTGTGCATTATTTAAAATTTGCTTTTGAATGCAAATGCACAATCGATTAGGATCATGGGTTACTCTTCCATGTCACATACATCTTGGTGGAGCGCTCAAAATGATAGAAGTTAAAGCATGCACTCATCACCAAAACAAGTGAATGATCATCTAGGATATAAGAGATAATATCATCCAATCAAGCATTAAGGGTAGCATATGATCAAACACAAGATCAAACAAGTATCTCACAAGTAGCTCACACAAGCACGCAATAAAGTTTCAAATCAAACCAAATAAGTGCAAAGAGAGATAAAAACCAACACTCTCTCTCTCGAAGCCTATGAACTATACATTTTTCTCCCCCTTTGGCAACAAGTTACCAAAAAGTTTGAAAATGCATAGTGCTAAATGACTCTCAGGCTTGATCTTCGGGAGGTGGTGTTGCGAGAACTCCAAGGACGAAGGCTTCTGATGAAGTAGCTGGAGCTGGTGGAGTAGCTGCTGGAGGTGGAACTGGAGCTGTAGCTGCTGGTGCTGATGCTGTGGCTCTAGTGTGTGTCACTGGCACCGCAGCAGATCTCTGTCCTCTGGGCACTCTGGCAAAAGCATCTGTGGTAGACTTGCCCTTCTTCTCCTCTGCTTCCTCCTGAAGTTGCTCAACTGCAGTTTGGATTTCTGTTACCTTGACATCAAGGTCATAGAATTTTGTCTCAATAATCCTTCCCAAGCTCTCTTGGTTCTTGGTCAGGGTGGCCAAGCCCTTCTCAATCCTCGGGGTGGATTGGATCAGATATCCAAGCTGGTCTTGCTTGCTCTTCAAGAATACCTGAGATGCCTCTTCCACAGTTGGCATCTTTGCAGCCTTCTCAGCCTTAGCCTTCTCTCTCTTTTCATGTGCTTGAGCTGAAGATGGTTCATTCTCATTCATCACAACAGTGTTATCTTCAAATTCAGGATAGATGGGCAGGTGCTCCTTATCCAAGATGTACTTGGATTTGCCCATCTTTGAGTTGATTAGCTCCTGAATGTGTGGGGGCATACCCACAACTTCTCTTCTGATCAGCTGCAGTCCTCTTGATTGTTTCCAGAATCAGGCTCATAACTTTCAACTTCTGTGGGACATCAAATATGTGCAGCAAGTTGATAGCATGTCCTCTGATCATCTTGTGATCACCTGACTTGGGTAGCAGTGTGTGCCTTAAGATCCGGTTGATTGTTGGCAAACCAGACAACAGGTAATGGACATATCCAAACTTATGTGTATCCAAAGCAGCATCTGGGATCTCCTTGTACATGTTAGCCATAGTGTTGTGGTGTTTCTTCTTCTCTGCATAAATGTCCAAGTCATCCTCATGTTCCTCAGGATCATTTATGAGCTTGGCCCACTCATCAACTGTAGATTGGTACCTAGTACCCTCAGACATCCATACAATCCTTCCATCTGGATAGAAGTGGGCAGTGGAGTAAAACTACATGATGAGCTGATCATTCCACTTGGTGAGCTTCTGGGCAACAAAAGTATCCACTCCAGATGCCTTAAAGCTATCAAGCACTCTAGGGAAGTGATCCTCATTTTCCTTGATGAATTCCCAGTCAACCCATCTCATATCACAGACAATGGGCTTGTTGTCGAGCAAAACAGTCTCATAGAAGTCCTGCTGTTCCTTAGTGTGGAATCTGTAGTCTACAACATTCCTTCTCCTGTTAGCATAGGGATCAGACTCTCTCCATAGTCTCAATCCTGCATCCTTCCTAATCTTCATATTCTCTGCAACTGGGTGTGCATTAGTGTGGTCAGGGATCTTGGGCTTTAGCTTCCTCAACACAACAGAATCATCTTCTTCTTCTTCAGCAGCTTGAGGCACTGGGGCCTTGTTCTTCTCTTCAGCAGGTATGTTCCTAGTGCTCCTTTTGGGTTTTGGCTTTGGAGCTGGAGCAACAGCCTTGGGAGCAATTTTGGGCTTTGATGGAGGAGCCCCTGCTTTGATTGCATCTCCCATAAGCTTTTGAGCTTTGGGTGCTGGTGCAGCATCCTCTTCCTCTTCTTCTTCTTCTTCTTCTTCTTCAGACTCTCTCATCATTGATGGCTTCCCAATAACTGTGGCAATGGTCTTCTTGACCCTTTCTTTTCTCTTCTTGCCATCTCCATTTTCCTTGGGTTCAAGAGTGAACTCCATTGTTTCTCCTGTGGCAACTTTTCTTGGCTTAGACATGGGTTGTCTTCTTGCTGGCATCTTTGTTTTCAGACCTGGCTTAGTTGCAGCAGCTGAGCCATACTCTTTCTTCAGCACTTTCTTCTTTGAAGTGGCTTCATCTTCAACAGCCACATAATCTTCATCTTCAGAGTCAGAATTCCTCTTCTTCCTTGTCCTTGTGGCAGCCTTTGGCAGATTGCTTGGTGTGCTCCTGCTGCCTTCATCATAACTGCTAGAGGGATCTGAACCCTCACTCAACTGCACATGTTGCTCAGACCATTTCTGACTATCACTCTGGTCAGACATCTCTGCAAATACTCTGACAGCAGACCCTGTGAATAGGTTATAGATGAGGTAGAGTAGATGAGCATCCCAAAGTACATGAGTTTTGCAAAATGGATGACTTAAAAACTTAGTTTTAGTTCTTCACAGAAAGCATTTCGGATCTACCGATTTGTAAACTCGGTGATACCGAAGCAGCTTTTGAAACCTAAACTAGTGAACTCGGTCGGACCGAGTCACAGTTCGGTGGTACCGAGACTGCTATGGTTTCACAAAGAATCGAACTCGGTCACACCAATTTGCAATTTTCGGTCGGACCGAAAATGCGTGTGCTTTGGCCTATGTCAAAATCGGTGAGACCGATTTCTACAACTCGGTCGGTCCAAGATGAATTCGGCGGAGACCTAACCCTAAATTTTCAAATCAAAACTAATCTACAGGACGTTTTCGCTGGACAGGATGATTTCAATCGTGGCAAGAATCATGGCAAAGCAATGTGCTAAGAATCGGAGTTAGGGATTAGCACAATGATCAAGTTCGTACCCTAGTTCGGCGACGAACTTGATACGGCGGCAACGGTGGTGAAGATTTCCGTTGACGGCGGCGGAGACCAGCGGTGGGAGGTCGCTGGTGGCGAGAGGACGATCCGGAGACCCGAGGAGGCAAAGTAGGTTACGCGCGGGCGAGGAGGTTCGGAAAAATTTCCAAAATTTGGCCCGTCGGTATATATAACCTGACCATGTCGGTCTGACCGAGTGGAACGACTCGGTGGCACCGAGATGCAAAACTGCAAGCAGTTACTGCAACTCGGTGTGACCGAAAGGTTCTAATCGGTTGCACCGAGATTGAAAATCCTAGATCAACTTAGGAAGCGTTTGGATCTCAAGCAAGCCTCACTCTAGCCTCGCCCAGCCAGGATAGTTGTTTGGTGGAGTAGAAAAAAGCTAGCTTTGCCTGGCAAACTAGCCTGCGTGAGCTAGAAAATCCATGCCCGTACAAGAGAGCCGATTTGGCTCGCCTCCATCGGCAAGACCTGAGCACAAGCCTATTAAGCATGTAACTGCCGCTGTGATCGTGGTTTAGTGGAGGCTAGGCAAAAAAACCAAACAAGCAGCCTTGCTTGTACGAGCTATGCCTCGGGTGAGCTAGAATCCTATTGCCTAGCTGGGCATGTTTAGCTAGAGAACCAAACACATTGTTAGTGACTCGGTAGGACCGAAAAGGATGAATCGGTCAGGCCGAGATGCACAAAGAGGTTTTGGAGGTTTAAGTCTATGACGAATCAGGAACTCCGAGTGCTCCTCACACAGAGTGGTTCGAATCTGACTTGGTCAAATTTTGTGATGTAGCATGAATAGAGTTTGAGATGAGGAAAGCATAGATAGCTAGAGAGAGTTCTTAGGCATTCTTGTCCATCCATTTGGCAAAAGAGAAAGAGCCAAACAATCAAAACAAGAAATGGATGTCCTCGAATCAGTAAAGTATGCAACCAACATGCTCACACAATAAAATGGCAAAAGAAATATGTGACAAAGCATGCACAAACACTCTATCCTCTATCAAGAAGTTTGGCGATGACTAGGTCATCTATATATGAGTATATTGACATAGGAGTCAAATGAGAACATTTGATCATAGGTCATACTCATTGTTTAAGCACAAGTGGGGTTACCACTTTTACATAAAGCATTGTTGTGTTCACACCATTAGAGTTGCTTTAGCTCAATTGATTAGAGTAAAGCTCCCCCTAGATGTGATATCCCCCCTTAGAGGGATGAACTAACCTTGGGTTTTGTCGATGATGACTTCATGTAGGTGTTGAAGATGTAGATGCTCAATGTTGATGTAGATCATTTGGAGCAATCCTTTGGAATGAGTTGCACTTTCAATACCTACACGGATCAGTCCCACAAGGAACAAACAAGGATATCCATAGACATAGAGTGATGCATACACAAGATGGTGTCCATGAAAGAATTGGGTTAACTTGTCCCTTGTCTTACCAACAAGAGGGTTTGTGACTCCTTGAACTAGTGCAAGATATGTAAGTTGTTTGCACTTGTTCTCGCCAAAATGATAAGAGTGAAGTGTGTTGGCGGGGTCACCCTCAAGAGCTCTCTAGTTCTTCTTCTTCTGGATCCACACCATCTTGATGGGAATCCTTGGAGTTGTAGTTGTACTTGATGAAGTAGTACTTGATGTAGTCTTGGGAACCCACTTGACCAAGGCCTTAGGTGCTTCTTCAAATGCATCAATTTCCTCTTGAAGCTTGTCCTTGCCTTTTTGCTTGTGGTCTTCTGGTGGAAGATCATCTTGAGCTTGTGTCCCTTTGAAAGAAGTGGGATCATACTTCTCTTGTTGAGGAACAAACTTCGTCTTGGGGTATTGATCTTCTTCCCACTCAACTCCATTGGCATTGAACTTTCGTTCAAAACCAACACCTTGATTCTTCCAGTGTCTTCCTTGCTTGCGTACAATTTCCTCAAATTGCTTACTTCCGGCAAGGCTCTTGTAAACACCTTTCTCTATAATTCCCTTCAATAAGCTATTTTCTTGCTCAAGTGTAACTTAGCTAAGAGAATCATTAGTGTAATCAAGAGAACTACTAGAAGCAACAACATTGGATTTTGCATGATTGTTGTTACTACTAGATGAAGCATCTTTCTTGTACTTGTTGCTAGATTTAACTTGTGGCATGTAAGTAGACAAGAGTAAACGCTTGGCAATGTAAGAAGAACTTTTCTTGCGAAGATCATCATTGATTGCCTTTAAAAACTCATGCTCTTGCTGAAGATTGAGCTTTTCAAAGCGTAGCTTATCATGAGTCTTTAAAAGTTCTCGATGATTTTCCAAGGTAGTTTCGTGAGCTAACTTAAGAGTGTTTAGTTTTTTAGTTAGACTCTCAATCTCCTTCTTATCATCATCATTCGTTTTATCTTGATTAGCATGATTAATTGATGTTTCATCATAGTTTTCATCACTAGAGTTGTCAACAAGTAAATCATCATCACCTAGCAAATCATCAACATACTCGGGATGTGTTACCATTGGACCTTTGGCCATCAAGCATCTTCCAATTCCTTCATTTGGTTAGTCAAATATGTCGTAGGAGTTGGTTGACACAAGTGCTAGACCGGCAACACCTTCATCTTGAGTATATTCGGAGTCAGAGTGATAACTTCTTTCGGAGTGATTGTCGGAGTCGGAGCCGGATACCCATTCACCAGCATGAGCTTGATGTCTTCTTTTTATGTATCTCCTTGATGACTTTTCCTCCCTTTCCGAGTCCTTGCTTCTCCGAGAGGGTCTACGTTCATAACGATCATCTCTCCTCCTCCTTTCTCTTGGTGGTGATTCTTCTCTTCTACTTCTTCTTTGAGAATCTTCTCTTCTTTTGTAGGGAGCCGTACACTCATCGGAGTAGTGTCCGGGTCTTCCACAATTTTTAGCAATTACGCTCACGACTAGAAGATCTTTTGTCATTGTAGGACCTTGACTTGGAACTTCTTTCTTTGCTTCTACTCTTGTAGAACTTGTTGAAGTTCTTGACCATTAGGCTCAATTCTTCATTGAAGGTTTGTTTCTCACTTGATGATGTCGGAGCATCACACGAGGCTTTGTAAGCACCACTAGACTTATTGTGAAGCTCTTCCTTATCCTTGAGTGACATCTCATGAGCAACAATTCTTCCAATGACGTCCGTTGGCTTGAGATCTTTGTAATTGGGCATCATTTGGATCAATGTGCACACGGTATCATATTTTCCATCCAAGGCTCTTAGGATCTTCTTGATGATGAATTTGTAGGTCATCTCTTCACTTCCCAAGCCGGCAATCTCATTTGTGATGAGAGCAAGCCTAGAGTACATTTCGGCGACACCTTCACCATCCTTCATTTTGAACTTGTCAAGTTGACTTTGAAGCACATCCAATTTGGATTCCTTGACGGAGTTGGTACCTTCGTGCATATCAATCAAAGTATCCCAAATTTCCTTTGCACTCTCAAGACAGCTGATTTTGTTGAATTCTTCGGGGCAAAATCCATTGAAGAGAATATCACAAGCTTGAGCATTGTATTGTAGCATCTTCAACTCTTCCGCGGTAGCTTCACGGTTTGGTTCTCTCCCATCAAAGAATTCACCTTGCAAGCCAATACACACAATAGCCCAAACGGCGGGGTTATGTCCAAGAATATGCATTTTCATCTTATGCTTCCAACTAGCAAAATTTGTACCATCAAAGTAAGGACCTCTACGGTGGTAATTTCCCTCGCTAGACGCCATACTCTCCTAGGTTGTGAAACCAAGGCTATGACCACCAAAAGCTATGGAAATCAAAGCAAATGGAGACCAAAGCTCTGATACCACTTGTAGGATCGAAAGTATGTCTAGAGGGGGGGGGGTGATTAGACTACTTGACGAAATAAAAATCTAGCCTTTTCCCAATTTTAGTTCCTGGCTGATTTTAACAACTTAGCACAAGTCAAGCAATCAACCTACACATGTAATTCTAAGAGTATAGCAGCGAAATGTAAAACAATTGCATATGAAGGTAAAGGGAGGAGTTTGAGGGAGCAAACACAATGTTGACACGGAGATTTTTTATCCGTGGTTCCGATAGGTGGTACGTACATCCACGTTGATGGAGACTTCAACCCACGAAGGGTAACGGTTGCGCGAGTCCACGGAGGGTTCCACCCACGAAGGGTCCACGAAGAAGCAACCTTGTCTATCCCACCATGGCCGTCGCCCACGAAGGACTTGCCTCACTAGGGTAGCTCTTCACGAAGTAGCCGATCTCCTTGCCCTTACAAACTCCTTGGTTCAAGTCCACAATCTTGTGAGAGGCTCCCAAGTGACACCTAGCCAATCTAGGAGACACCACTCTCCAGAAGTAACAAATGGTGTGTTGATGATGAACTCCTTGCTCTTGTGCTTCAAATGATAGTCTCCCCAACACTCAACTCTCTCTCATAGGATTGGATTTGGTAGAAAGAAGATTTGAGTGGAAAGCAACTTGGGGAAGGCTAGAGATCAAGATTTATGTGGTTGGAATGGAATATCTTGACTTCAACACAAGTGTAGGTGGTTCTCTCTAAGAAAATATGTATTGGAAGTGTAGGCATGTTCTGATGGCTCTGTCCATGAATGAAGAGGGGGTCGAGGGGTATATATAGCCTCCACACAAAATCTAACCGTTACACACAAATCACCAAACTCGGTGGGACCAAATCAGAGAACTCGGTCAGACCGAATTGGTTCATAATGTGACCGTTATGTGTTTCGGTGGGACCAACATGTCAATTCGGTGGGACCGATATCATTAGGGTTAGGGCATAACGTAATCTCGGCGAGACCGATTACACAAACTTGGTGGGACCGATTTTGGTAATAGTCAAACAAAGAGTTGGTCAGGCAAACTCGGTGGGACCGATTCGCTCATCTCGGTTGGACCGAAACGTTCCGAAAGGGAAACAGAGTGTTTGCATTGCAATCTCGGTGGGACCTATCGCTCATGTCGGTTTGATCGAAACGTTACGAAGGGAAACAGAGAGATTACAATCCCATCTCGGTGAGACCGAGATCCCTATCGGTGAGACCGAAAAGACTAGGGTTTCTGGCAGTGGCTATGTCAACTGAACTCGGTGGCTCCGGATAGAAAGAATCGGTGGGGCTGAGTTGGATATTTGGTTTGGGACATATGTGGATATGAGAAAGTAGTGGAGGGTTTTTGGAGCATATCACTAAGCATTTTGAGCAAGAGCCTCATTAAGCAACACCTCATCCCTTCTTAATAGTATTGGCTTTTCCTATAGACTCAATGTGATCTTGGATCACTAAAATAGAAAATGTAGAGTCTTGTGCTTTGAGTTTGAGCCAATCTTTTGTCCTTAGCATTTTGAAGGGTCCACTTTTTAATCCATGCCATGCCAACCATTGATCTTTCCTGAAATATTCATCTTGGAATAGCATTAGCTCAATGAGCTATATGTTGTTAGGAATTACCAAAACCACCCAGGGATAGTTGCACTTTCACTAGCGCTAGAATCACTGGGAGATGGGCGGAACTCGCTAGCTAGTAGTAGTTACTTTCAGGTGTTTAGATCGCAGCTTCCCCGGCAGTCCCGGAGCTTGTGCGGTGAACTTTTTGCAAACCCTGCCAGACAAAGAAAACAATTACTTGATATCAGGAAATGAACAAAGTTGCCGATATGGTGCGATAATGATCGATTGAAATTACTTCTGGAGCATTTCCGTCATGTTTGCATACTCCTATGGATCTTTTCGTATCGAGTCTAAGACGGTTACTACTCCCTGCTCAAGCTCAATCTCTAGGAGAATATAGTGGAAGCTGCGCACGCATTCATAACTCATCAATTACATTACTATAACCTCGAGTAATAAGGGAAACCGAATATGCATAAGACAGTAACACTCACTTGAAGTTGTAAGGAAACGGTATTTTTTGTTTGTTTTGATTTATTACCAACGATCGTAGCAAGTTGGCCTCGGTTTCTTTGGCATGAAATTTAACCGTAAATTCATTTATGAGATTTGTGTTAATGAACCCAATATAACTGATTTGTCTTTTCTTGCATTCGGCGATCTTCAATCTGCATAATATAGTGAGGATAATTATATATACATGCAATGAAATTATATATACATGCAATGAAAAAGCTGAGCTATATATAGAGACTTAATGACAGAAGTAGTACTTACAGACAGTAGCAAGTGACCATTAATTTATCTAGGGCCTTTTGATTGAAAAACTGAAAGAACTTCTCAAATGGAACAGACAACAGATCAATTCCAACGAGGTTGTGCTCCTCTTTAACTTTCAGCGTCAAAGTATCCTTCCCAGACTCTCTGCAGGTTTTCATGTACCAATCGTGGAATCTTCGCATCATCTTTGTTAGAGGAGGATGACCAGGTTTGACGAGAGGCTTCCCGTACTGGTATCTAAATTCGCCCACCTCCATTATATCAAAATGTGCATCGTCGTTGTGCATGCAATCTGCAGGATTGGTACCGGGCAAGATCCCCGGATGATTAGCGATGATATCGTTAGACACCTTAAGCGGGGGGCACGATTGGTTCGCTTGTTCGCCGAGATGGGTAATTTGTTTCCCACTTCTTCGTTCTGCTAACCTTCGATCACTGCAAGTACTTCCCCACCGGGACGCTTCCTTATATGTCCTTTCAATAATGCGCTCATAGTTGGTTTGCGGCGGAGACGGTGGTGGTCGCTTCAGGGCATCCAAAGTGCGCTTCGCTTTCACCGGATCTATCTTCTACTCCGGAGGTGGATGTTTCTTAGCTCTTTGCGTTTCAAAGAAATCCTTCACTTGGGCTTGACAGATCTCCACGTTTTCCTATTCGGTCATCTCATATGGTAATTTCTCTAGAGGCTTGAGAGATGGACCGAATCTGTATTGCCTCCTGCCTATTGCTGTACTGCTAGACGCCGGAGTAGGCCGAGCGGCAGCGGCTGTCTTCTTTCGTTGCTTATGAGGCGGAGAACGAGGCGGGGTGCTACGACGTGCCGGAGCAGCCGGAGCGGCGGCGGCTCTCTTCCGCTCTTGCCGACGAGGCGGAGGAGGAGGTGGGCTGCTCGGACGCGTCGGCGCAGGCAGAGAAGGAGGCGGAGTGATGCCACGTGCCTGAGCAGCTGGAGAAGGAGGCAGAGTGCCCTGATCACTCGCCGGAGGAGGAGGCGGAGGAGGAGGCGGAGTGCCCTGACTCGCCGGAGGAGGAGGAGGCGGAGGCGTCCAGTTCGGAAGGTTGATGAGGTCCTTCCGCCATAGGCATGGAGTGTTCAGAGCAGAACCCAGCCAAGTCTCCCCTTCACCATTAGGGTGGTCAAGCTCGAGCTCCTTAAATCCCTCCGTTATTTCGTCCACCATCACCCTAGCATATCCTTCTGGAATCGGACAGCAGTGAAAAGTTACGCCGGGTTCAGGAGGTGCAACAGAGCAGACAGCCGCCTTGACTTTGAAGTTCTGCCATTGCGTCATAAGGTGGCAATGTTGAGACTCCGTGATAGCATCCACAGGGTAGCTAGCAGGAGCCGTGAAGACAGGCTCCAGAAGCAGCTCGGTGGAAGCCACACTGCTTCTCCGCTGAGATGGCGGGGTAGCTTTAGGAGTAGCTTCGGCAGGTCGCTTGCTGTTAACTGCTTCTCTGTCCTCTAGCGCGTGTACCCTTGCGTGCAGCGCCTGCAGTTGGGTCTGCTCCACTTTCTTCTTCCTCTCCTGGCGTTTGTAACCGCCTGCGTCGGGAAACTCAGCCTTCCATGAAACGGAGCCTGACGTGCCTCGTGTCCGTCCAGGGTGCTCAGGATTCCCGAGGGCCATTGTGAGCTCGTCGTTCTCTCTGTCGGGAACGAACGTCCCTTCCTGCGTTGCGGCGATATACTCCTGAAGCTTCGTGATGGGTATTCGCAGTTGCTCGTTCGTCCAAATGCACTTCCCTGTTTCAGGGTCCAAGGTTCCCCCAACCCCGAAGATCCAAGTCCTTGAACGGTCTGGCCAATTCAATGTCTCTGGTTCGACCTCTTTATCAAGCAGGTCATTCTCAGCCTTCTCCCACAACGGCCGGGCTTTGAGGTAGCCACCTGACCCCGTGCGATGGTGATGCTCCTTCTTTGCAGCATTTTTCTTGTTTGTCACTAACATCTTTTGCCTCTTGTCTGATGTCTTGTGGGCCACAAATGCGTCCCAGTGATCTCTGATCTTCTCAAACCGGCTGGTGAATTCTGGAGTCTTTTCTTTGTCAACAAACATTGTTTTCAGCTCATTCTTCCACCTCCTGAATAGATCTGCCATCTTCTTAAGAGCATGAGCCTTGACCAATGGCTCTATAATAGCTGGCTTCTCCGGATCCTCCTCTGGTGGTAGGGTGAAATTTGCCTTCAGCGCGGTCCAAAGATCATCTTTCTGCCTATCGTTGACATAAGACACCGCAGGGTCTTTGTTCTTAGGCTTATACAATTGGTGGATGCTGATCGGGATCATGGGCCTAACAAGAACCCCGCACTGAGCAGAGAATGCTTCCTTGGTCCGGATGGGTTGGCCATCTCGCGCGATTGCTGTGATCGTGAACCTTTCATCCTGGCGCAACTTTTTCTGTGGTCCTCGTCTCATTACCGAAGTTTTGCTTGATCCAGAGGGCTAGAAAAGAAGAAAGAAGAGAGTTAATATGTGTACATACCAAAACAATTAATGCATCAATTAGCTATAGCCAGCACATGCTTAATTAATATATATACCTGGCCGGACTCCGTTTGGTCACCGGAGCTGTCATCACGGTATCCTTCTTCCACTAGCATTCGGTCATCGGAGCCATCATAATCATGTCCTTCCTCCTCATTGTTTGATCACCGTAGCCTGCTTCAACCTCTCCTTCCAGACCATCGGTGTTGTTGAGATACGACATGACATCACCTCCGCCGAGGATTATGTCCCCCAACACCTGTTCTGCTTCCAAGTCTCGGTGCTCCATAGTTTCTGCAAATACAACATGGCAATTATTATACAAAACATGACAGATGGATATATTAGTGGCAAATGTAGACCTAGCTAGCTAATCACAACAAGGAATCATATTAGTGGCCTCGACGCTTCTCTAGGGTTTGGGGTGGCCTCGGCAACGCTTCTAGGGTTCGGGGTGGCCTCGACGACAACGCTCTTTTAACTTGGTAAATTTGGGTGGCCTCGGCAGCACTTCTAGGGTTTGGGCCGGACCACTCGGCGATCCACGACCCTCTACCCTAGTTCCCGACCCTCGACCCCCTCATGCCACGTTTGTCTAGTGTCAAAGGATTCAACAAACCATGTCTTCATCATTAGGCAAACGTAACAGGCGCATGATGGTACGAAGCTCTTCAAAGTTGATCTGGAACGGAGTCCCAGATAGGATAATTCGCTTTTTGGTACAAAGTTCAGCAAGAGCCTTCCGAATATCGCTATTTGGAAGGCCTTTACTGAAATTCAGACCAAAAGGCGGATTATCCTATCCGGGACTCCATTCCAGAACAACTTTGTAGAACTTCGTACCAACATGCCCCGGTTACTTCCGGCAAATGATGAAGGCATGGAGTTCTTCAATACTTTGACACTAGGCAACCTCTCGACCCCTCGGCAATCCTCGACCCTTGACCCCTCGACGACCCTCGACCCCTCGGTGACCCTCGACCCTCTACCCTAGCTAGTTCCTGACCCTCGCCCCTCGACTAGATATGAAAACATCAAAAAAACATCATAGGAAAAAAGGGAAAAAGTTACACAATAAGGGTTCGGGGTGGCCTCGATGACACCGCTCTTTTAACTTGGTAAATTTGGGTGGCCTCGGCGGCGCTTCTAGGGTTTGGGTCAGACAACTCGGTGATCCACGACCCTCTACCCTAGTTCCCGACCCTCGACCCCCTCATGTCACGTTTGTCTAGTGTCAAAGGATTCAACAAAACCATGTCTTCATCATTAGGCGAAAGTAATAGGCGCATGATGGTACGAAGCTCTCCAAAGTTATTTTGGACCGGAATCCCAGATAGGATAATTCACTTTTTGGTACAAAGTACAACGAGAGCCTTCCGAATATCGCTATTTGGAAGGCCTTTGCTGAAATTCGTACCAAAAGGCGGATTATCCTATCCTGGACTCCTTTCCAAAATAACTTTGGAGAACTTCGTACCATCATGCCCCGGTTACTTCCGGCTAACGATGAAGCCATGGATTTCTTCAATACTTTGACACTAGGCAACCTCTAAACCCCTCGGGGATCCTCGACCCTCGACCCCTCGATGACCCTCGACCCTCGAACCCTCGGCCCCTCGAGGACTCTCGAACCCTCGACCCTCGGCCCCTCGACGACCCTCGAACCCTCGACCCCTCGGTGACCCTCGACCCTCTACCCTAGCTAGTTCCCGGCCCTCGCCCCTCGAACCCTCGGCGACCCCCTCCCCCCCTCATGTCGAAGTTATCGGGGAGGGGGTATATCGACCCCCCCCCCCCTCATGTCGAAGTTATCGGGGAGGTGGTATATCGACAACGAAATACCCAATAAAAAATAAGAAGAGGCAGAAGAAAAAAAGGAGAAGAAGAAAGGAATAGAGGAGAAGATCGAATAAAAAAATAAGAAAAAAAGAGGAGAAGAAGAAAGGAATAGAGGATAAGAAGAAAAAATAGAAAATATTCTATTTTTTCTTCTTCTCCTTTTTTTCTTTTTCTTTTTTCCTCTTCTTATTTATTTCTCCTCTTCTTCCTCTCCTCCACTTCTCCTTTTTCTTTTCCTTCTTCCTAAACTAAACATAAACTAAAATAATCCGAAAACTAAACGAAACTTCTCCCCCTCCTTTTTTTTCTTCTTCTTCTTTTTTTTCATCCTAAAACTTTATGAACAAAATTACAATAAAAAAACCATAAAAATTCTATGAACAAAATAAAAATTCTATGAACAAAATTACAACAGAAAAAAATCATAAAAATTCTATGAAAAAATGACATATTCTATGCATATGAACATACAAATATTTGCATATTCTACAATAATATCACCAAAAAAATCTATGAACAGAAAAAATTCTAACTTTTGCATATTCTTTCCATATGAACATACATACAACATCATCATCATCGTCTACTACTACAATATGAATAGAAAAAAATCTATATATGTGAACAGGGCCGTCGTCGTCGGCGTCGGGGCGGGCGGCGCCGTTGGGGCGGGCGAGCGGCGGCGTTGGGGCGCAGGGGGGGGGGAGCGGGAGAGGAGGGGAAACGGTGCGGTGAGGCTCACAGTGCAGGGGAGCGGCGGCGAGGTCGGGGCAGGGCTCGGCGCGTGACGACGAGGTCGGGGCAGGGCGCGGCGAGGTCGGGGCAGGGCTCGGCGACGGCGAGGTCAGGGCAGGGCGCATCGAGGTCGGGGCAGGGTGCAGCGAGGCCGGGGCAGGGGCGACGGCGACGACGGAGACGGCGGACGGGGGCAGGGTAGCCTGGCGGCATCGATGACCTCGGCGTTATCGGGCCGCAACTGGCGATGAAATCTGAAAAAATGCTAAGTGTTGGCTTTTATAGCAAAGGCTTTAGTCCCGGTTCGTGGCACCAACTGGGACCAATGCCACCCTTTAGTCCCGGTTGGTACCACCAACCGGGACCAAAGGTCTCTTTTCAGCAGCCCAAAGGGCGGGAAGCAGAGGCCTTTGGTCCCGGTTGGTGGCACCAACCGGGACTAAAAGGGGGGGCATTGGTCCCGGTTGGTGCCACAAACCTGTACCAGTGCACCCCTTTAGTCCCCACCAACCGGGACCAAAGGCCTTGTGCTGCCCACGTCGCGGCCAAAAGTTTGGTCCCACCTCGCTAGTTGAGAGAGCTCGAGAGTGGTTTATAAGCGCGGCTGTGCCCACCCTCTCGAGCTCCTCTCAACTACAGGATTTCGTGCCTAATCTGTCACTATGTGTCTATGGGCCTACTGGGCCTGCTGCAGGCCTGAATCCTAGCCCATGGTTGGGTTTCTAGTCGTATTCAGGCCATGGTGGCCCAGTAGGTGGCACTTTTTTTTGTTTTCTTTGTTGCTTTATTTATTTTATTTTGTTTCTACTTACAACAAAATACTTACTGTTGCTATTTTTATTTATTTTATTAAAGTTTATTTATTTTACTTTATTAAAGTTTATTTTGTTTCTACTTATTTATTTTATTAAATTTTATTTTATTTTATTTTGTTTCTACTTATTTATTAAAGTTTATTGTGTTTCTACTTATTTATTAAAGTTTATTTTGTTTCCACTTATTTATTTTATTTTATTTTTTGCTTTTTTATTTTTTTTATGAAAATTCTTTTTGCTTTTAATTTTTTGAACAGAAAATACTTTGATAATTTTAGTTGCATAAATTTTATATAATATTAGTTTCAATAATACTAGAGGTTTATAAAAGCTTTTTAGTTGATTCCTTTAGTACCGGTTCTGTGGCTATTACAAAGGCATTTCATTTAGTACCAGTTCTAAGGCTCCCCACGAGCACCTTTAGTCCCGGTTCGTGGCATGAACCGGTAATAGAGTTTTTTAGTTGATTCTTTCTGCATCTATTTTTTAGTCCCACCTCGCCAAGCGAGAGGCACTCACAGCGGTTTATAAGCCCTGAGTGCAGAGACGATGAAGGAGAGGCGCAATGCTCACCTGCATGTTTCTTAGCTTCAGGCCTTGAGGAAGTGGTGTAGACTGCACGGAGCTATCAGGGTTTCGGACGAAAACTACACATAGCTCCGTGCAGTCTACACTATTTCCTTAAGGCCTGAAGCTAAGCAACGTGCATGTGAGCATTGCGCCTCTCTTTTATTTTTAATAACTTATTACAACTCCGGACTTCTTGTGTGTTCAAAATGCACCATTCAAAGCTACATAATCAATTTTCAACTCTTTCTGACTTCATTTGTTATTTTTCATGCATTTACTGATTTTTTTGAGCTATAAGACTCTGAAATTGAAAAGCATTTCAAATGAACTCTGAAAAGGTTGAAATTTGTCATGGTATCATCATTTCACCCACATAGCATGTGCAAAAAAGCTGAGAGGGTTACGACAAAAACTGGATGCACTTTGTGTACAAAACGGACAATCTCTTTCGAAGTATCAGGGTTTCAGACGAAAACTCATCTGTTACAAAGGGATTTCATTTTTTTAACTTATATGAACTCCAAACTTATTGTGTGTTCAAAATGCACCATTCAAAGCCACATCATTAATTTTCAACCCTTTCTGACTTCATTTGTTGTTTTTCATGCATTTACTGATTTTTTTGAGCTATAAGACCCTAAAATTGAAAAGCACTGGAAAATGAAATCTGGAAAGGTTGAAACTTGGCTTGGTATCATCATTTCACCCACATAGCATGTGCAAAAAAGTAGAGAGGGTTACGGCAAAAACTGGATGCACTTTATGTACAAAACAGACAATCTCTTTCGAAGTATCAGGGTTTCATACGGAAACTCGTCTGTTACAAGAGGCATTTCATTTCTTCACATGTAACTGCAATGATATTGTAGACCAAAGGCATCATCATAATAGTTGTGGGGAGAAAGTCTTCACTTTTTGTTTGCTTGTGTCCTTTGCTTATTGCGCCGTAACCATGGATAATCTTCATCGTTTATCAGGGTGTTTGGGTCAGCCTTGTCTTTGAAGGGAGGAATTTCATGAAACTTTTCATAATCTTCGGACATGTCTGTCTTGCCCTCCACTCCCACGATGTCTCTTTTTTCTGAAAGAACTATGTGGCGCTTTGGCTCATCGTATGATGTGTTTGCTTCCTTATCTTTTCTTTTTCTCAGTTTGGTAGACATGTCCTTCACATAGAAAACCTGCGCCACATCATTGGCTAGGACGAACGGTTCATCTGTGTACCCAAGATTTTTCAGATCCACTGTTGTCATTCCGTACTGTGGGTCTACCTGTACCCCACCTCCTGACAGATTGACCCATTTGCACTTAAACAAAGGGACCTTAAAATCATGTCCGTAGTCAAGTTCCCATATGTCCACTATGTAACCATAATATGTGTCCTTTCCCCTCTTGGTTGCTGCATCAAAGCGGACACCGCTATTTTGGTTGGTGCTCTTTTGATCTTGGGCGATCATGTAAAATGTATTCCCATTTATCTCGTATCCTTTGTAAGTCAATACAGTCGAAGATGGTCCCCTGGACAACGAGTACAACTCATCAGTAAAAAAAACGAGTACAGCTCATCACAAACAGTGTTGTCACCTCTGAGACGTGTTTCCAACCAACTACCGAAAGTCCTGATGTGTTCACATGTAATCCAGTCGTCACACTGCTTCGGGTGTTTGGAGCGCAGACTGTTCTTGTGTTCATCGACATACGGGGTCACCAAGGTAGAGTTCTATAGAACTGTGTAGTATGCTTGAGACCAATAATGCCCGTCCCTGCATATTATTGAGTCCCCTCCAAGCGTGCCTTTTCCAGTAAGTCTCCCCTCATACCGCGATTTAGGGAGATCAATCTTCTTAAGGCCAGGAATGAAGTCAACACAAAACCCAATGACATCCTCTATTTGATGGCCCATGGAGATGCTTCCTTCTGGCCTAGCGCGGTTACGGACATATTTCTTTAGGACTCCCATGAACGTCTCAAAGGGGAACATATTGTGTAGAAATATGGGGCCCAGAATGACAATCTCGTCGACTAGATGAACTAGGACGTGCGTCATGATATTGAAGAAGGATGGTGGGAACACCAGCTCGAAACTGACAAGACATTGCACCACATCACTCCTTAGCCTTGGTATGATTTCTGGATCGATCACCTTCTAAGATATTGCATTGAGGAATGCACATAGCTTCACAATGGCTAATCGGACGTTTTCTGGTAGAAGCCCCCTCAATGCAACCGGAAGAAGTTGTGTCATAATCACGTGGCAGTCATGAGACTTTAGGTTCTGGAAATTTTTCTCTGGCATATTTATTATTCCCTTTATATTCGACGAGAAGCCAGACGGGACCTTCATACTGAGCAGGCATGCAAAGAAGATTTCCTTCTCTTCTTTGGTAAGAGCGTAGCTGGCAGGACCTTCATACTGCTTTGGAGGCATGCCGTCTTTTTGTGCAAACGTTGCAGGTCCTCCCGTGTCTCCGGTGTATCTTTTGTCTTCCCATACACGCCCAAGAAGCCTAGCAGGTGCACGCAAAGCACTACAAAAAAAGACACATCTGTGACATTTTGGGCCGAACGAATTTTTTTCTGTCATACTTATGACACTTCTATGACGATAATTGTGACAAAACCCGGTATCATCATAGATGTGGTGGGGTCCTACTTCTATGACAAAAAATCATGACAGAAAATGGGCTTTTCGTCCTGGGCGGGCTGGAGACGCAGCTGCATGACATTCTTTGGGCCGTCCATGATGGAAAAAAACCATGGTAGAAGCGAGGGTGAGGAAAATATCGGGGTGTTCCCGGTTACGGTGGGTGGTCGGGGCCGAGCGATGCGCGTTTCTCTCGTACACGCACGCGCGTGGGTCCGAGGCGTTGGGCTCTAACTGAACCCGAGAGAGGCGTTGGGCTCTAACTAAACCCGAGCGATTGCACTGCAGGCTACGTGTTACTGAACCCGAGCGATTGATCGATGGCTGTTAACTGAACCCGATCGAGCGATTCCTTCGCTATTGCTGCTAACTGAAGCCGATCGATTTTGCCTTTGGATGAACAGTGAGTGTTGCTAGGGGGGGGGGGTGGTTTGGATGAACAGTTCCTGGTGGGGGTGGATGAACAGGACCGCATGGTGTTGCCTCTGGATGAACAGGACCCCGATCGATCGAGCCGGTTGGGGCTGGATGAACAGGACCCCGTGGAGGGCAGGATGAACAGGACCACTCCGTGGAGGGCAGGATGAACAGTAGACGGTGGAGGGCTGGATGAACAGTAGCCCGTGGAGGGGTGGTTGAACAGGAGCCCATGGAGAGGGCTGGTTGAACAGTAGCCGGTGGAGTAGCGCGCGGTGGAGGTTGGATCAACAGGAGCCTATGGATGAACAGCCGTAGGTGGAGGCTGGAGGAGGTCGACGCTGGATGAACAGTAGCCCGTGGAGGCTGGAGGGGGTTAACGGTGGAGATGAATAGTATCCCGTGGAGTCCTGTTTTGCGGTACGCCACACCCACCCGATGAACAGGACCCCCGTTTTGACCGTAGCGCTCCAACACAAGTCCGTTTCCTCCATTTTGCGGTACGCCACACCCCTCCCGATCAACAGGACCCCCGTTTCGACCGTAGGAGGTCCGTTTCCTCCGGTTTGCGGTATGCCAGACCCCTCCCGATGAACAGGATCCCGTTTCAAACGTGGCCGGTCGAACACAAGGCCGTTTCCTTCGTTCTGCGGTACGCTAGGCCTCGTTTCCATCGGCTGTTCCGTCGCAGCCCTCCCGATGAACACGACGACGCAGTCCGTTCCGACCCAGCCGGTTGGCTCCCGATGAACACAACGACGCTGTTTCTCTGTTCCGACCCAGCCATGTACACGAGCCCTGGCCGTACGTATGCGCGAGTAGGCGTTCGAGACCCTGCCCGTATGTACGTACGTGGCCGTATTTTCTTTCTTGCACACTGGCCGCTGTACGTATGTGTACATGCTACGTGCGCGCCTCTACTACGGCACGTGCGCGCCTCTACATCGACCAGTATGTACGTACACATTCGCGACAAGAATGACAACGCTACGTACGCTTCGACCAGGTGGGTCCCGACTGTCAGGCATTTCCTTGCGTGCGAAGATGTAGCTGGTGGGTCCCAGCAGTCAGGGGGGCGAATCATTTTTTTTGCCTGGACGCACCTCCTTGCGTGCGAAGATGTAGCTGGTGGGTCCCAGCAGTCAGGGGGAAACATTTTTTTTTGCAAAACACGGTGGCCCGTCCGGTGGGTCCCCGCTGTTAGGTGGAGGAATAATTATTTTGCGCGTAATAAGGAGGCACTTCCTTGCTGCGGCCGTGGACCCAGCTGTCAGCCTCTCCACGTACAGTCCACGTCCGATGGAAGCCGTTTCTTGACCATGTTGACCATGCCGCGCCGAGATCACCAGGGCGGTGGACGACGGCGAGGCCTAGGAAGGGGACGACGCGGAGCCGGTGAAGACGTGGCAGTGGAAGCCCGCACGGAGAGGAGTACGAGGGTTCACTGGTTCGGCTGCGGTGTGAGGCTGCCGTCGCCACAGGGCCTGGCCAGCAGTGGGAATAGTAGGGGCGGTGAGGCCTCCGCGGCAGCACAGCCGGCCACGGGAGGCAGGAGCATGCGGCACGACCGGCGCTGCTTTGGGCGGCTGGAGCAAGAAGACCAGAGGTTGAAGAAGCACTACGGCCGTTGAATGGACATCGTACGGTCACTGGAGCTAGAATCGTTCATATTGACTAAGTTGACAAAGCCCTCCATCCCCGTCAACGTAGTAGGCCCACAAGTCAGCCACCCACCAAGGTGGGTCCCAACTAGCAGGGGGAGTATTCATTTTTTTGCGCGTAATAAGGAGGCACTTCCTGTGGGTCCGAGCTGACAGCGGGGGGAACGTTTTTTCACGAAATACGGTGACCCGTCCGGTGGGTCCCAGTAGTCAGGGGAAAATGTTTTTTCGCTAAATACGGTGGCCCGTCCGGTGGGTCCCTGCTGTTAGGTGGAGGAATCATTATTTTCCACGTAATAAGGAGGCACTTCCTTGCTGCGGCTGTGGACCCAGCTGTCAGCCTCTCCACGTACAGTACACTTCCGATGGAAGTCGTTCCTTGACCACGTTGACCATGCCGCATTCCGTTGCATGCATGCGTCCATGGGCGTGGTGCGTCCCCACTGTCAGCCTCTCACATACAGTCATCTTCCGATGACTCTTGGTTGTTGACCATGTTGACCACACCATGCCGAGCGCACCAAAGGCCGGTGGACGACAGTGAGGCCCCAGACTAGAACGACCCGGAGATGGGGAAGACGGGACAGTGGAGTCACAGATGGAGAGGAGTGGGAAACTTGACTGGTTCGGGTGCACGGCAGCACAGCCGCGGTGCCGCCCACGAGAGACAGGAGCAAGAACAGAGGTTGAAGAAGGAGCATGGCTGTTGGATTAACATCCAACGGTCCAGCTGCTAGAATCATTTGTTGATTAGGTTGACAAAGCCCTGCGTACACGTCCGCTTAGTAGGCCCACAAGTCAGCCACCAAATCTGACGGGTCCCAGCTGTCAACGGGAGGAATAATTTTTTCGCATAACAAGGAGGCACTTCCTTCCGTGCGAAGATACAGCCGGTGGGTCCCAGCTGTCAGGTGGAGGAAACATTTTTTTCAGATTAATAAGGAGGATCTTTCCTTGCGTGCGACCATGGACCTCGTGGGTCCCAACCATCAGGCTCTCCACGTACAGACCTCTTCCGACGACTCTCGTTTGTTGACCACGCCGCACCGAGTGCAGCGAGGTGGTGGACGACGGCGAGGCCCCGGACGGGAACGACTCGGAGATGGGAAGACGCGGCAGTGGAGTCGCAGATTGAGTGGAGGAGAAGGGTTGTAACTGGTTCTGGTGCGGCGTGGGGCTGCAGTCGGTGGAGAATAACAGGAGGTGTGGAGGGGTGGAGAGATAGCCTGGCCGGCGGTGGGATAGCGCTTCGCAGCGATGCGTGCTAAGCAGAGCCGCTAGCCGCCGGAGGCCGGACCAGGCGGTCCCGGCGACGCTGGAGGAAGAAGCCGAGAGATTGAAGGTGCATGCCGACCAAGTTGACAATGCCCTGCGTAGGCTTCGACCTATTGGCCCACATGTCAGCCTGCAAAAATGTGGCATATAGTTAACCCATGTTTTCTAGGATGTACAGTCCATTTGCTGGGCTGGGTGAACAAATAATTTCGCATCAATGCGGCCCATTTATATTATCTAAGAAATCCCAGCCCATTTGCACTTCCTTCAAATACACGAATTAGCTGGGCTCGTTATATATATAATGTTATGTTAGAAGGAGCAATTAATATAAAAAATAAACAGGAGAGGCACATTTTTTATATACATAATTAACAAATTAGCGAGTTATTGCTCAAAATAAAAATGAGAGCGTTATTATTACATTGGTCCTTAAAATGTTCGCAAGCTTTTGTACGCAATCACTAGGATTTTCCTTGCCTGTGAGTCAAAAACAACCAGGATTTTCCTTGCCAACTTCTGTTAAACATTTACTTTTATAAGTTAATAACACGTGGGATGTTTTTATAATGTATATATAAGTCTCTATAAAATATACGATAATAGTGATAATATAAATATATATAATGTGGTTAAAAAAATACATTGGGCTGCCGATCTTTAAGAAAAAGCCCATAGGCCGGTATGGACCTCAAAAAATAAGTTGAAACCACTGTCACCGTATGTCGTGGGCTACGCATGTTAAAATACAAAACCTAGGCCTAGCTGATACTTGTTCGCCCTCTAGTAAAAAATGATACCAGATCCCCAAGCGAACTGGATTATAGAGGGGGCCGGCGGCACGACTAAAGAAGCACATCAGGAGCGATTTTTTTTCTTCAGTGGATGGCTCTCGATGGCGTTTTTTACTTGCCTATGCACCATACAACTTGTATTTTTAGCCTCCCAGTCCGTGGTGGACCAGCAGCCCATTTGCTGGGCGTGCCAACCTACAGAAACCAGCACTCGATTTTTCATCAAGCCCAAAAAACAACGCAGTACTATGTTTGTTTTGAGGCCGAAAACATTACGGTAGGGGTTGAGCGGGGGAGGGGGCAAGACAGAGCAAAAAGATTAAAAAGAGCTGATGCGCCGTTGCTACCCTAACAAAGCAGGTGCAATTCTTCTCGGGAAGGTGTGCCGTTGACACCCATACATCACATACCCCATAGTAGGCATACTAACAAGTTCACACACAAGCACAACAGAAAAGGTAAACATTCGTATCAAACTCAGCTTCACAGGACACGTTCATATTCATAGCCAACATTCACTATCAACAACTCAAAAGATTCATATATACACAAGTTCAGCATGTCTATGGATCCAAATGATTGATAGATCACACAACAATATTCATAGATAATTCACAAAAAGATTCAGATATACACATGTTCAGTATGTTTATGCATCCAAATGATTGAGATCACAGCCAATATGATCCATGGACAAACTTTAATTACCTAGGGTACAGACTGGTAAATGGTGTTCAGTCGGAGGTACTTCTTGCTAAAATTAATGCTTGTACGAGTAAACTTTCGAGTACATAAGAGGCAGCACAGACAATCTGAACTTTGCTTGTAGGTTTATCCTCAAATAGTGGCCTCGTGCCGAGGGAGGTTTGAGCAACTTGGCCACTACTTTCATCCAACTAGTTTACTGGCTCATCTTGGTCCTGTAGCTCGCCAAAATTCTACATTGCATACTGGTACATGGTGTTCAGTCGGAGGTACTTCTTGCTAAAATTAATGCTTGTACGAGTAAACTTTTGAGTACATAAGAGGCAGCACAGACAATCTGAACTTTGCTTGTAGGTTTATCCTCATATAGTGGCCTCGTGTCGAGGGAGTTTTGAGCAACTTGGCCACTACTTTCATCCAACTAGTTTACTGGCTCATCTTGGTCCTGTATCTCGCCAAAATTCTACATTGCAGACGAGAAAGGAGGCGGTTGAGAAAATGAACCACCCAAATTTTTTGTGCAGTTCAACTGAAATGGAGCATCCCTGGCGTGCAGACTGATTAAGTGCCAGATGAATATACGCGTCAACCAACTTGTCTGGAATCTTTAGACTCCATGCCATACAGTTCGCTACCATATGTGCCAATAACCAAAAGGCACAAGTTGGGAGCAAAGATTGGACTACGTTTTTCTAGGCTATGCGCCAAGCAATATTTTTGGCGTTCACTCTCCTAATACTTGGAGTTTGACAATTGGTTGACGCCGGTTGATACTCGAATGAATATAGGCACTTCTTCTTGTCAACATCGATGCTTGTCTGAGTGAACTTTGGAGTACATAGCAGCAACATAAGTACCTGTCCATCTGATCTTTTTGTGCAGTTCTACTGAAATCACTCGATGTAATGATTTGCCTGCGAGTTCAGGCTCCAAGTTACTCCTTTATGAAATCGGCAAACAGTAGCACAATACCAAATTACCAATACATATGACAAGCACAATAATCAGGATAAAGACCAGTACCAACCTATGTGAGGTAGCATATCAATTACTATTTCCTTTGACTGGAAGCCGAGATAAGCCAAGCGACTGACAGCAAAGGAAGAATGCAAGCCGAGATTAGCGACTAACAGGAAAGGAAAGAAGCTGTCGAGGCAATGAAGCACCCAAAGTTTTTGTGCAATTCCACCAAAATCGAGCATCCCTGTTGGCACATATATTGAGAGAGTGAGATTACTGTAATAGTGGGACTAGTTGATGAACATACACTAACAAATAGAAGCACCCTCATTATCTTAATGGGTAAAGTTAGCATTCCCTCCCTGCTCCACCACATGATTCACCTCCATAGACAAACATACACACGTACATGATTCAGCATAGGGTGCTACTAAAGATTTGTTTAACTCCGATAGGAAAATTAGGCACCAATAAATTAGTGGTACTTAAGTACTCCTAATTAATTAAGTGAGACAGCAGAAGTGGAAGGGCTCCCTGGAGGATCGTCTCACATGTAAGGTAGTCGTTGCCGGAGCCCTTGAATGGCCTCGACTGAGGCCTCTGGCTTCAGCAAGATCGCCTTGGCACTGTTTACTCTTCTTCTTCCTCCTCCTCTTCATGCTTTGTTTCTCATTCTCCTCACCAGTTGGTGAAACCAAGTACATGATTGGCCTTCTATTTCAGAATTGGTTTTGTCAGTGAGGGAGTACAAGTGTACTAGTAAAAAATAGTATTATTTTCTCATGGCAGTCGCCGAATAGAGATGAACACATGCATTAAATATCATTCTTACCTAAAGGAAGGTTATGGTGCCAATATGGATGATGAGGATTGGAACACAGATCTCCCTTTGTGTAGTTCCACCGAAATGGACCAACTGTTCCATTCTGACATTCCAGTTAAACAACATAAAAGTCACTTCTTTTAAGAAGAGTTTTGTGCAGTGCACCAAAAGGTCACAACAGCAACCAGGTGAAATGGATATCCCTGCTTGCACAAAAAGCTACAGAGGAAACAGTCAGAGTATCGAACAATTACAGGCAAAAATATTTGGCTAAACTTGTCATGGCTTATAACAGTGGCATGGCTTCATTTTTACCAGGGGCATTAGATTCAGAACAACTAAATATTTTTTTATAAGGGCATGGGACAGTGGGTGCACCAACAGTCCAGCACCATGTACCTAAACAGGGGCATAAAGTGGTGATTCATAGTTTGTTGCCCCGAGAAACAAACATCCAAGAAACATATCTGGGTTGGTCCCATTTTTGTTCACTCTAGCCACCTACTCCTATGTGTGGATAGCAAATCTAGTCCTGGTCATACCACTGTGTACAGCGTTACCCCTATATTTCCCTTTTCGACCAAGAGACCGGTTGGATGACCAGTCTGTACTACTTTCACCCCCTTTCCTTCCTGTTTGTACCAAGTCCGATGTACTACATACACAGTACTAAATTTCCCCACCCCCACTTTATTTCTTGTTTGAAACAAGTACAAGATTCAACTCCATGAAGTAGCTTTACCTCTAACAATAGAACAAAAAAATAGGTGACGTTGGACCATCCGATCGATAGGGGCTGAGAGGTAGAAAATGATGCACATGCAGCGACGTAGCGAGCTGGGGAAGTAGAGCTAAGGCGGTTTCGAAGGAAGATATACCTGAAGGTCGTCGGGATGTGGATAGGTGGGCGGTGGGAGGCCGGATCCGCCCACACTAGGGCAACGACGAATGGATCGGAGGACCTCCCGTGCCGGCGCTCGGCCAGAGATAACGGTGCGGACGGCAGTGGGTCTCCTCCCTCGCTGTCGATAACGGCCTAAACGCTGCCCCTCCTCCCCTTCACCGGTGGAGGGGGATACGTCCGGATCTGTAACCAGCAGTGAGGATAGAAAGACAGTGTTTTTTGAAGCGAGAAAGATAGTGTTACCACCCCTATCTTGTTTAGATCTGGAGAGGATGAGAGTATGTGAATAGAGCAACCCTAGCAAGCAAGCGCGGAGGCTCCGGCCTATATATACGTAGTGGGGTAGTTTTCCTTTTTCACTCCATCAAAACAATTGTTTAAAATTGTGTACTACCGTTTTTTTAGTTGTTGATTGTTTTTTGAGATATCTACCCGCTTGTTCCAAGTGGTGTTACGGTGTGCCAGGTCGCACTTTGTATCGTTCAAGTCTGGTACAAGTCCCTCCATTAAATGAACAACCACCCCCTCGTAAAAATTGTGAACAAGCCCATGGCTAAAATTATCGGAAACGTGGGTTGCCCCAACATGCATTATTATTTATATTTTCTACTCCCTCCGTTCCTAAATATAAGTCTTTTTGATTAGCCACACCTAAGACAAGAATTTTTTTATTAGCAGTGAACCCCACATGTCATAGACACAAAAAGCGTGGCAAGATTCCCTTAGGCAAGCCAAAGTGTGTCTAACAATTTGAGAAACTCAAGTTAGGCAAGTGTGGCAAGTGTGGGAAAAATAATGTGGCAACATAAGACAAACATAGTCACAATCCAAACAGCCCCGTAATTTTTTGTGACATGCATGAAAATTTGGCTAGTTAAATTTATAGTCAAAATTTGGCAAGGTGCATCAAATCAACACATGCAAGTATCAAAAGGGAAGTCACGGCATGCATGCATGCGTTGTACTCCCTCCATTTCCAAATATAAGTCTTTATAGAGAATGCAACAAGTGACTACATACGAAGCAAAATATGTCTACATACATCCGTATGTAGTAGTCCATTTGAAATGTGTAAAAAGACTTATATCGAGTGCAGTGCTTTGATGTGTCGCGTCAACTCGTACAAGACCGAGAAGTTTGATTACTACAACGTCCTCTCCCTCGCGGACTGAGCTCCGGTGCCTTAACTGCACCTGCCTTTGGCTGCATGACAGGTGGGCCAACCACCTATTGGGCCCACCTGTCATAGACGCAAAGGCAGGAGCAGTAAGTCAATGAAGCTGCGTCCCTCCCTCGTGCATGAGCATGGTGGCTGGCAGGACTAGTAGGAGCTTTCGCTACACGCTTCTTGACGGCGGCGAACTTGCAGATAGAGTTGACCATCATGTTGTCCATGCAAGAGGCGAAGCCGGCGTCGGCGAGGGCTATGACGCCGGTGGTCCCCAGCACCGTCTGGAAACACTGCGCGGTGCGGGGCCGTAGGCCGGTGCCTTGGATGATTTGGCACAGCCGACTGCCGCTCGTGACCATCGCCTCCATAGGTGCTTCTGGCTTCTGGTCACTTGGTCTCGGATTGGAGTGAGCAGTGTTGCGCAGTGATTGAGAAAGAACATTTATTGTCAATCTAACCCTGCCATCCATACACCTCTTTGGTTTAGAGTTTGTTCAGGGTTAGAATCTAACTCTAACCTCTAACTGAGTTAGTAGAGTTCTCCTCGTCTTGGTTCATCGCCATCATACTTTCCCCATTTCTGTATTTTCAGTATCCTGCGAATCAAAGAGGCCCTTAGACTAGTTTAGGTCCGGTAGTTTTTTATAAACGTGTTAGGTCCAAAATTTAATGAACGTGCTCCGGTTTCTACGAAAATAATCCGGTTTCATGTAGTAATTCATTTATTTATTTATTCTTCTTTGGGGGGTTTGCATGTAATTCGTGAGGTCTGAAATGTAAAGTACCCCGGCATATGCTCCGAGTCGTGCATGCACTACGACCCAGATGCTCTATGTCCCACATGTCGGCGAAAGGGAGGACGTGGAAATAGCCTAGGAGTACATATAGGAGGATAAATGGGTGAAAAAATATGTACGGTGAAGCGTAGCTGCGGTTTGAAAAGGAGACCTAAAGTGATGACAGGTATAGCTCGCACGCACCCAACTAGTGGTAGTAGACATACGACTGCTTTTTCCCTAAAAAAAAGAGGTACGAGTGCTCAGTACTCCTATTCTATCAACGCGAGTCCCATCTGACAACAGCGTCTGTGCTACAGCTAGCTCTTCTCCCTCGTTTCTCTCTCTAATTCTAAACTCAGCCGACGCCCGGTGGGCGGGGTGGGGATTTGCCGATGGTCGGTTTGCTCAATTGCGGCCCCACCTCACAGTGAAAACGTTACTACTGGAATAAAAATGCCATATACTCCTATACTAATAAAACATTAAGGCCACGAGGCGATGCAGTGCTGGTTACAGGAGGCAAGAAGAAGAGATGCATCCATCGACGATGTCCACCTCCTCGACTCAGGGCGCCGGCCCACCGAACAGCGGCTAAGTAGCAGCGGCTTTCGTGGCCAGGTCGACGTGATTCTGAACAATGGCGTCCAAAGATTCCAGCCGCTGGAAGAAGGCCTTGTAGTGGCCTATGTAGACGATTTCCTCGTAGACGTGGATGTGCAGGTCGATGGTTTCTTGCATGGCGAGGCGCTGCGCGACGAGCACGGCCTCGAGGTGCACATTCTTCATCGCGACCTCCGGCAACTGCAGGGCCACCAGGGCTTGAAAGAGTTTGTCACCATGGAGGCCGATGAGGGTGGCAGGCAATGAGGAGCCTAGGCGCGCGGGCTGAGGAGTATGGTAAGGTCGTCTGCGTGCTTCTTGACGGCGGCGAACTTGCGGATGGAGTTGACCATCATGTCGTCCATGCGAGAGGCAAAGCCAGCATCGGCGAGGGCTTCGACGCCGGCGGTCGCCAGCACCGTCTGGAAACACTGCGCGGTGCGGGGACGCAGGCCGACGCCTTGGATGATTTGGCACAGCCGACTGCCGCTCGCGTCCATCGCCTCCATAGGTGCTTCTGGCTTCTGGTCACTTGGTCTTGGATTGGAGTGAGCAGTGTTGCACAGAGACTAAGGAGTAGATGGATTGGAGTGGTGGGGCGCCTTCATATGAGAATCCAGACTCTGTTGCATTCACATCGTGCTGGCTCTATTCTGCTTCTCCAATTGATTCCCTCTGCATGTAGAGTAATTTGAGGATGCATCATTGACCGTTGAATGTCTCGGGAACCGCTACCCTCTCCCTCCTTGGCATTCAAGCACCTATGGAGGCAACTGCCGCTTGCGTCTATCGCGTGTCAGCAGACGTTCCCGTCGACGACGTGGTGCCTATGATGACTTCGTAAATTTCAAGATGATAGTACTAGTATACTCAATATTGTGCACCGCGACCAACGCCGAGAGGAAAACGAGAGAACTACGTATTTGTTTATGGTGTAGATTCACTCATTTTGCTCCATATGTACTCCGTCTCAGTGTAGTCTAGTCACTTGTTGAAATCTCTAGAAAGGCGAATACTCCTTTCTTGTTTACAGGGCTATACTAGCAAGTACTCCCTCCGTCCAAAAATACTTGTCATCAAAATGGATAAAAAAGATGTATCTAGAACTAATATACATCTAGATACATCCCCTTTTATTCATTTTGATGAGAAGTATTTCCGGACGGAGGGAGTACTACAATAGTGGGCTCACATAGCAATGTTGTCTCATGCAAGAGCCTGGCTATATGCGTGCTCCAAGGTTCGCAACTGCCACGTTCGGGTTGCACTTGGCTCTTCGCCTCTTCGAGAAGACGAACAATGATGTTACTACTACTGCTTCTACAGTATCGAATCCACTGCTGCATGTCCGTCCACCGCGAGCGGGAGGAATAGCTTGTTGTAGTACTATAAGCAAAAGCCTGTCCTCGTCTGCGAGCCACCGCGCGCATGGGCGAGGGAGAAGGCGTGTACTCCTCGTTGTACGAGTTGACGCGACACATCATAGCACTGGCCCCACATGGTCGCCTCTAAACTTGGATGAAAGACCCGCAGTGTACAATACTCCATTTGCTGCAACCTCTAACATTTACCCCACCACAAATTAAAATATATATTCCTATCTTGACCAGATGAGCATGCAAACTAGAATCACCAGGATGACAGGTAGGGCCAGAAGATTATTTTAATCAAAAAATATAGCATGGAGCCGACCCCAATGATTTTAAGCTTACAGGCACGGTACACGCTATCCTAGACTACTCTACACATGAAACTGCCACACGAGCGTCCGGGCTGCGCTTGGCTCTTCGCCTCTTCGAGAAGTCGAACAAAATGATGGAGTACTACTGCAGTGGAGGAGTACTACAGTATGCTTCTGGCCATCTGACACCGATTGAACTGCTGCATGCCCACCGCGTATGGGAGGGAGAGCGTGTAGCGAAAGAAAACTTCTCCTAGTCCTGCCAGCCACCACACTCATGGGCATGGGAGGGACGCAGCTTCATTGACTTACTACTCCTGCCTTTGCGTCCATGACAGGTGGGCCCAACAGGTCGGTGGCCCACCTGCCATGCAGCCAAAGGCAGGTGCGGTTAAGGCGAGAGGGCGTTGTAGTAATGAAACTTCTCGGTCTTGTACGAGTTGACGCGACGCATCAAAGCACTGCACTCGATATATTTCAATAATTTGCGTTTACCGATGCATTAATTACAACGCATGCATGCATGCCGTGACTCTCCTTTTGATACTTGCATGTGTTGATTTAATGCACCTTGAAGTAGTATGAATATGTGACGGTAAAGCTTTGTAATGCCCCGGCCCTAATAAACCGAGAGATGGTTGTGCACGAGGAGGGCGAGATCATGCAGACGGAACAGGACCCGACGATGGAGCTCTCTATGGTCTCGATGGACCTCACCTTGCTCCACTGCCCCTTGTGCCTCCGCCCCTTGAAGCCTCCAGTGTATGAGGTTCGAATACACCTCGTCCGTTCGGCTGATCGAGCAAGGTGCAGGTTTCTTGATTGATGTGTTGTTCGATTGATTTGTGCAGTGCAAGGGAGGGCACCTGGCTTGCGCGGACTGCCGCGTCGAGCGCCCCGGGAACCAGCGGTAGTGCCAGAAGTGCGAGCGCGGAGGTGGCTTCGACGTGCAGAACACGGCGGTGGACGCCGTCCTCTCCTCGGTGAGGGTGGAGTGCCCGCACGAAGGCTGTGGGCTCTACGTCACTTACCACAAGCTCACCGATCACCAGAGCATGTGTCCGCTCGCGCCCTGCAAATGCCCCGTGCCCGTCTGCGGCTACGAAGGCCCGCCGCCGGTGCTCTCCCACCACATCAGCACCATGCATCCCATGCCCGTGCATAGGATCCAGTACGGCAAGGCGCTCCAGCTGCAAGTGCCACTGTCGGAGCCACGGCTCTTGCTGTTCGCGGAGGAGGACGGCCGCACGTTTTTCTTGGTCGGCGGCGTGCTCGACATCGGCACGCCTATCGCCGTGTCGGTCATCTGCATCAGAGCGGGGGCATCCCCACTGCCGCACTACATGGCCAAGCTGTGGGCGAACGGCCCGCCGGGGGAGCCCAAAGGCAGGACCAACGCCGTCATGGTGGAAATGGAGGTGACAAGCAGCAGGGATCCCAGCGACGTCGCTGTGCAGGAGCTGACCTTCTTCACAGTTCCGCCCAAGCTGCTGGCCGGGGCTAAGCTGGTGTCCCTCCACATTCAGATTGACAAGCTCACGTCCTAAATGATTCTACAGTGCCTTCTGTTTATCTTAGTAATATGCTAATATAGGGGTTAGCTCGGTCTACTTTAGCTTAAGAGATGGTGGGTTTTGGTGGCGATGCAGTAATTACCTCGACATCAGATCAGCAGTGAAAGTAAGTTCGAACAGTCGAATGGATATTTTGTGTCTGTTGGATATAAAGATCCTTTGGGTAAGAAGTAATAGCTTATATGCTTTTTTTGAAACGGAACAACGATACTAGTATAATTTTTGTTGACATGCACTAATATTTTCGAAATGGACGTTGGGCTGTAGCTAGAAGAGCGGTTGGGACGCGGCATCGGCCCATACCGCGGTGACCCCCGATTGGGACGCACCGACTGTGGATTTTCTCCCTCGCCGATGTCGACCGCGTCTACACAGAACATTGTTCCCTTCCCCCAGCTGCGGGATCAAGCCGGATATGTGACCAGCGGTGTGGCCACCGTCGTTCTATGCTTGTGAAGAGAGCAACCCAAGCAAGCAGGCTTGTAGCTTAGGCTCCTGCTAGTGTAATATATAGTGGTTGTCTTTTTCTCTCCATATCAACCATTTTATATTGCGTACGTGTCATTGAAGAGCACAATGATGGTTGCTTCTTCCGACTAACTTACTGTGTGATTTGACTGCTCCTTTAGTGGCACCTACACGTACTCCCCCTACGTGTATGCAACAGTCACACGTACACATGGATGCAAAAACGCGCGCGACGCCCTAATGCATGCATGTTCGAGCACACGACGAAACACACACGGTCACGCTCAAGTGCTCAACCTACACGTGCATGCACACACATACTCAGCCAGGGTGAGCTAGTGACCGTATAAACACCAGAATATGTATATATTGAGCGCAATGAGCGTATTATGAAGTCCACTGACCGTACTTTTACAAATATACAGTGACAGACAGTTTATTTATCTCGTTTGAAATTAAGCCATATTAACCGGAGAGGAGGCAGTATGGACTAGCATTACTTTGCTGTGTCCCGTCAACTTGCCGAACAAGGAGAAGCTTGCAGGATGGGAGAAGCTTGCGCGCGGTGGCTCGTGGGACAAGGAGAAACTTTTGACTAATGCAAGCTGTCCTTCACTCAGGCGGTGGACGTGCAACTGTTAATTCGGTGTCAGATTGCCAGAAGCATACAGTATACTAGTACTATTATTGTTGCACTTCCCGAAGAGGCGAACAGCCAAGCGCAAGTTTACTATTACTAGTACTACTACTATAGTCTATAGAGGTATGTACTACTATACTAGTACTAGGAACCGGATGGAGGAGCGTCTACACTCTTATTATATTTTTAAAATGTGATAAAGCAATCTTCAACACATTTGGTTCTCTTCGAGGGTTCTCTCATGTCATAATGAAAGTTGATTGCATGGAACACTCGCCACAATTCTCGCTTAATTCTGGCTCATATCCTGTTATAAATAGGAGCGCTCGGTAATATTTCCTCTTTTTTTTGTTATTCAGCATGTAAACAGGTCAGCAAACCTCGTGGCGCATCTTTGCGCGAACCGTGCTTGCTGCACTTTGAATGTGGCCGAGAGCTGGCTTGATGACACACCTCGCTTCCTACTTCTTTTTTTGCGGGGTACCTCGCTTCCTACTGACCAGTGTCTTGGCTGATCATCCTAAGAATGCTTATATATGAATAAAGCTCTCTCATTTACCCGCAAAAAAGATTAAGCCATATTAACCGGAAAGGAGGGAGTATGGACTAGCACTACTTGTTGGTGTGTCCCGTCAACTCGCAGAACAAGGAGAAGCTTGCAGGACAAGGTGAAGCTCGCTTACGCCTTTTGACTAATGCAACGTACCCTCACCCAGGCGGTGGACATGCATCAGTTCATTCGGTGTCAGATTGCCAGAGGCATACACTGTAGTACCGAACATGCGGAGTACCATCATTGTTCGACTTCATGAAGAGGCGAAGAGCCAAGCGCAAGGTTTAGTAGTACGAGTAGTACTACTACTAGATGTCACGACCGGATTTTTGGGATATAAACTCCCAGAAAAACGGCTTGTGCGCTCACCAGCCCCAGGATTACTGTTAGCTGATGAGGTACCAACTTGATACAAGAATTCCAAGCAAGTACAAAAATATGTAGTACAAGACCATTGTGGCCTAGGAGTACAACATTTGGTTTGCTAGTGGTTGAGGGCGGAAGCGATTGGGTACATCTGCGTCTATGGGACTCCATTTCCCACAAGAACAGCTGACCAGGATAACTCCTATCTTCGCGAGGCTGCAAACGTCAACGCGTAGGTTCCGAGGTTGTCACCACGATGCTTATCTCCAAGCGAGGAATCTGGCCAAGACAATAGCCAGGGACAAGCCAGTGAGTACGTTTGAATGTACTCGCAAACATTAAGAACACGGGTATAACATATATCAAACATGCTCCGGGTTAATTAGATGATCATACGTCTGTCACGAAAATACGAAAGACCAAGATGCACACATATGGTTAAAATTAAACCAAAACAAAATACTGGGTGCCAAACGAGTGTCTGAATGACTCCTCGAGCGGAAAATGCAGAATAGTAATACTGGTGCCAAACGAGTGTCTGAATGACTCCTCGAGCGGAAAATGCGGAATAGTAATACTGGTGCCAAACGAGTGTCTGAATGACTCCTCGAGCGGAAAATGCGGAATAGTAATACTGGTGCCAAGCGAGTGTCTGAATGACTCCTCGAGCGGAAAATGCAGAATAGTAATACTGGTACCAAACGAGTGTCTGAATGACTCCTCGAGCGGAAAATGCAGAAAAATAGTAATGCCGCAGTCGGGCGTCGGGGCGACACCACATAAAGGGCTTATAAGAGAAAAATCACAGTGAATATCCAGGAGGTAGAACCATCCCAGGGATACTCAATAATCTACGTAATATAAATGGTTAGTCCAAAGATAAATAAGGATCAAAATCCACATGTGCCACAATCATAAACAATATTTAGTACAGTCGTTTCTCCATCCGAAAACCGATAATTTAGTCAAGCCGTATCTCCATCCGAATACCGTTACTACGATCCAGTTAACCGTGTCTCCATCCGAATACCGTTACAGAGTTCTAGTTAAATCGTTCTCCATCCGAATACCGTTATAGAGATTCAACTCAGACTGTGGTTCTTACTCAAGAACATGACTATCCAGCAGGATATATCCTCTGCAGAGGGAGTACCATTTTCCACGAGTAACGGGATTACTCAGTCCCTCGGGACTAATTCCGTCTACGGTCTTTTGATTGAAAACATGCCTGACCTGCACACACCAGCTTAACTCACCAGTGTCTGGAATCACCCACGACACCTGCCAAGCAAAACTCTAAGTGGGGAGGCTACAACCTCGACGTAGCATGGGATCACAAAATTTATACCACGCGCAAACTGGGGAAGCTATCCCCTTCGGCTACAACCGAAACACCCATGCCCCCGGACCGGATGACTGGCTTTAATCCATGGCCATGGGACCCTCATCCCGGCCTCTCTGTACGGTGTGTGCTTTGGAAAGGGGTTGACAACCTACTGAACCATACCCTGTCCCCTGCAGGGACAAGTGGTGGTACCGACAAAGAAGGAAGCTATTGATCAAGACTCGGTCTACAACCGACTCAGGTGGTCCAAGAATCCACCAACAATATTACCACTAGTGAAATAAATCACCACTCCTCGAGCCTCACCATGCTATGCCGGGCATACTCGTCTCAACGAGGGATTAGGGACAAGCTCGTGTCTACCCAAGACCACGACTTTCCCGGCTTCCTACCGGTGTGCAAGAGAAGCTCACGAGGATGACCCAGATCACTAGTGTATCCTTTGCTGACCACAAAACAACTCCAAAGTGCACTCATGCACGAGACTATATCGGTACATAAACTACCACATACTCCAAGTCACAAGGTGTTGTGATCGCATCAAAACACCTCAACAAAATATTATGCCAGAGTTCAGAAATGCTTGCCTTCAAGAGTATGCAAAGGATGCACTTATTGGAAGCTTTCCTTTTCCTCCAAAAATCCTATTTTGCAAAATACACAAATACAAAATATTTCAAACACAGTACCAAAATTTGTCTCAAATATTTTTGAAATAAATCTTAAAATAAACTAGATGAAATTTGAGAGAGGTAGGAAAAAGAATCAACTCATTTGGAGTTTTATTTTAAAAGTTATAGCCAGTCAAAGTTTGGTCAAACTCTGTTTTTATTAAAATCAGAAAAAGGAAAACGCTTCGAGGGAAATACGCTTACGCAGCAGAGAAACGCACGCGGGGTTTTGCGCCTTCACTTAAACAGAGGGAGGGCGGATGTGCGGGCCGCTGACAGTGGGTCCAGAGGGCCCACTGGTCAGGTTTGACCGTTTCTTCCCTCCTTCTCTTCTCTTCTGCCCGACGGGAGCGGGGCTCCGGCGATCGCCGTCGACGAACGGCAGCGCCTCACGGGCATCCAAGGGCGGGGATGGAACGGCTAGACCGAGGCGGTCCTCTAGGTGGTGGTTGGGTCGACGGAGGTGGCAGGAATCGCCGGCGGCGAGCTCCGCGGCGGAGGAAAGCTACGGTGGTGAAGTGACTTTGGTGCTCCGGTGGCTCCGACTGGAGTTGGGTAGCTGGGCAGGTCCGCATGGACTAGACGAAGCTACTGGTGGCGTTGGATTGGCGAAAGGGTGGCTGGTTGCGACGAATCGCGCCGGGGCTTGGCGGCGGCCGAGCTGGCCGGAGTTGGGGAGGACGGTCCTCTCCGGTCAATCTACTGCGTGGGAAGCTCTACAGGGAAAGTCTGATGTCGCGTGAGTGCTCGGAGGGGCTCGGGGTTCCCTTATATAGGCGCTCGAGGCTGGACCGTGGCAGTAGAAGATAGGATCGCCGGCGACAGCCGTTGCTGTAGTTGCAGGGCATCGTGGCGGCGACGAACGCGTTCCGACGAGCAGGAGGATAAGCACGGCCTGTGCTCTGAGGCAGCTGTCGTGCGCTGGTGGCTTGGGCGGCGCCGTCCGCGGCGGAATCCGCTGCCGACGCCGGCGTGCCGCCAAGGGCGCGGCCAGCGGCGCAGCAGGGTGCCAGAGGTATCGTGGAGCAGGGGGCGGCTAGTGCGCGGTTCAGCGATGCAGAGGGGGCCAGGGTCGGGTCGCGTCGAGTGCAGCAGTGCGGCGTGTCGGCGTAGTGCGCGCGCGTGCAAAACGTGCGCTCTGGGCGCGCCCAGAGCACGCACGGCACCTGTTCGACGAAATGCCAGCGCGCTCTAGAGCTCGAGGGTGGAGCTGGCACTGCACAGGATGGAGGTAGGGGTAACAAGGCACTCAGTGGACAAGGTGGATAGGCCAGGGGTTCAAGTCCACAATGTAAACCAGAGAGCTTGCCAACAAAGACTGTGCACACCAGGTGTTCGACAGAATGCCAGATGCACTTGGGCAACTCTTGGAGTGGCCAGAATCTCCAGATCAGTGTCTCTTTAGATGCAGGAGATGGTGTTAAGGTTAGTTTGGCAAAAACAGAAAGTTGATAGTGCAAGATTTGCAAAACTCCAGTTTTGGACAGAAAGAAAGAAGGTTTAGAGCATGCACTTCAAAACCTCCAATGAGCCCAATCTCCTGGACTTAAGAGTTTGGTAGGGAGGGCTACAAGTAGGAAAAAGCTCAGGGTTATTAGATCAAAGAAAAACATGTTTGCAGTACAAATCACCAAATTGGGTCAGAATGCAAAAGAGGTTGATCCACTTAAATTTTTCAAAGAACATCACTGGGTTTTTGCTTGAAGATGAATTGTATGCATCCATTGACATCTTCAAACACTTGGAAGAATTTTTAAAGAAAAATTTAAAAGGGTTGCAGTGCAAAAGTGCCTACTGGACCAGATTGGAAAAGTTGGGGTAGAGCTCAAAATCTCCAATGGCCAGAAGGTATTTTTGCATAAAAGTGAAGTGGAACCATCACATGACATCCCCAAATTTTGGTGGAATTTTTAGGAGCATTTATCAAATGGTTGTAGTGCAAATGGGCTCCAAATGCAAAAGAAATCATTTTATAAGAGCAAAGTTTTGAGAAAATAAATCTTGCAACATTAGAATCCACTGAATAAATAATTGTTTTATTATAGAGAGAAATCAAGTCCAACAATACCTCTGGAGGTTTTTCCCACAAGAGGCATAAATCCAAAATCACAAAAGGTAAAACTTGACAATGGAAAAGTTTTATTTCCTGGCAACATTTTAATAAATAAAACAAGGCCAAAATTTTTGGGTGTCACACTAGAACAGCATGGTGGAGCCTCTGTACTCTTATTTTTCTTAATCTCTGATAAAGTACACATTTATTCCGGAGAAGGGCAGAAAACGGCAGCCCAACATGTAATGATGATATCGATCAACCATGCTCGAATATATCTTGGCCTCTGTGCGAGCCCGTCTGTGTGTTCTCGCTCCTCGTCTCTCTCAAGGAACGGCGGGTTGGCCATTTTGCCGTCAATTGAGATCGGTTTGCTCACACTCCGGTCCCACATGTCAGCGATATGCCAAGAGGAGGTGCGTTGACCGACTGGCCATACGCGTACTTGGTTTTGCACCTTCATACTCCTCCTTCCTCCGTCACAGTTTACATGGCGCGCTTCATTATGATGCATTTCTCTCAATGCATTTCCACCACCAAAGAGACTTTAGACGCGTTTGGTTTAATGCTCAATTAATTAGGGCGTGGTAACCGCAATTTTCTCTCGATGTAGTACTACGGAGTGGAGTAAGTGCATGCATGTGTGTACCCGGGGTGGAAGCACTGCATGCATGTGTGTACGCATTATTTCCTCGAGTAATAGACGCCGTGCTATAACTACCAAAGCTATTTTTCAGGCCGATCGCTAGTCGCCTTGGTCCCAGAGATTTTTTTTCTCTTTTTCTGAAGCGCGCTCTATAAACAGTGACGGATGGAGTAGTATGAGCGGATTCAAAGAAGACCGTATTGATGGTTGCTTCTTCTGAGCAACTTACAGTGGGAAAGGTGGGGCTTATGATTTGACTGCTCATTACTCACTATTAATGCGGCGCAACGACCGGTCTGAGTCTCCCATGCGGCTATGCACTACCCCCTCGGTTCTTAAATATACTCCGGAGTATTTGTCTTTCTAGAGATTTCAACGAGTGACTACTCAAATATTTGTCTTTTTAGAGATTCGAATGGACTACTACATACGGAAGTATATAGACATATTTTAGAATGTAGATTCACTCATTTTGCTCCGTATGTAGTCACTTGTTGAAATATCTAGAAAGACAAATATTTAGGAACGGAGGGAGTACACATACGAAGCAAAATGAGTGAATCTACACTCTAAAATATGCCCATTTGAAATTTGTAAAAAGACAAATATTGTTGATGATAGTTGCGACGACAAAAAAGAAGCATATTCCTTGTCCTAAGGGAAGATAACAACACGGTTGTGTTTGTCTAACATGGTGTGAGGACGAGATTGCAATATGGAAAGTACGCCGGATGAGCTACGTTTTGTGCAAAGAACTATGGAAGATCCACATGCAGCGACGTGGGAAGACGGGCAGTGGAGCAAGGCCGGAGGGGATACCTGGAGGTCGTCGGGATGTAACTAGGTGAGCGGTGGCGGGCAGAATCTGCCCATACTGCGGCAGCGAGCAGGTGGCGTAGGCCCTACCGCGCCAGAGCTTGGTCAGAGAGAACGGCGTGTACCGCAGATCGGGATGTGCTTCCTCGGCACTGTCGAACGGAGAAACGATGCACGTCCTCCCTTTCCGCCGGCGGACGGGATGCGACCGGATCAGTGACCAACGATGAGAGAGAGAGAGAGAGGCCACCGCAGCCTTGTGTGAGATACTCTGAAGAGAGACAAACCAGACAGGGAGGCTCCATTGTATATAGTGGAGCGGACTACCTTTTTCTCCATAAAAATTATTTTATATTCTGTGTACGTGCCATATAGCAATATAACTTTATTTAAAAATAACGCGCGAACGCATCAAGTCGAACCTTGTTTCATGCACGCGTGGTACACGACCTCCGTAGGTAAACAACCGCTACACGCGTTCAAATTAGCACGTGGGCTGCCATTTCGTACAGAAATGAGCTCCATCGTGTACCCGTGCCGGTGTGGCTGGGCACGAAGCGTGAGTACGTGCACGGTGCACCTATTCTCTTCTTGTATACGTACACCACCTACGTGGGGTTGTGTGAGAGAGATACAAACGTAGAGAGATATAGTGTGTGGGTTCGTGAGAGTTTTTTTGGGGGGGGGGGTCAATCAAAAAATGTAGCACATGCAATGTGTGTGAAATAGAGTCCTGGATATATCATATATATAGAGGGGGCGATCCACGAGAAGAGAGTGGAGGTATCATCGACTTGAGGTGTCCATAGAATCGAAGAGAGGGATGATGTGTGTGTGTGTGTGCGCGCGCGGTCGATAAAGAGTGTCATTGAATTTGTGTGTGCCCACGTCAAAGATATAGAGTGGCTGGCCTACTAGAACGAGAGAGGGGATAGGTGCAGTTTGTCTCTGTGGAATGGATACCTACCTACAACGTTCGACTATCGGTGTGTGGTGGTGGGGGGGGGGGGGGAGGGAGGCCTAATTAACTATAGAGGTACAATGGCTAGTATATGTGTGGAGGAGGAGAGAGGCCTACCTCGTGTATTAAGGGAGATTGATCTACCTCATGTATTAAGGGAGATCAATCGGCATCCATGCATATGTGTAGGACAGGAATAGGGTTTGGGGAGAGACAGAGCTAGATTGTTGGAGGGGGTGGTAGTGGAGTTGCTTCTAACAAATGGTGGCATAGGCTTGCTAGACAACCGGAGGGCACGCCTGCAATAACAATAAGAGAGGGGATGGCTGCCTGTCTGTGCACGTGCGTGTGAGAGACGGGTCAGGAGGCATGCACGAATGATGAGGGGGGACGATATGGCTGTGGTAAGCAGACATAACTACATAGGGAGATCAATCGTCTTTTGTCAGAGAAAGGAGAGACATAACTTGTGAGGTACGTCGATCGATGGGGGGGAATAGTTAAAGTCGACCTAGGTATATGTTGGGAGATCGATCGGTATACATGCATGTGTGTGTTGGAAGCAAATGAGGCACGGGGAGAAGGATAGAGAGAGAGGGATGCATCTAGGAGGTGGTGCGAGAGTCATACTATATCGAGGGGGAAGGAGTGTGCGAGTACGAGATCGATGAAAAGAGTGGTGGGAGTGAGGCATGGACGGTGATAAGAGAAGAGGGGAAGCTTGTGTTTGTGCTAGGCACACCTGGCTAGAGAGGCATATTGATCGATGTGTGCCGTAAAGATGGAGCTGGGGGGGGGGGCCTACAGACACCGTGGGTGAACGACCTAAAGTGAAAAGACGAATTTGCACGATGGAGCTAGAGAATGCTGAGGGAGGGTGAGAGGTATGAGGGTGTCTGCATGCATGAGAGAAAGTTAGTGCTAGCTAGCTACAAAGATAAGAGGATTGTGTGGGTCTAAAAGACGAATAGAGATCATACTTCATTATAAAAAGAGAATTCAGATATTTGAAAAATTTATCATAGTGTTTTAAACCGACGCATGTGTGAATATATATAACGGTGATACACATGGTGTGGTTATGAACATGTTATACTACATATAATATATTTTATCTCTACTCTTATAAAAAACGGAGTTGTTGATGATGGTGCCATCCTGCAATATAGGCCGTCCGATTTATATCTGACGGATAGGAAGGAAACTATGGCAATTTTGAAAAAAGATACCCACACCCCTCTCCATATTTGCAAATTAGGCCTCCCCTTGATCATGTTGATGTTCTGTGGAACGCATGGGCATCTTGCTAGTACTACGTATAACATATAGAACATTGATCATAATATGGGCTAATGTGTGGCTTTTGCAGCTCAGGTCTAAATACTTGTCATAATGTAGGGGGCAGGGCACTATACTATGTGTGATAAACACGGTGTACACGTATGGAACATGGTTTAGATTATGAATATATAGTTAGTACATCAAATGTACTATTATTTGGAATCAACATCAAGTGTATTCAAAAAATAGAATTCCAGTTCATGTAGTACACATAGTTCATATCTATCTCTATAGTAATCATGTGGTGTGTTATTAAGGTAATACACGAATGATGGTGGAAGTTGGCAACAATCATGATTGTAGATTGTTATTGAAATAGAGAAACGAATTCAAATTCAGTTCGAATTGTAGCGGTAGTACAAACATTTGGAATGCACTAAAATGTTGGTATGAGTAGGTTACATGCATTATACAGCAAGCGAAAAAATTTAATTGGACATAACATGGATTCATACTACCGAATAGCATTTAATTACACTAAATTGTTGGTATGAGTAGCTTTAAATAGCATTTTTATAGTGAAACGAGGCAAGACTCTCTCTTTGTGTGGTGTGAATAGTTTTATTTTTTCCGTTTTCTTTTTGGTTGAGGGAAGTGCGAATTGATTTGGTACGTACAAGTACAATATTACACGTTAGGCTTGTCCCTAAAATTCAACCCACGCCTTATTATATCCCGAAAATTCAGATATCGTGCTCCCAAAACTGGCGCCTTCACAACCCGCGCCTTGCTATCCCGAAATTACAACGCGCGCAAAAACTCCCTCCAGCTGCCAAATCCCGACACGCGAAATCCCCCTTCTAACCCTGAGCCGAAAGAGCCGAAAGGGCCGCTAGTTCAAATCGGTGGGGGGTACTTTTGTAACACACCCTACATTTTGGACAAGCGCGTCCCTAAGTCATGGTTCACCCCCTCCCATCGCCTCCTTTTTACCATTCGAAATACCAGGCCGCCATAACCTCTCCGCTCCAGCCACGAAACCCCTCCCTCCTCCGTCCGCCACCACACCGCTGCCCAGTCGGAGGCTCTTCCCCGACGACGTCGTCTACCGCAACAGCTCGACGTCCCTCGTCCACCTCCCCGGATGAGGATCCATCGTCCATCTCGTTGTCCCGCCGGTTCAGCCGCCCCGTCCTCCACCTCCAAGGTGCTGCTCCGACGATCGCCTCGTCTATCGCGGCTGCTCCATCCCCACAGCGCCGCCTTAACATGCTCCACCGGAACCGCAGCATCCTCACAGACTCCTCGGACGAAGCTGAGGCTTACTCGGCGCCACCAAAGAGGTTGTACACTCATTGCATCGCACGTTCTCCTTAGCTCGACCTCCCGACGCCGACGGTGCTCCATCCCGCACCCCCATGGAGCGGCTACCTTGAAGCCGGCGCCGCGGGCGACATCTCCACGGCGGCTCTCCCCCAGTGCGAGGCCCCTTCGGCGGCGGCGTCCATACCAGCCGGATCTGCTGCAGCTGCTCCGGCTCTCGCTCGATCGCTCGCTCGCCCAGCTGCTGCTGCTCCGGCTCTCGCTCGATCGCTTGCTCGCCTAGCTGCTGTTGCTCCGGCTCTCGCTCGCTCGCTCGCGCTGCTGCTGCTGCTCTCCCCCTCGCTCGTGCTGCTGCTCTGCTCTGATTTAGCTACACTTCAGTCGACTGAATCGACTTTTGGGTCAGTCGATTTTCAGGGGGTGGGGGGGCTCGCCGGAGTTAAGGAAGAACCACCCGCAGCGGGGACGGGGGCTCGCCGGAGAGGTACCCCACTATCTATCTTAGGGTTCAGGGTGGGGGCGGGGGGCCTATAGGGCTGGCCGCGGCGGCGGCGGACCGGCGGTGGGGAGTTATTTCGGGGGGGTGAGGCGGCGCTGGGGCCGGCGGTTCGGCCGGTGGTGGCTGGCGGCTCAGGGGGTGCAGGTTGAAGATGAACTGCAGGCCCTCCCTAAACTACATGTCAGGTGCCTCTCTGCTACCATTGCGTTCAGGTTCGGCAGTAACATGCAGATTCCACAGTAAATTTCAGTTTCGACATTTAAGTTCAGAGTCAACCGTTTTTACCTCATCTGTTGTAGTCAGGTGGTTTTTGGTGATGTAAATTTTACATCTATTTTACATCATCTATTGGAGATGCTATTGGAATCCCACTTGAGATTGACGATGTCTGTCTTGTGCTGCTTCAGCCTTGATGTATTACGGCTCACCGGGGCTGCTCCAACGACAGAACGATCCATCACAACAGAGCAGTGCCCTGGACGCCGTCTACAGATTCCTTAGATCTTCCTCCACACCTCCGACAGCCACCTCTGCCTCAACTGCTTCAGCGACCAACCCAATGATGCTGAGGTCGACACGGCTACGACAAAGAGGTTGTAAACTTGTTGCATCACTTATTACTATACAGTCATGTCGATCCATTAGGGCTATTTTGGTTCGACGGAAAAACATAGCAATAGGGAATTTTCCAATGGCACTCTACTATTCAATTATTCATGCATTTTGTTGAAAGGAATGAAGCAAAACATCCACCTGGACCTACTTTTCAAAATCCTATGCATGAAAACAAGACCAAGTGCATTAGTGGCAGAATAACATTCTAACTGTCCACGCTTTCATATAGTTTCACTTTATTTTGGCCATGTTTCTTTGCATTCCTCTGCTCTTCCAATTCCTGTAAACCAAACACCCAAGTTGACAGAAATCCTGTGTTTACAAATGCTCTGTTTACCATGTGCATTCCTATCCTATTCCGGTGTTTTTCCTATCCCTGCGTTTTTAGAATCATGCAAGCCAAATGAGCCCTTATAGAATTACTTCAGTTACAGGTAGGTGTCGAAGGGAACTTTGTGTGGTTTGTCCTACTCCTACCGCGACATCGTCCACCTCACCTGAGGTGCTCCATCGACAGAAACATCCACCAAACTAGACATCACGACTACTGACCGTCTTTCGCCGCCTCAGATCTCCTTCCCTGCCGCCGGCACCCACCGCAACGGCATCACCATCATCGACTCAGCAGATGAACCTGAGGAGTACACGGGTCCACAAGAGAGGTCGCACTCTTTTGATTCTGCTTATGTTATGCATTGGTTAAAATTACCTGCTACTTTATCGTCCTGTTCACCTCTTGGACTCCAACTCAGGTCCAAATTAATGTTCAAACTTGAGTTCTAAATTAGTTGTGGGGCACATATCGAGGAAGCAATGAATGATATCTCTGTCTAATATCTGGTTCACCTAGGGTATGCCTATGTTGTTCATCTTGGGTGGGAAACAAATAGTACAGAAATCATCATCTGTCTGTTTATTAAATTAAAGCAATCATCAGCCTGCTATCATTATTTTTGGATCCATCCACTGGTTGTTACCATCACTCTAAATTTCTGCATGCTCTCCTTACATAATCCCACCATATTTTTTTCGTATGCATGTCAGATATTGTACACAGTCATGCTGAACATGTAGAGAAAAAGAGAAGAGTTTTGTGCGGCAATACAATGTCATGCAGACATCGCTCCATGGTGGGTTCAATGGCAAACCCTCCCCACCCCTCTCCAGATTGTAATCCAGAGGAAGATATCTGTTCTGAGGCGGATTCAGACGCCGCTGACCACTCCTATTTACCCCCCAAGGTGTTTGCTCTACCTTGGCATGATGATGTTAGTCATATCATGCATATGTTGCCTTGTAGTGCCTACTTTTGACGTCATATATGTCATCTGCTTAGTTTAGACATGTTCTGTCGCCACCTGTTTAGTTTCTATATCATATATGGGAATTATGCAGTCTCATGTCTTTTAGCCAGCCATAATATATGTGAAATGTGCAATGCCATCCCGTTTAACAAGGCATCATATATTTGAATGATATCTTGCCCATCCTTTTGTTCATTACATTTCCATTTGTCGACAATGTTTGTACATTAAACTACTCTTCCTGTGAATCAGCCATTTGGGTGGGAGATTGAAAAATCTGGAGTGAAAACAAGGCCTTCAGAGCAGACAGTGCTACCTGTCGAAGCAGATCTCTTGTTGGGTCCCGATAACTCCTCAGAGATGGATTTAGAGATAGATGACCAGTCATATTCCCCCACCGAGGTGTATGCTCTAACTTGGCACAGTGTTTTAGTTATTCATCATATCTTTGAATTATGTTATGCTATGCTATCCAGTTTAGATAGACATCATATATGTGAAATTATGTCATGCTATCCGTTTTAGTTAAACAATATGAAGGAAATATGCCCTAGAGGCAATAATAAAGTTATTATTTATTTCCTTATATCATGATAAAATGTTTATTATTCATGCTAGAATTGTATCAACTGGAAACTTGATACATGTGTGAATACATAGACAAACAGAGTGTCACTAGTATGCCTCTACTTGACTAGCTCGTTGATCAAAGATGGTTATGTTTCCTAGCCATAGACATGAGTTGTCATTTGATTAACGGGATCACATCATTAGGAGAATGATGTGATTGACTTGACCCATTCCGTTAGCTTAGCACTCGATCGTTTAGTATGTTGCTATTGCTTTCTTCATGACTTATACATGTTCCTATGACTATGAGATTACAACTCCCGTTTACCGGAGGAACACTTTGTGTGCTACCAAACGTCACAACGTAACTGGGTGATTATAAAGGTGCTCTACAGGTGTCTCCGAAGGTACTTGTTGGGTTGGCATATTTCGAGATTAGGATTTGTCACTCCGATTGTCGGAGAGGTATTTCTGGGCCCACTCAGTAATACACATCACTATAAGCCTTGCAAGCATTGTGACTAATGAGTTAGTTGCGGGATGATGTATTACAGAATGAGTAAAGAGACTTGCCGGTAACGAGATTGAACTAGGTATCGAGATACCGATGATCGAATCTCGGGCAAGTAACATACCGATGACAAAGGGAACAACGTATGTTGTTATGCGGTCTGACCGATAAAGATCTTCGTAGAATATGTGGAAGCCAATATGAGCATCCAGGTTCCGCTATTGGTTATTGACCGGAGAGGTGTCTCGGTCATGTCTACATAGTTCTCGAACCCGTAGGGTCCGCACGCTTAACGTTACAATGACGGTTATATTATGAGTTTATGTGTTTTGATATACGGAAGGAGTTCGGAGTCCCGGATGAGATCGGGGACATGACGAGGAGTCTCAAAATGGCCGAGACGTAAAGATTGATATATTGGAGGACTATATTCGGACTTCGGAAAGGTTCCGAGTGATTCGGGTATTTTTCGGAGTACCGGAGAGTTACGGGAATTCGTATTGGGCCTTAATGGGCCATACGGGAAAGGAGAGAAAGGCCCCAAAGGGTGGCCGCACCCCTCCCCATGGACCAGTCCGAATTGGACTAGGGAAAGGGGGTGCCCCCTTCCTTCTTTCTCCTTCTCCCTTCCATTTTCCTACTCCAACAAGGAAAGGAGGAGTCCTACTCCCGGTGGGAGTAGGACTCCCCCCTTGGTGCGCCCTCCTCCTTGGCCGGCGGCCTCCCCCTTGCTCCTTTATATACGGGGGTAGGGGGAACCCCACAGATACAGAATTGATCATTGATCTCTTAGCCATGTGCGGTGCCCCCCTCCACCATATTACACCTCGATAATATCGTAGCGGTGCTTAGGCGAAGCCCTGCGTCGGTAGAACATCATCATCGTCACCATGCCGTCGTGCTGACGAAACTCTCCCTCAACACTCGGCTGGATCGGAGTTCGAGGGACGTCATCGAGCTGAACGTGTGCTGAACTCGGAGGTGCCATGCGTTTGGTACTTGATCGGTCGGATCGTGAAGACGTACGACTACATCAACTGCGTTGTGTTAACGCTTCCGCTATCGGTCTACGAGGGTACGTGGACAACACTCTCCCCTCTCGTTGCTATGCATCACCATGATCTTGCGTGTGTGTAGGAATTTTTTTGAAATTACTACGTTCCCCAACACAATATACATGTCAACTATTTCATGTCCTCTTTTTTCCACACTATCTATTGCATCTGTCTCTCATACAATGTCTGTACATTCAACTATGTTTCCTGTTTATCAGCCATTTGAATTGGAGCGGGTGATGCCAGCATCTAGCGGACTAAAAACACGGTCTTCAAATAAAACAGTGCTACCTCTTGGTGGAGATAGCACACCGGTTGTACATGCACGAGAACCAGCCCTACCACACATAACCCAAACTCTCGCAGATTGTACCCCTACTGCGATGGACAGAGAACCAGCTTCACCCAATCTAACCCCAACCCCAGCAGATAGTAACCCAGTTCCTGTTGACACATCACCATCTCCACCACATAGCTCCCAAACAAGAGCAGTTAGTAAGGCAGCTCCAGTGCCCAAAGGGCCAGTACTACCATGGCGAACCCCAACTCCACCAGTTAGTACGCCTATTCCTGTGGAGGAAGCACAACCAGCTAGTCATAGTTTAGCATCTATCGCATTTGATGTTGTTAAATCGTATGTGCGTATCTTCCCATCTTGGAAATATTATACTGAAGATGACGGAAAATGCCAGTTGCAGGTGTTTGTCCAGGAGTTATGTTTAAGTAATGTTATTCATGGAAATTACTTTGCTTTGTCCCATACATCCTACCTCCATGATGGTTATAATACAGCAAATTTTCCCATTTTTCTCTATAGAGAAGGACCGATTTGGAAACTCAGGATGAGGTAACCTGTGCTAATACCTCTGCTATCTTCAAGAATGCTTGGTGGCAGTATCGGAATTACCTGAAGAAAACATACTTCACCGGCAAAGAAACTCATCAAATTTCCTTACGTTCTCCTGAGACACATTTACTGGACGATGACTGGGAACGCCTTGTTCTGTACTGGTCCTAAACCAAGAATGTGGTAAGGTCAGTGAGCTCATTTTCTATTTTTAAGTACTATATTCTTGCGTCTTACTATACTCTGTTCATGTAGAACAAGTGCCTAAACCTGAAGAACAACTGTTCTAATTTAAGATTCCATTACTATCATAGTTCCAAAAAGCGTTAGGCGTTAATTGTGCGTTTTGCCACCGCCTTGCGCTTTACTGACCAAAGCGCATGCTTATGCGCAGTTATGCACAGATTAAGCATAGTTATGCGCAATGCGTTTCGCCAATGCCTAGAGCCTAGGCGCGCTTAAGCGCTCGTTTAGGCGCGCCTTTTTTAACTATGATTACTATCGTGCATACTGCTTTGCTCTTGTATCACTGTATTTACTCATACAAACTTATTTTTAAATTGAAGGATCCAATCGAAACTCCAATGGCACAGCAGGTATGTTCACGCATGTTTCTTTGACAGGCTTGCTCTTATCAATAGCTCTGTTGATTTCAATTTCAATTGTGTATACAGTTGACTTCTCATATCATGCACATTACTAGCATCACAACAAAGCAAATAGTGTTGTTGTACATTTAGACCCGTGGTACCCATCTAAAATCTTGTTGTGTCGTGTAGTTTCCCTCGCTTTGTATTCTTTCACTACTGCTTTGTCTTGACTGATATAATTTGAACCGTGTCTCTATTTTGATTTGGCAAGACAATGCAGTGACCATAGGACATAGATATATGTTTGTTTGATGCTTTTATTATGTACTAGTACTTGGCAATAGAAGACTTGGTAGTTTAATCATGTCCACCTTACTAATGAACTGGTTCACCGAAATGAGTTTCATATACTAGTACATGTTAAACTGTTATGTGTCTGCTTGTTTCTTCTTTTAGAATGCTGACAGAATATTGGGGAAGAGTGCCTTATTAAGCAATGGTAAAGGAAGTAATGCAGATAAGGTTCAGGATAGTGACACATCCTTGTTGGTCTCCAACAAAGCTGATAAAACAGCTAAGGAAGACTATCTCGAAGACAGTGAGACAACCCCAAAGTCCTGTCTTGGTTTAGTGTTGGAGTTACTGGCCACTACCGCTTGCACAAGTTATTCAAACTCACTGTTTGAATCAGTTCGGTTTCTTGAGTCTCAATTACAAGCTGAAAGACATTGATCAGATGTGCTGCGACATGAAGCGGAAGGACTGCGGAAGTCCCTGGAGCATTCAGATACATACTTTCTGGTGCAACTGCAAGCGTTGGAGGATTTTAGCGCCAAACAGGACAAAGCTAATAAGCTTGCTAAGCTTATTGCCAGCATGGTGGATACCACGTTTCTTGAGCTCTTCTGAAGTTGTTTCAGTTATGCTCTTGTTTTGCTGCCGCGTTTATTTGCACTGGTGGCCAATTTTGACGGCCAGTGTATGTAATATGCTGCTTTGTTCCCTATATTTGCACTGGTGGCGAACTTTGATGCCCAGTGGATGTAATATGTGTAATACGGTAATAGGCTAGCGTTAATTGCTTGCTTATTTATTTCCTTATTGTCTTGTTTAGTCGTTTGCTTGTAGTCACTGCAGTTCTTTTTCTGTGTTTTTCTAGTGGCCACAATAACCTATCTTTGGAAACTAGGCCAGAATAATCATGGCAACACACGGACTGTTGTAACCATGGGCCTCCTGCGGGCCGTATGATCCATGGGCCTTCTACGGGCCGTAGGATCCATTGGCCTTCTATACGGGCCGTAGGATCCATGGGCCTTCTACGGGCCGTACGATTCATGGGCCTTTTACGGGCCGTAGGATCCATGGGCCTTCTACGGGGCGTATCATCATTTCGCCAATTATGGGCCGTACTATTCGTGGACAATAACGGGCCATTAATAGGCCGTATTTGATAACTCTATGAAAATAGCCCAACGGTTTTTTTACATGAAAACGGCCCAACGTATTAACAGACCACAAACGGGCCGACTGTAACCACGGGCTGAATTTGGCCCACAAGCAGAAAATGACAGTAACGGGCCGTAAGTAAACGAATGTGGAAATGAGCCCAAGAATAAATGGGCCCTGAGAAGGCCGACAAATAACATGGGCTGAAAACGGCCCAATGGAATAATGGGCCGTTAATGGGTATAAAGTGACACGCTGTTCATTACGGCCCAATTTCACCACGTGTCGTTAATGGGTATAAAGTGATACACTGTTCATTACGGGACATTTTTACCACGGGCCGTTAATGGGCCGAGAGTAATAAGGGCCTCATATGGGCCGAAAGACGTCATGGGCCATACATGGGCCGGAAGTTAAAACGGGCTGGAATTATATTGGACGACCCAGATGACGCTACTGGGCCTAATTCGGATAGGCCGTAAACGGGCCCTGGGTTAGCGGGCTGTAAATGGGCTATATGCGAACAGGTCGTTCACAAGCTTGCCGTACCTTTTGACCAAGTCAAACGGGCAGGCCTTTTCACAGGAATGGGCCTCTGTTGGGTCGTGCCACGTGTCGACGTATCATAGGCGCTTTTTGTCCAATGAGTGGATGACATCTTTCCAAACGGTGAGCCAACACGTGTTCCCTCCAGCCAATGATGATTTTACACGTGGAAAATCCCCATTGGTCGGGGCTGTTAACGGGTTATCGGATCCAAAACCGGACCCGATAGCTTAACGGCGTTCCGTTACGGTGGATGCCACGTGTCGGTCACCCTTGACGAAAGGACTTCTGTGACGCGCAATTTATCGTCATGGAAGTGGACACTTCCGTGATGATAATTTTGGTAATGTCATGGAACACTTCTACGACAGCACAGGTATGACTATCTTGATTCTGTCATAAATTTTTCATGGATGTACATGCATGACAGAAAACATGACCTACTGTGACAAACACGTATCATCACGGAAGTGTATTTTTTAGTAGTGAAGGTTCTTCGTCACGTGCATCACGTCGATTGAAGAGCGGACCTCTAGGTCTTTCCAGTAGGGTAGATCCTAAAATATAGATTTCCTCTTCCACATGGGTGCGCGTCCCTCAGCGTCATTCGGAACAGATAGTCCACCGGGACCCTTTTCAAAGAGTACGTGTAAATCATTGACCATAGCAAGTACGTGATCACCGGTACGCATGGTGGGCTTCTTTCGGTGATCTGCCTCACCTTTGAAATGCTTGCCTTTCTTTCGACATTGACGGTTGGTCGGAAGAAATCGACGATGCCCCAGGTACACATTCTTCCTGCATCTATCCAGGTATGTACTTTCGGTGTCAGCTAAACAGTGCGTGCATGCATGCTATCCCTTATTTGTCTGTCCTGAAAGGTTACTGTGGGCAGGCCAATCATTGATGGTTACAAACAGCAACGCATGCAAGTTAAATTCCCCCTGTTTGTGCTCATCCCACACACGTACACTGTTTCCATTCCACAGCTGTAAAAGTTCTTCAACAAATGGCCTTAGGTAAACATCAATGTCGTTGCCGGGTTGCTTAGGGCCTTGGATGAGAACTGACGTCATAATGGACTTCCGCTTCATGCACATCCAAGGAGGAAGGTTATACATACATAGAGTCACGGGCCAGGTGTTGTGATTGCTGCTCTGCTCCCCGAAAGGATTAATGCCATCCGCGCTTAAACCAAACCATATGTTCCTTGGGTCACCTGCAAACTCAGCCCCGTACTTTCTCTCAATTTTTCTCCACTGCGACCTGTCAGCGTGTGCTCTCAACTTCCCGTCTTTCTTACGGTCCTCTCTGTGCCATCGCATCGACTTGACATGCTCTTCGTTTCTGAACAGACGTTTCAACCGTGGTATTATAGGAGCATACCACATCACCTTGGTAGGAACCCTCTTCCTCAGGGGCTCGCCGTCAACATCACGAGGGCCATCTCGTCTGATCTTATACCGCAATGCACCGCATACCGGGCATGCATTCAAATCCTCGTACGCACCGCGGTAGAGGTTGCAGTCATTAGGGCATGCATGTATCTTCTGCACCTCCAATCATAGAGGGCATACGGCCTTCTTTGCTACATACGTACCGTCGTGCAATTCGTTATCCTTTGGAAGCTTCTTCTTCAATATTTTCAGTAGCTTCTCAAATCCTTTGTCAGGCACAACATTCTCTTCCTTCCACTGCAGCAATTCCAGTACGGTACCGAGCTTTGTGTTGCCATCTTTGCAATTGGGGTACAACCCTTTTTTGTGATCCTCTAACATGCGATTGAACTTCAGCTTGTCCTTTTGACTTTCGCACTGTCTCCTTGCATCAACAATGACCCGGCGGAGATCATCATCGGGCACAATATCGTCTGGTTCCTCTTGATCTTTAGCAGATTCCCCCGTTGCAGCATCACCGTATTCCGGGGGCACATAGTTGTCATAGTCCTCTTCTTCTTCGATATCTTCCATCATAAACCCTATTTCTCCGTGCCTGGTCCAAACATTATAGTGTGGCATGAAACCCTTATAAAGTAGGTTGCTGTGAAGGATTTTCCGGTCAGATTAAGAGTTCGTATTCCCACATATAGGGCATGGACAGCACATAAAACCATTCTGCTTGTTTGCCTCAGCCACTTCGAGAAAATTATGCACGCCCTTAACGTACTCGGAGGTGTGTCTGTCACCGTACATCCATTGCCGGTTCATCTGCGTGCATTATATATAATTAAGTGTGTCAAAAACCATTACAGAACATCAGGGATAGATAAGTGACCAAATTAATAGAAGTTCATCATCACATTAAAACCAAAGTACATACATAGTTCTCATTGAACAACATATAGCTCTCCAGAGCATCTAATTAAACCATACATTGAAACTATGTAAAACATTTCAATGAAACAACAAATGCGATCATAATTGCAACCAAGGTAACAATTGATCCAACGGCATAATGATACCAAGCCTCGGTATGAATGGCATATTTTCTAATCTTTCTAATCTTCAAACGCATTGCGTCCATCTTGATCTTGTGATCATCGACGACATCCGCAACATGCAACTCCAATATCATCTTCTCCTCCTCAATTTTTTTTACTTTTTCCTTCAAGTAATGTTTTCTTCTTCAACTAAACTTAACCTCTCGACAATAGGGTCGGTTGGAATTTCCGGTTCACATATCTCCTAGATAGAAAAATCTATGTCACGTTGGTCGGCACAATTGTCATAAATAATAAATGAACCAACTAGTTATAAAACATAATATATACCACATCCGAATCATAGACAGGACGAGGGCCGACGAGGGCGGATACCAAAACCATCGCAGTATATAATAACAAGCAATAATAAAAGTAAGAAAATTAGACAAGTATCTATCTAAAGTAAGAATTTTTTTCTTTCAGAAAGAAGATAAGAACAAGAGGCTCACCACGTTGGTGCCGGCGACGAGATCGGCGCGGGCGATCGACGGCGGTGAAGACGGGGACGGGACGTGACAGACCGCTAAACCTAGACAAATCTCGGGGGAAATGGAGCTTGGAGGTCAAGCTTTGAGAGGAGAAAGCTTAACTAGTGTGGCTCGGGCATTTCATCGAACACCTCATGTGCATAGGAGGTGAGCTAGAGCACCACAAAGCTCTCCCCTCGCCGGACAGAAAAAATAGAGCACTATGGAGTGCTATGCTGTGGCGATGGGGTAAATATAGGCAACTCATTGGTCCCGGTTCGTGGCTGGAGCCGGGACTAAAGGCCCCCCATTTGTCCCGGTTCTAGGCACAAACTGGGACCAATGGCCGTGGGCCAGGAGCGAGGGCCATTGGTCCCTGTTCGTGCCTAGAACCGGGGCCAATGGGTCCACACAAACCGGGACAAATGCCTCCCGAGGCCCTGCCGGCCCCGTGGGCGCACGAACCGGGACATATGCCCACATGGGTCCCGGTTCGTGACAGAACCGGGACTAATGGGCTGCCCAGGCCCCAATCAAAGCCTGTTTTCTACTACTGCCCGGACTCCGTCCTCAAGCTGTACTATACTTGCGATCCAGATAGTCCGCTAGTGCACTACACCCGATGCATGGTGTACGCGTGCATCACCCCAGAGACAGCTCCGTGACGGGGTAACCCGGAGCCTTTCATTCGTCGCGTCTTCCGCACCCTGGCGCTCGACCTCCCGCAGACCTTCGAGCTCATCCCTCCCGTCTAAGGTCGCGAAGATGCAACTATCACATTCCGCACTCCCGGTGACCGAGAGGCGGCCATTAGTAGGCAGTCGTTCCAGCTCGACAGTGTCACGTTGAAGCTCGTGCCTGTGCAGATGATCGTGAACGTTTCCCACGGCTACATGGTCCACGTAGCACTGCACGAGTACCCTATGGAGCAGCGGACGGTGATACACACCACAGACAACTGCAGCAGATTTGGGACCGTGCGCGAGATCGACACCGCCTGCCTGTTGGCACCTGCCTCTCCACAATCCGCGTTGTCCTTTAGGTCGAGCACCCACGAGATATCCCTCACGAACTCCGGATCTACTACCATGACCGCTCCGCCAACATCGTCCCCGTTCAGATCGTCAGGGTTTGGGAGCGCTCGCACTCCTACGACGCGAATGAACGGTACGGGCCTCTATTCAAGCGCCGACCTGAGACGCCAATTAGTGTAGATGAGGCTCAGAGGGGTCTGGCCATCTTGTTGCATTCAGTGGCATCGAAACATGGTCCGGCTTAATCTCGGTAGTGTTCGTTAGTTTTGTAGAACTACTAGGTCAGTGTGTGTTGAAGGGTTCACTACTTCACCGTATGCTACCTTGCTTTACTTTCTTAGTGTTGCTTATTTTGGAGCTTCTGTTGCATCTTCTGTTATGGAATGGAGTCGTCTAATCCAATTTCTGCAAGTTACCATGCATGTTATCTTTTTTGTCACAATCCATGTGTTTGAATTTTGAAGTGAACTTGGTCATCAGCTTGCTTACTCCCTAGGTTCCAGGATGTTAAACGTGTCTGATTTTGAATGCAAGCACCAACGTACGTAAAATAAAGGCAGGAATTTTGACGAAGCGTAGTAACTTACCCTAAGAAATGTGCCAGCCCGGTCGCCTCTCGTGCGTCGATGACATGGGAATCCTACGGCCGACTTTGAGCATGGCGCATGGATATGGCCTCCCCAATGGCTTCTCTTACCAATCATTGTTGGGGAACGTAGTATTTCAAAAAAAAATTGCCTCCGATCACGCAAGATCTATCTAGGAGAAGCATAACAACGAGCGGGGAGAGTGTGTCCACGTACCCTCGTAGACCAAAAGCGGAAGCGTTTAGTAACGTGGTTGATGTAGTCGAACGTCTTCGCGATCCAACTGATCCAAGTACGACGTACGGCACCTCCGCGATGAGCACACGTTCAGTTCGGTGACGTCCCTCGAACTCTTCATCCAGTTGAGGCCGAGGGAGAGTTCTGTCAGCATGATGGTATGGGGACGGTGATGATGAAGTTACCGGCGCATGGCTTCGCCTAAGCACTACGACGATATGACCGAGGTGTGTAACTGTGGAGGGGGGCACCGCACACGGCTAAGAGAAACTTTGATGTGCTATTGGGGTGCCCCCTGGCCACGTATATAAAGGAGGGGAGGGAAGAGGTGGCCGGCCCAAGGGGGGCGCGCCAGGTGTGGGGAATCCTACTAGGACTCCCCAGTCCAAGTAGGATTCCCCTCCCCTTTCCTATTCCTAGTAGGAGCAGGAGGAAAAGAGGAGGAGGAGAGAAGGAAAGGCTCCCACCAACCCTAGTCCAATTCGGTTTGGGCTACGGGGGCGCGCGGCACTCCCTGGCCGGCCTCCTCTCTTCCACCATTATGCCCATGAGGCCCAATAACTTCCCGGGGTCCGAATGTAACCTTCCAATATATGAATCTTTATGTCTCGACCATTTCGAGACTCCTCGTCATGTCCGTGATCTCATCCGGGACTCCGAACAAACTTCGGTACATCAAATCACATAACTCATAATACAAATCGTCACCGAACGTTAAGCGTGCGGACCCTATGGGTTCGAGAAATATGTAGACATGACCGAGACACGTCTCCGGTCATTAACCAATAGCGGAACCTGGATGCTCATATTGGCTCCTACATATTTTACGAAGATCTTTATCGGTCAAACCGCATAACAACATATGTTGTTCCCTTTGTCATCGGTATGTTACTTGCCCGAGATTCGATCGTCGGTTTCTCAATACCTAGTTCAATCTCGTTACCGGCAAGTCTCTTTACTCATTCCGTAATGGATCATCCCGCAACTAACTCATTAGTCACATTGCTTGCAAGGCTTATAGTGATGTGCATTACCGAGAGGGCCTAGAGATACCTCTCCGACAATCAGAGTGACAAATCCTAATCTTGATCTATGCCAACTCAACAAGTACCATCAAAGACACCAGTAGGGTGTTGGAAATATGCCCTAGAGGCAATAATAAAATGGTTATTATTGTATTTCCTTGTTCATGATAATTGTCTGTTGTTCATGCTATAATTGTATTAACTGGAAACGTAATACATGTGTGAATACATAGACCACAACATGTCCCTAGTAAGCCTCTAGTTGACTAGCTCGTTGATCAATAGATGGTTATGGTTTCCTGACCATGGACATTGGATGTCATTGATAACGGGATCACATCATTAGGAGAATGATGTGATGGACAAGACCCAATCCTAAGCATAGCACAAGATCGTGTAGTTCGTTTGCTAGAGCTTTCCTAATGTCAAGTATCATTTCCTTAGACCATGAGATTGTGCAACTCCCGGATACCGTAGGAATGCTTTGCGTGTACCAAACGTCACAACGTAACTGGGTGGCTATAAAGGTGCACTACAGGTATCTCCGAAAGTGTCTGTTGGGTTGGCACGAATCGAGACTGGAATTTGTCACTCCGTATGACGGAGAGGTATCTCTGGGCCCACTCGGTAATGCATCATCATAATGAGCTCAATGTGACTAAGGAGTTAGCCACAGGATCATGCGTTACGGTACGAGTAAAGTGACTTGCCGGTAACGAGATTGAACAAGGTATTGGGATACCAACGATCGAATCTCGAGCAAGTAACGTACCGATTGACAAAGGGAATTGTATACGGGATTGATTGAATCCTCGACATCGTGGTTCCTCCGATGAGATCATCGTGGAACATGTGGGAGCCAACATGGGTATCCAGATCCCGCTGTTGGTTATTGACCCGAGAGTCATCTCGGTCATGTCTGCATGTCTCCCGAACCCATAGGGTCTACACACTTAAGGTTCGGTGATGCTAGAGTTGTAGAGATATTAGTATGTGGTTAACCGAAAGTTGTTCGGAGTCCCGGATGAGATCTCGGACGTCACGAGGAGTTCCAGAATGGTCCAGAGGTAAAGATTTATATATGGGAAGTCCTATTTTGGCCACCGGAAAATGTTCGGGATTTTTCGGTATTGTACCGAGAAGGTTCTAGAAGGTTCCGAAGTGGGGCCCACCTACATGGGGGACCCACATGAACGTGGGTAGTGGGGGCAAGGCCCCACACCCCTGGTCAAGGCGCACCAAGATCCCACCTTAGAAGGAATAAGATCATATCCCGAAGGGATAAGATCAAGATCCCTAAAAAAGGGGGATAACAATCGGGGGGGAAGGGAAATGATGGGATTTCTTTCCTCCACCTTTGCCAACGCCCCAATGGACTTGGAGGGCAAGAAACCAGCCCCCTCCACCCCTATATATAGTGGGGAGGCGCATGGGAGCAGCACCCCAAGCCCTGGCGCCTCCCTCCCTCCCGTGACACCTCTTCCTCCCCGCTTGCGCTTGGCGAAGCCCTGCCGGGATCCCGCTACTTCTACCACCACGCTGTCGTGCTGCTGGATCTCCATCAACTTCTCCTCCCCCCTTGCTGGATCAAGAAGGAGGAGACGTCCCCGCTCCGTACGTGTGTTGAATGCGGAGGTGCCGTCCGTTCGGCGCTAGGATCATCGGTGATTTGGATCACGACGAGTACGACTCCATCAACCCCGTTCTCTTGAACGCTTCCGCGCGCGATCTACAAGGGTATGTAGATGCACTCCCCTCTCTCTCGTTGCTAGATGACTCCATAGATTGATCTTGGTGATACGTAGAAAATTTTAAATTTCTGCTACGTTCCCCAACAGTGGCATCATGAGCCAGGTTTATGCGTAGATTCTATGCACGAGTAGAACACAAAGTAGTTGTGGGCGACGATTTGTTCAATTTGCTTACCGTTACTAGTCTTATCTTGATTCGGCGGCATTGTGGGATGAAGCGGCCCGGACCGACCTTACACGTACTCTTACGTGAGACAGGTTCCACCGACTGACATGCACTTGATGCATAAGGTGGCTAGCGGGTGTCTGTCTCTCCCACTTTAGTCGGATCGGATTCGATGAAAAGGGTCTGTCACGACCGGTTTTTCAATAAAATAATTATTGAGAGACCAATCCCTTTTACGGACCAGCGAGGAAGAATTCCTTCTCACTGATAGACAATATCTTGGTCACAGAAGAAAAATACCAGGAGTACTAAATATAATACAAGGTTGAGCAGAGACTGCCCAACAATTTATTACATGCACGCCGCTAAAACAAAACGGCGGATAGGGTGGCAACTACTAACTCACGATAATGATGGTGGTGGAAATATCATCGCGAAGCGAGTGATATGATTCCAGAAGACTACAACTCATCGAGCGTCGGAGTGAGGCTCGAGAAGATTTATTGCGGGTGGCGGAAGCGTATACAATACAAGTGACCAATATCCGGGATCGCGCAGGACTGACTGGGACTCCTGTAGGCGTCGGACGCGCTATCAAACTCTTCATCCAAGAGATCGCCTTCGTCAACATCTGGCCAAATCAACAAGCTAGGTGAGTACTATGAAAGTACTCGCAAGACAGTTCGGACATAAGGTATAACAAATGTAAACATGAAGCATATGAACAAGTTAACCAGTGCGATCAGACATAGAGATAATAAATACTGGGTGCCAAGCGAGGGTCTGAATGACGCCTCGAGCGGAAACTGCAGAATAGTAATACAGGTGCCAAACGAGTGTCTGAAAGACTCCTCGAGCGGAAAATGCGGAATAATAATACAGGTGCCAAACGAGTGTCTGAAAGACTCCTCGAGCGGAAAATGCGGAATAATAATACAGGTGCCAAACGAGTGTCTGAAAGACTCCTCGAGCGGAAAATGCGGAATGATAATGCCACAGTCGGGCGTCGGGGCGACACCACATAAAGGGCTTGTAACAGAAAATAAAGACAGTGCATGCCACAGTCGGACGTCTGAGCGACATCACATAAAGGGCTTATATTTAAAGTGAGAAACGAGTACACACCACAGTCGGACGTCTGCGCGACGTCTCATAAAGGGCTTATATTGTAGCTCAATAATACAATAGTCGGGAATATAATTTATCACGAGCATGAGACAAATATAAAGTTAGTTCATCCACAGGAATAACAATAAAACTGAATTTACCACTTGAGCTTGTTCACCGGGGACAAGATTTTCACACGGATAGATATGGATATAATGTTTACACTACTGATCATGGATACGATGATTTGGAAAGAATTGACTCTGCAGAGTTTGTACTTAACCACAGCCAACGGATTTCAGTAGTCACGGGGAGTAGTTCCGTCTACGGTGTTTTGGAAGAAACACGTCTAACCAGTACACACCCAATTCAACCATCCGAAGCCAGGGATCACCCTCGGCAACGTCCAAGAAAAACATTGAGACGGGGAGGCTACAACCTCGCGTAGCATGGGATCAAATTTCTATACGCGCGCTCTAAGGGGGTGCCCCCCCTCTCGGTCCCAACCGGAAACACCCATGCCCCCTGACCGGATGACTGTCTTTAATCCTGGGCCAAGGTACCATCATCCCGGCCTCTTTGTTTGGTGTGTACACGGAAAGAGGTTACCAACTTACTAAACCGCATCCTGGCAATGAGACATGTGGTAGCACGGAAGGGGAAAGAACGGTAACGTGGCTCCAACCACGTTAACGTCGGAGGAAGTCGGATGACGCAAGGCTGGTATGCTACAATAGTACCACCTTACTGCCCTTCATGTCACCACATGATTAGGCCACCTCTCATCAGAGGTCATCGCAACTTTGGAACATGCGGGAAAAGAACGATAACGTAGCTCCAACCACGTTAACGTCGAAAAAAAAGTCGGATGACGCAAGGCTGGTATGCTACAACAGTACCACCTTACTGCCCTTCATGTCACCACATGATTAGGCCACCTCTCATCAGAGGTCATCGCAACTTTGGAACAACCGGGTCGTTGCCTTACAAGCAACGAGGTTTTTGCCGACACTCATGTGCCACGCACAAACTCTCACGTGAACATGCAAAACATCTGCCATATCAAATGTTCAAAACATGCTTGCCTGGTTCGGAGAAATCGGAGTCTAGCTCGGCGAAGTTCGCGGCCCCTTCACCTCTCCCGGAACCTACGGCAATCACGAAACGGGTACTAACGTGAAAACCAACACATACACAGAAACTTTTCCAAATATTTTGCAAATAAATCCCAAAAAAACTAGACAAAATTTGAAGATTGTCAGAAAAAGAATCACTCAAAAATTCCTTTTTATTAAAAAGTTATAAAGGTTTCTGTCCAGGGACTTATCTATAATGAAACAGAAAAGTTCCAGGGTTTTAACTAAGAAAACAGAAAACGCTTCGGTTGGGAATGCGCAAGCGCAAAGGAGAAAGCGTATTTTGCCCGAAGGCGCCAACAGAAAACGGTTCGAGGTGGAATAAAATAGAGGCTGACACGCGGGGTCCACATGTCAGGTTTGAACAGCTCGCCGGCGCCCGAAGACTGCGGTGGACGCCGGCGTCGAACCACGGCGAGTTAGGAGAAACGGAGGGTACCAAGAGCTTCAGCGTCTTCTTCCGCGTCGGTGGGTGGTGGACTCGTCCAACGGGGAGCACCACGTCGACGGCGACACTATCTCCGGCGGACGGCGGCTCGGGTGAGGATGGGGAACTTCGGTGGAGGGCTGCAAACTACGAATTGAGGCGCGGGTCAGAACGAGTGATGCAAGGTGAAGCTATTGGCAAGAGAATGGAGGCGGAGGAGCGCACACGGGGGCGAATCGGGCTGGATCCCGTGGCGGGTCGCGGCGGCCGGAGTCGAGGAAGGAGACCTCCTCGGGGCTCTACCAGTGGCTAGGCTTGCTTTAGGGGGAGTGCAGGGATGGTGGGTGCTCGAGTTGAAGCTCGGGGCCTCTATTTATAGGCGGATCGACGGGGTGGCCGTGAACGGAGAATCTCCGGCGAGCGATTACGGCGGAGCAGTGGATTGGCAGGTGGTTTGAGCGGCCAGGCAGCATCAGTGGAGGTTACTGGAGTCATTTTACAGCTAAACAGAGATGGTCTTGGCGTAAAGGCGTCGGTCCATGGTGAGGCGACCGCACGGGCTCAACGGCGGCAGAGAGCGCGCTCCGCGCCCTGCGGTTCACGACGAGAGCGGCAGCGCATTCGGGGAGTGGAAGGCCACGCGGCGAGCTCCGGTGGTTTGGGCGGCGCTGGGTGGCGTCGTCGGCGCCGTGTCTCCCGCTGGCGTCCGCAAAGCCGCCGCCGGCGTCGGTCACGGGGTGGCGCACCTTCTGCTGCTCGTCGCCGACGCCCGCAAGGCGCCAAGCGTTCGTGCGGTGCAGGAACAAGAGGGCGGGGACGAGGAGCAAGGCGACGCGGTGGCACTGGCGAGATCGACGTCCATCTCTGAAGAAAACGACAGCGAGCACTGAACTGAATCTCTGAAACTCTAAACTTGACAATGACCATGCACTGCAGGTGTTCGACAGAGAGATTTTGCAATGAGATGGATTTTTCTGGAGCTGTAACTTGGTGAGATGACCACTCAAAGCACCCAGGGGCTGCCTGATTTTACTTGGAATTTTTGGAGAAGGTTTTGAATGAATTTCACCAAATTTGACAAATCTGGTCCAAACTTGCAACAAGTGTAGTTTGAAAATTTTGAACTGAAGACCAGTGGATCTTCATGGTTCTAGGTTGAGGGTTCAAAGGACTAGGAGGGGAAAAAGGTTTGGGGCCAAAAATCAAGACAGAAAGTGGAGTTCCTTTGCAAATCTCCAAGTGCTAGAAAAGAAGGCAGAAATTTATTTGAATAGAATTTGAATGGAAATAGATACATGGGGAGGTTCAACTTGCTGGATTTGGTGTAAAACATGATCCAAAGGTGAGGGAAGGGTTAGGAGAGAGCATTTGCACTAAGGCCATGGCAAGAAGGAATTGTTGAAAGTGGCAAAGGACTTTCCAAAAGCCATAGTGCAAAATTCAAAAAGATTTTCAAAAGTTATTTTCCCAAATGAAAAACATTTTGTCTTGAGTCCAAATGAAAAGCAAGAACTTCTAAGACCAAAGGCAGATCTTGGGTGAATCCAAATAAAACTTTTGCCATAAGGAAAAATATATGAGAGGGAGAGTTCTCTTGAAGAAAAATTTAAATCACTCCCCTCAAGTCAAATAAAATCTTTTGAAAAATCCAATTAAAAACTTGGGTGTCACAGGGTCCTTATGAAGGGTAAATAGCAATTGGCATATCACCGTTGTGGCTTTTGCGTAGGTAAGAAACGTTTTTGCTAGAAACCCATAGCAGCCACGTAAAACATGCAACAACAATTAGAGGACGTCTAACTTGTTTTGCAGGGTATGCTATGTGATGTGATATGGCCAAAAGGATGTGATGAATGATATATGTGATGTATGAGATTGATCATGTTCTTGTAATACGAATCACGATTTGCATGTCGATGAGTATGACAACCGGCAGGAGCCATAGGAGTTGTCTTAATTTATTGTATGACCTGCGTGTCAATGAAAAACGTCATGTAATTACTTTACTTTATTGCTGACTGTTAGCCATAGTAGTAGAAGTAATAGTTGGCGAGACAACTTCATGAAGACACGATGATGTTTGTGAGATCATGATGATGGAGATCATGGTGTCATGCTGGTGACGAAGGTGATCATGCCGCGCCTCGGAGATGGAGATCAAAAGGCGCAAGATGATATTGGCCATATCATGTCACTTTATGATTTGCATGTGATGTTTGTCATGTTTACATCTTATTTGCTTAGAACGACGGTAGCATAAATAAGATGATCCCTCACTAAAATTTCAAGAGATGTGTTCCCCCTAACTGTGCACCGTTGCGAAGGTTCGTTGTTTCGAAGCACCACATGATGATCGGGTGTGATAGATTCTAACGTTCGCATACAACGGGTGTTGACGAGCCTAGCATGTACAGACATGGCCTCGGAACACAAGCAAAACACTTAGGTTGACTTGACGAGCCTAGCATGTACAGACATGGCCTCGGAACACAAGAGACCGAAAGGTCGAACATGAGTCGTATAGTAGATACGATCAACATGGAGATGTTCACCGATGATGACTAGTCCGTCTCACGTGATGATCGGACACGGCCTAGTCGATTTGGATCATGTATCACTTAGATGACTAGAGGGATGTCTATCTAAGTGGGAGTTCATTAAATAATCAGATGAACTTAATTATCATGAACATAGTCAAAAGGTCTTTGCAAATAATGTCGTAGCTTACGCTTTAGTTCTACTATGATATGTTCCTAGAGAAAATTTAGTTGAAAGTTGATAGTAGCAATTATGCGGACTGGGTCCATAAACTGAGGATTGTCCTCATTGTTGCACAGAAGGCTTATGTCCTTAATGCACCGCTCGGAGTGCTAAACCTCAAGCGTCGTCTGTAGATGTTACGAAACATCTGACATACACGTTTTGATGACTACGTGATAGTTCAGTGTGTGATGCTAACGGTTTAAAATTGTGGCACCAAAGACGGTTTTGAAACATCGCAGAACATATGAGATGTTCCAAAGACTGAAATTGGGATTTCAGACTAATGCCCACGTCAAGAGGTATGAGACCTCTGACAAGTTTCTTAAGCCTGCAAACTAAGGGAGAAAAGCTCAATCGTTGAGCATGTGCTCAGATTGTCTGAGTACTACAATCACTTGAATCGAGTGGGAGTTAATCTTCCAGATGAGATAGTGATGGTTCTCCATAGTCACTGCCACCAAGCTATTAGAGCTTCGTGATGAACTATAACATATCAGGGATAGACATGATGATCCTTGAGCAACTCGCGATGTTTGACACCGCGAAAGTAGAAATCAAGAAGGAGCATCAATTGTTGATGTATAGTAAAACCACTAGTTTCTAGAAGGGCAAGGGCAAGAAGGGATACTTCATGAAACGGCAAATCAGTTGCTGCTCTAGTGAAGAAACCCAAGGTTGAACCCAAACCCGAGACTAAGTACTTCTGAAATGAGGGGAACGGTCACTGAAGCAGAACTACCCTAGATACTTCGTAGATGAGAAGGCTGGCAAGGTCGACAGAAGTATATTGGATATACATTATATTAATGTGTACTTTACTAGTACTCCTAGTAGCACCAGGGTATTAGATACCGGTTCGGTTGCTAAGTGTTAGTAACTCGAAATAAAAGTTGCGGAATAAACGGAGACTAGCTAAAGGTGAGATGACGATATGTGTTGGAAGTGTTTCCAAGGTTGATGTGATCAAGCATCGCATGCTCCCTCTACCATCAAGATTGGGGTTAAACCTGAATAATTATTATTTGGTGTTTGCGTTGAGCATAGACATGATTGGATTATGTTTATCGCAATACGGTTATTCATTAAAGGAGAATAATGGTTACTCTGTCTATTTGAATAATACCTTCAATGGTCTTGCACCTAAAATGAATGGTTTATTGAATCTCGATCGTAGTGATACACATGTTCATGCCAAAAGATATAAGATAGTAATGATAGTACCACATACTTGTGGCACTGCCACTTGAGTCATATTGGTATAAAACGCATGAAGAAGCTCCATGTTGATGGATCTTTGGACTCACTCATTTTTGAAAAGATTGAGACATGCGAACCATGTCTATTAGTATATATGCATGAAGAAAGTCCATACAGATGGATCATTTGGACTCACTTGATTTTGAATCACTTGAGACATGCAAATCATACCACATGGGCAAGATGACTGAAAGGCCTCGTTTTCAGTAAGATGGAACAAGAGAGCAACTTGTTGGAAGTAATACATTTGATGTGTGCAGTCCAATGAGTGCTGACGCACGCAGTGGATATCGTTATGTTATTACTTCACAGATGATTTGAGTAGATGCTGAGAATATTTACTTGATGAAACACAAGTCTGAATTATTGAAAGGTTCAAGTAATTTCAGAGTGAAGTTGAAGATCGTTGTGACAAGAGGATAAAATGTCTGTGATATGATCATAGAGATGAATATCTGAGTTACGAGTTTGGCACACAATTAAGAAATTGTGGAAATTGTTTCACGACTAATACCGCCTGGAACACCATATTGTGATGGTTTGTCTGAACATCATAACTGCACCCTATTGGATATGGTGCATACCATGATGTCTCTTATCGAATTACAACTATCGTTTATGGGTTAGGCATTAGAGACAACCGCATTCACTTTAAATAGGGCACCACGCAATTCCATTGAGACAACACCGTATGAACTATGGTTTAGAGAAACCTAAGCTGTCGTTTCTTAAAAGTTTGGGGCTGCGACGCTTATGTGAAAAAGTTTCAGGCTGATAAGCTCGAACCCAAAGCGGATAAATGCATCTTCATAGAATACCCAAAATAGTTGGGTATACCTCCTATTTCAGATCTGGAAGCAAAAGTGATTGTTTCTAGAAACGGGTCCTTTCTCGAGGAAAAGTTTCTCTTCAAAGAATTGAGTGGGAGGATGGTGCAGACTTGATGAGGTCATTGAACCGTCACTTCAATTAATGTGTAGCAGGGCACAGGAAGTTGTTCCTGTGGCACCTACACCAATTGAACTGGAAGCTTATGATAGTGATCATGAAACTTCAGATCAAGTCACTACCAAACCTCATAGGATGACAAGGATGCGTACTACTTCAGAGTGGTACGTAATCCTGTCTTGGAAGTCATGTTGCTAGACAACAATGAACCTACGAGCTATGGAGAAGCGATGGTGGGCCCGGATTCCGACGAATGGCTCGAGGCCATAAAATCCGAGAGGATCCATGTATGAAAACAAAGTATAGACTTTGAAAGAACTACTTGATGGTCGTAAGGCTGTTGGGTACAGATGGATTTTAAAGGGAAGACAGACAATGATGGTAAGTGTCACCGTTAAGAAAGCTCGACTTGTCATTAAGATGTTTTCCGGCAAGTTCAATGAGTTGACTGCGATGAGACTTTCTCACTCGTAGCGATGCTAAGAGTCTGTTAGAATTATATTAGCAGTTACTGCATTATTTATGAAATCTTGCAGATAGGATGTCAAAACATTGTTTCCTCGACGATTTTCTTGAGCAAAGGTTGTATGTGATACAACCAGAAGGTTTTGTCAATCCTGAAAGATGCTAACAAGTATGCAAAGCTCCGGCAATCCTTCTAAGGATTGGAGTAAGCATCTCGGAGTTGGAATGAACGCTTTGATGAGATGATCAAAGATTTTGGGTTTATACAAAGTTCATGAGAAACTTGTATTTCCAAAGAAGTGAGTGGGAGCACTATAGAATTTTTGATGAGTATATGTTGTTAACATATTGTTGATCAGAAATGATGTAGAATTTCTGGAAAGCATCCAGGGTTATTTGAAAAGTGTTTTTAATGGAAAACCTGGATTAAGCTACTTGAACATTGAGCATCAAGATCTATAAGGATAGATCAAAAACACTTAATAGTACTTTCAAATGAATACATACCGTGACAAGATTTTGAAGGAGTTCAAAATAGATCAGCAAAGAAGGAGTTCTTGGCTGTGTTACAAGGTGTGAGTATTGAGTAAGACCCAAGAACTGACCACGGTAGAAGAAAGAGAAAGGACGAAGGTCGTCCCCTATGCTTTAGACGTAGGCTCTACAATATGCTATGCTGTGTACCGCACCTGAAGTGTGCCTTGCCATGAGTTAGTCAAGGGGTACAATAGTGATCCAGGAAGGGATCACATGATAGCGGTCAAACTTATCCTTAGTATCTAGTGGACTAAGGAACTTTCTCGATTATGGAGGTGGAAAGGGGGTTCGTCGTAAAGGGTTACGTCGATGCAAATTTTGACACTAATCCGGATGACTCTGAGTAGTGAACCGGATTCGTATAGTAGAGCAGTTATTTGGAATAGCTCCAAGTAGCGCGTGGTAGCTGCATCTACAAGATGACATAGAGATTTGTAAAGCACACACGGATCTGAATGTTGCAGACCCGTTGACTAAAACCTCTCTCGTAAGCATAACATGATCAAACCCTAGAACTCATTGAGTGTTAATCACATGGTGATGTGAACTAGACTATTGACTCTAGTAAACTCTTGGGTATTAGTCACATGGCGATGTGACCTTTGAGAGTTAATCACATGGTGATGTGAACCAGATTATTGACTCTAGTGCAAGTGGGAGACTATTGGAAATATGCCCTAGAGGCAATAATAAAATGGTTATTATTGTATTTCCTTGTTCATGATAATTGTCCGTTGTTCATGCTATAATTGTATTAACTGGAAACCGTAATACATGTGTGAATACATAGACCACAACATGTCCCTAGTAAGCCTCTAGTTGACTAGCTCGTTGATCAATAGATGGTTATGGTTTCCTGACCATGGACATTGGATGTCATTGATAACGGGATCACATCATTAGGAGAATGATGTGATGGACAAGACCCAATCCTAAGCATAGCACAAGATCGTGTAGTTCGTTTGCTAGAGCTTTTCTAATGTCAAGTATCATTTCCTTAGACCATGAGATTGTGCAACTCCCGGATACCGTAGGAATTCTTTGGGTGTACCAAACGTCACAACGTAACTGGGTGGCTATAAAGGTGCACTACAGGTATCTCCGAAAGTGTCTGTTGGGTTGGCACGAATCGAGACTGGGATTTGTCACTCCGTATGATGGAGACGTATCTCTGGGCCCACTCGGTAATGCATCATCATAATGAGCTCAATGTGACTAAGGAGTTAGCCACGGGATCATGCGTTACGGTACGAGTAAAGTGACTTGCCGGTAACGAGATTGAACAAGGTATTGGGATACCAACGATCGAATCTCGGGCAAGTAACGTACCGATTGACAAAGGGAATTGTATACGGGATTGATTGAATCCTCGACATCGTGGTTCATCCGATGAGATCATCATGGAACATGTGGGAGCCAACATGGGTATCCAGATCCCGCTGTTGGTTATTGACCGGAGAGTCGTCTCGGTCATGTCTGCATGTCTCCCGAACCCGTAGGGTCTACACACTTAAGGTTCGGTGACGCTAGAGTTGTAGTGATATTAGTATGCGGTTAACTGAAAGTTGTCTGGAGTCCCGGATGAGATCCCGGACGTCACGAGGAGTTCCGGAATGGTCCGGAGGTAAAGATTTATATATGGGAAGTCCTATTTTGGCCACCGCGAAATGTTCGGGATTTTTCGGTATTGTACCGGGAAGGTTCTAGAAGGTTCCGAAGTGGGGCCCACCTACATGGGGGGACCCACATGAACGTGGGTAGTGGGGGCAAGGCCCCACACCCCTGGTCAAGGCGGACCAAGATCCCACCTTAGAAGGAATAAGATCATATCTCGAAGGGATAAGATCAAGATCCCTAAAAAAGAGGGATAACAATCGGTGGGGAAGGGAAATGATGGGATTTCTTTCCCCCACCTTTGCCAACGCCCCAATGGACTTGGAGGGCAAGAAACCAGCCCCCTCCACCCCTATATATAGTGGGGAGGCGCATGGGAGCAGCACCCCAAGCCCTGGCGCCTCCCTCCCTCCCGTGACACCTCTTCCTCCCGCTTGCGCTTGTCGAAGCCCTGCCGGGATCCCGCTACTTCCACCACCACGCTGTCGTGCTGCTGGATCTCCATCAACTTCTCCTCCCCCCTTGCTGGATCAAGAAGGAGGAGACGTCCCCGCTCCGTACGTGTGTTGAACGCGGAGGTGCCGTCCATTCGGCGCTAGGATCATCGGTGATTTGGATCACGACGAGTACGACTCCATCAACCCCGTTCTCTTGAACACTTCCGCGCGCGATCTACAAGGGTATGTAGATGCACTCCCCTCTCTCTCGTTGCTAGATGACTCCATAGATTGATCTTGGTGATACGTAGAAAATTTTAAATTTCTGCTACGTTCCCCAACATAGGGCACCTTTATAATCACCCAGTTACGTTGTGATGTTTGGTAGCACACAAAGTGTTCCTCCGGTATTCGAGAGTTGCATAACATCATAGTCCTAGGAACATATATAAGTCATGAAGAAAGCAATAGCAATATACTAAACGATCAAGTGCTAAGCTAACGGAATGGGTCCAGTCAATCATATCATTCTCTAATGATGTGATCCCGTTAATGAAATGATAACTCATGTCTATGGCTAGGAAACTTAACCATATTTGATTCAACGAGCTAGTCAAGTAGAGGCATACTAGTAACACTCTATTTGTCTATGTATTCACACATGTACTAAGTTTCCGGTTAATACAATTCTAGCATGAATAATAAACATTTATCATGATATAAGGAAATATAAATAACAACTTTATTATTGCCTCTAGGGCATATTTCCTTCAGTCTCCCACTTGCACTAGAGTCAGTAATCTAGATTACACAGTAATGATTCTAGCACCCATGGAGTCTTGGTGCTGATCATGTTTTGCTCGTGAGAGAGGCTTAGTCAATGGGTCTGCAACATTCAGATCCGTGTGTATCTTGCAAATCTCTATGTCTCCCTCCTTGACTTGATCGCGGATGGAATTGAAGCGTCTCTTGATGTGCTTGGTTCTCTTGTGAAATCGGATTCCTTTGCCAAGGCAATTGCACCAGTATTGTCACAAAAGATTTTCATTGGACCTGATGCACTAGGTATGACACCTAGATCGTATATGAACTCCTTCATCCAGACTCCTTCATTTGCTGCTTCCGAAGCAGCTATGTACCCCGCTTCAGACGTAGATCCCGCCACGACACTTTGTTTAGAACTGCACCAACTGACAGCTCCACCGTTCAATATAAACATGTATCCGGTTTGTGACTTAGAGTCATCCGGATCAGTGTCAAAGCTTGCATCGACGTAACCATTTACAACGAGCTCTTTGTCACCTCCATAAACGAGAAACATATCCTTAGTCCTTTTCAGGTATTTCAGGATGTTCTTGACCGCTGTCCAGTGATCCACTCCTGGATTACTTTGGTACCTCCCTGCTAAACTAATAGCAAGGCACACATCAGGTCTGGTACACAACATTGCATACATGATAGAGCCTATGGCTGAAGCATAGGGAACACCTTTCATTTTCTCTCTATCTTCTGAAGTGGTCGGGCATTGAGTCTGACTCAACTTCACACCTTGTAACACAGGCAAGAACCCTTTCTTTGCTTGATCCATTTTGAACTTCTTCAAAACTTTATCAAGGTATGTGCTTTGTGAAAGTCCAATTAAGCGTCTCGATCTATCTCTATAGATCTTGATGCCCAATATATAAGCAGCTTCACCGAGGTCTTTCATTGAAAAACTCTTGTTCAAGTATCCTTTTATGCTATCCAGAAATTCTATATCATTTCCAATCAACAATATGTCATCCACATATAATATTAGAAATGCTACAGAGCTCCCACTCACTTTCTTGTAAATACAGGCTTCTCCAAAAGTCTGTATAAAACCATATGCTTTGATCACACTATCAAAATGTTTATTCGGACTCCGAGATGATTGCACCAGTCCATAAATAGATCGCTGGAGCTTGCATACTTTGTTAGCATCCTTTGGATCAATAAAACCTTCAGGTTGCATCATATACAAATCTTCTTCCAGAAATCCATTCAGGAATGCAGTCTTTACATCCATTTGCCAAATTTCATAATCATAAAATGCAGCAATTGCTAACATGATTCAGACGGACTTAAGCATCGCTACGGGTGAGAAGGTCTCATCGTAGTCAACTCCTTGAACTTGTCGAAAACCTTTCGCAACAAGTCGAGCTTTGTAGACAGTAACATTACCGTCAGCGCCAGTCTTCTTCTTGAAGATCCATTTATTCTCGATGGCTTGCCGATCATCGGGCAAGTCAACCAAAGTCCACACTTTGTTCTCATACATGGATCCCATCTCAGATTTCATGGCCTCAAGCCATTTCGCAGAACCTGGGCTCATCATCGCTTCCTCATAGTTCGTAGGTTTGTCTTGGTCAAGTAACATGACCTCCATAACAGGATTACCGTACCACTCTGGTGCGGATCTTACTCTGGTTGACCTACGAGGTTCGGTAGTAACTTGATCTGAAGTTACATGATCATCCTCATTAGCTTCCTCACTAATTGGTGTAGGAGTCACAGGAACAGATTTCTGTGATGAACTACTTTCCAATAAGGGAGCAGGTACAGTTACCTCATCAAGTTCTACTTTCCTCCCACTCACTTCTTTCGAGAGAAACTCCTTCTCTAGAAAGGATCCATTCTTAGCAATGAATGTCTTGCCTTCAGATCTGTGATAGAAGGTGTACCCAACAGTCTCATTTGGGTATCCTATGAAGACACATTTCTCCGATTTGGGTTCGAGCTTATCAGGTTGAAGCTTTTTCACATAAGCATCGCAACCCCAAACTTTAAGAAACGACAACTTTGGTTTCTTGCCAAACCACAGTTCATAAGGTGTCGTCTCAAGGGATTTAGATGGTGCCCTATTTAACGCGAATGCAGCCGTCTCTAAAGCATAACCCCAAAACGATAGCGGTAAATCAGTAAGAGACATCATAGATCGCAACATATCTAGTGAAGTACGATTACAACGTTCGGACACACCATTACGCTGTGGTGTTCCGGGTGGCGTGAGTTGCGAAACTATTCCGCATTGTTTCAAATGAAGACCAAACTCGTAACTCAAATATTCTACTCCATGATCAGATCGTAGAAACTTTATTTTCTTGTTACGACGATTTTCCCATTCACTCTCAAATTCTTTTAACTTTTCAAATGTTTCAGACTTGATGCTTCACCAAGTAAATATACCCATATCTGCTCCAATCATCTGTGAAGGTGAGAAAATAACGATACCCGCTGCGAGCCTCAATATTCATCGGACCACATACATCAGTATGTATGATTTCCAACAAATCTGTTGCTCGCTCCGTTGTTCCGGAGAACGGAGTTTTAGTCATCTTGCTCATGAGGCATGGTTCGCAAGTACCAAGTGATTCATAATCAAGTGATTCCAAAAGTCCATCAGAATGGAGTTTCTTCATGCGCTTTACACCAATATGACCCAAACGGCAGTGCCATAAATAAGTTGCACTATCATTATCAACTCTGCATCTTTTGGCTTCAATATTATGAATATGTGTGTCACTACTATCGAGATTCAACAAAAATAGTCCACTCTTCAAGGGTGCATGACCATAAAATATATTACTCATATAAATAGAATAACCATTATTCTCTGATTTCAATGAATAACCGTCTCGCATCAAACAAGATCCAGATATAATGTTCATGCTTAACGCTGGCACCAAATAACAATTATTCAGGTCTAAAACTAATCCCGAAGGTAGATGTAGAGGTAGCGTGCCGACCGCGATCACATCAACTTTGGAACCACTTCCCACGTGCATCGTCACCTCGTCCTTAGCCAATCTTCGCTTAATCTGTAGTCCCTATTTTGAGTTGCAAATATTAGCAACAGAACCAGTATCAAATACCCAGGTGCTACTGCGAGCATTAGTAAGGTACACATCAATAACATGTATATCACATATACCTTTGTTCACCTTGCCATCCTTCTTATCCGCCAAATACTTGGGGCAGTTCCGCTTCCAGTGACTAGTCCCTTTGCAGTAGAAGCACTCAGTCTCAGGCTTAGGTCCAGACATGGGCTTTTTCACTTGAGCAGCATCTTGCTTGCCGTTCTTCTTGAAGTTCCCCTTCTTCCCTTTACCCTTTTTCTTGAAACTGGTGGTCTTGTTGACCATCAACACTTGATGCTCCTTCTTGATTTCTACCTCCGCAGCCTTTAGCATTGCGAAGAGCTCGGGAATTGTCTTATCCATCCCTTGCATGTTATAGTTCATCACGAAGCTCTTGTAGCTTGGTGGCAGTGATTGAAGAATTCTATCAATGACACTATCATCAGGAAGATTAACTCCCAGTTGAATCAAGTGATTGTTATACCCAAACATTTTGAGTATATGCTCACTGACAGAACTATTCTCCTCCATCTTGCAATTTTAGAACTTATTGGAGACTTCATATCTCAATCCGAGCATTTGCTTGAAATATTAACTTCAACTCCTGGAACATCTCATATGCTCCATGACGTTCAAAACGTCGTTGAAGTCCCACTTCTAAGCCGTAAAGCATGGCACACTGAACTATCGAGTAGTCATCAGCTTTGCTCTACTAGACGTTCATAACATCTGGCGTTGCTCCTGCAGCGGGTCTGGCACGTAGCGGTGCTTCCTGTACGTAATTCTTCTGTACAGCAATGAGGATAATCCTCAAGTTACGGACCCAGTCCGTGTAGTTGCTACCATCATCTTTCAACTTAGCTTTCTCTAGGAACGCATTAATATTCAACTCCCACTTAGATAGACATCCCTCTAATCATCTAAGTGATCACGTGATCCATATCAACTAAACCATGTCCGATCATCACGTGAGATGGAGTAGTTTTCAATGGTGAACATCACTATGTTGATCATATCTACTATATGATTCACGCTCGACCTTTCGGTCTCAGTGTTCCGAGGCCATATCTGCATATGCTAGGCTCGTCAAGTTTAACCCGAGTATTCTGCGTGTGTAAAACTGGCTTGCACCCGTTGTATGTGAATGTAGAGCTTATCACACCCGATCATCAAGCGGTGTCTCAGCACGACGAACTTTCGCAACGGTGCATACTCAGGGAGAACACTTGTACCTTGAAATTCAGTGAGAGATCCTCTTATAATGCTACCGTCGAACTAAGCAAAATAAGATGCATAAAGGATAAACATCACATGCAATCAATATAAGTGATATGATATGGCCATCATCATCTTGTGCCTTTGATCTCCATCTCCAAAGCACCATCATGATCACCATCGTCACCGGCACGACACCTTGATCTCCATCATAGCATCGTTGTCGTTTCGCCAACTATTGCTTCTATGACTATCGCTACCGCTTAGTGATAAAGTAAACCAATTACATGGCGATTGCATTTCATACAATAAAGCGACAACCATATGGCTCCTACCAGTTGCCGATAACTCTGTTACAAAACATGATCACCTCATACAATAAAATTTAGCATCATGTCTTGACCATATCACATCACAACATGCCCTGCAAAAACAAGTTAGACGTCCTCTACTTTGTTGTTGCAAGTTTTACGTGGCTGCTACGGGCTAAGCAAGAACCGTTCTTACCTAGGCATCAAAACCACAACGATTTTTCGTCAAGTATGTGTTGTTTTAACCTTCAACAACGACCGGGCGTAGCCACACTCGATTGAACTAAAGTTGGAGAAACTGACACCCGCCAGCCACCTGTGTGCGAAGCACGTCGGTAGAACTAGTCTCGCGTAAGCGTATGCGTAATGTCGGTCCGGGCCGCTTCATCCAACAATACCGCCGAATCAAAGTATGACATGCTGGTAAGAAGTATGACTATTATCACCCACAACTCACTTGTGTTCTACTCGTGCATATAACATATACGCATAAACCTGGCTCGGATGCCACTGTTGGGGAACGTAGTAATTTCAAAAAAATTCCTACGCACACGCAAGATCATGGTGATGCATAGCAACGAGAGGGGAGAGTGTTGTCCACGTACCCTCGTAGACCGTAAGTGGAAGCGTTATCACAACGCGGTTGATGTAGTCGTACGTCTTCACGATCGACCGATCCTAGTACTAAAAGTACGGCACCTCCGCGATCTGCACACGTTCAGCTCAGTGACGTCCCACGAACTCACGATCCAGCAGAGTATCGAGGGAGAGCTTCGTCAGCACGACGGCGTGATGATGTTGATGATGAAGCTACCGGCGCAGGGCTTAGCCTAAGCACTACGACGATATGACCAAGGTGGATTATGGTGGAGGGGGCACCCCACACGGCTGGAAACAATCAACTTGTGTGTCCTAGGGTGCCCCCTACCCCCGTATATAAAGGAGCAAGGGGGGAGGCCGACCGGCCTTGGGGCACGCCAAGAAGGGGGAGGAGTCCTCCTCCTAGTAGGATTAGGACTCCCCCTTTCCTAGTCCAACTAGGAGGAGGAAGGGGGAAGGAAGGAGAGGGAAAGGAGAAGGAAAGGGGCGGCGCGCCCCCCTCCCTAGTCCAATTCGGACTCCCTATAGGGAGGGCGCACGACTGCCCCTTGTGGGCTGCCTCCCCTCTTCCCTATGGCCCATGCAGGCCCAATAACCCCCCCCCCCCGGGGTTTCCAATAACCCCCGGGCACTCTGATAATTATCCCGTGACCCCCGGAACTCATCCGGTGTCCGAATATAGTCATCCAATATATCAATCTTTATGTCTCGACCATTGTGAGACTCCTCGTCATGTCCGTGATCACATCCCGGACTCCGAACTATCTTCGGTACATCAAAACACATAAACTCTTAATACCGATCATCACCGAAGGTTAAGCGTGCGGACCCTACGGGTTCGAGAACTATGTAGAGATGACCGAGACACATCCCCGGTCAATAACCAATAGCGGAACCTGGATGTTCATATTGGCTCCCACATATTCTACGAAGATCTTTATTGGTCAAACTGCATAACAACATATGTTGTTCCCTTTGACATCGGTATGTTACTTGCCCGAGATTCGATCGTCGGTATCTCAATACCTAGTTCAATCTCGTCACCGGCAAGTCTCTTTACTCGTTCTGTAATGCATCATCCCGCAACTAACTCATTACTCACATTGCTTGCAAGGCTTATAGTGATGTGCATTACCAAGAGGGCCCAGAGATACCTCTCCGACAATCGGAGTGACAAATCCTAATCTTGATCTATGCCAACTCAACAAGTACCACTGGAGACACCTGTAGAGCACCCTTATAATCACCCAGTTACGTTGTGACGTTTGGTAGTACACAAAGTGTTCCTCCGGTATTCGGGAGTTGCATAATCTCATAGTCATAGGAACATATATAAGTCATGAAGAAAGCAATAGCAATATACTAAACGATCAAGTGCTAAGCTAACGGAATGGGTCAAGTCGATCACATTATTCTCTAATGATGTGATCCCGTTAATCAAATGACAACTCATGTCTATGGCTAGGAAACTTAACCATCTTTGATTCAATGAGCTAGTCAAGTAGAGGCATACTAGTGACACTCTGTTTGTCTATGTATTCACACATGTACTAAGTTTCCGGTTAATACAATTCTAGCATGAATAATAAACATTTATCATGATATAAGGAAATATAAATAACAACTTTATTATTGCCTCTAGGGCATATTTCCTTCAAGAAGGTGTACCCAACAGTTTCTTTTGGGTATCCTATGAAGACGCACTTCTCTGAATTGGGTTCGAGCTTATCAGGTTGAAGCTTTTTCACATAAGCATCGCAGCCCCAAATTTTAAGAAACGACTGATTAGGTTTCTTGCCAAACCATAGTTCATGCGGTGTCGTCTCAGCGGATTTAGATGGTGCCCTATTTAACGTGAATGCAGCTGTCTATAATGCATAACCCCAAAATGATGGTGGTAAATCGGTAAGAGACATCATAGATCGCACTATATCCAATAAAGTACGGTTACGACGTTCGGACACACCATTACGCTGTGGTGTTCCAGGTGGCGTCAGTTGTGAAAACTATTCCACATTGTTTTAAATGAAGGTCAAACTCATAACTCAAATATTTGCCTCTGCGATCAGATTGTAGAAACTTTATTTTCTTGTTACAATGATTCTCCACTTCACTCTGAAATTCTTTGAACTTTTCAAACATTACAGACTTGTGTTTCATTAAGTAGATATACCCATATCTGCTCAAATCATCTGTGAAGGTCAGAAAATAATGATACCCGCCGCGAGCCTTAACACTCATCGGATCGCATACATCGGTATGTATTATTTCCAATAAGTTAGTGGCTTGCTCCATTGTTCCGGAGAACGGAGTCTTAGTCATCTTGCCCATGAGGCATGGTTTGCAAGCATCAAATGATTCATAATCAAGTGATTCCAAAAGTCCATCCGCATGGAGTTTCTTCATGCGCTTTACACCAATATGACCTAAATGGCAGTGCCACAAATAAGTTGCACTATCATTATTAACTTTGCATCTTTTGGCTTCAATATTATGAATATGTGTATCACTACGATCGAGATTCAATAAACCATTCACCTTGGGTGTATGACCACAGAAGGTTTTATTCATGTAAACAGAATAACAATTATTCTTTGACTTAAATGAATAACCGTATTGCAATAAACATGATCCAATCATATTATGCTCAACGCAAACACCACATAACATTTATTTTAGGTTCAACACTAATCCCGAAGGTAAAGGGAGTGTGCGATGGTGATCTTATCAACCTTGGAATCACTTCCAACACACATCGTCACCTCGCCCTCAACTAGTCTCTGTTCATTTTGTAACTCTTGTTTCAAGTTACTAATCATAGCAACTGAACTAGTATCAAATACCCAGGGGATACTATGAACACTAGTAAAGTACACATCAATAACATGTATATCATATATACTTTTGTTCACTTTACCATCCTTCTTATCCGCCAAGTATTTGGGGCGGTTCCGCTTCCAGTGACCATTTCCTTTGCAGTAGAAGCACTCAGTTTCAGGCATCTAGCTTTGGGCTTCTTCATGTGAGTGGCAACTTGCTTGCCATTCTTCTTGAACTTCCCTTTCTTTTCCTTTGCCCCTTTTCTCGAAACTAGTGGTCTTGTTAACCATCAACACTTGATGCTCTTTCTTGATTTCTACCTTCGCCGATTTTAGCATCGCGAATAGCTCGGGAATCTTTTTCATCATCACGAAGTTCTAGTAACTTGGTGATAGTGACTAGAGAACTCTATCAATCACTATCTTATCTGGAAGATTAACTCCCACTTGATTCAAGTGATTGTAGTACTCAGACATTCTGTGCACATGCTCACTGGTTGAGCTATTCTCCTCCATCTTGTAGGAAATACTTGTCAGAGGTCTCATACCTCTCGACTCGGGCATGAGTCTGAAATACCAATTTCAGCTCTTGGAACATCTGATATGCTCCATGGCGTTCAAAATGTTTTTGAAGTCCCGGTTCTAAGCCGTAAAGTATGGTGCACTAAACTATCAAGTAGTCATCATACCGAGCTTTGTCAAAACGTTCATAAAGTCTGCATCTGATCCCGCAATAGGTCTGTCACCTAGCGGTGCATCAAGGACATAATTATTCTGTGCAGCAATGAGGATAATCCTCAGATCACGGACCCAGTCCGCATCATTTTCTCTAGGAACATATCAAAAATAAACGGGGAGCTACATCGCAAGCCATTGATCTACAACATAGATATGCAAATACTATTAGGACTAAGTTCATCATAAATTAAGGTTTAATTAATCATATTACTTAAGAACTCCCACTTAGATAGACATCCCTCTAGTCATCTAAATGATCACCTGATCCAAATCAACTAAACCATGTCCGATCATCATGTGAGATCGAGTAGTTTTCAGTGGTGAACATCACTATGTTGATCATATCTACTATATGATTCACGCTCGACCTTTCAGTCTCAGTGTTCCGAGGCCATATCTGCATATGCTAGGCTCGTCAAGTTTAACCCGAGTATTCTGCGTGTGCAAAACTGGCTTGCACCCGTTGTATGTGAACGTAGAGCTTATCACACCCGATCACCACGTGGTGTCTCGGCACGACGAACTTTAGCAACGGCGCATACTCAGTGAGAATTACCTTGAAATTTAGTGAGAGATCATCTTATAATGCTACCACCGTACTAAGCAAAATAAGATGCATAAAAGATAAACATCACATGCAATCAAATAAGTGATACGATATGTCCATCATCATCTTGTGCCTTTGATCTCCATCTCCAAAGCACCGTCATGATCACCATCGTCACCGGCTTGACACCTTGATCTCCATTGAAGCATCATTGTCGTCTCGCCAACTATTGCTTCTACGACTATCGCTACTGCTTAGTGATATAATAAAGCAGTTACATGGCGATTGCATTTCATACAATAAAGCGACAACCATATGTCTCCTGCCAGTTGCCGATAACTGCTAAAAAACATGATCATCTCATAGAATAATTTATATATCATCACGTCTTGACCATATCACATCACAGCAAGCCCTGCAAAAACAGGTTAGACGTCCTCTACTTTGTTGTCGCAAGTTCTTACGTGGCTGCTATGGGCTTCTAGCAAGAACCGTTCTTACCTACGCATCAAAACCACAACGATTTTTCGTCAAGTCACTACTAGGAAAAGGCTAATTAGTGGCGCACCTGTTTTGGCCATTAATGGCACACTATAGGTGCACCACTATTACCACGCCACTAGTAACAAATACTAATGGCGCACCTCTGGTGCGCCATTAGTATTGCAGGTAACAGTGGCGCACCTTGTAGTGCGCCATTACTATTGCTACAGGTGCGCCACTGGTAACTTTTTTTTTGAAATTTTTTGATTTTTTCTGAATTTTGAAGGCGGGAAAATAGTAGTGGCGCACCTTCTAACCCCCACCGTGCGCCATTGCTATTTTTGAATTTTGAATTTGGATCTAGATCGCGACTTTTTTGCCATTTTTTTTGCTCGTTTTTTTGCACGATATTTTTTCAAATTTTGTTCTTGTTTTTGGATCTTGTACGTTCTTTTGCCGGAGAGGAGGGCCGAGGTCACCGGACAGGAGGAGGAGGAGGTCACCGGAGAGGAGCTCGCCTACATCGCCGGAGAGGAGGAGGAGGTCGCCGAAGAGGAGGGAGGAGAAACCGTGAGGGGAGGGGAGGAGAGGAGAGGAGGGAGGAGGAGCTCACCGGAGAGGAGGGAGGAGGAGATCACCGGAGAGGAGGGAGGAGGAGCTCACCGGAGAGGAGGGAGGAGAAACCGTGAGGGGAGGGGAGAAGAGGAGGGAGGAGGAGGTCGCCGGAGAGGAGGCGGAGGAGGTCGCCGGAGAGGAGGAGGGGAGTATGGTGGAGGAGAGGAGGGGAGGTGGAGTGGAGCAGAGGAGGAGATGGAGTGGAGGAGAAAAATGAAGAGGTAAGGAGGAGAGGACCCCGCCCAGCCATATATACGGCATAGTAATGGCGCACCGTGGGCAGGTGCACCATTACTAATTTTTTTATCTTTTTGATTTATTTTGAATTTTGAAGGCGGGAAGATAGTAATGGCGCACCTTGGGCAGGTGCGCCATTACTAACTTTTTTTATTTTTTTGATATAGTTTGAATTTTGAAGGCGGGAAGATAGTAATGGCGCACCATGGGCAGGTGCGCCATTACTGAGTTTGATTTTTTGAATTTTTTTGCCTCTCCAGATCTTGAAAGCCCCGTAACTTTTTTTCTGTTAGGTTTTTGGGGATTTTGAAAATGTTCAACGGGGTTCCCCCGGTTGAAATCAGATGTAACTTTTCGAATAGATGATTTTTCATATAAAAAACTTTTTCATCGGAGTTCGTATGCAAAAGTTATGCCCATTTTACAAATTCTCGAGAGATTTTGCAAAAAAGTTGAAAATTCATGTTTGTAAATTTTGCTAACAACTAGACCACATATCACATGGGAATCTTATTTTCTTTTGTTTTTTGACATTTCTATCATTTTCTTTTATTTTTTTTGAAACTGAAAAGGCGGTCTAGGGGGCGGGGGGGGGTGCATTTGGTGAATTTTTTGTAAGGCTCAGACGTGTGATGTGTAAATCTTAGTAGTGGCGCACCAGGGGACAGTGCGGCATTACTAGTTAAAACTAGTAATGGCGCACTATCCCCTAGTGCACCATTACTAGTTTTGAAAAAAAAGTAAAAAAAAATTTGTTAGTAGTGGCGCACAGAGTGTGTGGTGCGCCATTACTAGTTAAAACTAGTAATGGCGCACTGTCCCCTGGTGCGCCATTACTAGTTTTGGAAAAATAATAAAAAATTGTTAGTAGTGGCGCACCGTGGGTGTGGTGCGCCATTAGTGATATGGACACTAATGGCGTACCTACACATGGTGCGCCACTGCTATATAGCAGTGGCGCAACACATATGTGGTGCGCCATTAATGTCCATATTAGCTATAGCCCTTTTCCTAGTAGTGAGTGTGATGTTTTAACCTTCAACAAGGACCAGGTGTAGTCAAACTCGATTCAACTAAAGTTGGAGAAATAGACACCCACTAGCCACCTTTGTGCGAAGCACGTCGGTAGAACCAGTCTCATGAATCACTACTAGAAAAAGGGCTATAGATGGGATTGACACTAATGGCGCACCAGACAAGCGGTGCGCCATTAGTATATACTAATGGCGCACCACCTTCTGATGCGCCATTAGAGTTGAAACTACTAATGGCGCACCGGGCGCAGGGTGCGCCATTAGTATAAAAAAAATTAACTAGTGCGCCTGTCCAAACATACTAATGGCGCATCCAGACACAGTGCGCCATTACTAGTTGTAACTAGTAATGGCGCACCTGGCCTAGGGTGCGCCATTAGTATCAAAAAAAATTAACTAGTGCGCCTGTCCAAACATACTAATGGCGCATCCAGACACAGTGCGCCATTACTAGTTGGAACTAGTAATGGCGCACCTGTCCCAGGGTGCGCCATTAGTATAAAAAAAAAATTTAACTAGTGCGCCTGTCCAAACATACTAATGGCGCATCCAGACACAGTGCGCCATTACTAGTTACAACTAGTAATGGCGCACCTGGCCCAGGGTGCGCCATTAGTATCAAAAGTTTTTTTTTAACTAGTGCGCCTGTCCAAACATACTAATGGCGCACCACCAGAAGGTGCGCCATTAGTAACCTGGATTACTAATGGCGCATCTAGAGTTGGTGCGCCATTAGTAAGTGGGCAGCAACAAGATATTTTGGACAGCCTCTCCTACCCACACTCACTTTCTCCCCACTTCATTCTCTCCACCTCCTCCTTGTCTCGGGTGCCTCCTCTTTTTCACCTCATTTCTACCATAGATTCATTCAATTTAAGTGGTTAAATTACCTTGTTTTGATAGGTAAGTAAGGGGGGAAGCTATATTTATGTTGTTCTCCCTACAACAATGTGCACATGCACTTTTTATGGCCTAGCTAGATCTATGTATGTTCGTGGTGTTGCATATGTTTGTGGTGTTGCATATGTGTTTGTGTTTGGAGGTGTACCGGTATTTGAAATGCGATAGTTGCCAATATTTTGCCGGAATGTTGATTCATTTCCGTTTCGGCGAGAATTTTGGCATTAAGCATTCTTTTTGGTCCTATTTTTAGGGAAAGTCATGCCAAATTTTTTCTTGGTTCTAAAATATCGTTTTGCTCTACCCCGCAGGCGACCATGGTCCGCATGATGACCGAAGGCATCGTGAATAGGTTTTTGAGGTCCGCGAAGGCCGAGATGCTTCAAAACAACGAGACGGAGATAAGATGTCCGTGTCGAAGATGCAAGCTGAAGAGCCTTATTGCGGACCCGGAATCCTGGCAGGTGCGGGACCACCTGCTCTTGCGTGGTTTCATGGATGGCTATCGGTGGCAAGGTGATGAAGATGACTACGAAGTCGTCCATGGGGGCCGGGCAAGAAATGAGGAAGGGCAGCAAGACAACCACCGCGGCTCGGGCGGGCGAGAAGACGAAGAATCCCCAGGAGATGATCACGACGGTGATGCTGTACACAGTCATCATGTAGAAGATGCAGGACATGATGATGAGGAAGATGCCGGAGCAGACGACGGGCATGGTCATGAAGATGATGATGCCGGCGGAGCAGACGACGCTGGACCATCGATGGGCTGGGTGCAGGACCCTCATATTCAAGAGCTGCTTCTCAAGCAGACGGATAACGCAAGAGCTACCGCCCGAGAGAAAGCCAAGATGGATCAACTTGAGTTAGACGCGGTTACTCCATTGTATGAAGGATGCAGGCCCGAGGATACCCGCCTGAAAGTAACGCTCATGGCTCTGGAGATGAAGGTAAAACACAAAATGACCGACGCATGCTTCGACGAGAACATGTCATTCTGGCACGAACGTCTTCCCAAGGGGAACAAGTGCCCGACCAGTTTGGAGGAGGCGAAGAAAATCGTGTGTCCTCTGGATTTACCGCACGTGAAATACCATGTGTGCATGAACAATTGCATCATTTATCGGGACGAGCACGCGGAGTCTACCATATGTCCGGTGTGCGGCGTCACTCGATACAAGAAGAGGAAGAAAGCTCCTCGAAAAGTGGTGTGGTACTTTCCGATCACTCCTCGTCTGCAGCGGTATTTCGCGGACCCTAAGGTAGCAAAGCTCCTGCGTTGGCACGCGGATAGGGAGGAGAAGAAGCGAGAAGATGACGCAAATGATCCGGAGATAGATAAAAAAGACAAGATGCTGAGTCACCCTAAGGATGCGAGCCAGTGGCAAGCGTTGAACTTCGAAGACCTAGAATTTGGGAACGATCCAAGGAACATCGTGCTGGGCGCGAGCACCGATGGAGTCAATCCGTTTGGCAGCCAGAGAAGCACACATAGCACCTGGCCTATGTTTGTGTGGATGTACAACCTTCCCCCCTGGTTGTGCATGAAGAGGAAGTACATTCACATGAGTATGCTAATTGAAGGACCGAAACAACCAGGGAACGACATCAATCTGTATCTGGGGCTGCTGAAAGAGGAGCTTGACACGCTGTGGAAAACGCCAGCCAATACGTGGGACGCCGCAGAGAAAGAATATTTCCCTATGAGAGCCGCGCTGCTCACGACGGTGCACGACTATCTCGGTTACGGATATCTCGCGGGGCAGGTGGTCCACGGATTTTCTGGATGCGTCAGGTGCATGGATGACACAACGTATCGCCAGCTAGATAGAGATCCCGGGTCTTCGAAAACCATGTTCATGGGACATCGAAGGTGGCTTCGCGACGATGACCCGTGGAGAAAACGCAAGGATCTATTCGATGGTGAAACCGAACCCCGAGGACGCCCGCGTACGAGGAGCGGCGAGGAAATAGACGAGCTGTTGAAAAATTGGAAAGACTGCCCACTGCCGGGAAAGAAGCAAAAGGCGCCAGAGCCGGGAAAGAAGCGAAAGGCGCCAGAGTCGCTGCTGAAGGTATGGAAAACGAGGTCTGTTTTCTAGGACTTGCCGTACTGGAAGATCCACCGTGTGCCTCACAGCCTTGATGTCATGCATATCACGAAGAACGTGTGCGAGAGTCTGCTTGGTACCCTGCTCAACATGCCAGAGAGGACCAAAGATGGGCCGAAAGCAAGGGCAGACTTGAAATCAATGGGCATCAGGCAGGAGCTTCACGCTATATATGATGATGATGATGATGATGATGATGAGGCGAAGCAGGACACGGAAAGTCGTCGCAAAGGCAAAAAGGCCAAGAAGACCGGAAATGACTACCCTCCCGCGTGCTTCACTCTAAGTCAGGAGGAGATCGAGCAGTTTTTCACCTGCCTCGTAGGAGTAAAACTTCCTTACGGTTACGCGGGGAAGATAAGCAGATACCTAGACCTAGCGAAGCTGAAGTTCAGCGGGATGAAGTCTCACGACTGTCACGTGCTGATGACGCAGATACTTCCAGTTGCAATCCGTGGGATCATGGACGCGCACGTCTGTGAAATGCTATTTGGCCTATGCAACTTTTTCGACGTCATCTCTCGGAAGTCTGTTGGCGTGAGGCAACTCAGAAGGCTACAGGAAGAGATTGTGGTGATACTATGCGAGCTTGAGATGTACTTCCCGCCCACATTCTTCGACGTTATGGTGCATCTGTTGGTCCATATCGTGGACGATATCATCCAACTCGGGCCGACGTTCCTGCACAGCATGATGCCGTTCGAAAGGATGAATGGTGTCATCAAAGGATACGTTAGCAACATGTCACGTCCAGAGGGAAGCATAGCCAGGGGCTTTCTGACCGAAGAGTGCATCTCCTACTGCACGAATTATCTAGGCATCGAGAACCCCGTTGGTCTGCCCGTCAACAGGCACCTCGGCAGGCTCGCTGGATGGGGTCACCGTGAGGGTCGCCGCGAAATGCATGTCGACTTCGAGGGTCGACTCGCCGACTTTGAAAGAGCAAACCTAGTCGCGCTACAACACATAGACGTGGTCGATCCTTGGGTGGTAGAGCACAAAACCTTTATTAAGAAGACGTACAATGACCGAGGCCAACAGAGGACAACTCATGTTTCACGCGTTGGTTCAAGCAGAAGCTTCTGTCGTACCCTTTACATGAGGATTCTTCCACGGAAGAACAACTCATATTCGCCTTGTCACAGGGCGCCGAGCACAACCTGATGACCTATGAGGCATACGATATCAACGGCTACACATTCTACACCGAGGCCAAGGACATGAAGAGCGATGGTTATCAGAACTCTGGGGTAACGATGGAATCCTACACCGGTAACGACAAGGACAGATACTACGGAAGGATCGAGGAGATCTGGGAGCTGAGCTACGCTGGAGAGAAGGTCCCGATGTTCCGTGTCAGATGGGCCAAGAGCGTCCTAAAACAAGACCGGTATTTCACCACCATGGTTATACCCGAAGCCAAATCCAAGACCGCAGGCGCAAACGTCACCGCGAAAAATGAACCATGGGTACTGGCTTCCCAAGTGGACCAATGCTTCTTCATTACCGACCCGTCAAAGCCCAGTCGTGTTGTCGTGAGGAGAGGCAAAAGGAAGATCATCGGAATGGATGGAGTAGCCAATGAGCAAGACTTCGACAAGTACGGCGACCCGAGAATCAAACATGACGACGATGATGAAGTAGCAGCATACACCACAAGAAGAAGCAGGACCACCCTACCTAAAGGACGTCCGTTCCACATAAGAACTCCATTTGCGAAAAAGAAGGGCAAGAAGATTGTGAACAGATAGCTAGCTAAGATCGATTGTATTTAAATCGTAGCCTTCATTTCTCGATTGTATTTCATGGGCACTTTTTGAACTATCATGAATATTTTTAAATTTCATGGACACTCGATCTCGATCCCCCTCCATCTCAATCGCTAGCTATCCCACCTCGCCAGATCCGATCCCCCTCGCCGCCGAGCACCCCCCGGTCCACCGGCCCCCCGGCCCGCACCCCGCGCACCCTCCCCCGCTCCACCGGCATTACTGTTTGATGATATTTTTAAAAAAATTATTACTGCCTTATAAAAAAATATTACTGTTATGATTTAAACAAGTTTGAACATATTTAAACACAAATAAATATCAAACAGCATTTTAAATGCATAAAAAAAATTGTGGAGCCTGGGAATCGAACCCAGGACCTCCTGGTGTGAGAACTGGCTGCTGACTAGTCGAGCTAGTAGAGGGAACTTGGTGTGGATCAGGTAAGGTGGAAGATAACCTGTTGGCTCGAGCAGAAATCAAAAAAAATACTAATGGCGCACCAGGGTGAGGTGCGCCATTAGTATGGATGTACTTATGGCGCACCAGGGTGAGGTGCGCCATTAGTATGGATGTACCTGTTGGATAACCTATCCCCTCTCTCTCCCTCGCCCTCGCCCTCGATCCCCTTCCCCTCTCCTCTCCCCACGCCGCTGCCCCGCCGCCTCGACGCCGCCCCGTCGTCCTCGTCTCCGCCCCGACGCCCCGACGCTGCGACGCCGCCCTCTCCTCTCCCGACGCCGCCGCCCCGCCGCCCCGTCGTCCTCGTCTCCTCGGCGTCGCTCTCCTCGTCTCCTCGGAGCACCACCACCACCCGGACCTCGTCGCCTCCCGGACCTCGTCGCACCACCACCAACATCCACAGCGTCGACGTCTTCGTCCCCGACGACGCCCCCGTCTTGTACGCCCGCAGGTACCCCATCCAAATCACCCCCGCCTCCATTTCCCACCTCTCCCTCTCTGCTCCTCCCTCCTTGACCTCTCCCTCTCTAATTCTTCCTAGGGTTTATCTTGGGTTTATAAAGTTGGTAGTTTTGTCATAAGATTTCGTTGAGGATCGCCATGAGAAATAATTCAAACTGAATGTATTGACAGTGTGTTAACTGAATTTTCGCACTGCATTTTTGTAACTAGGGTTTATCTTGGGTAGGACCAGGAGATGTCTAGGGACAATATTTTGGCCATATGGTTAGCAATGTGAAGGGAATATGAGAGATTAATTCAAACTAAATGTATGTTTGTAACTGAATTTTTTTGACAGTGTGTTAACTGAATTTTCGCACAACAGTGATCTGAATGTCACTGCATTTTCAACACATGGACTGTAGATAGTTCCAGTGCAGCCTAAAATTAGCAATGCTAGTACCCCTAAATCTGCTCTATTCAAATCCGTAATGGCAATGCTAGTACTATTTGGAGTGGTCCTTGGTGTGCAAACTGACAGTCTATATATGACAATTTCATCATGCTAGACACTTCCTTTAGTTTCCCTGCTTTGATAAAAGATCACTAGATTAATGACACTGAAACTAGGAATATTACCCACTATTATTTACCCTTCCTAGACATGCTGTCTTGCCCTTAACTATGAAGATAATTAAAAAAGCTGGGACAGGGAAAACAAACCGGTTTGTCCTCAAGGACCAGTGCTTATTTGTATAGCACAAATGCTTAGTTAGGCACCTTTGCTATGGAAACAAGCGCCGGTACTTAAGCTTAAACATGTTTATTTTTACAAGCACCACTCTAAGCATATTGCATTGTACACACGGCGTAAGACAAGCGGAATTAAATAAAATCTGGTGTTCAAACAAAGTCAAAAAATCAGATGTTTCATCTAGCAGAATTAAAATTTAAAGCGCATCAATTAAAGTGCACAGAAGTAAGCTCATCTGTTTCATTGTTTCATACAGGAAGTAGGTGACACAGGAGGCTGCAGCAATTCATTTTCATTGTTTAGGCAAGATGGCATGTTGTATAAATTATTACGGCATAGTTGCAACTGTTGCTGCAGTCCAACAGAAGATACACAGATTTAGGGACCACTCCAATAAGAAAGACCAACACAGGCTCATGCCCAGTGCAACCTAAAATAAGCACCTTCTGTTTAGATTTTGAACACTGTCATTCTCAAGTTAAGTTTGTACTCTGTAACCTCATAACCTCATAAAAAGCAATATATTTGTTTGGCTGTCTTCTGTTAACAATATTTACCCCTGTTCTTTCATGTGCAATTTGTAATCATCTATCTAACCATGTTTTCCATTAGAAGTTAGAACGTGTCTGTTTGTCTATTCTAAAACTAAGGTGTAGCATCCAAGAGCTTGTCTTCATTTAGTATGCTTCAGTTTATCTATTGTGGATTACTCTCTCCATTCCAAATTAATTGAAGTTCTAGCTTTGTCCTTATTCAAATTTGACCAAGTCCATAAGAAAAATATATCAAGACCTACAACGCCAAATTAGTTTCGTTACACTGAAAACTAAGTTTCTGATTTATTTTGTTATAGAAGTGTATTTAGTTAGTTACTTACTCCTGGTAGCTAATAAGTGGTTACTCTTTGGACTTTGGTGGTGTATGTATAAAAAAACAGTAGCAAATAAAAAAAAGCAGTAGCAAATTAAAAAAACAGTAGCAAAAAATTAGGTATAAAAACAGTAGCAAATATAGCTAGGGCAATTTTGTTTAGGTATAAAAAACAGTAGCTACAATTTGAAAAAAGCATGAGCAACTGAAAAATCATCCTGAAATATAGCTAGGACAAACTTCAGTCTTTTTTTCGTTTGTAACAGAAACTACAGTAGTAAATATTTCCTGAAGTAAATATTTTCAGTCATTACAAATATGATGATGCACCCTCAGGTTTGTCAGGTTCAGCTAAGAAAAACAAACACATGTAAAAGCGACAAGGATGGCTCTCAGCCGAACCAAAGCAAGCATTCTCTTTGATTGTTAATATATTTGGGTACCCTTCTTGACGATGGAGTGCCAGCATTGTTGTTACCGTGTGACTTGTTTGCTTATCACCTCTGTTTCCATGGAGGATTACTTTTTTGTGCCCTTCTTCGTTGATTTCAAGTTACTTGTCAAACTCTCTCTTTGTTAGTTTACTTAGTTGTAGAATATATTACTTTTGTACTCCCACTTATACTGCAGTTGGCCGACTTACTTCATGTTTTTGTGTGCAGATTCGTGCTGTGGTTTGACAGCTTTGGGCCAGTTTTCCAGTTACCAGAGTAAGTAAGCTCTGTTTTCATGTCTTGTGCTGCTTTAATTATTGTTCTCTTGGTATGGTTATGCTGTTAATATATCTCATGCCTAGGAGATGATAGGCTTGGTAAGTTTGTGAAACATGTTCTTTTCTCTTATGTGATTGTTGTTGTCAAATTTGCATGCCTGGTTATTTCCCCTATGTAAAGATTCACTTACGTACGAATTTACTGAGTCCCTCACTGGAGTATCTTGTTTCTTTCCATACTCAGAAGGATGTAGTTTGCCCCTTCCGAAAAGTCTTACCAGTCAGTGCTTAGTTTGCTTAAGATAATCATTAACAATAATTAACCAGCTAAGATTCTAACTAAGAATAAAGTTGGTAGGCCTTCCTTGTTTGTCTATCGATTTACTTATGACTAAATTTTTTTGGTCTATCGATTACTATGTGGACTGTGGTTTCTCAAACCATAGGTCCAAAATGTTGCTTGTAGTGTTTTGTCCAAAATGTAGTGTTTTGTCCAAAATGTTGAATGATACTGCTTGGAGATGCATATATTGTTTCACCTCTTCACATGCCAATGTATTTTCCATGTTGTGATGGAGGCCTTTTTTGCCTTGTCCACCCGAGAGGCCCTTGAGTTTGCCGGAATGTCGATTAACTTCCGTTCCGGCAAATTCGGGTACTCCATATGTCCTATTTTCAGCAAAGGTCATGCTGAAATTTTTCGTGAATTTTAGCATGACTTTGCTAAAAATAGGACATATGGGGTATTTGTGACTAATGCATGGGCCGGGGTATCTTAGTAGTTAATTAAGTAGGATCAAGTGCCCCGGCGTACTTGTAACTAATGCATGGCTTTTAGGGTGCCTCGGTGTCGATAAAAACCGAAATGATGAAAGCTTAGGCTTTTAGGGTGCCTCGGCGTCGAAAAACCCTCAATGATAAAAGCTTAGCTTTTAGGATGCCTCGGTGTCGACAAACCCTAAATGATGAGACCATGATCTTGTTCCTTGACAATAACCAACTTTTTGACCAAACTTTGTTCCTATTTAGAGAGAAACATGGCCAACAATGATGAGGCCGGGGGTTCGGGCGTCGACAAGCCATTCTGGAAGCTGTCCCAGGAGATGGAGGAACAACCTCACTTGTATGAGGACGCCGCCTTCCCCACCGATCCAGAGACCACTGATGGTACCGCCGAGGATGACCCCACTGATGCCACCACTGATGGTGCCGCCGAGGATGCCACCACTGATGATGGCGGCGCACGCACAGATGGCAGCCAACCGAAGAGGCAACGGAAGGACCGGTGCCCGACCGTGCTCCGCACCCTCAAGGAGGAAGTTACTGAAGTGGACTCCGACGGGAATCCAACGGCGCCCGAACGAATAGTCAAGGGGTACTCGCTTCAGCTCGGGTGCATTCTCCGGAGCACCGTCTCGATCAACACCGAGAACCTCAGGCATCCTGACCGAGGGAATTTGCGCAACCTCCTCTTCACGAAGCTGCACGAACGATACAAGTTCCCCGCTGAATTTGAAAACACAAGCCTCAAAGGGAATAAAGTGAACAATGCTGCCCTCACGAAGATGAGCAAGGCCCTGTCTACTTGGAAAAGCAATGTGAAGAGAATGATTGAGAAAGGTGAGAGTTATGAGAAGATCAAGGAGAAAAATCCTTCGATCACCGAAGATGACTACAACGACTTCAAGATCATTTGCTCGAGCACCGCAAACTCCGAATCAAGTAAGTGGGGGAAAGAAATGCGGGAGCTGAACTTAGGGGAACACACACTCGGTCCCGGCGGTTACAGAGTGGCGGAGCCTATATGGGACAAGGAGGAGGCGGACCGTGCCGAGCAAGGCCTACCGCCCCTCTTCGATAAATACGGTGACAAGCAGACCATGAACTTTGTCAGGGCCCGGTACAAGAAGGACCCGAAAACAAAGGAGCTTACCACGGATCCGAAGACCAGGGCGCTTGAGCTTGTTCTGGTAAGGAATACACCCCCTCGTAATTAGCTCCATATGGTTGCATTCTAATTAATGAAGCCAAATTTCTAAATGGTTCACATTCCTTCCGCAGGCGACTGAAAGCAGTAGCGCGGGGTCGACTAAGAGCAACCCTTGGGACACCACTCTAAATAGGGCGTTGAATGTAATGAAGAACAAGGATAAGCTCAGTAAGCCGACGTCAGTTGGTCGTGTGGCCGGCAAAGGCTTGTCGACAAAATGGTCGTCATACTATGACACTACTGGGCGAAAGGAGAAAAAGACCAGCTCGGAAAGCCAGGCGCGCGAGGTTCAAGAACTCAGGGCACAGGTGGCGCGGATTCCAGAGATTGTCCAAGAGCAAGTGCAACAACAACTCGGAGCGACGATCACCGCCATTGTGCCTACCTTGATCCAGGGGATTAGTGCGTGGATTGCGGGCGGCCAACAGGGGCCGCCCCCGATTCCTAGCTTCACGGCCAGCAACTCGCAGAACGCGATGGCGGGGCCATTGGTGTCTCCGGCGGAGCCGGCATTGGTGTCTCCGACACCGGCACGGGAGCTTAATGCACCCGGGTGTACGCCGGCCGGCACCTCTGCAGCAAGCGGCCCCTCCGTCAACTGCACGCCCGCCGTTGGTGGTGCCTCGACATTAGCCGAGCTCGACGCCATCATCACGGTAACTAAATAAGCCTCTCTCGGACGAGGACTTCATCTCCTTGCCTTTGACTGGGCATCCCTAACGCCCTACATGTTTTCGCAGGGCGCCGCCGACGTTCCGTGCACTCTCCTGCACTTCGTGAACAACGAGTTGGTCGATCTCGCCAAGGGCAAAATCGTTCAAACGGGCAACCCCTTGTTCCACGGTACCCAGATGCCACCCAACTTGTTTAGGGTTCAACTGGTTCGGGTGCTGCTAGGCTGCGACGAGGTGTTACCTCCGATTCGACCCATCGGGGCCGACGATGATGACGTGATGAACTTCAGCGCCTGCCTGAGCTGGCCCCTGCTTTGGCCGAAGAGCCAGATTCGTTTGGGGCGGGGGACACCACCCCAAAGACAACACCGCCAGTCGTGCCGGCACCAAGTCGGCCCCATGGCAAGACCGCCGCAACGGTGCCGGACATCCCTATGCCACTGGATCCAAACATGCATATGGCACAGGATCAGAACGACGACGACGACGATACATTTGCCAACGTCGATCAGTACTTTGCCGATCATGGGGACGGTGGCGACTTCATGGGGCCTCCTTCTCAAGAACCCAACCCAACAAAAGACGTGTGCGATCTAGCTGGTACCGCGGAGAAGCCAAGTTGCAACAGGCGTCGTCTGCAGTTCAGCTCTCAAGAGACGCCTCCAGCTGCCGACTTCACCGAGCCTCATATAGGCGAGGTGCGAAATATGATCAGCCCCAACACACTCAAGAAGGCGGTCTATGAGCAGAACTCGGTCCCCTTACAGGAGATCAAGAAGAAGGCATGCAAAAGAAAGACTAACAAGGGTGCGGGCCAGCCGGCACCGAGTACGATCCGTGCTCAGGACGGGCCACCTTCAACTGCGGATATCTCGAGGAGGGTGCATGTGGCGGGTAGGCCGATGCTACCGAGAAATATGCTCGATGCTGCAACCGGTGCTATGCGGAGTCTGCATGACAGTGTTCTTTCTTCGGAGAAGCGGCGTCTCCGAGAGAAGGATGTGGCATACCCGGTTTTCGCGGCCAAGGTGCCAGAGGGCAAGGGCTTTGTGGATAACTCCATCGGGGGTACGATCGTCCTGCGGTTTGATGACATCCACGCTATGTTGAACCTTCATCCGCTGCACTACACCTACGTTCGGCTATTTTCGCTGAGTATGGAGATGCGGATCATTCGCGACAAGACCCCGGACATCGTGATAGTCGACCCCTTCTACATGCGTGCCAAGATCTTGGGCAGCGCTGGGGACCGGCAAGTCGCGAGTTCTTACCTCGAAGGCGTCATTCTGGCAAACCAAGATAAGGACAACTTCCTCATGCCTTACTTTCCCGAGTAAGTCCTCCCCTCAACCGCCCCGTAACATATGAATTCTTAGATTTCGATCGTTTTTCTTTTAACATTCCGTGTTTTCTGCAGTGACACACATTGCACGCTCATCCTCCTAAGCCCCAAATATTCCATGGCCACGTATTTCGACCCGGACCGTCAGTCGAACGTAGACTACACAAATGTCAAGAAGGTTCTTGATGATGTTCTCCCCGGCTACGTCAAATCTGGAGGCACCTTCACCAGGCCTATTCGTAAGTACGGCAAGCACGTGTTCTCCCACAACACGACGTTCTGCTGCGTCAAGCAGCCGCCTGGCGGTCAGAAGGGTGCCTACTACGCCATCCATCACATGCGGGCGATCGTACGGGACCATCATCAACTACTGCTACCGAGTAGACTCAAAGATTGGGCCGCGAGCGTGTCGGCAATCCAGGACGCGGACATCAGACAAGAATTCTTTCGCATCCAGTCGCAGTTTGCGGAAATCATCCATCAAGATGTCCTTCGTACCTCGGGGCAGTTCTACCTCAGAAATCAACCGTCCAACAGTGACATCGACACAATCCTACAAATGCAGGCTGACAACGCCCGTTGTTTCATGACTCCCACGATAGACAGCGGCTTCATCCACGCTCCGGTCCCTTGAGTCGAGTCGAAAGCAGTGATGCTGTGTCTAGTTCTGAAACATCGATTGGCTCATGTTGTAATTAAACTTTAATGAACTTGTAGTATGTCTCTTTGGTTTCGAGAGTCCTTCAACTTAGATGTAATCGATGCTATTAATGTCTTGCTTTTCTCTTCCGATCGTTCTGTTGCATACTTATATATTGCTTATGTATTGTCTGTGAATTGGTACTAACGTTTCGTTTGGCTACTGCATAGCGATGCCGTGGTATGTCGTGTACAAGGGTAAGGTTCCCAGAGTCTATGACGACTGGGAGGAGTGTCGGAGACAGGTTCACCGATTCAGCGGTAACAGTTACAAAGGGTACGCCACTAGGGCCGAGGCCGAATCTAGATACGCCCGCTATCTAGCGGGAGAGGGGAGGGAGCGTTGGAGGAACCGGATGAAGACGAGTTTCATCGTGATGATGCTCATCGTGATGACCGCAGCTCTCTTCTATGTGATGGTAGTTTAGATGATCGATATCGACTTGTAATGTGAAGACAAACTCGCGGTCTCGAGACTTGTAATATAATGATTCATACTTATACATTTTGTTCGGTCTTTTCAATTCGGAGACTAATATGATGAATTGTATTCGGAGACTAAAATGATGAATTGTATTCAGAGACTAATCTTGTATTGTATTCGATGAATCTGTTGTTGATGTGTGCTGTCTATATTTTGTCCAATTATACATTTTGTAACCTATGCAAAAAACAGAAAATAAAAAAATAAAAAAAAACCTAATATTCATACTAATGGCGCATCACATCATAGTGCGCCATTAGTATGCCAGAGGATACTAATGGCGCATCACTAAACAGTGCGCCATTAGTATGCCGAAGTTACTAATGGCGCATCCAGTTGTTGTGCGCCATTAGTATGCCAAAGCACCTGGGTATAGATGGCCCCCTGGGAGGCATACTAATGGCGCACTGTTGTATATACTAATGGCGCATCTGGGGTGCGCCATTAGTATACCAGATACTAATGGCGCACCAGTGGTGCGCCATTAGTAAAATATACTAATGGCGTGCTACTAATGGCGCACCACTATGCGCCATTAATAGCCAAATTAGGTGCGCCATTAGTAGGCCTTTTCCTAGTAGTGAATGAGGTCATGTAATGTCGGTCTGGGCCGCTTCATCCAACAATACCGTTGAATCAAAGTAAGACGTTGCTGGTAAGCAGTATGACTATTTTCGCCCACAACACTTTGTGTTCTACTCGTGCATATAACATCTACGCATAGACCTGGCTCGGGTGCCGCTGTTGGGGAACGTAGTATTTCAAACAATTTGCCTACGATCACGCGAGATCTATCTAGGAGAAGCATAGCAACGAGCGGGGAGAGTGTGTCCACGTACCCTCGTAGACCAAAAGCGGAAGCGTTTAGTAACGCGGTTGATGTAGTCGAACGTCTTCGCGATCCAACCGATCCAAGTACCGAGCGTACAGCACCTCCGCGATCAGCACATGTTCAGCTCGGTGACGTCCCTCGGACTCTTGATCCAGTTGAGGCCGAGGGAGAGTTCCGTCAACACGACGGCATGGTGACGGTGATGATGAAGTTACCGGTGCAGGGCTTCGCCTAAGCACTATGACGATATGACCGAGGTCTGTAACTGTGGAGGGGGGCACCGCACACGTCTAAGAGAAACTTTGATGTACTATTGGGGTGCCCCCTGGCCATGTATATAAAGGAGGGGAGGGAAGAGGTGGCCGACCCAAGGGAGGCGCGCCAGGTGTGGGGAATCCTACTAGGACTCCCAGTCCAAATAGGATTCCCCTCCTATTTCCTATTCCTAGTAGGAGAAGGAGAGAAGGAGGACGAGAGAAGGAAAGGCCCCCACCAACCCTAGTCCAATTCGGTTTGGGCTAGGGGGCACGCGGCACTCCCTGGCCGGCCTCCTCTCTTCAACATTAGGCCCATGAGGCCCAATAACTTCCCGGGGTCCGAATGTGACCTTCCAATATATGAATCTTTATGTCTCAACCATTTCGAGACTCCTTGTCATGTCCGTGATCTCATCCGGGACTCCGAACAAACTTCGGTACATCAAATCACATAACTCATAATACAAATCGTCATCGAACGTTAAGCGTGCGGACCCTACGGGTTGAAGAACTATGTAGACATGACCGATACACATCTCCGGTCAATAACTAATAGAGGAACCTAAATGCTCATATTGGCTCCTACATATTCTACGAAGATCTTTATCAGTCAAACCGCATAACAACATACGTTGTTCCCTTTGTCATCGGTATGTTACTTGCCCGAGGTTCGATCGAAGGTATCATCATACCTAGTTCAATCTCATTACCGGCAAGTCTCTTTACTCGTTCCGTAATGCATCATCCCACAACTAACTCATTAGTTACATTGCTTGCAAGGCTTATAGTGATGATCATTACCGAGAGGGCCCAGAGATACCTCTCCGATACACGGAGTGACAAATTCTAATCTCGATCTATGTCAACTCAACAAACACCATCGGAGACACTTGTAGAGCTTCTTTATAATCACCCAGTTACGTTGTGACGTTTGATAGCACACTAAGTGTTCCTCCGGTATTCGGGAGTTGCATAATCACATAGTCAGAGGATGTATAAGTCATGAAGAAAGCAATAGCAATAAACTAAATGATCATAGTGCTAAGCTAACAGATGGGTCTTGTCCATCACATCATTCTCTAATGATGTGATCCCGTTCATCAAATGACAACACATGTCTATGGTCAGGAAACATAACCATCTTTGATTAACGAGCTAGTCAAGTAGAGGCATACTAGGAACACTCTGTTTTGTCTATGTATTCACACATGTACTAAGTTTCCGGTTAATACAAATCTAGCATGAAAAATCAACATTTATCATGATATAAGGAAATATAAATAACAACTTTAGTATTGCCTCTAGGGCATATTTCCTTCAATCTTATCCCCAACCACTTTGTCTTCTCCTCCATGAAATTCACCTCCATGATTTCGCCCCTTCCCCTTCCTCCATCTCTCCAGCGCCGCAGCTTACCACTATACCACCTCCGCCACTACTTGATGCTACTGAACGCCATGGACGCTCCCAGAAGTCGCTGCCACTTTTTGCTGCAATCCCCCAGACCACTACGTTGGCACGGGTTGTTGTCGCGGTTGCGACCACCAGACCACCACGGCCTCGCGCCGACATCTTTGGCGCTGGAACCAGCCACCACCAATGCTGGATCAGAACCGAACATCGCCGACGTTGGAGATAACGCCCCACAGGCGGGCGAATTTGCTGCAATCGGCGTGCGGTTTTGCTGGAACTGATGAGTGGAATTGTTGAAATCGCCCAGCAAGTCAACGAGTGGGAGCTGCTACGGGCGACTGGATTTGCTACAACCAGCAAGTCATTTTGCTGGAACCTACGAGCATGTAACGTGTGGGTGAATGGATTTGCTACAACCGACGATTATATTTGTTGGAACCAGCGAGTCATTTTGCTAGAACCTACGAGCGAGCAACAACGCGGGTGACCGGATTTCCTGCAACCAGCAACCATATATGCTGGAACCAGTGCGACATTTTGTTGGAACCTACGAGTGAGCAACGACACGGGTAATCAGATTTTGTTACAACTGGCGACTGTTTTGCTGCAACCAGCGAACTATTTTGTTGGAGCCTGCTTATCAGGAGGAACACGACGAGCGTGGATTTGTGTTGCTCCAGCAGTGCATTCTGGAGCTGCGACGTTGGCGGAGATACTGAAATTGTTCGCCGAAGGAGCTACAACTGCTAACAGTGACTGCATTCCGGTGCGACGGCGACCATTGGATGCTGCAGCCGATAGTGATGTCGGCGCGGCCCCCCAGTGGCTATGTGCCGAAGGGGCGGGCCATCGAGTTGGCTGTGTGGCGAATGGCGCGAGGGCGCTGGTCCATGGGGGTGAAGCCGTTTGGGGGAGAGAAAAGTTGAGGAGAAAGGGGATGAGTTGGCATGCGAAATTGGATGGCTCTACATGCTTTCAATGGACGATGGGCAGGTGACCGGCCAAAATTTTGGTCGGTCAACCAGCGCCTATTACTCAATTATTGGCCGGCTCTACATGCTTGAAGGAAATATGCCCTAGAGGGAATAATAAAGTTGTTATTTTTATTTCCTTATATCATGATAAATGTTTATTATTCATGCTAGAATTGTATTAACCAGAAACTTAGTACATGTGTGAATACATAGACAAACAGAGTGTCACTAGTATGTCCCTATTTGACTAGCTCGTTGATCAAAGATGGTTAAGTTTCCTAGCCATAGACATGAGTTGTCATTTGATTAACGGGATCACATCATTAGAGAATGATGTGATTGACATGAACCATCCGTTAGCTTAACACGATGATCGTTTAGTTTGTTGCTATTGCTTTCTTCATGACTTATACATGTTCCTATGACTATGAGATTATGCAACTCCCGAATATCGGAGGAACACTTAGTGCGCTATCAAACGTCACAACGTAACTGGGTGATTATAAAGATGCTCTATAGGTGTCTCCGATGGTGTTTGTTGAGTTGGCATAGATCGAGATTAGGATTTGTCACTCCGATTGTCGGAGAGGTATCTCTGGGCCCTCTTGGTAATGCACATCACTATAAACCTTGCAAGCAATGTAACTAATGAGTTAGTTGTGGGATGATGCATTACGGAACGAGTAAAGAGACTTTCCAGTAACGAGATTGAACTAGGTATTGAGATACTGACGATCGAATCTCGGGCAAGTAACATACCGATGACAAGGGCAACAACGTATGTTGTTATGCGGTTTGACCGATAAAGATCTTCGTAGAATATGTGGGAACCAATATGAGCATCCAGGTTCCGCTATTAGTCATTGACCGGAGATGAGTCTCGGTCATGTCTACATAGTTCTCGAACCCGTAGGGTCCGCACGCTTAACGTTCGATGACGATCGGTATTATGAGTTTATGTGTTTTGATGTACCGAAGGTTGTTCGGCGTCCCAGATGAGATCGCGGACATGACGAGGAGTCTCGAAATTGTCGAGACATAAAGATCGATATATTGGAAGGCTATGTTTGGACAGCAGAATGGTTCCGGATGAGTTCGGGAATTTTCCGGAGTACCGGGAGGTTACCAGAACCCCCCGGGGAGTCAATGGGCCTTATTGGGCCTTAGTGGAAGAGAGGAGGAGGCGGCCAGGTGGAGGGCGCGCCCCCCAAACCCAATCCGAATTTGGGTGGGGGCCGCCCCCCCCCCTTTCCTTCTCTCCCTCTCCCTCTTCCTTCTTCTCCTACTCCAACTAGGAAGGGGGGAAACCTACTCCTTCTGGGAGTAGGACTCCCCCCTTGGGCGCGCCCTATGAGGGCCGGCCCTCTCCTCCTCCCCTCCTTTATATACGGGGGAGGGGGGCACCCCATAGACACACAAGTTGACAGTTGTCTTAGCCGTGTGCAGTGCCTCCCTCCAAAGATTTCCACCTCGGTCATATCGTTGCTGTGCTTAGGCGAAGCCTTGCGCCGGTAACTTCATCATCACCGTCATCACGCCGTCATGCTGACGAAACTCTCCCTCGGCCTCAGCTGGATCAAGAGTACGAGGGACGTCACCGAGCTGAACGTGTGCAGATCGCGGAGGTGTCGTGCGTTCGGTACTTGATCGGTTGGATCGCGAAGACGTTCGACTACATCAACTGCGTTGCTTAACGCTTCCGCTTTCGATCTACGAGGGTACGTGGACACACTCTCCCGCTCGTTGCTATGCATCACATAGATAGATCTTGCGTGATCGTAGGTAAAAAATTTGAAATACTGCGTTCCCCAACAATGCTTTCAACGGATGATACTCCAAAAGGGAGTTATCATTTCAGAAGACGTGATGTTTCGGCTCTCGGGTGCACCAAAGCTATGTTTGTTCAAAAGGACTGACGTGCATGTGTTTGCATGGATTTAGCGTTTTGAAAATAGGGACCGTGGTTGCAAATGCCAAGTTTTGATGCCCGTCAGGTCACTATCCGCGGGCGCGTCCGCGGGTGTATAGGTGCTCGGATTAGGTATCTGTGGTTGTAGATGCTCTTACAAATGTTTTTTTCGCATGTGGTGTCTCGTTTTTTTTTTTGTTCTAAAGAAATACTGAAGTGTATAAAAATACATGAAGTTTGTAAGGAAGGGGAATAGTAGATCACGGAAACAGATGGGAGAATAGATTATCCGAATAGTTTAGATGTTTTCTCGGTAAGCAGATGGAAGTTCTGAAATTTCTTGAAATAATAATTTGTCTCGTCTTATGAATCATCCAAATAATTCTTTGATGACGTTTCTTAAATATATCAACATTCTATTTTTTTGGAATGTTTAATGAATTTTCTCAATAATTTAATATTTTTTAATTGTTCCGTCATCCTTTTTTTTCCTTTTTTTTTCTTATTTCTCTGTTTATAATCTAGGAATTTCATATCTTCTATGCCGCAACATTGTGCTTGTTTCTTGCCATCTTTTCCTTGAGTGCATCTAGTTCTTGCTTGCTCTTGAACAAATTAATTTGTACCCATCATTATTCACTTCCTTCATGCATGGCATGATATCCTTTGTATAATGATTCTCATAATATCATTTAGTGTTCTTGAGAATTCGGTCTCACATTCCAAGGTCAAAGTCATAACTGGTCCTTTCGGTTTGATAAGATTAGAATTCTACAGTTTCGAATGAGACAATGAGAGAAGTGATTGATGACAATAGTACGTGTAAGAAGATATTTGATAGTATATCGGCAGACTTTATCTTGATAACATAGTTTTGTTCATATGGTATTTTCTAGTTTAATTCTAAGGTCACGCCCTACTGTCAACAGGAGTTATGATACTATTTGTAAAGGATGAACCTGGTAGTCCCTGGATCATTTGCTAGCACGTGCCGTAAAAGATGGATTATCATAAAATCACATGTCATAATTTAACGTAAATCCAGAGTTTATTGCCTTACTGCCCCAAATGCAAACAAACACAATGGAGAACAACCGAAGTAAACATAACAGTTACAGTTACTCTTCGTCTATAAAGTTTTCAACATAATAGGTTGTAGCCGGGTAGGTCAATTCTTTAATATGTACTGGAGGATCACAAGAAGGAATAATATAACATAACTAAATAATCCAAATAATAGTTAAAGTATTTCCAACTCTTTTTATAATGTACAAGTCAAGTTTTAAATATATATTCCAAAGGCAGTAAAGAAATATCCAAAATAGTTCCCAATATTCTTATTTGAAGATGTCATGTTATCTTCTCTCATTCTTGAATTGGAAATGGTCTTGAGTATTTCAAGAACCTAGAATCCAAAGTGAATATCTGAGAAACTCCTTTTATTCCCTCTCATTCTGTGTTAATTTGAATCCAAAATTTTCAAATCCTAACTAGACTCAAGCAAGACTAGCAATTCTACTTATTTTATTTAAATTCCAAAAATATTATTTTTGGATGTTACTGCCATGATTCTCAATGGAAAAAAACATGCATGCCAGTCTCCTACACATTACAGAAATTAAATCCCCAAATACATTTCTTCGAAAACACCTAACAAGGTACTTCAGAACTCAAATATGACCTTAATAATAGCGGATTCAGAAAAGTACCTAACTTCTGCAAGAGATATAAAATATATTATATTATATTTACAAAACTTTGGAGCATTTTGGATAAGTATGTTGGGAAAGCTTTACACATGGTACCTAAAATTGGTTTTTTGAACAAATAGGAAAACATGTTCGCTAATTCCAAAAGAAAATGTTACCTTAATTCCAAAATGTTTGTGGATTAAAAACATGCATTTAGAAAATGTTCATAAACTTAACAAATGTCTGAATTTCAAATTTCGCAATGGATTAGAAAAAAAAATCTCGGATTTAAAAAATGAATTTCGAAAAGTATTACCGAATTCGAAAAATGTTTTTCAAAACAAATTCCTCAATTCCAGAAAATGCTAACAATTCAAAAAATTGTATGGACTTAAAAATAAAAAATAAAAAATTGAAAAAGAAAGATGCTACAGGATTCGTTCATCCACCACATCGCTATGTTCACACGCGAATAGGCCCAATCACAACCCATAACCGATCCACTATGTAACATGTGGGGTCACGAATGTGAAACCACCTCGATATACCAAGAGGCTCAATTTCCTGGGAGCTTAGCGCATCCACAACAGCTCCCTTATTGACAAAAAAAATCATGAATAAGGGAAGTTGACACAAAAACATTAAGCATGCTCCAACATTTTCCTAAACCCAATGTTTTTTAGGATCTCACCCTAAAAAGACCCAATCTTCCCTCATGTTTTTTAAAAATTAGCAAGAAAACCGCTAAGATTCCATTTCAGAAGGCTCTGATGGCCAAAGTACAAATATGGGGAAATTTTAGCATGGCAGAAGAGAGCCTGTGCTTGGGAAATGCACTCCAGTTCTCGGGTTTATATACAACAGATATGGGGGACAAGTTAATAATTATTTAAAAAACAAAAAATCCAGGATCTTTTTTTGGAATAAACTTCACTTTCTTTTGCACTAGTATATAAATATTTGTTAAGGAAAAACCCCATGGACTTCAACGCAAAAAATGCCCTGACTACAATAGAAGGCGAACTTCACTTAAAAAACATTTTTGGTTTTTTTTTGTAAATTTCCTTTTTTTAATATAGGGTGAGTATAGATGTAGGAGCCAATCGCTCCTGTTCTTGTTTTTTGAAACCTCACCCTGCGCAACTTCAGAGTTCCCGGGAAATTCCAGCTATCTACCTGACCCTTGTATAAATTGTTCCTGGCATGTCAAAAACAAAATCTTTTGAATTTTTCAATATTTATTTCAAATTTATTGTTGATGACATGCGGTGCGATGGGAGTAGACCAGGTCGACCTCCAAAGCTTTGTGTACGCTAGCAAAAATGCCAAAATGGAGGCCAAACTCCACGGAGATCTTAAATTAAAAAATACAAAGTCGATATTATGCATGCAGACAGGACATCCTCTTGTTTTCTTTCCTAACCCAAAGAGACTAGGGAACACCCCCCCCCCCCCCCCCTCTGCCGCGGGGATGGCAATCCCGGTGCGTCTGCTCCAGTTAGTAGTTTAGGTTAGGGTTTTTTAGTCCTCACAGGCGCAAACGCTCATGCAGATAGTGGAGCTTTTTCTTCGACTTTGTTTTCCGGGCTGCGATCATCCAAGAGTTCGTTTATCTTGACATAGTTGACGGAGCTCCGACATATATTCCCACTGTCTCTTTGGGGGAATGATGTTAAGATTTCTTGTCATGTGGAGAGATTTGTTGTCAGATGCTTCAGATCTATGCAAAGGTTCAACGGCGATAAATGCGGCTCCAGAGCGCTGGTCCTTAGGGGTACGTGCATGAATACGTTCTGGCTATCATCGACAAGGTCAAGTCGGCTCTGGTAGGAGAGCGGCGGGCGTGTCGGCGGCTCGTTCTGGCGGCAATAGTGGTCGTTCGGTGGCCTCAAAATCTTGATATAATTTTTATTATGTTTGAAATGCTTTGTACTTCCACTGGACTCTTATAATGGATCTGTTCTTTTTTGCAAAAAATAATGATCAAAATTCATACTTTTACATTTCAAATTCTTTTGAAAAAAGTACACATATAACCATAGACATTATGTATATGTGCGTAAATTTAATGATGAAATACGTCAAGATGACTGGCACACCAGAGAACAAATATGTAGATTTTAAAAAAATAATGTGTTTTTGAGGGCACTACTAGAGACGCTCGTAGAATCTTGAAGGATTAGTACCTTGCAAATGCGCTAATTACCGTTCATTTTTTTCCAAACAATGTCTCTCTAAAAATTGTTCATATCTATACTCACAAAAGGAAAATACATAGGTGGGTCCCACAAAAACCAAATATATGTACATGGGTATCCGCCAAATTTAATTAAAGTCAAAAGAGTAAAAAGAGATTTATTTTTTAATAAACTTGACTTTCTTTTGCACTAGTATATCAATTTTCGTGAAGGACAAACCCCCTGGACTTCAGAAACAAAACAAATTATATACTACAAGTTACTATTCACATGATTTTGGCCTTCAATATTATTTTCTCTTTTTCCTAAAGTTAGCGGGGTTTTTCCTTTGCCATTTTTTTCTACGAGTACAATAGAAGGTCAACTTTATTTCAGAAACATTTTCAATTTATATCTACTTTTCATATAGGTTGTATATATACCGAGGAACCAAACGTTCATGTCTGCATGCGCTCTATCACCCCAGGTCTCCAACCCTGCCTGTGTGGCTTTGTCGCTTTAAAACCTCTCCCCTCGCAACTTTAGAGTTCCCAGGCGATTCGAGCTATCCAGCTGACACTGGTTTAAACTGTTGGTGACATGTCAATTTTTTTATTATTTTGAAGTTTTCAGTATTTATTTGGAATTTATTGTTCATGATGTACGGTGGTATGGGAGTAGACGAGCTCTAGCTCCAAAATGTTGTGTCCGCTAGCAAAAATGCCAAATGGGGCCAGGCTCCATAAGATCTTAATTTAAAAAATCAAAGTCATACTTTTGCATTTCAATTCCGTTTGACAAAATACACATATATCCAAAGATGATATGTATATGTGTGTAAACTTTATGATGAAATACGTTAAAACGAGAGTTAGACAAATAAATAACAATAAGGCCTCTTTTGGTTTGAAGGAATTTCACAGGAATTCTATAGGATATGATTCTTATAGGATTTTTTCTTTAGAGCCCTTTGG